>NC_132855.1:29704137-30341221 GCF_048164855.1 Canis lupus baileyi
AACAGGAGAGGATTATTTCTATTCATTCTCAAATTATCAGATATCCAAACACTAACTCAATTCTTCACAGGTTTTGGAGGATCACTACCATGTCTTATATTGCTTTAAATAACACCAAGAAAAAAAAAACACCAAGAACTTTTAATATTTTATGGAAAAAAATCCCCTATCAACTGGGAACAATTCTAATTAATTATGGAAATCTCAAAATCAGCTGGGAGAAATTCTCAGAAGATAAACAATTTCTGTTAGCCAGAAATTTTCCTAACCTATAGGACTTAACTGCATTTCATTTGAATTTGATATAAAAGTACACTTTTACATCATATAGATATCTGATTTATTTCAATGTCTCATGAGTTTCTTCAGATTTTATCTGATCCCTATTCTATTCATTTTAAGCAGGTTTTCTTCTATTAATCTATTTGGATACGAATAGTTGCAAGACCATCAGTACTAGGTATCCATGGATCCTATTTGAGAAACAGTATCAAACATCCTACTTTTATCTTTATTAATCTTAGATCAAAGTGATTAAAGTCTGGAGTTTTTTAAAAATAAATGTTAAAATATCAAAGTGAAAAAAACAAATAAATAAAATATCAAAGTGAACTGGCATTCTCTAATTTACAAATGGAACGTGAATGCTAAAGTAGTATAGTTGATTCCACTATTTGATTAAAGAGTACAGAGGCAGAAAATGTGAGTGGTCATTTGCAGTAAAGAAAGAAAGATCAGTTGACAATTCAGTTGCTGTTTTAATACATAAAAAGCAAAACAGAATATTCAGTTATTTTTCTTCAATTAGTGCAAAAATGTTACTAAATGATAAATCAGTTATTCTTTAACATAAAAGCAAATGTTCCTTTGTATTTTAATATATACACTATTATGCATAAAAGTATAAATACACTATTATATATATACATAATTATATGTATATGTATTTATAGTGCATTTATACACTTACATATACATATAATTACTTGATAATTATATATATAATTACATATATACATTTTAATTACTATAATACTAATTATATGTATATATAATTACCGAGTAATTATATATACATATCAATTACTATAATAGTGTATTTATACACTATTTTATATATATAAAATATATTATATATAATTATATATATAATTACATATATACATTTTAATTACTATAATACTAATTACTATAATAGTGTATTTATACACTATTTTATATATATACATATAATTACTTGATAAGTAGTTTTATTAGTGGGGCAAATTTAGTTTCCTTCTTTACCCTACTTTCACAATTAAACTCTATATCCTAGTTGATATTTCTATCTAATTTCTTCACCTTTCTAAAATTAGTGGTTTAGGACAGCCCCAGTGGCTCAGCGGTTTAGCGCCGCCTTTGGCCCAGGGTGTGATCCTGGAGATCAGGGATCAAGTCCCACGTCGGGCTCCCGGCATGGAGCCTGCTTCTCCCTCTGCCTGTGTCTCTGCCTCTCTCTCTCTCTCTGTCTCTCATGAATAAATAAATAAAATCTGTTTTTAAAAATTAGTGGTTTAGATTCCATCATTTCTAACATTATCCCTAGCTCGAAATGTAGGACTATGCTTAGAATACATATATGTAAGTCTAACTTTTTTCCATTACCTTTAGCCTTGTAACCTCCAAAATATTCTTTATTCCTTCTTTAACACATTAAATGTTAAGAATTACTAACATTGACTACCTGCAATAGTGTGTACAATTCTATATGTATAGGCATTTTTATAAGCAAGCTGAGCTCTGATTTGCATTTCAGTGATAAAACAGTAAAAAAAAAAATACATATTCAAAAAGAGATTAGAATAAGGTTGTAAAGGACATTCAGTTAAATTTAAATTAGAAATAAACAATTTTTAGTACAAGTATGCAATACTTGTGCAATATATGGGATATATTATCGTAAAAATTTATTCATTATATATGTGAAATTCAAATTTAATTGGATAACCTGTACTTTCATTTGCTAACACTGGCAACTGTAATTTAGAACTACTATACTAGATGCTCTCCTCCTCCTCCTTGTTTATCCCTTATTTTTGCCTAAAATGGTGACATTTTATATTTCAAATCAATTTCACAATTTCTGACTTCAAAAAAAAACCTCAATTATTTTATCACATTTAAGCTCTTCAATTATTCAAACTTTTTTTAAATTTTTATTTATGATAGTCACAGAGAGAGAGAGAGGCAGAGACACAGGCAGAGGGAGAAGCAGGCTCCATGCACCAGGAGCCCGACGTGGGATTCCATCCCGGGTCTCCAGGATCACGCCCTGGGCCAAAGGCAGGCGCCAAACTGCTGCGCCACCCAGAGATCCCTTATTTGAACATTTTATTTCTGTTTTGTATCAGTGTTCAGTATTGTGGCTTGGAGGATGGTCTAGGTAAAAATAAGGCAATTTTGTTCTCATGGGGAATTCATATTCTAGTGGTAAGAAATGGATGGGAAATCCCTCATGAAATGTTACAATGGGATGATGGGTGAGCAGAGAAGCAATGGCCCCACCCTCTAAGTAGAGCTGTCTGTCTTCACACAAGATGTAACACTCATGAACCATGAATGATACAAGCATGCATTCTCCCATTATGGAAATCAGTCTGATTTGCTTGAGATTTTATAGTTCCATTCCTTAGAACATATTGCACTTAAAATGATGCAAACTACACAACGTGTACATCATAAACATCGTAGTCAAGACAGATAAGCATTTTTTTGCTGTTTTGAAAAACTGTTTCTTATGCAATGTCTTTTTTTTTTTTTTTTCCTAATGGAAAGCCTTTGGGAGCATAAAGTCAAAGTCTTTGTCTCTCAGTCACACACACACTAACACCCGCTCACAAAATAAAATGATCTCAATGTTGGGCAAGCATCCACAATAGGATGCCATTAAATGTGTAACTCCTCTGCTGTTTGCAGTGATTAACTTCATGAATACCAATTTGTGAACATCTTCTCATAGAAGATGAAACAAATACACTGCCCACAGTTTGTAATCATGTCATTGGATGTTTGTTGAGTACTGACTACTGTAAATTCTGTAAGTCTACCATAGTATTTCCAGAATATGATGCTATTACATGTCACGTTGTGTCTCCCAAAACTCATAGGTGGATGTCCTAAACCTCAGTTTGTCAGGATATGACCTGATTTAGATGAGGTCATGCTGGAATAGGATGGGCCTCTCAATCAGCATGGCTGTCGTCTTTACAAAAAGTAAGTATCTGGACATAGAGATATGCACACAGAGAGAATATCACGTGCAAATGAAGCTCATGCAGCAGAAGCCAAAAGATACCAAAAGTTGTCAGTGAACTACCAAAAGCTAGGAGAGAGGTGTGGAAGATTCTCCTTCACAGTTTGCAAGAGCACCCAGCCTTGCCGACACCTTGACCTCTGACATCTAGCCTCCAGTGAGAAAATACATGTCCGTGGTTTAAGCCACTCGATGTGTGGTACTTTGTCACAACAGCACTGCCAAACCAATTCAGGTGGGATCTCTCCTCTGCCCAAGTTGCAGGATTTCCAGGATCAGTAAGAAAACATCACAACTTCTCATTGCGCACTTACAAAGCTTAGCTAGAAAGAACAGAGGAAATCATTTTTTACAGTAACTTTCTTAGGCTCCATTTCTACCCCCCACCCTGAACACATTTCTGTCCAGTTGGATGTTATTTCTATACTCAAGACAGTTTATAAAATTGATTAAGCTAGTGAGGGGAAATACCCAAAACCCATGCTGTGGTTTCCATTCAAAAGCGAAAATCACACCCCAAGAAAGAGCTATTATTTTGGTATCTTCAGTTATGCTGAAAGCAGATATCAACAAAACCCCTCCCTTCCTATGCTAGGGCTGTGCTCAAGTCTGTTCAATGTCCTCAGTTTCTCACCGCAAATGTGAGATACTATTACCCTCATTTTACTTACGGTTTAGCTAGGCCCTGAAGATGTTCAATATCTTGGTTTAAAAAACACAGTCACGCAGCTCATTAGTGGAGCCAGTACTCAAACTCAATAAATTTGTCTCCAGGGTCAACACCCCAAACTCCCGTATTATTCTGCTTGGGATTTGTAGGTTGTGAAAAACATAGTATCTACTCAAAACTAACACTGCCACAACTGAAAGTATTCAGAGCATGTCCTTTATAAAAAAAAAAAAAAAAAAAAAAAAGGAGGGCAATACACACTATTTTCAACAAACATGTTATAGGAAAAATTGTAGGCAGTCTCGCCATTCCCAGCATCGAGGCTCCACCCTCAACAAACCAAAGGACAAGTGTCTATCAGCTTTTGCTGACTCAGTAATACTCAACCTGAGAATCTTGGAGGCCAACAGAGGAAGAACAGGGTAGTGTGATTCCAAAATCCCCAGCACACCCCCTCAGGAAAAATCCCTGATCTAAATGACCTAGTATTCTTACTTCATCCACTGTACCCACAGGAAAATTTTACAGAGGATAGTTTACTTTGGCAGCATTCTTGACTTTTGTGCAGACCTCTTCTGGCATTACACATTGCCCTCGACATTTCCCACTACCCAGAACCCCTCCTTCCTGGACAGGCTTTGGGTAATAAAGCCTTACTTCAGCAACTTTTGCTCTTCTTAAGATATTTGTGATTAATATTTCCACTTGAGCTTCTGTGTTTAACAATGGAAGGCTGGAGATTTCAAAGCTCTAAAGGTTCCAGGTACTAACAAGTGGGCTTTCACCTACTTCTTAAAAATCACCTGTTCTGTCTACCTGAAAAACCTGCATCTGTTATCATATTGATGTCACTTTCTTCCCATTGCATTAATCCTAAGGGACACTTAGTAATTTTATTTGCATTAATCATGTATCTTTAGTATCCTAAGAAAAGTGTCAGAGTAAAGCAATGTGCCTCAAAGAGCAAGTTTAGTTTGATCTGCTTTTATATTTGTATTTTGCAAATATCTTGTATAAGTCATCCAATAATCATAGACAATCATGTCTATTGGTTCAGGCATGTTAATACCAATCTAAAATCTTCATAAAAATTCCTTGAAAATTTGTTTTAAAGCTTTCAAATTCTAAAATATAGTAACTAATCATCTTTTCGTGTTTGTTTTGTGGTAACCTCTTCACAAAGGACAATTGCAGAGACAAGCCCTATAGGGGAATGCTTTATGTGACTTGAAATTCTGAAATCCTCAAATTTTTGTCGTCTGGAAGTCTTCTTTAAAAACAATGGCAGGGGTGCCTGGGTGACTCAGTTTGTTAAGCATTTACCTTCAGCTCAGGTCATGGTCTCAATGTCCTGGGACTGAGCCTTGCATAAGGCTCTCTCGGTTCAGTGGGAAGTCTACTTTTCCCTCTCCCTCCCTACTCATGCTCTTTCTCTCTCAAATAAATAAATAAAATCTTTAAAAAAAGGGGGGGGGCAATGGCAGCTCCTTCGAGAACAATGCTCCACTACAAACTACAAATTCATTTTTCAGATTCTGTAAGTTTATTGCTAAGTAGCAAGAGCAAGTATTTCAGGGAGAACACTAAGGTCAAGTATCCGCTAAATGTCTTATCAGCTAAAATGAGGACTTAAGGTAATTTAAAATGACAAACCACTGTGAGTAAAGTGTCCTTTTGCATTTTCATTCTTTCCACCAGTGAAGATTTCTCCCAGCTAATGTGGACAATCAGATCTGTTGTCATAATTG
Organism: Canis lupus baileyi; assembly: GCF_048164855.1. NCBI lineage: Eukaryota > Metazoa > Chordata > Mammalia > Carnivora > Canidae > Canis > Canis lupus. The sequence continues at coordinate 29,709,848 of NC_132855.1, forward strand.
CAAAACTGGGGGGATTTATTATTTTATTTCATTTCTTGCATCAGACCATTAACATGAAGAATTCACAAATGCACCCACCTACCCAAAGCTGATGGTTTTTTTTTTTTTTTAGCCTCCTTTTAAGCCAATTACTGTAAAAAGATTTCTCTAAAAGAACCTGAAAGTGATCTTTACAAGTTGTGAAAATGTACACACCCTTTTGTAATTTTATCAGGGAATCGTAGCATGGGGCAGCTCAAACAAAGCAGGGCTCTTTAGCGTCAGCTGCCTTCACTTAAGAGCACGAGGAACAGGATACCAGCCCATATCCGTCTCCTTCCAGGTGGGTGTTGGCTCACTGTAAGCAGATGGTGGGTTTATGATTCTAATGTATTACATATTTCTCAATAGACAAATATTTGCACTGGACCAGAATAAATAAGAAAAACATTCGTCAGCTTAGTTTCAAAGACTATCTGAAGTTTTAGGACACCTCAGCACTTAAACTGGTGTAGGAAGTGGCTGAATGTGCCATGAGTCCTTTCTTTCCTTTCTCTTGGTTTAAATCCTGCCCTAACCAATAAGGGAAAACAGAAAGCAGAAAGGTATTGAGATACATTTGGATTTCTCCCATTTGGAGAGCTCTTTGAAGTATACAGTAAAAGCATACTTTAGCTCTAATAAAAGGACATTAGTCAACTTCCCAAAGAGTGTGACCAGTCTAATTTTCTTTGTCTAATGAGTATGTTGTTTCATGAGATGCCTGGGTGGGCTCAGCGACTGAGCGTCTGCCTTTGGCCCAGGGCGTGATCCTAGAGTCCGGGGATAGAGTCCCACATTGGGCTCCCTGCATGGAGCCTGCTTCTCCCTCTGTCTGTGTCTCTGCCTCTCTCTCTCTCTCTCTGTCTGTCATGAATAAATAAGTAAAATCTTAAAAAAAAAAAAAAAAAAGTTTTTTTTCTTTCCACAGTATGACATGGTCATATTTTATCTTAAATGTGAATGCACTGATGAAGGAATGAGTAAGTGTTCAACAAGTTTAACAGATTATTAGTCTCACATTACGCCTTTACAACACAAGAATGCGTACCTGTCACTTCCATGTGGGCCTGGCTTTTTTGCTTTTGTTTTTCATTACTTATTGAAAGGGTATTTAATTTGGCTTCCCTGCTGAGCTAGAAAGAGCTGTCCCACTGTAGGGGGAATGAGACAGATGGATTTCAATAGGATGATGACATTATGGAAAACAAATAATCTTCTCCAAAGCAACAACACAAGAAAAGCAAGAGTCAGCCATTGGAATAAAAATTAATTTCACAAATGCAGTAAATTTCAAGTCCAAATGTGGTATTTTGACTTTTGAAAATGAGTAACAGTGGGAAAGTTTATTTAAATGTATACTCCTCCAAAAAGCAAAATAATTTGGCCCATAAAACCTATCCAACATGACTAGAAAATTAGATTTAAGAAGGAAGATAATTTGATTCATCTGAATTTCTCTACAAGGAAAAAGCAATCCAAGTGAGATACAATTTCCAAGTGGCTTCTTGCATTTCCCTTCAAAAAGAAGCTCCAGAGGAATGCAGTAATTGGATCTTCCAATCGTCCAAATGTGGCCTGAAAATGGCTACTACTAGAACCAAAAATCTTTGCACTCACTGGGAGAAGGCAATGTGGTGAGAGGCTGAGGAAGGTGGAAGAAAAGAGAAAGTCAAGGATGGGTATCTGGGAAAGACTCTGAAAATACTAGGAGAGAAAAACACTCACATTTCCCCCACCCTCCTCTCATTCTCTCTCTCTATTTGCTACAATTTTGAGAGAATTAAGGAGAAAAGAGAATTTAAAATTTGAGGCTATCAGTTATTATATGAATCTCCATTAATGTTTTTTAAGAAGTGCAAGTAAGAATGGAAATCATTTTTAATTACTTTTGTGGGATGAAGCCTTTTAAGACCTGGGAGTTATTTTATTAGAATAATTACTGTGATCAAATATTCTGCTTAATTATGATTCATAATCTATGAGCTATTATGTTTAAAGCATAGATATTAGGGCACCTGGTGACTCAGTTAAGCATCTGAGTCTTGGTTTTGGTTCAGGTCATGATCTCAGGGTCTGGGGATGGAGCCCTGAATGGGGTGGGGTGGGATGGGGTGGGGGGGTTGTGTCAGCACGGAGTCTGTTTTAAATTCTCTCTGCCCCTCCCTGCACTTCCCTCTACCCTGACCCTCTCATGTGCTCACACAACTCTCTCTTGCTAAAATAAATATATCTTTAAAAAAAATAAAGCATAGATATTAGAACTTACCTGTCTTAAGTAAGTAAAAAAATATATATATATTCTTTGGTTATTGAAAGCCCTTTAGTATCTCAGATTTCCATCATGCCTAAATAAATGGGCAGTTCTCTCCCTACAACTTGGACTCTCAGGAGAACTCCGCAGAATGGATACCTCTCTCAAAATATTTTCCTTTTTTGTTACTTCAACTCTTCGTACTGCAGATTTTCCACTTGCCTTTCTGGCCAATCCTTCTTCATATCCTCCCGTGTGCTCTAAACAACTTTCAAGCTTTGAAAGCACTAGGGGTCCATACCAGGCTCTCCTTTATTTTTTATCCACATCTCTCTGTAAGTTACCTCATCTAATTCTATTTTTAAAAAATCTGCCAGTAAGCTGATGACTTGCAAATTTCACTTCCAGCCCTGATCTCTCCACTGAACGCCAGACTCATATACACAACTGTATGCTTGACATATCCTCTGTAAAAAAGACAAGACAAAACAAAACAAAAAAACATTTATCTCAAATGTTGACACATCTCAAACTTATTTTCCACCCCATCCCCCAACTCAGCTGCTTCTCCATTTCTTTGAATGGCACCATCTTAATGGTTACCATCAAAACCTTCCCAGGGTTTAGGGAAGTCATCCATAATTGTTCGTCATCTCCCACAGCCAACCCTTCAACAAGTTCTATTGATTGCACTGCTAAGATATATTTATTTCTTTCTATATGACCTTTCCTCTATCCCAATGTCACCCCCTAGGCCTATTCGCTATAATCTTTCACATAAACTACTACAGTGGCATCTTACTATTTTTCTTGATCCAGGTTTTCCTTTTGTAAGTTAATTAACCCCCTTTACTATTTAACCTATAATAACCTTTTTAAAAACTGGAACTAGGGTATCCCACTCCCTGACATAAAACCACTTAATGGCTTCCCGGTGGGACTGTGGCTGTGCATACTGAAATAAGAAAACCCAAATCAAATGGGCTTAGACAACAAAGGGAATTTGTTGATTGACATTTTTAAAATGTAGAAGTAAAGCAGCTCAAAAATCTCATCAAAGTTCTACTTTCCGCATTCTTCTGCGGTCCCCAGTGGTCAATGTCCCCCAGTAATAGCTCATAAGAAGCCTGTAAGACACAATCAGGAAAGCAGATTTTCTTGTTTAGGTCTTAAAAGAAGAAAGAAGTGTCCAGTGGTTTGCCCTATTGTGGTCTCTTGGGTCACAAGCCCACCCTCAAAACACTAACTATGACCAGAGGATTGGAATAAGCTGATTGGCCTCAGCCAATGAAGGCCCCTTCATTGGAGCTGGAGATGAGGTTAGCTTCCTGCTGACATACAAGAGTAATGCATGAAGATGGATATGAGCCGGAAATTCAGGATGCCTTAGTTCAGGCTGCTATAACAGAACACCACAGACTGGGTGACTTAAACAACAGTCATTCATATTTCACAGCCTGGAGGCTGGAAGTCTGACATCAGAGTGACAGTGTGGTTGGATTCTTGGTTAAGGCCTCTTCCAGGTTTATAGACAGCTGTCTTCTCCTTGTATCTTCACAAGATATTGAAGGAGGGAGAGAAAAAAAGGGAAAGTAAGAGAGAGAAAGATGGGGGGGAGGGAGAGGGCACTCTCGAGTCTCTTTTCTAAGGGCACTAATTCCACTCTTAAGAGTTCCATTCTCAAAAAAAAAAAAAAAAAAAAGAGTTCCATTCTCATGACCACATGACCTCCCCAAAGCCACTCCTCCAAATAGCATCATACTTGGAAGTTAAGATTTCGACATATGGATTTTAAGGGGACACGGACATTTAGTCCATAAGAAGGGGAAAATGGAAGTTAGGTAGGCAGTCACCAGTGTCCACAATTCATCACCTATAAGGTACTAATGATCCCTTTCCCTTCTTCTGGCCTTCTCTCGAGCACTCTTTTTTTTTTTCTTTAATTTTTTTTTATTGGAGTTCAATTTGCCAAGATACAGCATAACACCCAGTGCTCATCCTGCCAAATACCACCCTCAGTGCCCATCACCCAGTCACCCCAACCCCCGCCCAATTCCCCTTCCACTACCCCTTGTTCATTTCCCAGAGTTAGGTGTCTCTCATGTTTTGTCACCCTCACTGATATTTTCACTCATTTTCTCTCCTTTCCCTTTATTCCCTTTCACTATTATTTATATTCCCCAAATGAATGAGAACATATAATGTTTGTCCTTTTCCGATTGACTTATTTCACTCAGCATAATACCCTCCAGGTCTCTCCACATCGAAGCAAATGGTGGGTATTTGTCGTTTCTAATGGCTGAGTAATATTCCATTGTATACATAGACCACATCTTCTTTATCCACTCATCTTTCGATGGACACCGAGGCTCCTTCCACAGTTTGGCTATTGTGGACATTGCTGCTAGAAACATCGGGGTGCAGATGTCCCGGCGTATCACTGCATTTGTATCTTTGGGGTAAATCCCCAGCAGTGCAATTGCTGGGCCGTAGGGCAGATCTATTTTTAATTCTTTGAGGAAACTGCACAGTTTTCCAGAGTGGCTGCACCAGTTCACATCCCCACCAACAGTGCAAGAGGGTTCCCCTTTCTCCATAACCTCTCCAACATTTGTTGTTTCCTGCCATGTTAATTTGCCCCATTCTCACTGGTGTGAGGTGGGATCTCCTTGTGGTTTTGATTTGTATTTCCCTGATGGCAAGTGATGCGGAGCATTTTCTCATGTGCTTGTTGGCCATGTCTATGTCTTCCTCTGTGAGATTTCTGTTCATGTCTTTTGTCCATTTCATGATTGGATTGTTTGTTTCTTTGGTGTTGAGTTTAAGAAGTTCTTTATAGATCTTGGAAACTAGCCCTTTATCTGATACGTCATTTGCAAATATCTTCTCCCGTTCTGTAGGTTCTCCACCACTCTTGTACCAGTGTTCCTCTCACTCACCCCAGGTACACTGACCCTTTTGTTTCCATCTCATGCCAAGAAGCTCATTGGCACCTCAGATTATTTGCACTCACTGCTCCTGCTGAAAACACCCTTCTGGCAGTGCTTCCTGTAGCCAATTCCTTCTGTTCCTCTGATCTTAATTCAGAGCACTGTCTCTTTTGCTATGGTGTATTTCATAAACTGTGACAGCTGTACAAATCACCTCTCTAACCTTAGGGGTCTTAGAAATCACTAAATTTCTGAGAGATCTCATCACACAGAGCGTAATGACTTAAAAGTTCAGTCTATCTTTAATTCTGCAATTTATATATTATTAATTGAAATAGAGGCTTCAAATAATTTCAAAATAGTTATTTGCCATTTTTCCCTGTGAAAGGAAAGGAAACTCTCAGAGGTGCATAAAAAGAACCAATATTGAAAATTTGCTTCCTCATCAGACAAGAAATCCTTTTATTTCAGCAACAACCCCACTAAAAGAAGACATATAAACTAACACATTTGGAGCTATTGAGCCAAGACATGTTTGCAACAGCCAGAGCAGATGCAATAACCCTGTTTACAGGTGGACATGTTGCCATCTGATCAGAAGTTTTGTCTAAATGCATCCTAACTCTCACTATACTATGAACATTCCTTTTATGAATATCAAGAATTTAGACTGATCCATTGTAGTGTATAAAATCATTAAAACTTTTAGGAAGATGATTAAATTTTGAAAATTAGATACTGTGGATGAAAACAATCTGCAGGGATCCCTGGGTGGTGCAGTGGTTTAGCTCCTGCCTTTGGCCCAGGGCGCGATCCTGGAGACCCGGGATCAAATCCCACATCGGGCTCCCGGTGCATGGAGCCTGCTTCTCCCTCTGCCTATGTCTCTGCCTCTCTCTCTCTCTCTCTCTCTCTCTCTCTGTGTGACTATCATAAATAAATAAATAAATAAATAATAAATAAATAAAAATTTAAAACAATCTGCAATACTTAGCACATTTATTACTACAATAATTACAAAACTATAAATTGGTACAAAAGCTTGCAAACATGCAGTGATATTTTGGAAAAAGCTGAAGTTATGATAATTGATTTAGAGGAAAATAAATTTTACAAGCATAATATCAGGATAAAATGAGATACCAGAAACCTTTGATGCAAGAGATGCCTTTAATTGCAGAAGAGGGAAGTAATGAGCAACATGAGCAGTTATCCTAGTAAATTTCACTGGGTCTTGGGTATGTACCTATGAGACCCCATTCCAGCAGAGCTCCAATTAATATTGATTACCAAGTGTCTAAATGATGACAGTTCTTGGAGTAAAAATACATATATTTGCAAGCCAACAATGGAACACTAAAGCTGACCTTATTTTAGAGCCCACTAGATCTTTGATAGTCTTTGACTATTCAGCTTTGCATCGCTCCAGCCATTTAAAATGGTTCTTGAGTTGTCATTTTCTTGTATACATATTCCATTGCTGCAACAAGCGCATTTCCCAGATTCTAGCATCTGTTAGGTTGAAAATATAAAAGAAAATGTAACGTGCATTTTACCAAAGTAGGATATAATCTATTATAAGAAAGCGCTCTCTCGCTCTCTCACTCTCTCTCTCTTTCTCTCTCTCTCTGTGAAAACAATGAAAAATGTTGTTAATCCAACTATAATACATGATCAATTGTAAAAAGCATTCCCCTTTCAAGCTATCCAGGTGCCCCAGGCGTCTTAACCATCTTAAGGTATCTTTACTCATATGTCTGGCATCTGATGCTAGTTCCACCTGGGACCTCAGCTGGTCTGTCAGCCAGAAAAGTGTATGTATATTCTCCTTGTGGTCTGCCACTGTGCACTAGTTGGGGTATTCTCACATATAGTGGCTGGGTTCCCAGAGCAAGCACCCCAAGAGAATCAGGCAACAATTGCATTGCTTTCATGATCTTTCTTTGGAAGTCACATAAAGTCACAGAGCACCATCAGATTTACGAAGCGCAAACACAGAGCCCACATTTTAATGGGAGGAATGTAAAGTCACATTGAAAGAAGAACAAGTGAAATGGGAGCTGTTGTCACAAGCTGTTTGGAAAATACTGTCTGCCAGAGAGAGTGAAGTGAAACAAAGTAAGAGAGACAGAGACAAACATTAAGACAACCTGAAAGACAAATACTTCTTATGGCACAGCCGTGCACATCTGGGAGAGCCACCTAATGACATTTGGAAGTGTCAAGCAACCACTGCCCTGGTACAGAATCTCACTCAGAACTGTCAAAAGGTTATTACATTCATATACTTGGAAAGAGAAATGATGCTAACAAAATTTTCAAAGTTGCTTTTCAAACTAAGCCTAGCAAAGCTAAGAAGTAAAGTTGTTTTGAGATCTATAGATATTCAGGGCCTATCATAAACTAGGTAAGGAGAGAAATTCAATAGAGCTAATGTGTGCCTAGAAAAGCAAGCTAAAACACCTCTGGTCATAAGGGTTCTGATTTTTTTGTTTTAAAGATTAAAGAATCTATATGATTGGGCGGCCCCGGTGGCTCAGCGGTTTAGTGCCGCGTTCAACCCAGGGCATGATCCTGGAGACCCAGGATCGAGTCCCACGTTGGGCTGCCTGCATGGAGCCTGCTTCTCCCTCTGCCTGTGTCTCTGCCTCTCTCTCTCTCTCATGAATAAATAAAATCTTAAAAAAAAAAAAGAACCTATATGATTTAAAAAGTGACTTTTCTTGTGCATTTATAAGCAAGATGCTCTAGTAGACTATTTACTTTTTCATATCTTATCTTTGAGACATTATGAGATTTGTATAATTGTTCGCATTTTATAGGTAAGAAAGCTGAGCCTTGAGAGGCTGATCCCTAATTCTATGCACTTTCCCTTACTACACAATGCTTTTGACTTGACTTATCTTGTAGAGGACATTTAAAGTACCAAATAGACACTTCTGAGCAGAGTTTGAAACAGGGAAATAGAATTCAAAGTATTGTAGAAAGCTTTATATTTTTAACATGCCAAAACTTTCAAAAGAGGGCATCGAATGTCCCAGTCAACAAGCAGCTCAATGGGCCTTTGGAGGAACATGATTTGAAAGGGACCCATCACACAAAGCCTAACCAGACTGAAAGGATTTTTGTGAGGAGTGTGAACCAAGAGAGGAATGTGATGAACTCCAAACAAACAGAAAACAGACATCTTCAGGGAGACATCATAAGATGACAAAACATTAATTTTTGAACAAAAAAACATAAATATTCATAGATAGCTTCAGAAATCATTAGGGACAAATGAATAAAAGAAATATAAATCTGAACCTGACTGTGCTAATTAGCTAGAAAAATAAGTAAAGATGTTGAATGCCTCTGAAGTTTCTCAGTGCCATTTAAAAATCAACAGTGACAGTAAATATTTCAAAAGTTTTAACATGGCAGACTCTTTTTAAGAGGCCCACTTTTTTCTTTATTTTTTAACTTCTTAAACTGTAACCTGAACCCTCCTTAGAGAGATAGCTAGCTTTGCATTTTCTCACAGTCTGATTGACGTGTCCTTCCAGATTTCTGTCAGATAATAAATTATTTTATTGAGCTAGTGAAACTTCTTTTATGGAGAAAGGTCTCTTTCCAGACAACGCAATAAAGGTATTATTTTGTGGTTTACCACTTAAACTGGAAAGAATCTTGGGTGTTTTTTAAAAACACGTGTCACAGCACAAAACAAATGATAGAACTGAACGTTAAAAAAAAAAAATCTAATCCTGATACTCCCATCTAAGTAGTGCATTAAGCTCTCCTACAGTGTTGGCTACTATCTAACATCTTACTCAAGAAATTTGGGGAAATTTTTCATTCTTACGTTACAAAATGCAAACAACTCACAGGGACGGTCCATAGCAGAAAATGTAAAAGCAAATTGAGAGATTAAGCTACATTCTTCCCACAAATAATCCAGTTCTGAGTATTTAAGGGAGGAAAGCCATTTGTTGAAGCCTCTCTCAGTAACAGTTTACATAATACCATTGTATAACAAAATGCCAGATTTACCTAAGCTATTAATTGCACAGATTTAGAAATCTTTACATGAAAGTAATTTTATGCTGCACGAGCATGCACGCACACACACACACACAAAGTAGAGAAACAAGAGGGTGCTCTCTTTCTCTTTTAGATTTTGAGAGAGCACATGCACATGGCACACACGGTGCACATGAGGGGAAGCAGAGGCAGCAGGGGCAGCGGGAGAGGGAGCAGCAGACTCCCTGTTGAGCAGGAACCCAATTCAGGGCTCCATCCCAGGACCCTGGGATCATGACCTCAGCCCAAGGCAGACTGCTTAACTGAGCCACCCAGGAGGCCCTCTTCTTCTCTCTTTCAAGCATCTTTATATATTACCTAAAGTTAGCTACTGGTGATTTAAATCCTATTCAGAAGCTTCTATATTGGTTACATGATTTTTTAAGCTCTAGAATAACCAATTAAGAATGTATTTGGGGCGCATGAGTGGCTCAGTTGGTTAAGTGTCTGCCTTAGGCTCACCTCATGATCCCAGAGTCCTGGGATCCAGTTCCACTTCAATGAGGAGCCTGCTTCTCCCTCTGCCCCTCCCCCTGCTCATTCTCTCTCTCTCTCTCTCTCTCTCTCTCTCTCAAATAAATAAATAAATAAAATCTTTTTAAAGAGAATGTGTTTGTTTGTTTTACCACTTTACCATAATGCTATCATTTGGAGAGGGCGGGGAACAGCATTTAAAATATTGCTGCAGCCAGCAAGAGGTCACCAGATCTGTCTTTGTCATTTCACTCTGGTTCATCTGACCCAGGATGGATGGACCGGAAAAAACCACCAGAGGCCAATCCACTGCCTCCTGGTTTATGTAAGTGCTCTGGCTACTATAACCTAGTGCCTACAAAGAGAGATAATTTTAGATCTTGATACTTGATGAAGGTTCACCCTCCTATAAATGATGGCTAGTCAAAGGGCCACACTTGACCATTTTCAACGTACCTTCAAAAATAGGAAACATGTTCTCTTTGGAAAATTAACGTCATTATTCATTTGCACCCAAGGATTTAAAATCAAATCCATTATTAAGAAGGGTATACTTTGAGCCATTTTTTCAAGCTTTGATTTGGAACTATAACTGGGACTCAAGGGGAAGGTTAACTAGTTAGTTAGCAGAAGCCTATCCTCATATGCTGAGCACAGCTTCAGAGAAGCCCAAGAACTATTAGAAAAAATTTTTTTACAAGGAACTACTATGTATACATAAAGATATGGAAAATCCCCTTGGATTAGAAATAGTGCCAGGCTTCCCAATCCAAAACCTACAAATACTTTTTTGTTGATTTTGTTTTCTGCCTTCAGAGCTCTCAGAGCCTCAATAGTTAGTAGACTGATCAAGACTGTTAAATTGGTTAAAAGACCTGGAACTCTTCTCAGATTCTCAGTGAATGCCTCATTCATACAGTACAACATGAAATAGACTAGTTAAAAAGAAAGTAGTTTATTTTCAAGATTAGATAATTGGATCCTGCTATGAAATGGATAGAGAATGGATAAAAATGGTCTGTTTTTAATTTATGAGATAAACTATATAAGAAGCATTTATCTCAACCTACTAAGTTTTATGTTAAACTGCTCAAGTTTTTAATTAGTATTTTGTCTTTTTTTTAAGCTTTTTTTTTTTTTAATATTTATTCATGAGAGACAGAGAGAGAGAGGCAGAGACAGAAGCAGGCTTCATGCAGGGAACCTGATGTGGGACTTGATCTCAGATCTCCAGGATCACACCCTGGGCTGAAGGCAGCACTAAACTGCTGAGCCACCCAGGCTGCCCAAGTTGTCTTTAAAAAAAAAAAAAAATTTATTTATTTGAGAGACAGAGAGTGAGAGAAGGCACAAGCAGGGGCAAGGGACAGAGAGAGGGAGAAGCAGACCCCCCTGCTGAGCAGGGAGCCTGATGCAGGGCTCGATCCAGAGTCCTGAGATCATGACTCGAGCTGAAGGCAGACGTTTAACTGGCTGAGCCACTCAGGCACCCCTACTTTGTTGTCTTAAATAGGTTAATGTTCCCACTTGAAATCTTATTTACACCATTTTTTGGCATAGACTCACTTTTCCAAAAACATATCAAAGTTTAATGTCAAACTAGCCAGATATTTATTATGATGAAGTCCAAGTTAATGAAAATTGACAGTGTGACTTCACAGCAAAACAAAGGCACTGTTCCAAAGTGGTATTTACCATTTATACAGTTGCATTACAGAAAGTGTTCAACTCAAAGTTAACCTTCTTTTCCTTCTACTGTAAGTAAAAGTTCAGATTCATCAATGGCCAAGAGTTGGATTGAAAAAACAAAAATGGACCAGAGACAAACAATGGTATGTAAAAATGATGCTCTCACCTTGGGAGTCATGAAGCTACTCTAGAGCTTTCCAGAAATAACTCACAGACTAAAATAAACTTGGGACAAATGTCATTGGGTCTTAACATCAAGGCAAACTACAACCCTCCTTAAAAGGTCAAATTTGAAGTGCCTGCCTAAGTGGCTCCACTGCCAGGTGTTAATTAACAACATAATCTGATTCTTGGCTTGGGGCACCTGGGTGGCTCAATTGGCTAAGTGTCCAACTCTTGATTTCAGGTCATGATCTTGGGGTCCTGGGGTCAAGCTCCACATCGGGCTCCACACACAGTGCAATCTGCCTGAGATTCCCACTCTCCCATTCCCTCTGCCCCTCCCCGTGCTCGAGTGTTTTTTCTCTCTCTCTCTCTCTCTCTCTCTGTCTCAAATAAATAAATAAAATATTTTTTAAAAATCTGAATCTTGGCTTAAATAAAGGACAATTTACAGGAATGTTCCCTCACTGCTTTTTTTATGGTCACACCTTTGGCTTTTTTCAGCAATTCTTGGCAATGTGTGCTATAGTCAAGCACCCATATTTTGAGTGGTGCTGGACTCAAATCCTAGTTCAGCGATTTTTTAACCTATGTTAGGGTTTTTTGTTGTTTTTTAAACCTAGATTAGTTTAGATAAGTCATCTAATTTGTCTCAAGGCTTTTGCTTCTTTATGTAAGAAATAATAATACCCACCTGACATATTGCTGCAAGGGAGAGAAACGGTAATAGTAAAGCACCTAGCTCAGAGCCTAACAAGTGTTTGATTAGGATGATTATTTATTCAATAAATGTTTATCCAATATTACCAATGCTACCATTTATAATCTACAAAGAATCATGAGTCATTCAAATGGAACTGAATCCCAACCTAATATTTATATATTTAGAGCTCTTTACTCCAACAATCCAGTGTAAAAAGGGGGAATATTGTACTCACCTACCAATAGTAGGTGTATTTTCTGCCAGCCTGTCCATGTACTCCAGCACACACTGTCTACATATGAGGGATTCATAGAATATTTACACTTTCACATTTGTGTCATTTAATAATTGTTTGAAGCTGGGGGCCCTCATTTTCTATGTGCAGGTTCAGCCTCCTTCCCTGCCCCCTGCCCTATATATTTTGGTATATAAACAAAAACTCAGCCTTTAGAATCAGACAAAGGTTTGATCCATTGCTCCAACATTTACTAGATATGAAATCTTAGGCAAATTACTGACTTCTAAGAACTTATTCACCTCATCTATAAAATTGGAATAATAATTGCCTTATAACAGTATTGTGAGGATTGGAAACAAATAATTGTATGTTCCTGGCACAGAGTTGACTCTCAATGGATGGAATAATATCGTTACAGTTCTTTGTGTTATTTCTGCCTAATTCTAAGCTTAAATCCTAAGCTGAGCTATTTCAGTCTTTGCAAAGATAAAGATCTCATTCTGAACTCCCAGTTTGGGATAGAATAAAGTGTATGTGCTTCTCTTCTTTCTCTTCCTAAGTATAGCTAAAAACTATGGATGTTATATTTTAAAAAGAGAAAGAGACTGAGAGAGACAGAGAGAGACCAAGAGAAACAGAGACCAAGACTCTAAAGACAGAAAGAAGAAAGCAAAACAGATATTTTCCTCAGGACCCAAGGAATGGCACTGAATTGGGCTCCCTGGGTTTCCTTTTTGCTTCAAACACCCTAAACTTGGGATTGAAGAAGTTGGCAACCTGAAACAACTAATGAATGCACACAAAACAAACTCCAAGAAAAACCTGCTCTTCTAGTCAAAAGACCAGGAAAGGTACAACCTAGCAAGACAGCAAACTTTTAGACAATAACCACTCTTCTTTAACCAAACAGTATGGGAAAATTTGTAGCTTCCCTATTACCAATGTCAGCAAAGGCTAAGCAGAAAGCCAAAACTTCCACCACTATTTGGTGATAATGTGATGTCTCTCCCAGATGTGATGGTGTCAAGAAGACCAAGTGGGAAGTGAGGACTTTCACCCATCTTCCCATCTCTCCACCCTTGGGTTGTCAGTAAAGGCTATGTAGGGAAGAATAATGAGGCACTCTTTCCTTTCCCATGCAGGATATTGTCATTGGAGGCCCAGTGGGAAGTCAGAAGTCCCACTCCTAGCAGCCATAACAAGGTACTCAAACCCAGAGGTTGTGTTAACAGAGGTTAAGCAGAAAATGTGGATTTCTATCACCACTGAGCAGTAAGGAGATGGTTCCCCAATTCCCTCATCCATATGGTATCAGATGTGTCACTAATAAAACAGATTTAAATAAGACCCAGAATCTCATAGCATAATGTCAAAAATATCCAAGATCCATTAGAAAAATAAAAATACTCATCATAGCAAGAACCAAGAAAATCTCAACTTGAATGGGGAAAAAAAAGACAATCAATAGATGTCAATAGTACAATGACACTAATGTTGGAATTATCAGACAAGGAGTTTAAAACAATCATCATAAAGATACTTCAATAAATGAAAAGATACTTGAAATAAATGAAAAAAATTGGTAAGTCTCAGCAAAGAAACAGACGTGAAGAGATTTTTAAATGGAAAAATGCAATTGAATTCTAAAAAAAAGTGGATGGACTCAATAGCAGAATAGAGAGAAACAGGAAAATCAGTAAACTTGAAGAAAGAAGGGTAAAAAAAATCACTTAACCTAAACAACAGAGAATAAATATGCTGATATGCTGAAAAAAATAAATGAACACAGTCTCAGGGACCTGTGGGATCATAGCAAAAATTTAACATTCATGTCACCAAGATCTTGAAAGGAAAGGCAAGGAAAAAGACTTTTGGGACTGAAAGTCTTTGAAAAAATAATAGATGACAAATTTCAATTTGGCAATAGACATAAACCTACAGAACCCAAACAGGTAAACCCAAAGATATCTATACCAAGACAAATGATAATGAAACTTGTGAAAACTAAAGACAAAGTCTTGACAACAGAGAAATGGCACATTATTGTGTCTATATGTAGGAGTAAAACAATTGAAATGACAGCAGATTTTATCAGAAATCCTGGAAGCCAGAGGAAGGGGACATTTTTTAAATGTTGAAAGGAAAAATTATGAACCAGGAATCCTGTATTCCATGAGATAGTCTTCAGGAATTAAACGGAAGTCAAGATATTCTCCAGTAAAGGAAACTTGAGAATTTTTTGCCAGTACCTACTCTAAAAGAATGGCTAAAGAAAACCATTGAAACAATGCAAATGTTAAAAGAGTGAATCTAGGAACTTCAAAAGGAAGGAAGAATATAAAGAGTAAGAATATGGATAAATGCAAGGGATGTGCTTTCTTCTCTTGAGCTTTCCCAATTACGTTTAATGCTCAAAGAAAAAAATTATAATATATCATGTGGTGCTCAAGATATGTAGAGGAAATATGTTAAGACTATTATATTTAAAAAAAAAGATAAAGGGATGTAAAATTTGTACCCTTTACTCAAATTGGTGAAATACTAATTGTAGTAAACTGTTATGCATAGATAACTTAATGCCTAGAGCTACAACTAGAAAATTTAAACAGATACACTCAGAAATACTACAGATATCTCAAAATGGAATTCTAAAAATGTTTAAGTAGCTAAAAATAGAACTACCCAGGGCAGCCATGGTGGCCCAGCAGTTTAGCGCAGCCTTCAGCCCGAGGTGTGATCCTGGAGACCCAGGATCAAGTCCCATCAGGCTCCCTGCATGGAGCCTGCTTCTCCCTCTGCCTGTGTCCCTGCCTCTCTCTCTCTCTCTCTCTCTCTGTCATTAATAAATAAATAAAATCTTAAAAAAAAAAAAAAAGAACTACCCTATAATCCAGCAGTTGTACTACTAGGTATTTACCCAAAGGATACAAAAATACTGATCTGAAGGGATACATGCACCCCCATATTTAAAGCAGCATTATTAGCAATAGTCAAACTATGGAGAGCAACCAAATGTCCATCAACTGATGAATGGATAAAGAAGATGTAGTATATATGGAATATTATTTAGCCATCAGAAAGAATGAAATCTTGCCATCTTGCAACTATGTGGATAGAGCTAGAGTATATTGTACAAACAGAAATAAGTTAGTGAGAGAAAGACCATATGATTTCACTCATATGTGGAATTTAAGAAAAAACAGATGAACATAGGGAAAAGTGAAAAAAAGAGAGAGAAATGAAAGCAACCATAAGAGACTCTTAATTATAGAGAACAAAGTGAGGGTTGATGGATGGAGGTGGATGGGGGATGGGCTATGTAGGTGATGGGCATTAAGGAGGGCACATTTGTGATGAGCATTGGCTATTATATGTTAAAGTGATGAATCATTAAATTCTACACTTAAACCAATTTTACCATATATGTTAACTAGAACTGAAATAAAAAATTGAAATAAAAATTTTTAAATGTTTAAGTAACCTACAGGAAGACAGAGGGAAAAAAATCTTATTCTGTTTAGTTGGGTAAAAATTGCTAGTGGCTTAGTTATGTTGTTCATCAGTACAAAGCTGTTCCCCAACTTCAACCTCCCTCTACTGTGATTATTGATTCTAACACATGGGTCTATAATCAGTGGGCTCCACTAATAGCCACTACCATCCTGTTGGCTTCTGGGTTATTACTCAATGTCTAGTATTTTTTCTGAAAGGTAACACTTCATAATGACCAATTTTTGTAAAATTTTAGTGTGTTAGTGGTGTCAAGTTATTTCAACTGTATAGAACATACATTAACACCACTGTTTTCTCACAGAATATTTATTTTTCTATTTTCAGCTTCATGGTCATAAACTGCTCTTTCCAAATCAGATGTCATAAATGTCTCCCACTATTAATGGGAACCACCACAAAGGATGTTGACAGATCAATGCAAACCAATCACCATGATGAAAAATATAACTCAATGACAAGTCCCCCCAGCAGTAATTCAACACATTTGTGAAACAAAGTCACAGCCATCAACATAGCTCTGGATATCTGAAGAGATAGAGTGACACCACCCTTTTGAGCTATAATTTTCCTGACGTCAAGTGAGGTAAAGATAGCTGTCCTACTTTCTCAAACAATGATTTTAAGAGTCACATGGTAGGATGTACATAAAAGAACTTTATGCACACAGAAGCATACTGGAAATGTGTAAGTAGCCCTACCTTTCTAGGAATAGGTTTCATATTATCCTATTAACTAAGTGGTAGTCTCATTCTATAAAATACCATTCTATAAAATATTTATATATAATATATAAAACATGATAAAACATGTTGCTACACTAGTGCAAGACTTCCTAAAGCTTGTTGCATGGAATGTTAATAGATATTATGCAAATAATAACAACAATAAAACCCCTTGCAAATTTTATTTGATCAGATAGTTTGGAAAAATGTTTTGTTTGGGCGAAGTTAAAAGACCTCTTTCCCATGGAACTTCATAATGCCTTTAATATGCAAATGTGCAACACGCCTAGGGTACTGTATAATGCAGTGACTTCTAAGCTTATTTCACTACAAAATCGTTTTCCTAGGGAACATCTCTTGACAATAATGTCCACTGAGTATCATTAGGAAACAGAGCCCTAATAAAAATTGGGGGGTTTGCTGCAACTTGCTGAGTGAAGCAGAACCGATTCAGCATGTGCCTTGCAGCTGGAATTCCAAACATCAGACACACAGGAAGAAGCCAGAGTAGCTAATGCTGATTCCAGCTGGTTAATCACTTTTCTAATAACATTAAGCTAAACACAGCTTCTGGGCAGCAGATATTTTAGAGACAAGCCCTTTTTTTTCCCCCTAGGTTTTAAAGTAAAAACATAGATAAGCTTATGTCTTTTAGTCAAAATCTATCTACTCACATCACAGAGTTGCTCTCCCTTTTCTCCCAACCCTGAACCCATATTCTATGATCTCCTGTTCTAGTTCTTTTGCTTATCTATTCAACATTTAAGATCCTAAATTTTCTGGGACACAACTGTGCATCCTAGTGAAAGACAGCATGTCACAGTAAATATGAACTCACAAGACTCTGGATTTGAGTCCTAGGTTCAGCACTCACAATATACAACTTGGTGGCCTTAGGCAAGTTATTTCACTTTCCCTGGCCTCAATTTCCTCCAAGTAAGTAGAATAAAATAGGTATCCTTACTATTCAAATTTAGAAAATGAATACATTTGAATAAATCCTTTCCTATCCAAACTCTCACTACTGCTGTCTGAAAATCAGGAACCAAATTCATTTCCATGATATGATATCCCTTGTTATCCAACTTTGCTACTCAAACGCTAAGTAAATTTGATAGCTAGGAGTATTTGTGGTACCTACTTCATAGAGTCATTGTGATGATTGAAATAGTGAATATTTGTAAAACACTTTGAGACTGACACATAGTATTTCCTAGTTCTGTTGTCCCAACCAATACAACATAAAAATCCCATGAGTACTAATGATAGACCTCCTCTAGGCAATTTATTTTTACTTAACAGAGGCTCTTGGTACTTTAATCCTTTTACTAAAGGACAATCCTCAAATTGTATTTATATGTTCATTTGTTTTTACCAGAGGATCTTTTTTAAGAAGGAAAAAGAACATGGGGGTATGAATCAGGAGACTTCTTTTCTAGTCAAACTAATTTCTCGCAGGGATCCCTGGGTGGCTCAGTGGTTTAGCACCTGCCTTCAGCCCAGGGTGTGATCCTGGAGTCCCGGGATCGAGTCCCACATCAGGCTCCCTGCACGGAGCCTACTTCTCCCTCTGCCTGTGTCTCTGCCTCCCTCTCTCTCTCTTTCTCTCTCTCTCTCTGTGTCTCATGAATAAATAAATAAAATCTTAAAAAAAAAAAACTAATTTCTCGCAAAGTACTAGTCATAAAACGTTAGGCAGGGATGTATCTTGTTTCAATTTCCTCTCCAGAAAAATGGAACAAATACCCACACTTCTTACCTCATAGAGTCGACAGAGAAAATGAATGTAGAAGTGTTCTGGAAATGATAACATGTAACACTTAGGGAAGAGACTGCTTTTTGCTCTACTTAGGCCACTGTTTATTCCATTTGTGGGATATGACCTCAGGATTAGGATACTAAAACACATACGAAACCCATAGTCATGAACAAATCCTTTTATGAGTGTATTTCACACTGTAACACACTGCTGGTTGTACCATAGGACATGTTGGAAACAATATTCACTCAAGCCATAAATACTTTATTGAACATCTACTAGGTACCAGGAGCTATGCTTGGTACAACTGTAGTTGAATCATGGAGTAAGTGACTCATTACATAGAGAAACAGATGGTCATGTGAATTTTCCCTCTCGCCTACCATATTGCTGATACTTATCAAGTCACTTATATTCTTTGCTCCAGCCTCCTTCTTTGTAAAAATGGCCTCTTGTTTCATGAGAGTAGGACTATTCATAGGCTCATGTTACTAAAGTGTGTGTGTTTCCTCAAAAGGAAAAGTATAACTGAAAACCAGTCTAGTTATCAGTAAAGTACCAGGGAACTGATTTCCAACTGTAAATGCCTGCTTTGTTGTTCATTCATTTTCTTCCCTCAGAAATTTAATAAACTTTATCTAAAGGTCAGGAGTTCTTCCTGAATAGCAGCACCAAAGGTATTTGTATAGTATTTAATATTTAGCCAACCCTTTACAATCTTACTGTTTATCTTCCTCCTAGCAACCCAAATTAGTTCACTACTATCATATTCTTCTTAGAAATGAAGAAGCTGGGCCTCATGGCCTACACAATTGGTCAAGCATAACCATCAATGTTATCCTTACCCTATCAGTCAAGTGAGAAGGAAGCATCAAGTAGGACATTTTTAGCTTTTTAAAAATTTTTATCCCCAAAGTATTAATGACTAGGCAAAGAAGATTTAATCCTACCAGGGAAAAAAAAGCTCAGATAGAATATGAATCTAGTGCCATACAATTTAAAAAAAAATGGTTGTGTTATTTAATATAAAAGAAATTCTTCTTTCCCTATTTTCAATACCCTTTTCCCCTTGCTCCAGCTATCTGCTAAATTATCCATGAAATATGCTCTCAGCTTATCTCATACTAGTGTGAAATTGTGGAGAAAAAGAGAGAGAGAGAGAAATAAAACCCCAGGAAACAAAAAACTTATGTTAAAAACACATAGGCAAAGTCACTAAGAGTGAATTGCAAGTGCCTCTGCTGTGTGATTTGTCTCATTCAAAAACAATCTTTTCTTTGGAAGAAAGATTGGTTAGCTGTCTGGGAGCATTTATAAGTCATGCTCTGCCCCCAGCTCTGCCCTCTGCCCTTGTTTTATACATTCTAATTGTGTCTTACCCCATTCACAACTTGTACTTCATCCCCAACACAGAGATTGTGCAAGTTACCTTGATTTGGGCTGAGTGGATTTTTGTCATTTATGATAAATGAATCTTTTCCTTATCCAGTTCCCAACTTCAAGTAGGCAGAAAAAAACACCCCTTATTTGAAAGGAGACAAAATAAATCACATCAAGTTTCATTAGCTACCCTCTCCTTCCCCACATTTCTTCCTGCTGCAAAAGAAGTCCACTCCTTGGCAAGGAAAACCCTTCCACTAAGTACCTCCACTGCTTCCCTATGGCTGTTTCCAGTCTTTATTTCCCACCACCCCTCAGACACAC
The DNA here is from genome assembly GCF_048164855.1 of Canis lupus baileyi. Lineage (NCBI taxonomy): Eukaryota > Metazoa > Chordata > Mammalia > Carnivora > Canidae > Canis > Canis lupus. The sequence goes on from NC_132855.1 coordinate 29,730,076, forward strand.
TATATGTAACATCCATAAAAATTAAATTCTAGGGACATCTGGGTGGCTCAGTCAATTAAGTGTCCAACGCTTAATCTCAGCTCAGGTATTGATCTCAGAGTTAGGAGTTTAATTTTTTTTTTAATTTTATTTATTTATGATAGTCACATAGAGAGAGAGAGAGAGAGAGAGAGAGAGAGAGAGGCAGAGACACAGGCAGAGGGAGAAGCAGGCTCCATGCACCGGGAGCCTGACGTGGGATTCGATCCGGGGTTTCCAGGATCACGCCCTGGGCCAAAGGCAGGCGCCAAACCGCTGCGCCACCCAGGGATCCCAGAGTTAGGAGTTTAAACTCCATGTTGGGCTCCATACTGGGCATGAAGTCCACTTAAAAAAAAAAAAAAAAGTCCACTTAAAAAAAAAAAGTTAAATTCTAGAAGCTAAGTTTTCCAGAATTTCTGTCATGCTTAACAGTTGGGGAATTGAGAACTTTTTTCCCCAAAGTTTATAGGATCTCTCCATATATTTCTCTCTCAAAGCTTTCAGATTATTCCTAATGTTATTTATCTATGCAATAAATGTTGTCAATAAAGATAGTGTAACTAGAGAAAGGTAATGGTTTTAAAAGGGTAAGGAGGAGGGAGTCTGTTGCTTGGGATAATATGAAACATTTGCAAAGGCCCTGCTGTGTTCCAGGGGCTGTACATTAGAGATGTAATCTCATTTTTCCCTTCTAAAACACTCTGTACAGTAGCTGCTATTTTATCCCTAGTTTACCATGAGGAAACTGAACTACGGAAAGATCAGTAACTTACCCATGGTCCTTCAGTTAATAACAAGGATTCAAACTCCTGTGTCCCATGCTCTTAACATGGCATCACACTCTCCTGTAGGACTGCACTCCATCCAGGCTGATGCAGGGCACTGACGATCACAGTTCAAAATAGAGAAGTTTTTACAGTTACTTATATTTTTATGTTTTAAAAATTACCAGTAAATTTTCACTCCCACAGTATATCTTGCATACTGTTGGTAAGCATCCCTGAAATTCTATCATTAAAATCTGTGGTTGTTTGTACACGTCTCTTTCCTCCCGCATCCCTGTCTTATACAGTAAATTCCCTGGGAGTAGGTCTTGTGTCTCCTTCTTCTCTGTACCTCCCTGAGCAACCTAGCACAATGCCACACATGCAATTAAATACAAAAGTCAATTTCTATGTGCAAAGGCTCAAATTAAACGCTCTTTGAGTCTTAACGGAAGTTTATTCTCAAGCATCCTAAAGAGGCATAGAGGGTGACAACCTGAAATTAATATCAGCCTAGTCAGGGACAGGCTTATCAGATGACTCTGATCACTGCAGAGCAAGGATCCTGAGGCAGTGCTGCAGGGATACAACACAGGCTGGGCCTGCTGAAGTGGGGAGTGACGTGACTTTCAGGGAGAACTTGACAGGCTCTACCATTCCTAGGACTAACCCTGGGAACAACACAACACACTCTCTCCAACAGCCACCCAGAATTCTCCTCCATCCTTTAATCTAAAGAATTAGTTCACACAAACGTTACAGTGCTTTTGCCCAGTGTTCTCAGTTCCATGGAGACAGGATGTAGTGCCTTCTGCTGCAACAGGAAATTTCGACAGCCCCTTGGTGTACCTCTGGCTTTGTCTCCTACTCTCCTTTCCTAGCGCACTCAGCTCCACCCAGATGGCCTCCTCCACTCCATGGACACTCCTTCCTCAGCACTTTTGTCCTGGCTCTTGCCTCTGCCAATACCCTTACTTTTTATTCTGGGAAGTCTTCCCTAAACACCTGATTTAAAATTGCAGATGCCCACTAATGCTCCATGTCCCTTTCCTTGTTTTATTTTTCTCTTTCCTATTTACCTCCATCTAACACACTATATGTTTGGCTAACTTATTTTATTTATTACCTGCCTTTCTGCACTAGAAATTCATGAGAGCAAGAATGTTGCTGTTCTAATCACTACTGAATTCCTATGCTTATAAAAGTACCTGGGAATGGTAGCACATCACAATTACTTTTTGATTGAATAAAGTTTCCATCACTTTTATTAATGATTCATTACCACCAAAAATACTTATGTACTTGATATGTACATATATAAACAGAGTCATACACACATGAATATGTGTGTATATATATATGTATGTATGTAGATATATATACACTACATGTGTACTCCTGGATAGTATATTAGATATATTAAAAACGTGGTAGTATTAAACATTGAGTGTTATTGGAATAAAGATACACATCCCAGGAAATGTTCTAACTCACTCTATGTTCCATTAGCTTTCTTTCTTAGATGTTTACACTGGGGCACACATATCCTGGATGTTATCACTTCTCATTCTGAGAATAAATATATAAAAGCAGGAAACCTTCTTCTACTCTACCAGAAAGAATTAGATAGTATTGTCATTTTACCCACCCCAAATAAGGCCTCTAACTGGGTACCCATCTGCTGTGCAGTACATTTGTAATTACCACCTGGCTCATCCCAGGCTTGCTGCCAGCAGCCCTCCTCACCTGCTTCCCTTCCTTAGTCTCCCTCTCATCAATCAATGAGTAAAGCCTAGGGCTGGACCTTAAATAAAGACACTCCCTCATCACCATGGCAATAATCACTCCTTAGACAATACTCTCCATACTGTCCCACTGGATCCTCTTTTCCATCAAGCAAATACTGAGTAAAAAGTAATCACAAGAGCTTGCATGAGCATAAATCAATTCAGACCTGGATATAGCAGGATACCAGGTTGGTTTTACACCCTGCTCATATCCAAATGACAGTTCCAGACAGTGCCAAGTAGTTCGGGAAAAGTGATTTTGATTCAAGATAGAGAGCTAGAACAGAGCTCAGCTGAAACTAGGACCCTGGGGAAAAAGGACTAGAAAAGACCACCCGTGGCCAAGAAACACAGGAAAATAATGGTCTTTGCAGAGACCTGGTAAAGGAAGTCAAAATAAAATGTAGTCTTGAGAAAAAAGCAAAGTTCTTGGCCTGTCTGAGGTGTGGGTGTGGTAATGAAGTTTACACTATCCCCATTGTGGTGCAATCTTCTAAAGGAGAATAACACAAAAATTACCTTCACCAAAGATACTACTCAGGCACCTGCCACACATAAACTCAGAGCTCCTCTATAGAAACTTATCTACAGGGTAGTCCGGGTGGCTCAGTGGTTTAGCTCCACCTTCAGCCCGAGGTGTGATCCTGGAGACCTGGGATCGAGTCCCACGTCTGGCTCTCTGCATGGGCCTGCTTCCCCCTCTGCCTGTGTCTCTGCCCCCCTCTCTCTCTCTCTCTCTCTCTGTGTGTGTGACTCTTATGAATAAATAAATAAAATCAGAAAGAAAGAGAAAGAAATAAAGAAAAAAAGAAAGAAAGAAAGAGAGAGAGAGAGAGAGAGAGAGAAAGAAGAAAGAAAGAAGAAAGAAGAAAGAAAGAAAGAAAGAAAGAAAGAAAGAAAGAAAGAAAGAAAGAAAGAAAGAAAGAAAGAAAGAAACTTATCTACAACCCAGCCATCGGATTCATGTGGAAAGATAATCCCAATGGAAGATGAGTTCACAAGTAAAGAATACAGTCTCCTTCAAGGAATGGTCCCACAAGAGAAAGTCAACAAGGAAAACAAATAAGAGGTCTGTTTAGCACTGCCAGTTCAAATAAGTCAGTTTAAAATTGTTAAAGAAATATTTAAAAGGAAAGAAACAGTAATGATATAATGCTATAAACAGATGGATTGATAAAGAACTCAATTAAACTTCTAGAAATGAGAGATAACATCATTTAAAAATAATCAGACCATACCATATCCATGACCTGGGGTGGTACAAGTGGAATATCATCCTGGTGCTCTCCAGGAAAACCTGATGTGAGTCCATATGCATTCTATTTTTAAAAAATGTCAAGATGTCACAGGGCAGCACTCTGCCCCAATTCTAGCAATAAGAAAGTATGATACTTCTCTTCAGAGCTCCAGTGGCATGATACTGACAGGAATGGCATAGGAGATCCTGACTCAGCTCTGAGTTTACACAACTACTTGTTGTAACATAGTACTCTGTCTAGTGAACTCCTTGGAAGAGGAGTTTTGAGGACAGCAGGTTTAGCTGCTGAGACAGATGCTGACGGTACAAAGAAGGCCCAGGGATTTTTTGGGTTTTACTGGTGGGTGGAAGAAGCATTGTCTTATTTCTCCTCCTTTTGCAATAAGCACTGAGTACAGATATGACCCTGGAATTACTTTTTTCTTGGACTTTAGATAATAACACAGCCTAAACAATGGAATTTGTAGCCATATCTTCGATGCTGACCTGTGATTGGAAAGAAACTATTAAACTCTTTATATTTAACCAGCGCCTGGCAATAAGCTAGCATAAAGTTGTCCCCTGGGCACCACTTTTGCATTGGGAACATCCTCCTTCTGAGCATAAAACACCTCTATTGCATTATCTTTTAACCTGAGATGTTCCTTCAGAATGGCTTGCAAAAGGGAAAATGGTCACAAAATCAGAAACTCAGAATGATGTGCAAAGCTCCCTGTGAAAGCTGTCATTTTTTTAAAAGATTATGAGCTAGTTCAATCTGTAGCTCTGCTTCCTAGTGACAGGATTTCAGAGGATATACCATTGTTTCCAGTATGATATGCTTTGGGGATTCTTTTTTTTAAGTTTAGTCTTTTTTTTTTTTCAATTTGTTTTTGTTTTTATTGAAGTTTGATTTGCCAACATATAGTATAACACCCAGTGTCTCCCTCTCTAATTTTTCTCACTCAGTTCCCCTCCTTTCCCTTATAATCCCTTTCACTTTTCTTATATTCCCTATATGAGTGAAACCATATAAAGATTGTCCTTCTCCGACTGACTTACTTCACTCAGCATAATACCCTCCAGTTCCATCCACCTTGAAGCAAATGGTGGGTATTCATCCTTTCTAGTGGCTGAGTAATATCCCATTGTATACATAGACCACATCTTCTTTATCCATTCATCTGTCAAAGGACATCATGGCTCCTTCCACAGTTTGGCTATTGTAGACATTGCTGTTATAAACATTGGGGTGCAGGTCCCAGCATTTCACTACACCTGTATCTTTGGGGTAAATCCCCAGTAGTGCAATTGCTGGGTCATAGGGTAGTTCCATTTTTAACTCTTTGAGGAACATTCACACAGTTTTCCAGAGTGGCTGTACCAGTTCACATTCCACCGACAGTGTAAGGGGGTTCCCCCTTTCTCCACATCCTCTCCAACATTTGTTGTTTCCTGTCTTGTTAATTTATTCCATTCTCACTGGTGTGAGGTGGTATCTCATTGTGGTTTTGATTTGTATTTCCCTCATGGAAAGTGATGCGGAGCATTTTCTCACGTGCTTGTTGGCCATGTGTATGTCTTCATTGGTGAAATTTCTGTTCATGTCTTTTGCCCATTTCATGATTGGGTTGTTTGTTTCTTGGGTGTTGAGTTTAATAAGTTCTTTATAGATCTTGGATACTAGTCCTTTATCTGATAGGTCATTTGCAAATATCTTCTCCCATTCTGTAGGTTGTCTTTTAGTTTTGTTGACTGTTTTTTTTGCTGTGCAAAAGCTTTTTATCCTGATTAAGTTCCAATAGTTCATTTTTGCTTTTGTTTCCTTTGCCTTCATAGATGTATCTTGCAAGAAGTTACTGTGGCCAAGTCCAAAAAGGGTGTTGCCTGTGTTCTTCTCTAGGATTTTGATAGATTCTTGTCTCACATTTATTTATTTTTTTTTTTAAACTTTTATTTATTTATGATAGGCACACAGTGAGAGAGAGAGAGAGGCAGAGACACAGGCAGAGGGAGAAGCAGGCTCCATGCACCGGGAGCCCGACGTGGGATTCGATCCTGGGTCTCCAGGACCGCGCCCTGGGCCAAAGGCAGGCGCCAAACCGCTGCGCCACCCAGGGATCCCTTGTCTCACATTTAGATCTTTCAACCATTTTGAGCTTATCTTTGTGTATGGTGTAAGAGAATGGTCTAGTTTCATTCTTCTGCACGTGGCTGTCCAATTTTCCCAACACCATTTATTGAATAAACTGTCTTTTTTTTCAGATTTTATTTATTTATTCATGAGAGACACAGAGAGAGAGAGAGAGGTAGAGACAGGCAGAGAGAGAAGCAGGCTCCATGCAGGGAGCCCAAAGTGGGACTAGATCCCGCGACCCCAGGATCACACCCTGGGCCAAAGGCAGGCACTCAACCACTGAGCCACCCAGGCATCCCTGGACTATCCTTTTTCGAATAGATATTCTTTCTTGCTTGTGAATATTAGTTGACCACAGAGTTGAGTGCCCATTTATGGGTTCAAGTTTAGTCTTTCTTGCATCACATGCCAAAATAAATATTTTATTACTTCATACTAGATCTCTGGTTTAATCTAGCTCAGAACATGTAGTTAATCAACAAAGAGAGGCAATTTTGCCAAAATTCAGCAAGGTATACTGTTTGAAATGGTTGCAAAAATAACACCCCAAACCAATAAAAATAAAAATTTAATTCTACCTATGGGAGTAATTTTGCAGAAAAAAAACTCTTTATTAAAATTCATGTGTTAGTTTAGTAGTCACAGAGCAACCATTTTACGCCCTTTTATCCACTTTTCCATAGTCCAGTAGTACTAAACTATCAGATGACTCCAATAGGGAAATTATGCAGGAGAAGCTTATGATAAACATTGACAAATGAAGCCACAAGGGGGAAATGTTCTAACCACAGCACCCAATTTACTACCAAGAATCAAGAGAATATTCAACATAGGATGAATGGCCAATTACATTTTGAGGAAATTGTGCTTGTGTCAGCACCTTAAAACTTCAGAAATCACTGCTATGGTTATTAATAATAATTTAAGACATACACTAAAATGTATGATTTCAGAAGTTGTAATTATTTTCACAGATTTTTTTTTTTTTTGCTTTATTCCCTTTCCCCGTCTTCAGAAGGCCATTAATCCCAGTTTCCTAAACTAATCTGAGCTGTAGATGATACAAATTTTGGTCATGTTACATAAAAGTCTTTCTGCAATCACTGTGAAGAAATGAAGATTTTCATTTAAGAGCAGTATAAGGTGAGCCTGAATAGGACTAGTGAAATGAATCCGATAAGACTCATCTTTAAGTCGTAAATAAGATGTCCATGTAGTCATCTGCATTTTTAAAAATTCCCTATCCATAGTTTGGTGCTTATAAAACAAAAACTATCATAATACTAATTCTGGTATTTTAAACAAAAGACCTGAATGATTCCATATGAAAACCTCTTTATAGGATATCTGCATTTCGTGCCCTGGAGACACTCAAAATCCCTTAAACTATACTTACAACCTCAGGAAATCGACCAAATTTATCAAATGGCTGAACATTTACAGTAATTAGTTGATAGGATTTCTTATACTTAGAGATTTTCATTTGCCATACCAACATAAAATAAGAATAATAGAAAACTGGTTTAACTGTAATTAAGACACACTTCTAAAATTACATCTTCAATATTCACTGAATTAGAACCCATTTTTTCCCATTGTGCCCAGTTGAAAAGAATAGAAATAATGAACAAATGTGGTATTTTCCTATAAGCACAGATTAGGAAAAATGCAACGCGACAAACACCACAAAATCTAGTCTTAAAATGATGACGAGGTTTAAAGAAATCTGGAAGAAAGTAAATGTTCTCTGTTTGCTTTCAGGGCTGACTTACTGCTGAGGACTAGGAGAATAAAGTTATTACAGAATGAGTCACCTGGAAACACAGGCAAACAGAAGACTGAGAATGTAAGTACGTGTTACTCTTTCATTGGTACTTTAAGGATAAAACATAAAAAATCAGCGCGATGTGTCCCAAAAAGATCAATTTGTGAAAGCAGTAAGTGATTATATTTCTTTAAATCATCATTAGTGAAGGGTTGTTTTTTCTTGAAAACCTCAAAATTATCCAAACTCAGATTTTGAAACCAATTATTCCATTTGGAGAAACAATATAACAGAATTAATTGGTATATAAAAGACACACACAAGCACACTCAAGGCAAATTTGGAATCATAGATCACAAAAAGATGCCAAGAAAGTTCAATTTTATGCCCACTTATATATTCATTTATATGCACCACAAAGTTGAAGTTTTGGGAAATTACTTATTAGTATTTGACAGTTGAGAAAATTATAAACATAATAGGACTTTCTTTTTGATCTCACTTGTTTAATAGTAGAGTGTTTTCTGCTGTAGGTGAAAATACTAAAATTTACAGGTTTTTTACTCACTAAAGAAAACTTCACTAACTTTGAAGCATTATATCATAGGCTAGAGTATACCAAGCAAATATTGATACGTAATATTTTGTTGTTTCCATATTACACTTATATTCATTTGCCACTGTCCCTTACAAAACACATGCCACATCAATGCACAGACAGCCAGATCATAAGATAGAAAACTCAAGTCATGACCACAGACAATGTGTCTGTTCACTCTGGATAGGAAAAATAATGGTAAATAGTTTTTGAAGGAGAAAAGTTTAAAAAATTACCAAAAGAAATATCCTAGAACTGAAGTCAGGGTAATGCTATCTCAGAAGGCAGGATTAGGCTTTTAAAAAATCACTTGCATAAGGAGGAATGACAGCTTCGGACGGCATCTCTGCTTGTTCAGGACTCCACCCGCAGAAGTGTATTTGTCATGTAACAATATTGACTTTAGGGTCAGACTCCAGCTGCTAAGGACACGTCTCCTTAATGAAGTTGAACTCCTTTCATATATGGCTAAAGAAGTTACTAGAACCAAATACATATTTTTAAATTACTCCTGTTTCCACCCTATTCAAACTCATCAGTAGCATATCACTTCCACAGGAGAGTCTAATTATTTATGAGATTATTCATATCAACTGGCAATGAACTTCAATTCAACATAATAGGATGATACTAGTGTTTCCTTTATACATACTCAATTTCAAAAAGATTAGAATTCATAGGGAAAGCATTCGCCCACGCTGTATACATTTTAAATTACTTTTTATGTCTTCTTCCCTATAAAGCACATCTCTACCATGATCTAAAAGGATTTTGGAATGTGGATCTTTATTCAGGTAAAACAAGAGACTTTAATGCCTAGAATACTAAGGATTCCTTCCAGTTTAGTACAAAGTATAAAATTCCTGATAACCAGGAAGAAATGTTAGACTCTGCTATAAAACAAGTACAGAGAGCTAAATGCAAAAATTCTAAAGCTGTGGGCTCCTTGAGATGGCTAATACACATATGAACACTCGAGCAAGAGTGTTTAAGCTGGGGTTTATGGATTCCTCAAAGGAGAAACATGTGTGAGCATTTTTCCTACAGAGCACATTGATAGATTTCATCATCTAGACAATATGATTATTACCCAAATTATACTACTTCAGAGAGTAAAAGGGGATATTTTTAATTATTATACTCAGCAACAGGCCTAAAATGAGACGTTTCTGGACAAAGTGGGACATAAAATCACTTATTCATGACCCAAGAAGATAACACACTTCTACATCAGAGAATATGGCTTTTCAATATTTCAACCCATGCTACTCATGAATTTTGACTTAAAACAACTAATTTGACCCAATCAGATGTCTTCTCCAAGTGTCTGGCTACAAGTCAGACAGCTCTGGAAACCATTCAAATGCTTTAAAGCGGTGGGTACCTTTCTCCAGCCCTAAACTATCTCACCTGCATTACATGCAGGTTGTTGACTCATGCTCATAGGTCCTGCTACACTTGGATTCGGGACATAGCACTGTCTTGGATGTCCTCATACTCTTTTCTGTCTGCTTCTTTTTTTGCCCTACAAGCACTTTTTTTCCTCACCTCCCTATAAGGCTCAGCGTAGAGCCTTCTGCTCTAGACTTTCCCTTGAGAAATACATCTAACGGTACAACTTTAAATTAATATGTCAATAACTACTTTGCAGCTTTTGATGCATATCATAGTCCCAAACTTTAGACCCAGGAACCTTTGTCCATGTAAGAGGTTAATCTGCTTCCTCTTTGCTGGCCCCAAGAAAGAATGGAAATAGGAATAAAATTGTTGAAGTTCCTCAGATCTCAATATTCCTCAGATCAGGATTAAGATTTCTAAGTGTGAAGTTGAAGAATAAGTTTTGAGTTATTGAGATAACTTTTATGTGTTTGCTATTTAGGTGTTTGTAAGATATAAGAAAAGCTAATATTTTAAAGAATCTGAATATTAGTCTATGAACAATTAAAAATAAGCTAGAATTAGAATCTTAATTGAAAATATATTTGACTATTTGTAACATTAAATGGTTAATAGAAATGAAATTAATATTCAATAATTTCTGTTCATGATTTTATAAGAATTGGTAAAGTGCTTAAAAAGGTTTTGCTAATTATGTCTGCACATCTGCCCCGTTGGTCATTTTAAAAGTTTAAGAGAATTAGAGGTACTGGTTTTAAATTTGTAAATCATAGTTAAAAGTATTTGAGAGAGTTCTATTAACAAAGTTTGTAAAAGAGGTTATTGATCAACTGAGTTTAAATCTGTTGAAACAAAAGAATCAATTTGTGATCTTTAATGGAGTCTATTGAAGTCCATAGGTTAAATCTAATCTGGTAAATTTAACCTACTGAAATTAATTCTTAAACCTGATTTAGGGAAAGTGAGCCTTAAATTTTTACCTTTAACACACTGAATAGCAATTAAACCCCAAAAGTGGGAAAAAAGTTTTTTAAGACTTTATTTATTTATTCATGAGAAACACAGAGAGAGAGGCAGAGACATGGGCAGAGGACCCCCGGATCATGCCCTGAGCTGAAGGCAGGAACTCAATCACTGAGCCACCCAGGTGTCCCAGAAAATAATTATTTTTGTACACAAAAGCCCCCATCAAACATCAAGATAAACTAAAATGGCAATCAACTCATCCTATAAGTCAAAACACTAATGCTATGTGTCTATTTCTCTAAGCTAGAGTTTAGGGAAAGCTTCTTCATTCAGCAATCTGATCTGCAGTTAGATAAATATTCTGAAAAGCTTCTGTTAGAGGCAAAGTCCTTGAGGACAAGAAGCTATTCTCATTTTCCTCCACATAAAGCTCATTATTACTCTGTTTGGGGAGGTTAACATTTGCTTACAGTTTTCTCTCTTTACTTTCTGACATCAGAAGGCAGCTTGGTAGACTGAAAGGAATATTGGATTAACCATCAGCAATTATGGAGGCTTTCTGTCATCCCTCCATTCATCAGTTTTGAGTCGTTGAGTCAATTGCAACCATACATCTGAATTTACTTTCATTATTTCTAAAAGAATCATGTCTGACGAGGTTGTTATGATGACAAATTCATTTTTCCAATAGTACGTCTTGAAAGTCTAAGCCCTGTGATAGGCTATAATCAAAGAAGAATCAAAGATTCTGCTGTCATGGAATTCACAGACTTAACATTACATAATGGAGTTAATGGGCTGAGACCTAACTGATTGTAATGCAGAGAAGCAAGTAATACATTCTATAATAATAACTGATATTTCGGAACCCTTACTACACGCTATGTAGCATTCGAAGCACTCTACCTCAATTGTTTCATATTATCTTCCACAGAAAGTAGAAAGCAAGTCTTGCTATCTATCTCCATTTTACAAGCAAGACAACTAAAACACAGAAAGTTTAAATAATTTGCAGGGGTTGGTTAGTAGAGAATGCAATAATCATAAAGCTGGATTTGAACTTAAACCAATCTGAATCTACAACTGGCCCTCTTTACCACCACAGGACATTTCCTTCCAAGGGTGAAATCTAAACTCCTTATAATGACATCCAAGGACACAGGTATTTAGCCTCAAAACACCTTTCTGAACCTATTGTCCATGAGTTACCGGGATAGATCTCACTTTAGTAGATCAATATATCCAACAAATTAACGTTAAACATCCAACAAATAAACGAACAAACAAAAAATATCCAACAAACATATTTTGCAAATTCTTTAACCTTTCCTCCATCTGGAAATCTTGCTTTCCACTATCAATGTAAACATTATAGTGGATATCAATCTCTACCTTCTCTTTAAAATAACAACAGCTGATTACTTGTCCCTTACTGCATGATATTTAGTGAGTTTTTATCTTCATTTTTCAATCAGATCATAAGTAACCTTAGGACAGGGGCAATGTCTTCAACTTCTTTGAGTTTTTCCATGACATGGCTTAACGCTCTGAATGACAATTGTCTATGTATATGTCTGGCAACCTCAATAACTGACCATTTCCTTTTCACCTTTTTATCTTTAATGCCTGGCATACTATTTGCTACACAAGTACATTCAATGACTATTTGGTGAAGAAATAAAAGAACGTGCAAATAAATGAAATAATATAGTCAAGTTCCCAGTGCCTACTGGAGATTCAATAATTGCTAGTTATTGTTATAAGTCTCCAAATTCTGCTGAAAAATATAAAATAATCTACTTTGAAATCTGCATGAATAAAAGCCTCTGAAAGTATGATGACATAAATGTATAAAACACAAAGGTATAGAGTACCCTTAATTAAACTATCTCTAGGGTTATTGGTACTATGTGTAGTTTGACATACATTGTCAAACATTGTTGACAAACATTATCTTATATAACACATTATGAAATCTTACTTGGGGAATCAAAATGGTTATTTATTGGGGCTCCTGGGTGGTTCAGTTGGTTGAGTCTGACTTTTGATCTCAGCTCAGGTCTTAATCTCAGAGTTATGAGTTCAAGCCCCAAGCTGGACTCCATGCTGTGTGGAGCCTATTTAAAAAACTAAAACAATTTACTAACAACATATTTTCACCAAATCTAAAACACTGATTACATGACATCACTGTTAAAAGTAATGACATTTAATAACATATAAGAAACTTGTACCATTTACAAAACCCTCATTGTTCCACACCAAGAAAGCTATGCATGCCAATCATAGTTTTCATCATCATCATGATGTGTATAGGGTATATTCTAATAATTACTTCCTCCCTGTCATACCTTAGCACAAGTACTGGCTATTTATTGACACAAGATCAGGCATAGGAATAAAGTTGAACAATTACAATACCATTGTAATTAATTATAACAAACCTGAGACATTTTTAATTACCAAATGTATGGACTGAAGTATTCTCTCAAACTTCAGATGTTTAAATCATAATCCCCAGTACTTCAGAATATGACTATATTTGGAGATAGGGTCTTTAGGAAGGAAATTAAGGTAAAATAAATCATTACAATGGGCCCTAATCCAAGATAACTGGTGTCCTTATAAGAGGAAATTAGGACATAGGTACAGAGGAAGGCCATGTGAAGATGTAGGGAGAAGACAGCTTCAAGAAGCCAAGGAGAGGCTTCAGAACAGTCATATATGGTAATAGCGCCCTTGTTTTATAGAAAAGGAAATCAAAGTTTTCAAAGAAGTAAATGGCATCTCTGCTTGTCCAATGAGCATGCACCAGGATGCAGGACTCAGACTGAAATCTTGTGACCCCAAATACTGCCCACTTTCCACTCTGAGCAGGTGATGGACTAGAGGACACCTGAGCTTTGGTCCCAGCAATGCCCTAAAGGAATTGTCAGACCTTCAGCATCATTAACTTTTTAACATATTTGTTTCTTCATCTGCACAGCTGAGAGGATTGAGTTGAATATTCTAAGGGGTGAATAGACTAAGGGTTTATATAAAAGCCTTTCCAGTTTTAATGTTTATCTCAAATCATTGTCTTCAAACATTTTTTTTAAGATTTATTTATTGAGATCCCATGACCCTGAGATCATGACCTGAGTAGAAATCAAGAGTCAGAAGATCAATCTACTGAGCCAACCAGTTTTCATTTGAACTTCTAAAGAAATTACCTCTGTAAACTCCTTTAGTAAGGGAATGAAAATTCAGTATTTTGGGAACCACTACTTTGCCCATTGGAATTTTGGCTTTATCAAAAAATATGTATACTTAAAAATGTTTTGAAATAGTATAATCTTAACTCATTTTATTTTTTAATTTATTTTTGATAGTCACACACACAGAGAAAGAAAGAGAGAGGCAGAGACATAGGCAGAGGGAGAAGCAGGCTCCATGCACCGGGAGCCCGACGTGGGATTCTATCCCGGGTCTCCAGGATCGCGCCCTGGGCCAAAGGCAGGCGCTAAACCGCTGCACCACCCAGGGATCCCTTAACTCATTTTAAAAAGTAGGGTTTGTATACAATTAGTTAATTTTCTGTGGCTAAAGATTTATCCATTCAAGCTTTTAAGGATTGCATATAGCTTCATGAACAAAACTCAAGATAGAAATTTTTTACAGAAAATCAGAGTTCAGTCCTAAAATCTTTAGTGAATGATTGCATGATTTTGAGTGAAAAAACAAGTTGAAGACCTGTTTCGCAGTCTGAAAAATGAGGTGAATGGCTTCCTGCATGCCTTGCAGAAAAGTTTGCTGTTAAATGAGAGTATCTGTGAATCCCTTATGAACTTTTTCAAGGGAAGTTGCTGTATATATTCAACTACAGTGTATTTAACAGAAACTCACATTATTAGGTGTCTTTTTTCAATAACTTCCTCAGCTTTGAAATACTCCGTGAATGCCTGACTTGTAATCTCTTCGTAGCCATTGTGAGTGTACATTTTGTTTGCCAGGAAGAGGAAGTGAATGGTAAAAAATAATTTGTACTACAATGGAGGGTGGCAGGTCAAATGGCTGGAGAAGTTAGAATTGTGAATCATCTCTTGTGTGTTCTCAACTAAATAAAGGCAATCTGCCCAAAGGGGAGGGGAAAAAAATCTATAAACCACACGCTCCATCCAATCATGTAAAGACAAATCAGCCTTCAGACGAATCAAATATCTTCATTTAAAGCTTACCTGGATTTGGCACTCTGCCCATCTTTTTCCAAGTCTCTTCACAATATATTTTCACAAACAGTCAAAAACATGCATACTGAAAAGCATACCCTGTACAATGTCATTTTTAAAAACAAAGAACTCTTGGCCCAGGGAAGATCGTTCCTGGGGAAAAGGAAAGTTCCTTTCTGAGTTTGCAACATGTAAATACGGGATTAGTGGGTGGGATTGAGGTGTGCTCCGTGCATAAATAGAGGCTTGGGTTGAGCTAGCACACTAGGAGGCTTGGACCGCTTTGAGGCCGGCTGGCTCATACCGACAGGTGGGTGGGGAAAGCAGGTAAGACTCCTAACAAGACTGTTTACAAGGCACTTGCTAGAGTGAGTTTTGGGCTCAGATTACTGTGTAAAGTTGCAGGAATCAACAGAGAGAGAAGGGCCAGGTAGTTCCCAGGACAACGAAATGGGATTTGGAGAATGAATAATGGAATTTCCATCAACAGCTTATTAGGGCCTTTCTTTGGCCAGACCTGGAAGAGGGTTGTGTTCCTGAGCTGTTTCAAGGTAATACGTTCTCTCTCTAGAAATAAGTGGTTTAAGGGTGGGTGAATTCTAATTAAGGGTGCTCAGGCCTAGGACAGGACCCAGTGTCTTCTATTACTGTGTACTGCTCACCATTTAAAGCTCTGCTTCTCACCCACTGGCTAGAGCCCAGACCCACAGGACTGGCAAATCTCAGATCAGACTGCCCACTAGGAACTGCAATTCACAATATTACTGCAAATCAGAAAAATAATTCTCTTTCTCCAACCCTTGTAAAGATATTCTTTTTGCATCTTCAGTCTTGAAATTCATGGGCTGGGCTGTAAGAGGAGAGATCTGGCTGCTTTCCTGAAGCATTTCAACAGGGGCAGGGAAACTTCCTGCAAGTTCATTCCCTGCTAAAGATAAGATTAGACATATAGTGACCAGTAAAAAGTACTGGTTTCAAACAGGTTGTGCATGTGTCCAAATTCTCACTATCTCCCATGATTAGCATTCTGTTTTGAGGTGGTTTATGCAGGACCGTTGCAAAGCAGAAGCTACTTATTATGAAAAGTTGATAGAATGAATCTCAGAACGTGAGCCCTCAGTAGTATATCTATACAGCAGGAGTGACATTAGGCTTCAGTGAGTCATCCTGCCATAAAATACATACATTATGTCAATTGTTCCAGCTGGTATTCTGCAGAGCTATGACAAGGGGTCATGCAACAAGAACCATCAATGAACCAGACAGACAAAAATGCTCTACCACCGATTCACAATTTTTTCTAACATAGAGGCTATTGCTATAAATAAAAGACAAAATCGAATGTTTATTGATATATTCCAAGTAGTTGCCAAGATATGTTTCTGAATCAACTGATATTTTAAAAGTACAATTATTCTCATATCAAAGTTCTTTTTTTTTTCTTTTCTATGTTAAAAAAAAGTCTTTGTACTAACAAGGCTGGGAACTGTTGACCTATGTAGATATTCTTATCTGAGTAGAAAATGAAGAAAGTATATCCTTGCTTTTTGTTTGTGTTTTTTGAAGCAGACATTTTGTGGCTACACACCATGATTTGGATAGATAATAATTGGTTAGTTTAAGCCAAGGCATCGCCTGGATTTATAACTTAAAATGCTTTTTTTTAAAAAAAACAGCTAATGCTTAGTAAAGATTCCCACTCAAGCCATCAGAACATGAGAAACTAAAAAAATAAAAAAAAAAAAAAAGAACATGAGAAACTTTCCCCCCCTTAAAAAATATTAAGTATTAATAGTCCATCCTGCTTCCTTTGCAGTTTATTGATACCTACACCAGTATCAGTGAGGTGTTAAGCAATTTCAATCTTTGTCTTTACTGGAATCTCCAATTCTACATGTGATGGATAACCATAGTGATTTGCTAGTGCAACTCTGTTTACTAATTAGCTCCCTCCCTGCTCACTCCTGGATCTTACCTATAATGTTCACTTTCCTGTTTATAGGCATCTGCTTTGAATTAGTATAACTTTCCTAAGGAATTAACTTCAGTCTGGTCATACTATGCAGTCTTAGGAAAATTCTGTGGAAGGAAGGTTTTCATACCAGCTGCATGTTTTCTGTCTCAGCTAACTGGAAGGGAAAAAAATTAACAAAGAGACACACACAGAGTTGATTTCTGTGTTATGAGCCCCACAGAATGGTTTTTGTGCACTAAAATATATACCCACAGTCACCTAACTATCCAGGCCCATGGACAGAGTCAAAGAATTGTTTCAGGAGACTGAACTTGCATAGACATATTTTAGTCAATTCAGAAGTAATAAATGGAATTTGAGTAAATGTCACACAAGGGAGAGAGTTATATGGATACAAATTTTCAGTTAAGTGACAAAGATGGCAGGTTTTAATTTAAATAAGGATTAATTTTACTTAGATCTAATTCTCTAAGGGCAATATCTCCATTTTAATAGAAGGTGAAAGAAATATGTACGTTTAGAGTAATTGTTTCAGGATGGGAAAATGGGAGCCAGCACTGCAAAATGACAAGATCCAGAGGACTCAGTTCTGTACCCATCTCTCAAGCCCTCATCTCCCTGAATTTCATATTCTCCATCTATAAAATGAGGCATGGGGAGTAGAAATGGAGGTGGTAACACCTAAGGCACCTTCCAGTACTAAAATGTTTGAAATTTAAAATTTTGGGATGCTTGTGTGGCTCAGCAATTGGGCATCAGCCTTCGGCTCAGGGAGTGGTCCCAGAGTCCCCAGATCAAGTCCCACATCGGGCTCCCTGCACGGAGCCTGCTTCTCCCTCTGCTTATGTCTCTGCCTCTCTCGCTATCTATATACCTATTTCTATACTGTAGGCTTCTATGGAGAGCTATATCAGTATATTTACATCTACATGGGTTTACTGATAGATGCAAAAGTTGATAGATACTTATACTATGCAGTCTTAGGAAAATTGTGTGGAAGGAAGGTTTTCATACTAAGCCTCAAGTTCTTTATATGTCAGGGTTGTGATGTAGTCTGAGGGTTCTAATGGCCACTAATTCCCTTTTGTGTTACTGACATTTTGCCTGTTTGTTTTCCATATCAGATTTGCCATGGAGAAGATCTCGGTGTCAGCATTTTTGCTCCTCGTCGCCCTCTCTTACACTCTGGCCAAAGATATCACAGTTAAATCAGGAGCAAAGAAAGATACCAAGGACTCAGCCCCCAAACTGCCCCAGACCCTCTCCAGAGGTAGGAGTCAGCCTCCAGTTGGCTTCCAACACTGCCTCATTGAGACGCTGAGACTTGTGTGCCAAAAATATTTTTTAATGTGTTTCTTCTAAATTTATCAGAGTTTATAATTGCTTCTACTTTCTCTAGAGGGTTTTGCATTCAATTAGTATCCAGTATATATTTATCCCAGTCTTTACAACTGCTTTTCAACAGCTTTAGCCTGAAATTGTAATAGCTTTAAATATACTGGTTCATTTTGTCCTAGGTTGGGGTGATCAGCTCATCTGGACTCAGACCTATGAAGAAGCTTTATACAAATCCAAGACAAGGTAAAGACGAGGGCTACAGAGTTCTCTCACAGCTCACAAGAGCACCATCTAGTGATAAGTAGCTATACACGAAATCTTACTCATTAAAATTACCCAATTTCTCTTTTGTCTCTTATAGCAACAAACCCTTAATGATTATCCATCACCTGGATGAATGCCCACACAGTCAAGGTAATCTATTTTTTTAACTATACTTTTCCTTATAGGCTTGTAGCTATAGGGCCAAGATTCGGGTCTCTCTCTTTTTAGCCTGAGTGCCTGGCACAGTTAAATAAAACAGAATATCTAAAAATAAAACAGAATATCTAAAAATAAAACAGAATATATAGTAAAAACATAGTTTAACTTAAATATTTCCATACTTTGTGTTAACTGCTGGTGCACATTTAAAAAAACAAAAACAAACTTTTAAGATTCATCCTTGACTTCTTGCTTTCTCTTATATCCCATGTCTACTCCATCAGCAAATACCACTGCTTTACCTTCCAAATATATCCAAAGCCAGCCCCAGCTTCATGGACTTGCAAGCTGTGCAGGCATCCAAGGCCCAGTGCCTGGAAGGTTCCTCTGCTAGATTTAAGTCTCTGGTTGGTGCTGTCTTAAAATACATAATCATTTTTGAAGAAGAGGCTCCATAATTCTGTTTTTCCTGGGCTCCATATATTATGTAGGTCTCGCCCAAATCCAACCACTTCCTATTGTCATTTCTACTGCCCTGATCCAAACCACGGTCGCATCTTGTCTAGGATACTGTGAAGCCACCTAACTGGTCACCTTCAGTGAGTTCTCCATCCAAAGTCAGAAGGAGGCTGTTAAACATAAATCAGATCCTTTCACTCATGTGCTCAAGCCACTCATGTGGCTTCTTATCACAAGTAAATTAAATCTAGGGCAGCCCAGTGGCTCAGCAGTTTAGCACCGGCTTCAGCCCAGGGCCTGATCCTGAAGACCCGGGATTGAGTCCCACAGCAGGCTCCCAGCATGGAGCCTGCTTCTCCCTCTGCCTGTGTCTCTGCCTCTCTCTCTTTCTCTGTGTCTCATGAGGAATAAATAAATAAAAATCTTAAAAAAGAGAGAGAAAAAAAAGTAAATTAAATCTAAATTCTGGATCATGGTCTACAAGGCTGGACATAATCCAGCCCCTGGCTATCTTTGCTTTCTTACCATTCTTCCTTTGGTTTTTCTCCACTCCATCTAGCCTGGCCTTTGTGCTTTTCTTCCAGGACCTAAATGCATTCTGCCTCAGGGCTATTGCTCTTGCTGCCTCTTTCATCTAGTATGGCATACCCCATAAATCTTAGAACGGATTCTTTTCTCCTTTAACGTTACCTTCTCTGATAGGTCTACCCTGACCATTCTATGGCTCCTAAACCTCTTGCCTTTCTTCATTTTTTTTCAAAGTACATATCTCCATCTGAAGTTATTAGATTATGTATTTACTTGTTTATGGTCTTTGTCACACATAAGCATTTGAGCTCTAGGAAGACAACACATTACCTTTCTTTTTGTTTTTTCACTGCTATATTACCAAGTGCATAGAACAGGGTGCACCACATAGGAATCTCTCAATAAATATGGGTTGGAAAAAAATGGGTGGATGAATGAATGAGTGAATGGCAAGCAGCAAAGGTAGTCACTGGCCTAGATACTACTTCACTAATTGTTTCCTCAAAAGGCAAAGTTAGTATATTAAATATACAGTTCAGCATAAAATATAACAGAGAACAATGGTTTCAACCAGCAATGAGATGGATACTTCATGATTCTTTTGTATTTTCTAGCTTTAAAGAAAGTGTTTGCTGAAAATAAAGAAATCCAGAAATTGGCAGAGCAGTTTGTCCTCCTCAATCTAGTCGTAAGTTCACTTTTCATCATCACTGACCTTTCTCCATGGCTCATTATTTGACATGGATGATTCATTTTTCCTGTGCATATTAGTCCCACTGCACTGACTGGGGTCTATCCCAAGGATCACATCTCACAGATTACAAAGAAAAAAAAAAGATATTTTATTCATAATCTATTTTGCACAGCTATGCTTTTATTTAGTAATTAATCATTTTAGGCTATCTGAAAAATAGGCTCCTGTGGTCAGGGCTTTCTCTGTTGCTATACTAATGGGAAGGTTTTTATCTTTACAAATCTCTTCCCAGGCCCCTTCCCCTACAGTATTGATGTTCTACACCCCTTCTTAGGCCTTGTCCCCTCTCTCCCTGGGAGTGACAGTTTCCCGGCTGTCTAAAGCACATCACTGCACGTGGGCTTTAGCCTCATGCATTCCCACCTTACCTCATCATCAACACCCTTCCTGATGGCTGACATTTCTGCCTGCATGTTCTTTCTACTCAGATACAAACAGGTTCCACTTTCCTTCCAAAAGGAAACAAGCAAACAGTAAACAACTCACAAGATGACCTAACCCTATGTCTTCTCCCTCCTTCCCTTCCTTCCCCTTCACCACCCTCTTTCTCTCTTTCTCTACCTCTTCACAAGTTGACAAAGGTTGACTTCTTCAAAGAGCATTCACATCAGTATCTCTTTCCATAGGCTTCTCTTCCTCTTCCTACCTTTTAATATTAGTGACTTGGTGAATCTCTACTTGACTCCTTAATATTTTATATTCTTTTTAATATTTTATATTCTCTATGAACAATTTCATCCACAGCTGCCTTTAATCAATGCCCATGCATGGTTAATTCCCACATCTAACTCAAACAGGCAACAATTTCCCACTTGTGTGTGCCACTGTGGTCCAGATATTGCATTATTAGCTTAATCTCAACATGTCCAACAATGAATTTATCAGCTTGGTGCAAGATTTGCAAATAGCTCAATTTTATTACGTGTTTCACTGAAAGTTTCATTCAAGACTGTGTTCTCCTCCAGGCCTCCAGTAGTCAAAAAACGATGTGGTTCTAATGTCTCAATATTCTTGCTATCGGTCACTTCCATATAAAGTGAGGCCCACTATTTAGTGTAAGAATTTCTCTTTGCCTGATTTACTACAATATTACTAAATGGCTCGCTGCCTACAAAATAAATCCCAGCTAATCCCACATAGCCTTCAGAGTAATGATTCTAAAAACCAAACTGGGATTATGGTACTTCTAAATCCCTCCAGTGGTTTTGATCTATTTCTGAACACGAGCAAACACTGGCATGGTGTGCAAGACCTCTCATGAGCCGGCCCTGGAAGCAGCTCTCCAGCATTTTCTTTCTCCACTGCATCATACATCCCCTATATTTCAATCCTTCCCAAACTCATGGTCATACCAGAAAGTGCTATGCCTTTCCTTTACCTTTGTGCCATCTCTACCACTGCCTGGAGTAACCTAATTTTTCACATATCTGACTCCTATTCATTTTTTAAGATTCCTCCTTACCCACTTCAGAGAGTCTTAGTAAAACTTGCATACAAGGTTAGATGCCCTGCTCTGGTCATCTAACCTGCCCGCTGCACCTACTGGTCTTCCTTCATAACACCGCACCAACTGGATCCTCAATATTCATTTTCCTACTGTATCTCTCAAGTGACATGCATTCCTTAAAGATAAGTGCCATAAGATAAGCCTGTTTGTTTCTGTAATTTCTCTGAAAATGACTGGTTTTCATTGTTCTATTTCCTCCTATCTCATCCAAGATGTAACTTCCCAAATGCTGTAACTCGCTCTATAGTCTCCCTTCTTGAACTTTTTTTGCTCTTCATCATATTCATTCACTCGCTCTCTACCTCAAGTTCTGCATTAGTTTGCTCTAGCTTTAGAGCAACTTCATGTGTATAGCTTGCCTCCCCATCTGGGTCATAAACTCCCGGTGGAAGAGATGTGCCTTACAGCATCTCAAGAAGCCCATCCCAGTAATGGCCACATTTCTGTATTAATGAGTTTGAAAATAACTAAAGAATAGACAAACTAAAAGCTGTCTTTTCTTTTAATTTTAGTATGAAACAACTGACAAACACCTTTCTCCTGATGGCCAGTATGTCCCCAGGATCATATTCGTAGGTAAGTAAAGATGGCAATGAGATCAAGCACAGTGATAATTGCCCAAGTGCTGCGCCCCCTCTCTCTCCTGCCACTCCATTTTGGCCATGGCCATTGTCACACTTTAGCCAGGGGTCTAACATTCCTTTACATTTCTCAACATTTCATCATTAGAAAATTCAAACGTATACCTATTTCCACGTTTGTTTCTCATCTGCTAACGTAAATGTACCGTGCCCTGTCACAAATACATCTGAGAAGAAAGCACTCTACTAACTGTTTAAATGTATTACTCATTTTCCTGAATACATCATCAGGTCTGTAAATTCATATTTTTCATCAGGCAAACTTTCAACTTGTATGTTGGATTTTTTTCTGACATTTTTTGATAATTTTTTTGGGGGGGCACATTAGGAATATGGCTGGAAGAAATCAGAAGAGCCATGCTCCTTCCAGCCACTGGTACTTTTCATATGCTGTTCCCTCTACTGGCAAGCTTTTCCTGCTTACCTCATACACCTTGCCATTGCCTAATTAACTCCCCAGTCATCACTGTCATTCACTGACTGGACACAATCCGCACTATGTGCTCTTGTGGCACCATGCTCCTCTCAGTAGGCACTCTCTCCTCAGTTAAAATTTTGTATTTAGCAGGTGATTGTTCAGTATCTATTTTCCCCATAGGACTACAGCTCTTTGTGGCTGGGCCTGTGTCTATTTCTTCTGACCATCATAGTTTCATCATGACCCTGTGGTAGGCTGGCAATAAATACTTGTTAAATGATTAGACACATGAATTGAGATTGGCTTTGAGCCAAGTTATAGTGATTCAAGGACAATGTAGAAATAAATCTATCACATGGTGGAGCTCACACTCATCAACTGGTTCACCTATATAATCCATCCAAGTTCACACTAAATGCACATAACAGAGGAAAGAAACAAGTGAAGGATAAAAATGAGGAAGGCTGACCTCGAGCTAATTTTATAGATTCAGTTTTGTTAGGATTTAGAAAATCTAGAACACTTAAATTGGGACTTTATAGGTCATCCAGTTACACTGTGTGCAGTTCTTTTCATAGCATTATTCCTGTCTCAGGGCATTTTAACCCACATTCAATTCCTTCCAAAAGAACCAACTCAGCTCAGGAATGTAGACACTGGCTACATGTTAGAATCACCCAGAAGATTTTAAAAATCAAGCAGCCCAGGCCACACCTAAAACCAATTATATTCAAATCTTGCAGGGTGGGAGGCTGGATGTCTTTCTTTTTTTTTTTTTTTTTTTTTGCTGGATGTCTTTCTTAAAGCTTTCTAGGTAGTTCCACTGTGCTGCCTGTGGTGTTGTGAGCCAAAGATTGGGCAGTTAAAAAGCTTTTCTTATGTTAATTTATTACAAAGACTAGACCCCGTGTTTATATCCTCTGCACGTAGCAGAAGTATAATAGGTTTTAAGTCTTTGTTGAACAAATAAATGTCTGCTTTTTGTAATTAATGTCAATTGGGCCCATTCCAACATTCTGAAATGACAGATTGTCCACTTAAGTACCAGTGGCAGAATTTGCATACAAGCAGCTGGTTCTCCCGTGCCTACATCTAGTTTTCAGGACATGCACCTTAGGCCCCTTCAATCCTCTCTCACGAGCCAAGGTTTCTAGACCTGTGTAGATCCTAGTACCTCCCTTTTTGATACACCTTATGTTTAAAATGCCTTCTTTTCTCATTAGTTGATAGCTTCAAATTAAATATAAAACCTGGAAAAAAGGATTTAAACGTCTAGGGACATATGTTTACAAAGGGAAAGACTCCTAAATCTTTTTTAAATGCAGCTAGATAACAATATAATGAAAAGAGAGGGGCCCTACAGGCTTGTTTGACCTTTGATGTTCTTAAGGGTTTGCATTCTTCTATTCATTAAAAACCACCCTTGGTTTTGAAAACTAGCATTGGATGTGGGTTTCTAATTATCTAGGTTGTTCTTGGTAACATGTTGCAATTACGACATAATCATTTCAAAAGTTTAAAATAATTCTTTAGCAGAGAAAGCCAGTGTTTTCACCAAGGTACCCAACACCTCCCTGCCAGTATGGATAATTCTGTTTTCAGGTTGCTATAGATAGACAGCAGGGTTCATAACCTTTCCCACAAATAGCATTGCACAGCTGTCAAGTGCTCCAGGCCTTGCTTTGGGTACTGGCAGCCAGGCCGGGTTGCAGAGTAGATAGACTAGAGCTCCACAAGGCAGATCACACGCTGTGTTCTTTACATTGGCCGTGGATAAGTACCTGGGCTTCCTCATGCAACAGAGCTTACTCGGGAACAGAAACTCCATTCCTGTTTGTTTTTTCTTTGTAGACCCATCCCTGACAGTTAGAGCTGACATCACTGGAAGATACTCAAATCGTCTCTACGCTTATGAACCTTCAGATATAGCTCTACGTAAGTGTCCTCTCCTTGACATGGCTCTTTGCTGTTGTGCTAGGAGTGGAGTCCATGATGAGGAAGGAGAAAGCTCTGCTCAGACACACAGGATGTTTGGCCTTAACTAGCCTTGTGCTCTCTGGCAAATCATATTCACCTTGGTCTCATTTATTTAAATCTCAGTGAAAGATTCTTTAGATTGGGTATCTTTTCCTCTAGGAGGATTCTATGATCCTATTTCCTGCTTTTCCTTAGGCACCCGATCACACAAACTCCTTCTACCATAGAATCAAGTGCAAGAGTAACTGTACTATTATAACAGGAATCTGCATGCCTTAAACACTTTCTCCGAATAATGAAAGTGAAATAATGTAGTCCAGTTTGTTGATGTTGAGTTTAGGTTCAATTTTAAAGATCAGAAGTAAAGATTTTTCCCAATAGTTGGTAAGATACTCAATTTCCCTGGAGTTGCCATAAAATGGAAAGAAAAAAAATGTTGAGAGACTCAGGACAAAGCATCTCAATGGGAGACTGTACCTAGTTGTGGCATCTAATTAGTCCTTCTGGGAAGAAAATTGGGTTTTGTCCTAAGAACCATTTCTGCACAATGACTAGAGGCTGCCTAGCACTGTACTGCCCAACATGGAAGCCATGAGCTACACATAACTCTTTAATATTACATTAATTAAAATTTAAAATTCAGTTCCTTAGGCATAGTAACCAGTTTAAGGACTCAATGCACAGGCACTAAATATTTTTCATTATCACAAATATATCTATTGAGCGGCACTGACCTAGAACATTATGCCGGGGAAGACTTGAGGCTGCATCTGGGCAGCAGCCAAGATTATCCTAGTCCATTAGCGATGCCTCCAGAGGGTGCAGGGAGGACCAAGGAAGCACATTTCACATACTGGCCATTCTCAAGATATATTTCTTAATAAGACTTTGAATTCCTTAAAGGCAGGTATCCTGCACAGGTGATATTACAATGCTTTGTAGAAAAGACATGTAATAAATATTGGAAGACAATTGGCTTGTGTAATAAAAGCTAATTCACCTACTTTTAGAAAAAAATTTATAACAAATTTACCAATTGTTCACCCTATCATGAAACAGCACCCCATTCAACAACGAATAAATATCTACGTTTAGGGGTTACTAAAGCTATCAGTATAATTTCTGGTGACATCTTTGTTAACTGTGGCAACCTTTTTCCCATTAGTGCTTGACAACATGAAGAAAGCTCTGAAGTTGCTAAAGACTGAATTGTAGAGAAAAAAAAGTCTGCAAAGTTTTTTCTGTGTCCAGCCCTGAGACTTGGAACCAGAGGAGATCCTAGAAGACTTTGGAAAATGTAGGAACAGTGATGGACATGCTAATTAGATTATGGTTATTGTTACAACAGCTATTTTTTTAAAATCTTGTTTCAACTGTACATGCATGAAAATAATACTGCATACTACCATAGGAAGTCATGCTTTTTTAAAATAAATAAATCCTTTTGGGGGTGTTCAAACTGTTATTCCCCTCCCCCCCCCAACTTTGTCCTTCAGAGAAAAGCTATTATTTTGGACACATGAAGTACTCAAAGAAGAGACAAGACAAACTCAACAGAATTAGTGAAGACCAGAAAAAGTTCTCATCTCACTTCACTATTCGCTCACTCAGTGACTAAAAGTAGACATGAGCTAATTCAACAGAAGTATCAAAACAGAGTTTGTGTGACTGTAAAAGAATATGTAAAAAGGTGTCCCAAAAAATTAGGTAACTAACTGAAGAATTCCCCACCCCCCACCTCCTTGACTCTAGCCAGCCTCCTAAATACACGCTTACCTTCAAGAATTCAGTTTTAGTTAGATTCTGCACAATTGAACTCTCTCAGAGAAAATCTCTGACAGCTTTCTCCATCAGTGCACTGATTTTGTGAAAAGGTCATTCAAAAAGCATTTGTACCTATGAACATACCCTCAAAAAATCCTAAGAATTAGTCTTGTAATACATTTGCCCTCTCAAGATTTTAGAGTACTGCCCTGGAGTAAATTTAGTTGAGTTGTTCCCATCTTCACCAAAAGATGGAGAACAGCAAAGGGCACAGACATCATGTCTATGCAACAGAGATCAGAGATCACTACTTACCTCTGGAGAAGTTGAGAGAGGTAGTGGCATCAAATAGGGGAGCAGCTCTAGCTACTTTCAATTCTTTATTCTGAATGACAAAAATTAGAACTGTGTATTAATTTCTTCACTACCTATTTAATCTCACTTTCACTGTCACATGGAATTTCTTTATCACTCAGACCCCACTGACCTCTTTGGCCTGTAAATGGCTGTGGTGGTCCGTACAATGTTTTGAATATTGATACATTGATTATCTATTGCTTGTCTTGACAAACTTTTTTTTAGAACCACTCTGAATAGATCCTTTGGCATTATTATCTTTTCCAGGGCAGAATATATATTTTAAATTCTCTTTCATAGTACTACCAAAGAGCTATATACTAATAGGTTCTGTGTACATATGGTTGATTTAATGATATACAGATCCTCAGTAAAAATATCAGCAGAGAGATTCATCTCTCTTCTTATAAGTAGGTACACATGTTTAAAAATGTTAATATATTTAGAAAGTTCTCTGAGAGCTAATGAAGGGAAAACTAGTATGCATTTATATAAACAAATATTTTGAATGACAACTTCTAAGATATTCAGGTTTCCTCTAGCATACATTAAAATAAAAATCAAAAATCTGTTTTTTTAATTTGGCTAAGATTAAGTTCTTAAAATTTATTGAATAACAAAGTGTTATTTTAACAACACATATAATTTTTAAGTCATAAATCAATCTCTGGGAAGTCAAATGTTAAGGTTACAAGGAAGTTGAATCTCCCTTAGAAAAGTGTTAAGCAGAGCCACGGTCTTCTCTACTTCTGAAAATTTGTCCTAATGCAGATCAGAAAATCATTCAAGAAAAATATAGAGTTCTCTGAAGATGCTCATGGCAACATTATTTAAACATACTTTAAAAAAAGGCAACCACCAAATAAAATGATTACATAGTTTATTAAGACAAAGCACACTATGTTGTCATCTCTACACATAAACATTGTGAAGAAACAAAATGAAAGATATTTCCTTGCTGTGCTTTTAACTCCAGGAAGTGTGTGTACCCAGCAGTTAGAATGAGAAGTGAAGATGCAAAGGGAAGAACTTCTGCTGGAAGCTTATGGAATTATTGGCAAAGCCTGTTCTTGACATCTCACAATCTTTGTGTTCAAATAAATTGAAATAAAAGCATATCTTGACTATTTCTCTAGCTACAGAGAACTAGAAGAATGCTGTAAGTCTAAAGAGTTATTTCAAACAATTGAAGAAAAATGTAACACAGTGGAAATCTAATAATTCTGTGGAGCCACTGTGAAAAAAATATATGACTGTTCCTCAACAAATTAAGCAGAGAATTGCCATACGATTCTGAGTATGTACCCCAAGCATTTGAAAGCAGGAAAAGGCTACGGGGCACTCCTGTTCATAGCAGCATTATTCACAATAGCCAGGAGGGGGAAGCAACCTAAATGTCCATCAGTGGATGAGTGGATAAACAAAATGCAGCATATGCAACCAATGGAACATTATTCAGCTTTGAAAAGGAAGGAAATTCTGACACATGCTGCAACATGGACAAACCTTTTGAAAACATTATGCTAAGTGATTGAATAAACCAGTCACATAAGGCAAATACTTGCTTTCCACTCACAGGAGGTATCTGGAATAGTCAGAGTGGTAGTTGTGAGAGCTAACAGTAGAGGGGAAGGGGGTGGGGCTAGGGCTGGGGGAAGGAGAGGGAGCGTTACTTTTTACCAGGTACACACTGTCAGCTCTGGAAGATGAAAAACCTAGTGGGGATGATGGTTGGGCCACAATGTGAATGTACTTAATGACACTGAATTACACACTTAAAAATAGTTAAAATG
Organism: Canis lupus baileyi; assembly: GCF_048164855.1. Classification (NCBI taxonomy): domain Eukaryota; kingdom Metazoa; phylum Chordata; class Mammalia; order Carnivora; family Canidae; genus Canis; species Canis lupus. The sequence continues at coordinate 29,758,891 of NC_132855.1, forward strand.
ATATTTTGATATTATGACACATCTTATGCTCTGTGTATTTTACCACACCAAAAAGAAAAAGAATATTTTATCAGTTTTATCAGAGGTCCCAAGGCTTAGGGGGGGAAAGAGAAAGTAATTTAGAAAAAAGCTGGTAATATAAATCACCTGTGAGTCATTTACATGGATGACCAACATGCCCGGTTATACCATTTTCACCTGCTTGAGGACTGCAGTCTTCAAACGAACATCTACAACTGTTTAGCTCTGCTATGGTTTTTTGTTTTTTGTTTTTTGTTTTTTTACTACTATGGGTTTTTGTGTGTTTCAGGCATTCAGTAATCCTAAGTAGCTTCTAAGGTCCTTATATTTAACAGTCACTGGTGAGCACAGGAGCTGGGGTAGGATTTAAAAAAAAAAAAAAGCTCTAAGGCAGGAACAGAACCCCCTTCAGTTTGCTCACCAATAAGGCAGGCTTCAAAGTCTAAGTAAAGTGAGCCTGACTTTTTAAAAAGCCATTTGTCAAGTTATGACCTCATAAACGGTAAAAAGCCAGATGCTGAAAGTAAGCGATGGTGGTTTCACCCTCCAAGTGATACCACAGTCTATTGTTTACCGTATATTTTAACTCAGAACTCCCTCCCGCCCTCATTGGAAAATGAATGCCAAAAGCTGATTTTCCAGAGGAGAGTGGATGAGAAGTAGCCTGGCATATGGTAGAAGAGTCTGATTTTCTCCCCCCTGCCCACTTTCTCAGGAGGTAGGTCAATGACTACAATTACTCAGTTGTGATTGTGACGAACAAGAAGACCTTTGTTCTCTCTCTCTCTGGGGTTGAGTGGAGGAACAGGGTAAAGGGCATTATTAGGTTGTTCCCTTAAAACTATTTAGAAAACACTGACCAACAACACATACTATAATTGCATTTGGCATAGATAACCAGGTGTAAAAATTAACTTGCCAACCCCCCAAATAAGAAGTGCATAGCAACTTTACACAAACCCCTCACATTTCCAGAAACCTGAAAAACTTGGTCTTTAACTTTGTCAATTCTAACAAAACAATTGACATGTGAATGATCCTATTTGTACAATTATGATGTCTAAAACTTTTCCTATGAAATACTATGAAATAAAAATGTGATTCTAATTTGTTCAGTACCAGCTATAAAGCTATAAAATGAAATTGTTTCATATATTTACTTAGTGCATTTTCAAAAGGATGAATAAACTTAAACAGGGTCAAACAAATATTTTAAAAAAAAATGTAGGAGGAGGTTTTTGCCTTAAGGAAACTAAGAACTTGAAACCCCACTTCTGGATTCTTTTCCCTCTCTGCAAGGTTGTACTCAGCAGCATATCACTGAGGTCGAACATGCAGAACTGGTTTTCATACCAAACTTGTTTCCATCAGAGAATCTGAGATGAATTTATGCCACATGAACTCTGATTTGCAGCCTAACATTTTTCCTTTGCATTAGCATTATATTAACTGAAGTTCCACCCTTAACATCAAGTCTGATTGGGCAAATGTTCTAAGAAATATTCCTCTAAATGGAATTTGTAAATAGGGAATAAGAGACATTTAAAAAATAAGTAGAGCTTCTTTTTTAAATCAATGCGAAGTGAAGAGAGAGGAGCTCCAGGGTCTGGAGTATGCATTACAGACATTTGTTGCAATTCAAAGACAGACCCTGATCTGAAACACCCTCCTTGGACCCTGTGTGTTTACAGGCAACAGTTCTAAGCACATAGACAGTGGCCCTCTTATAATCCTGGGATCAGACTGACTTCTGCAGCCTCATTAGCAGCCACTTGGGATTCAGAATAGGCCATTCCAGTGGGTTTATAATAAACTGTGCAATGTGAGCTGTATCTCTGCACGCAGACACAAAGATCACAGGAGACCTCCCAGACACGGCAGGGCAATGTCTCACCTTCAGATCTGCCTGAGGTAACAGAAAGCCTGAATTAATCTAACAAGGCTACTCTTGGTACTTGAAAATGTATTATTTCTTGAGTGGTTAGCCATTCGTTACCACCCATTCTTAGAATCCTATAGTTTAGAAGCTCTAAAGGTTCATGCTTCCCAGGCCCCGCTTTGTAATTGGGTTGACCCAAATAAGGCCACTGCAATTAGAGCAGAAACCACAGCTGTGGAAGAGCTCTTTCCAATATAATCCTTGTACCAAGAAAAGTATTACAAGACATGAGAATCTCATGGGAACTTCAAAATGTAACAAAGCAAACAAAGAAAATACAAAAGGCCTTAAAGACATTATTCAAAAATCGCACTTACTTCGTGTGTCACTTATAATCACATCTTATGGCCTAAGTAGGAACATTGTTAGGGTTGCCCAGAGCTGAATATGCCATCGAAGAAGAACAGAATGTGCCACTCCCTGGCATTAAGATTGTTTTGAGCTCATTATTTCTGAAAAAATTAAAGCAGACACAGGAGTAGCTTTGTAAACAGAGTAGAAGTTAACCCTTCTTTAAGGGAAATTTATGCTTATAAAGGAAATCTCTATACGGAAAAGGGTTTCCTTCTCTGTACCAGGAAGAGAAGGATAACTCCAAATCACAAGAAATTTAGCACTGCAGAAGTCACTGATTTAAATCTATATGACAAGCCTTACCTTTATTTATAGTGCTTTTTCTGGTAACCCTCATAGCTGTCTTTCCTTCCAATTCCCACATCCAAATATACACACACCTTGCTTTCTTTGGTCTTTAGTTAAGATAGTATCTAAGATGGTGTCTTGTGCCATCTTGGAGAATTACTCAGTTTGGGGTAATATCTTAGCTATATATAGATATGCATACAGGTTAATAAATATTATGGATGTTAATAAACATGTTTTTCTCTTGTTAATCTGAGTCGTATTAGACTGAGTCAAAGACAAGAACTCAAAAAAGGGAAAATTATTTTTCCTCCTTTAAGGTATGATGGGAATTGCATAATTTGGTTTTCTTAAAAGATAAAGCAGTCTTCCACAGTCATGGAGGTGACACAACCACAGAATGCTCTAAAATTCTATAGATAAACCATTTGTCCTCTTTCTTGGCCTAAAACCCATCAGCATGACAATTACCAATAAAATAGTATATGCTACATAGGATACAATAACTTAATTGTTAGTAACATGAAAGAACTTACATATTTTCCCCCAAATAAATATGAATGACTTCTCTTCTAAAAACAAACAAAACAAAACAAAAAAAAACAATTCTCACTATAGAGAAAATATTAAATACTGTAACATTTCAAGAAAGAATTTGGGGTGGGCTGGCAGGAGGCATTAGTGCTGGAAGTTCATTTCTGTGGCTGGATTATACACTAAAACACCAGCACTCGGCTCTAGGTCAGAGAAAACAAAGAGAGAGCAGGCATGAGTGGAGGAGCAGGGTCCTCCCCTCCCCCGGCCCCACCAACTTACCTAGGTTACTTTCAAATCCTCCTGGACACCTATGAATTCAACCTGAGATTTAAAGAGAGAACAGCTGGAACACTACAGAGAGAAGGGTTTTCGCTTCTAACAAAGTAGGAAGGAGGAAAAATAAAATAAATAAGAATCCAGTGGGAGAGGGGCCCCCGCGAGGAGCCGGCTAAGGGGGCAGCGGGAGCCTCCAGGACAGGAAGGCCCAGCCCCGGAGAAGCTGGAACTTGAACAATCCGCACTGGATTCTTCCCGGAGGGAAAGGCGCTCACGGGGAAACCAGGCAGGATCGCAGGAGGGGCAGTGGAGCCCCAGGCTCCCGGGGTCGCGAACAGAGGAGGGGTGCCCCGGGGAGAGCGCCCCGCACCCCACGGGCCGAGCGGGTAAAGGGCTGGGGCAGCGGCGGGCCCGGGAGCAGCTCAGGTGGCGGCTCCGGGGAGGGGGCTCCGGGGAAGGCGATTCCAGCAGCGCAGGCCCCGGAGCCCAGAGCGCCGGGGGACACAGCCCAGGATCCTGCGCTCCACCTCCCACCCCACCCCCGCCCCCGGGACAGGCAGAGGTGGAGAGGGCACAGGACAACCAGGATGCTCCTGCCAGGCCGGTGAGGACTGGGAGACTGTGGTGGTTACTGGGGGAGCTGACTCCAGGGCTGGGGACCTGGACGCTGCCAGTGGTGTTGTTCCTCCTGGTGTCATTCTGTGCCTGGGACGGAGTGGGGCCTCCGGAAAACGGGGGCCTCACGGGGTCAGCAGCTCCCATGGAGCCATGCACCCGGTAGGGGACGGGGCAGCTCCCCCAGGTGCACACACCTGAGAATCAGCACAGCAGCCCCTCCCGCAGAAGACCAGCTGGAAGGACAGGGGAAGAGCAAGTTCCTGACCCAACAGCTGCTGGAAAGCTCCAGGACCAAGGGAAAATTGAGAGAATATAGTATACAGAACTAGAGGGTCCCCCCCCCTTTATTTGTTTTCCTTTTCCCATTACAACTCTTCTTTATATCAGACTAAAAATTTCCAGTATTTTTCTCTTTTCCCACCTTAACTACAATATTTTACCACCTCTTCATTTTTAAGATTCTTCCTTTTTGACTTTCATATTTCTAACAATTACAGGTCCTAGATATATTTTCCACTTCTAGATTCCCTTCAACATACTCAACTTAATTTTGGGATATATACAATATGTGTTTGTTTTGTTTTGTGTTTTTTGTTTTCTCTGCCTCATTTTGTTCTACAATGGCAGAAGTTAATACCTTCTAAAACATGACCAGTATACACCTAGAACCAAGTGGTATACTGTGCTGGTTCATTCTGTGAGATTCCTCATTCCTATTCTGCCCCCCTCTTTTATCTCATTTGTGTTTTGGTTGTCAATGTTGGGGCCCACTACAAGTATTACTGGTTTATATAAATTTGGGACTGAGCATCTTCTAACATAACTTAATAGAAACAAGAGGATCACCCTCTAGAATCCCTCAGGTAGACTATATTCCCCCCTCCACTACAACTTCATCACCCCACCATCTCCCAGTCCCCCCCCCCCTTTTTTTTCTTTTTTTCTCTTCTTCTTTAGGATTCTTGGCCTTTTCTTTTTTACTACTTTGTTTTAAAGTTTGTTTTTTACTTTAGTGGTCTTTTGTTTTATTTCATTCTGATCTTTGCTTTCAATTTCTGGTCTCTGACACCTCAGCAGAATCATCTAGGGAGAAATTTACTTAAGTCATGGTTGATATTCTGTATGAGCCCACTCATACAGCCACTCTGCACTGAGCAAAATGACTAGAAAGAACTCACCACAAAAGAATCAGAAACAGTACTCTCTGCCAGAGTTACAGAATTTGGATTACAATTCGATGTCAGAAAGCCAATTCAGAAGCACAATTATAAAGCTACTGGTGGCTCTGGAAGAAAGCATAAAGGATTGAAGAGACTTCATGACTGCAGAATTTACATCTAATCAGACCGAAATTAAAAATCAATTAAATGCAATCCAAACTGGAGGTCCTAACAACAAGGGTTAATTAGGTAGAAGAGTGAGTGACATAGAAGACAAGTTGATGGCAAGGAAGAAAGCTGAGGAAAAAAGAAAAAAAAAAAAAAACAATTAAAAGACCATAGGAAAGGTTAAGGGAAATAAATGACAGCCTCAGAAGGAAAAATCTATGTATAATTGAGGTTCCAGAGGATGCCAAGAGGGACAGAGGGACAGAAAGCATATTTGAACAAATCATAGCTGAGAACTTCCCTAATTTGGGGAGGGAAACAGGCATTCAGATCCAAGAGATAGAGAAGTCTCCCCCTAAAATCAATAAAAGACCATTCAACACCTCAACATTTAATAGTGAAACTTGCAAATTTCAAAGATAAAGAGAAGATTCTTAAAGAAGCAAAAGACAAGAGATCCCTAACTTATATGGGGAGAAATATTAGATTAACAGCAGACCTCTCCACCGAGACCTGGCAGGCCAGAAAGGGCTGGCAGGATATATTCAGGGTCCTAAATGAGAAGAACATGCAGCCAAGAATACTTTATCCAGCAAGGCTCTCATTCAGAATAGAAGGAGAGATAAAGAGCTTCCAAGATAGGCAGAAACTGAAAGAATATGTGACCACCAAACCATCTCTGCAAGAAATATTAAGGGGGACTCTGTAAAAGAAAGAAGCAGCCCAAAGAAATAATCCACAAAACAAGGACTGAATAGGTATTATGATGACACTAATTTCCTATCTTTCAATAGTAACTCTGAATGTGAATGGGCTAAATGATCCCATCAAAAGGCACAGGGTTTCAGACCAGATAAAAAAGCAAGACCCATCTATTTGCTGTCTACAAGAGACTCATTTTAGACCTAAGGACAGCTACAGCCTGAAAATGAAAGGTGGGAGAACCATTTACCATTCAAATGGTCCTCAAAAGAAAGCTGGGGTAGCAATCCTCATATCAGATAAAGTTTATCCCTAAGACTGTAGTAAGAGATGAAAAGGGACACTATATCATACTTAAAGGATCTATCCAATAAGAGGACCTAACAATCATGAATATTTACGCCCCTAATGTGTGAGCTGCCAAGTATACCAATCAATTAATAAACAAGGTAAAGACATACTTAGATAATAATACACTAATACTGGGAGACTTCAACATGACACTTTCTGCAAATGACAGATATTCTAAGCACAACATCTCCAAAGAAACAAGAGCTTTAAATGATACACTGGACCAGACGAATTTCACAGATATTTACAGAAATTTACATCTGAACGCAATTGAATACACATTCTTCTCAAGTGCACATGGAACTTTCTCCAGAATAGACCACATACTAGGTCACAAATCAGGTCTCAACTGATACCAAAAGATTAGGATTGTCCCCTGCATATTTTCAGATCATAATGCTTGAAACTGGAACTCAATCACAAGAAGAAATTTGGAAGAAACTCAAACGTGGAGGTTAAAGAGCATCCTGCTAAAAGACGAAAGGGTCAACCAGGAAATTAGAGAAGAATTAAAAAGATGCATGGAAACTAATGAAAATGAAGATAAAATCATTCAAAATCTTTGGGATATAGCAAAAGCAGTCCTAAGAGGGAAATACATCACAATACAAGCCTCCCTCAAAAAATTGGAAAAAAAACTCAAATACACATGCTAACCTTGCACCTAAAGGAACTGGAGAAAGAACAGCAAATAAAACCTACACCAAGCAGAAGAAGGGAGTTAATAAAGATTTGAGCAGAACTCAATGAAATTGAGACCAGAAGAACTGTAGAACAGATCAATAAAACCAGGAGTTGGTTCTTTGAAAGAATTATTAAGATAGATAAACCATTAGCCAGCCTTATTAAAAGCAAAAGAGAAAAGACTCTAATTAATAAAATCACGGGGCAGCCCCAGTGGCACAGTGGTTTAGCACCGCCTGCAGCCAAGGCGTGATCCTGGAGACCCAGGATTGAGTCCCACATCAGGCTCCCCGCATGGAGCCTGCTTCTCCCTCTGACTGTGCCTCTGCCTCTGTCTCTCTCTTTCTGTCTCTATGAATAAATAAAATCTTTTAAAAATAAATAAAATATAAATAAAATAAAATCACGAATGAAAAGGGAGAGATCACAACCAATAAACACCAAGGAAATACAAACGATTTTAAAAACATATTATGAACAGCTATACATCAATAAATTAGGCAATCTAGAAGAAATGGATGTATTTCTGGAAAACCACAAACCACCAAAACTGGAACAGGAAGAAATAGAAAACCTGAACAGGCCAATAACCAGGGAGGAAATTGAAGCAGTCATCAAAAACCTCCCAAGACACAAAAGTCCAGGGCCAGATGGCTTCCCAGGGGGAATTCTATCAAACGTTTAAAGAAGAAACAATCCCCATTCTACTAAAGCTGTTGGGAAAGATAGAAAGGGATGGAATACTTCCAAACTCATTTTATGAGGCCAGTATCACCTTAATTCCAAAACCAAAGACCCCACCAAGAAGGAGAATTACAGACCAATATCCCTTATGAACACAGAAGAAAAAATTATCAATAAGATACTAGCCAATAGGATCCAACAGTACATTAAGAAGATTATTCACTATGACCATGTGGGATTTATCCCCAGGATGCAAGGCTGGTTCAACACTTGTAAAGCAATCACGTGATAGATCATAACAACAAGAGAAAAAACAAGAACCATAAGATCCTCTCAATAGATGCAGAGAAAGCATTTGACAAAGTACAGCATCTATTCCTGATCAAAACCCTTCAGAGTGTAAAGATAGAGGGAACATTCCTCAGCATCTTAAAAGTCATCTGTGAAAAGCCCACATCCAATATCATTGTCAATGGGGAAACACTGGGAGCCTTTCCCCTAAGATCAGGAACACAACAGGGATGTCCACTCTCACTACTACTATTCAACATAGTACTAGAAGTCCTAGTCTCAGCAATCAGACAACAAAAAGAAATAAAAGGCATTCAAATGGGCAAAGAAATCAAATTCTCCCTCTTTGCTGATGACATGATACTGTACATAGAAAACCCAAAAGACTCCACCCCAAGATTGCTAGAACTCATACAGCAATTCAGTAACGTGGCAGGATACAAAAATCAATGCCCAGACATCAGTGGCATTTCTATACACTAACAATGAAACTGAAGAAAGAAAGATTAAGGAATCAATCCCATTTACAATTGCACCCAAAAGTATAAGATACCTCGGAATAAATCTACCAAAGAAGTAAAGGATCTATTCCCTAAAAACTACAGAACACTTCTGAAAGAAATTGAGGAAGACACAAAGAGATGGAAAAATATTCCATGCTCATGGATTGGAAGAATTAATGTTGTGAAAATGTCAATGCTACCCAGGGCCATTTACACATTTAAAGCAATCCCTATCAAAATACCATGGAGTTTCTTCAGAGAGTTGGAACAAATCATCTTAAGATTTGTGTGGAATCATAAAAGACCTCGAATAGCCAGGGGGATATTGAAAAAGAAAACCAGAGCCGGGGACATCACAATGATGGATTTCAAGTTGTACTAGAAAGCTGTGATCATCAAGACAGTGTGATATTGGCACAGAAACAGACACATAGATCAATGGAACAGAAGAGAGAACCCAGAAATGGGCCCTCAACTCTATGGTCAACAAATATTCGACAAAGCAGGAAAAACTATCCACTGGAAAAAGGACAGTATCTTCAATAAATGGTGCTGGGAAAATTGGACAGCCACGTGCAGAAGAATGAAACTAGACCACTCTCTTGCACCATACACAAAGATAAACTCAAAATGGATGAAAGATCTAAATGTGAGACAAGAATCCATCAAAATCCTAGAGGAGAACACAAGCAACACCCTTTTTGAACTTGGCCACAGTAACTTCTTACAAGATACATCTATGAAGGCAAGGGAAACAAGCTAAAATAAACTATTAGGACTTAAGACAAAAAGCTTCTGCACAGCAAAAGAAACAGTCAACAAAACTAAGACAACCTACAGAATGGGAGAAGATATTTGCAAATGACACATCTGATAAAGGGCTAGTATCCAAGATCTATAAAGAACTTATTAAACTCAACACCCAAGAAACAAACAACCCAATCATGAAATGGGCAGAAGACATGAACAGAAATTTCACCAAAGACACACACATGGCCAAAAGCACGAGAAAATGCTCCGCATCACTTGCCACCAGGGGAAATACAAATCAAAACCACAATGAGATACCACCTCACACCAGTGAGAATGGGGAAAATTAACAAGGCAGGAAACAACAAATGTTGGAGAGGATGCGGAGAAAAGGGAACCCTCTTACACTGTTGGTGGGAATATGAACTGGTGCAGCCACTCTGGAAAACTGTGTGGAGGTTCCTCAAAGAGTTAAAAATAGAGCTACCCTATGACCGGGCAATTGCACTGCTGGGGATTTACCCCAAAGATAGAGATGCAGTGAAACAGCAAGACACCTGCACCCCAAAATTTATAGCAGCAATGTCCACAATAGCCAAACTGTGGAAGGAGCCTCGGTGTCCAGCAACAGATGAATGGATAAAGAAGATGTGGTCTATGTATACAATGGAATATTACTCAGCCATTAGAAACGACAAATACCCATCATGTGCTTTGAGGTGGATAGAACTGGAGGGTATTATGCTGAGTGAAGTAAGTCAATTGGAGAAGGACAAACATATGGTTTCACTCATATGGAGAATATAAAAAATAGTGAAAGGGATCATAGGGGAAAGGAGAGAAAATGAGTGGGAAATATCAGTGAGGGAGACAGAACATGAGAGACTCCTAACTCTGAGAAACGAACGAGGGGTAGTGGAAGGGGAGGTGGGCAGGGGGTGTTGGGGTGACTGGGTGACGGGCACTGAGGGGGGCACTTGACGGGATGAGCACTGGGGGATATGCTATATGTTGGCAAATTGAACTCCAATAAAAAATACACACACACACAAAAAAAACCCAACAAAGCAATAAAGAATTCCACTTCACTTAATTAGTTTAGCAATTCTACCATTACTTTCTTTTAATCAAAACATTCACACATGACGAAAGGTTTCCATTATTTAATATTTTAACATAATATACAGAACCACAGTACTATTTCAATTTCAAATTATGGGAGCTCACATTCAAATATGCTTGGATTTGACAAGTTGCTGTTACAATACTGAGAAAAGTCATGAAAAAGGTACTTAACAATTTATAAGATAATCAAATATCTTTTTGCTACGTGGGCCAATGCATTAATAGTAACTTGTTTAAAAATGCAGTCTTTTTGGACCTCAAATTATTATAAAAGAATATGAAGAATATATAGCTATACTTTCTGAATTTCTCAGACCCATTCCATTTCAAAAGCTGAAGGCAAATATTACACATCAGAACATTCGTGAGATCCTTTCTCCTCTGTACTTACCTGTAAAAAATCAAAAACTAAACCACACTTTCCTAAGGACATAGCTATTTCTAGGCTACATTAGTGTAATCATAAAAGACTACTAGAACTAAATAATCACTTTTATGTTAACAATTTTCACCACAATACAGCTTTCCTAAAAAGACAGAATAAAACGAGGGATTTTGGATTTCCCTTACTGAATTTAACATAATAGAATCTCATACCTTCTGGCTTTCATAAACTTCAACTCATTTTTTCCAATAGGAACTATCTACACAGCACAGTGCTACATACAATTAATTATTCCAGTGAGATGTATATTTAGATTTACAATAGGATCAACACAATAGTGCCATACAAAGTTCTTCTGCAGGTAAAAATGCTAAGAAAGGCCACAGTGGACAGTGCCAGACACTGTGAGGACAGTAGATTCCAGGTACCACTGAGGTTTAGAGGGGACCACAAGTTTCTAATTTTTTCAGCAATGGGAAAAGAAAAACATTTAGAGAAACATAAGAGTAAAAATATATAATTCCACTGTCAATAATAATGTAACTTTTCAGATACTGCTTCCTTAAACAGGCAATTAGCTGAACTTTAAGTTAGAGAAAGTGAACAAGATCCAAATATGAAAGATATTCCTTGTTTTCTCATCAAAGGAATGCACTAGGATTAGCACGAGGATCTTTCTGGTTCCTGTATCTGTAGGTCAGCCAAACACCCAGGATCTGGAACAGAAGACAAAAAAAAAGAAGAGAAAGTAAAAGTTTTACCTACCTCTTCAGTGCACCAATAAATATCTGGAACCCCTCAAGTGTTGGCATCATTTGTTCAAAGAGGAAGATATTTCTTTTTCCCTTTCAAATGTAGTAATTGTCTTAATTTAGATGCTCTGAAAACAATTAACATGAATACTGGCCCTCCAGAGATTTCTGCATCCTCAAATCCCAGGACCTGGGACAAAGTTACCTTATGCGGTAACAGGGACTTTGCAGGCATGACTGGGTTAAAGATCTTGTGACAGAGAGTTTATACGGGTGGGCTCATTGATGTAATCACAAGGGTCCTTATAAAAAAAGAGGCAGGAAAAAAACAATGTCCACATCCTGTGGACAGAGAAAGTCCACAGGATGTCAGAAGCAGCAGGAAGCAGAGTCAGAGAGAAGGTGCTGCATAGCTGCCTAGAAGGTGGAGGACAAGGCCATGAGCCATAGAGCACAGGAAGCCTCTAGAAGCTGCAAAGGGCAAGGTGACATGTTCTCCCAGAAAGCCTCCCAGGGGAACCTGCATTTTAAGCTTCTGACCTCTAGCAGTATAAGGTAATAAATGTGTGTTGCTTTAAGCAACTCTATTTATGATTATTTGTTAGTGCAGCAAGAGGAACTTAATACAAACACTGAATTGTCTGGATAACTAAAATATCACATTATTTTGATAATTCAGAAACACTGGGTTGAGGAAAATTCAGCAATAACAAAACCCCCCACAATAACAAATTTTGCCAACACAGATATTTAAAAAATATTTTAATTCCTACCTCATGGGGATCTATACTTTTAGGAAAGTACTAAGTTGTTAACATGCCATTTGCCAAGCCAGGTTCACTGAAGTGTTAATATATTTTTTTTTTTTAAATAGGGAAGTGTCCATTCTATTTCTGCTACCTCAAAGTTGATTTACTTAAAATAACCAAAAATTTTTAGACCGAAAATGACAAAATTTTAATGGAACAAAATGAATTTCACATTATATTTTCCATGTTAGATCTGTGCCAGCTTTTTATCTAAATTTTGTTTGACTTCATAACTACTCATTAGTCCTTTAAACTACTTCTAGAGAATTATGATCCAAAATGTTCTCCATCACCACAGTAACAATCTCTGTGTTACTGTACCATTCACTGTTGGATAAATTATTATTAAAATCCCTAGCCAGGATTCAAAGGACATGGTATATAAAAGATAGACCAGGATTCCATGAAAGATCACTAAGTCTTCTTAGCTCTTAAGACACCGAAGACTCATGAGTTTATAGTCTTTAAATAAATAAATAAATAGATTTATTTATTTTAGAGAAAGAGCAAGCCAGAGTGTGTGAGTGAGGAGAGGTGTGAGAGGGAGAGAACCTTCAAGCGACTCCTCGTGCTGAGCACCGAGCCTGACATGGGGCTCGATCCCATGACCCATGAAATCATGACTTGAGCCAAAACCAAGAGTCAGACGCTCAACCAACTGCACCACCTGGGTGCCCTTCATGAGTTTATATTCTTAAGAGAATTAATATTTTTAAAAAACAGTAGGGGGAGAGTGAATAGACAGAACAGCGAAGATTTCCAGGGCAGTGAAAATATTCCTTAGGATATTATAATGATAGATACATGTCATTACACAATTATCCAAATCCATAAAATGTACAAAAGTAAACACTAATTGTAAACTATGGACCTCGAGTGATTATGATACGTCAATGTAGGTTCATCAACTGTAACAAATGTCCCACTCTGGTGAGTAATGGCAATAACAGGAGGGACTATGCCTGTGTAAAGACAAGGAATATGTGGGAAGTTTACATATACATTTACTGTACTTTTCTCTTAATTTTGCTATGGACCTACAACTGCTCTTAAGAAAAATAAATTCCTTAAAAAAAAATAAGCACAACTGAAGATAGTGTAACTTGATGAAGAGAAAATGGAGCTGCTCAAAAGAATTAAATTCACAAAATAAATTCCAAATATAAAAAGGAAACCACATGGCAAGATCTGGCTAATGGGGGATATGGAGATGGTTCATCCCAGTTTTTCTCCTATCGATATTTTTAAATTTTCATGGAAAAAGATCCTACTTTTAACAAGAAACAAAAGAATAATGCACAGAATTGTTTTTAAACAGTATATCAATTTTCTTGAATCAATGTCATAACCAACCCACAAGTAAGACAGCTCTTTTCTGAGAAAACATGAAATGAAAAAACTGCTCAGAATAGAGAGATGTCAGGGGAGACTTCTTTTAAAAAATGAATATTAACTTTGGTCTTTATCTCGACTTTGTTAATACAGCCAAGTGTGAATTTTTCATTCTCAAGGGAAGAAAAGGAAACTGAATAGAATATAATATATCCACATATATGTATATATAATGTGCTATATACTGACCATATATCATATACATGTTATATAAATTAGATATGCAAATGCAGTATATGCATTATATATAGAATATTAATTTTTTTTAAGATTTTATTTATTCATGAGAGACACAGAGACATACAAAGAGGGAGAAGCAGGCTCCCTGTGGGGAACCTAATTCATGACTTGATCCCAGGACTTTGGGATCATGCCCTGAACTGAAGGCAGACATTGAAATACTGAGCCACGCAGGCATCCCCTAAATTTTATTTTCTCCTGTCAGTCATTTCTCACGTCTTAGCCTAGATAGAAGGAACTTGAAGGGCAGAGAAACTGTTCCTTCCCCAGCACTCTAATTTAACCAGCTCATTACTGAAGACCACAAGCTGGTCCACGGGTTTGCTATTACAGCAATAAACATTCCTGTCTATTCATTTTACATAGCTATAGGATTATCTCCAAGAAATAAAGCACTGTAAGTAGAATGTATGAATTTTTCAAAAATTAATTTTGATACACATTGTCAACTCAGCTATATCAAAAAACATCCAAAGATATCAAGAGCCTCATAAAAACACTGCAAAAGGAATTAGCATTCCTCCAAAACTATCCAACAATATGAGTGTGGTTTTGCTTACAGACATATATATTACATATCAATGTATTAATATGATATACATATTATATAAATATCAATATGATAATATATTAGTATTATATAAATATCAAGTTACTATAAATAAGAAATTAATACTGTTTATCTAAGTTTTGGAAAGCTAGGAATAATGAGGGATGGGCTTGGAAGGCAATTTTTAAAGCATATCTTTATATGTATGTGTGTGTTCTATAATATTTATATTTAATAGTCTGAATGTCTTACCTATTCCAAAATGAAATCTAAAATTTTAATTTATCATAAAACTCTACAAACAGAAGACTCTAGAAATAACTCGGTCTAAACTCATTTCATTTGTTCATTACATTTTACATAATTTAATAGTCAAGCATCTTGCCCTGTATAAAATTAAACCTAGATCCGTGAGGTCTTCTGTTTTCAAGCCAGGGCTCCTCTGATTATAATCCTAGTTCTCCATGAGAATATTCATTGATACATTCCGAAAGTTAAGGGCCATGCTAAGGCAAAATGCCATGCCCTCTTGCCATATAAAACAGAAATCCCTGGGATCCCTGGGTGGCGCAGCGGTTTAGCGCCTGCCTTTGGCCCAGGGCGCAATCCTGGAGACCCGGGATCGAATCCCATGTCGGGCTCCCGGTGCATGGAGCCTGCTTCTCCCTCTGCCTATGTCTCTGCCTCTCTCTCTCTCTCTCTCTGTGACTATCATAAATAAATAAAAATTAAAAAAAAAAATAAAAAACAGAAATCCCTATGACAAAAGTGGAAAGATAGTGAGTTATTTGCACCCACCTCTGTAAAGCTGAAGAAGAGGCCAATGCCACCAACAAACCTCAAAACCTCTCCAGCATATTTTCCTATTATTGGAGCACACAGTGAGCATGGGTGGCTGCTTTTGGCACAGCTCTGTATCAATTAAAAGAAAAAAAAAAAGGACTTTTATTTCAAAGTACAATTACAGACAGCAGATAAACACTGAACACACCTAAAAATGAGTGAGTAGAGTATTATACCCGATTGGGACCTTGGCTGTTTAGTATTATCCTAAATTCTTAGATGGCTCCAAAGATTCCCAACCCCAGCTTACACTCCCCAAGTAATCACCCCACCTTGAGTGTGGATGGGTTTTGTGAAAACGATACAGTCACTGCAATGTTCACAGGGTGGTTACACAGACATCATCTTAACAGAATGGAGAGATTATCATACTGACTTTGATGCTGCCATATTATAAGATGGCTGTATAGTTAGAACCTGAGAGCAGCCTCTAGGAACTAAGGAACACCCAGTAAGAAAATGGGACTTCAGCACTACGACCACCAGGAACTGAATTCTGCCAACACCCACTGAGGTTGGCAGAGTACCCCAAGCCTCAGATGAGATTGCAGGCCTGGCCAACACCTTGATTTCACCCAGGTGAGACCTTAAGTGGAGGACCCAACTAAATCATTCTCCTGTTCCTGATTCATAGAAACTGAGACAACACATGTGTCACATAGCACTAAAAAGCTAATAATCCCACAAAAGAGGCCTCATCGAGGGAAAAATCCAGCTCCGGTCTCAGAGACAGTGATAGGAGTTTCCCCGGAATATAAACACGTGTGAACTTCCTAGTAGGGTCACACTGCGAGTCTAGTCTCATATAGGGGTCTGGCCTGGGTGGCTCCAACTTGTCCATCGCTAGCTCAACTCCCACACAGAAAGAGCAGGAAGTTGTCATGGGGAAGAAGGGAGGGAGTTAGGTCCCATGTATCCTCCCTGCTGGGGATGTTTAACTGGAGCCCAAAGATTTGAATAGACTACTCTCCTACTACCCTGCTTCAAAACCAAGTTATTTACACAGCTCTTCTGTACCTCTAAGGCTAGCTAATCTGCTTATTTTTCTTTCACAACTTGTCCTGGAGGAATTGAATGGGAAAGGAATTAGGGGTAAAGTACCACAAGCACCTGTGTCTGGCCTCTCTGGAATATTTAGTACTCTCACGAGAAGATACTTGAGAATAGACAAATGATACAATAGTATACACGGAATATAATATAGGTATATGCAAAGCATTGTAAAAATACAACTCAGCATCAGAAATTCCATTCCTTTCATGTTAATCATTATTTGTTGTATGTAATACATCTCCAAAAAGTATTTTACATTTTGTACTTACAGCCAGACAGGTGTCATTTGGGTTAAAACTTCGAAACCCACAGCAGTTTAAATTTCTCTGGATGTCATTTCGAGCACTTGCTGTATTGTTCCAACCAACTTCCAGAAGCTGACCCTAGAAAATGTATTTAATATATACATTAAAATGTGTTACCCCTGCACAAAATGTATGAAACTAGAGCCTGCAACTTTTAATAACTAATGTACCTTAATAAATACTCTTTGTAAGATGATTAAAAGTTTTCAAAGGGTAATACCTAAATTTGTAACAAAAAGGAAAGCACCATTTCTATCTCAAGAATGAAAAGTCTTAATTTTTACATGCATTTAAAAAGAAGCACTTAGGGGCAGCCCGGGTGGCTCAGCAGTTTAGCGCCGCCTTCAGCCCAGGGTGTGATCCTGGGGATCCAGGATCGAGTCCCACGTCAGGCTCCCTGCATGGAACCTGCTTCTCCCTCTGCCTGTGTCTCTGCCTCTCTCATGAATAAATAAATAAAATCTTTAAAAAAAAAAAAGAAGAAGAAGCACTTAGTTCAAAAGATTGTCAGACTGAAACAAGACACATTTTCTACTGCCATAAACCGAGATGCATATTCTTTTACAGATTAAGAGTTTGGAAAGTGTCATTGCTAGAATGGAATCTCAAACATTTCATTGTATAGTGGTGGGAAAAGACTGGGTGAACATCTTTTACTAGTAGCACTTTTTACCCAGTGAAGAGAAAATTTCACTTCAAGGATGCAAAAAAAAATAGCAACACCTGATGATGTTTCAGGGCTCCAATCAGTCCCACTAATGCAACCAGTAACAACAGATTTTAGGTGTGAACAGTGAAATGCCATTCTGAGCAAGGAGGAATTATCTTATATCCCAATCTTTTCTCCCCCATTTTTCCTACACATACTATAAGGCATAATAAAGTAAAAGAAAAAAAAATATTTGCTTACCTGTTGCTCCTCGTTCAGGGCTAAGCAAGCACATGATACAGAAAACTGGACGATAAATACAAGTAAGAGAATAATCATGTACTGAGAATTCAAGTTAAGGCATTTCTCAATACTCTTAACATAAAATAGAGGTACTGACAACTTCAGAATGTACTAGAAGGAATTCAACCAGAAAACAGAACAAATGGCACCTGGAGAAAGTTCACTGAGAACACAATTATTATTTTCATTAATACACTGCAGATATTTCATAATAAAAAATACTAATATTTAACTAAAAGCTGATCTGTTAGAATTTCATTTAGATTAAGATAAAAATTCTTACATATATAAAACAAGAAATAAATATAGATAAATGTATTTAAGGTTTCTTAATATTAAAATCTAAAAACAAATCATTGAAATTCTCAACCACATATTAACCTTCTGGAAAGGATCTAGAGGTCACTGAATCAATTCAATTTAACTCCAAATTTGCAATATATAAATAGGATTATACTGAATTTGCAGAATACATTCTTCATGATGTGCAAAGGATAAAGTGGGAACATATACAGTAATTTCACCTGGGATGCCTGGGTGGCTCAGTGGTTGAGCGACTGCCTTTGGCTCAGGGTGTGATCTGGGATGGAGTCCCACATCAGGTTCCCTGCATGGAGCCTGCTTCTCCCTCTGCTTATGTCTCTGCTTCTCTCTGACTGTGTCTCTCATGAATATATAAATAAAATCTTTAAAAAATAAATTAAAATAATAATAATAATTTCACCCTAAGAAACATTCCTAATGTTAAACAAATACACATAGGGCATGCTAAGAGTTACTCCCTGACAATTTTTTTTTTTAAGATTTTTATTATTTATTCATGAGAGACAGAGAGAGACCAGCAGAGACACAGGCAGAGGGAGAAGCAGGCTCCACACAGGAAGCCCGATGTGGGACTCCAGGATCACGCCCTGGGCTGAAGGCAGGCGCTCAACCACTGAGCCACCCAGGTCCCCTCCCTGACAATTTCCTAATGATAATTCCAAATCAGTTGTAATTATCAAAAGAATAATCAATAAACGTTAAGAACAAACTCAATTGGAGTAAAAATTCTCTTTTAAAAAAGGATACAAAAAAAAGCAACACTTGATGGTGTTTTACCGCTCCAATCAGCCCCACCAATGCAATCAGGAACAGGAAGATGCCCACTGCAATGACCACACCAACCACTCGGAGGCTCGAAATCAGCCCAAAACCAATGCCCCATGCTGCGATTCCAATTAGCAACAGACTAACCAACTGAAAAAACAACCAAATGGGCCAGGGATGGGGCAGGGGGAAGAGAAAGAGGGAAAGAAAATATCAATTTATATAACATCAAGAATACTTCTCAGTATCTTACAAATGACTACTCATACTCAATACTAGAGTACACACAAGATCTTAGTAGATAGTATTGTACTGTATTAACAAATTAATCCTCAGTCACGCTTTAAAAAAAAAACTAATAATCATCTATGAAATTATTATGAAGCCTCAGAGGTCATCTGGTTTACTAAGCCTAAACAATTTCTACCTAAGCTTTTGAAATCATGGCATATGTAAAACTCCTAGATGCCAATATCTCAGTCCAACTTACTGATTACTTCACATGGAAATCACTTGTGTTTCCTTCAAACGCAGGCAGACTGTAACCTCTGTGATGCCTTCCTCATCCCCTGTAAATGGTTCTTCAAAGATAGTTCCATTGTTCCCCTCATCACACTCTCCTTCTGTTGCCAAGCCTGTCTCTCCTGGGAGACCGGGAGAACTTTGGGAGGAAGGCCCCATTTCTCACCTGTCTGTATCCCCAGGACCTATCATGGAACCCTTGCCTTGCAGTCAAAAATTTCTCAAAGTGTTGAAAACAATTGCTTTCGGTGTCACCATGCATCCTATTAGAATTCAGAGATTATTAAAACTTGTAGGACAATGTGAAACAGTTTAGCTATTTTGAGTACAGTGGTATTCTGAGCAAGACAAAACTATTTTATACTCCATATATTTATATACTGGTAAAATAAAACCAAGAGGCAGGATGCATGCCTCAAAGTCAGTCATTACCTGTAAAACAAAATTATGATTATTTCTTTAGAATAGCAAATAAAGAGCATGCCATGTAAAGATTATGATGAAGTGATAGAAGATAAAGCTGAAACAGGTATGTGGGAGGGCTGGGGGTGAGGCTGTGGGACAGGAACCAAGCAATATCTTCAACCATTTCCTGGAGTGAGTGGATGACAGTACCATACACAGCATCAAAATACCTAAAATATAGTTTCTAGCACCATTTCAAGACCCAATAAACGTTGTTTCAAAATATAAATCACCATTCACTCAAATGGATTTTTACTCAAATATCTAAGTTTTTATATTTGTAATCATAGTGTAGGAACACAAATTTTAAATATTTTAGTATCTCCAACTTCTTACATGTGTACAGATACAAGTAAAACTGAAATATTGACAAATAGAACTATTGGTATTTTTTTTAAGATTTTATTTATTTGAGAGAAAGAAAGCATGCATGGGAGAAAGCACAAGCAGAAGCAGAGGGAAGGGCAGAGGGAGGGAGAAGGAGGCTCCCCGCTGAGGAGGAAGCCCGACATAGGGCTCTGGGGCTCAATCCCAGGACGTTGGGATCATGACCTGAGCCGAAGGCAGATGCTCAACCAACTGAGCCACCAGACAACTCCATCTATTTCTATTTTTATCCATTGATTATAAAGCAGATCTTGAGAAGGAAAGAAACTGTCTGTAACGTGACAGAACCAAGTTAGGAAGTTACATGGACTTGGTGTTCTCCACTGCAGTTAGTATAACCAGAAACTTTTGTTCTCAGTGGGAGAAGGCAAGGAATTCTCAGAAACTGCCACCCAGAAATTGTTTGGTCCCTCTCATTTTCTTACATGCTCCTTTTATCAGCAGGTCCATTTGCTTCTGTCTTGTTTCTATTGCTTCACTCTCCATCTTCTCATGACTTCCAGCTATCCTGGGTTGAGAAAAAGTCCTCTGCACCACCAGCAAGCTTATTCCTGACTCTGTGTTATCCAAATATAGCATGTTTCCTTCCACAAGTGAAAGAAGGTAAGAGGATGCGAGGACAGGCCTTCACCTCAGCATCCGCACTGCACCACAGCACCAAATGCTGAAGGTGTTCCATATTTTCAACACATCAGAGTAACTGGCTGTATCAGTCAGGGTTCTCCACAGAAAAAGAACAGGATATGTACTTAGAAATAGAGATTTATTTTAAGGAATCGGGTCATGCAATTGTGGGACCAGCATGTCCAAAATTTGTAGGAGGACAGCAGATTGATAATTCAGGCAGGTCTTCCATGATCCAGTCTTGAAGCACAATTCTGTCTTCCTTAGGAAACCTCAGTTTTTGTTCTTAAGGTTTTCAACTGATTGGATGAGACATACCACAATGGGAGTAATCTGCTTAACTAAAGTCAATTGAGTGTAAATGTTCAGTCTAAAAAATACCTTCAAATCAATAGCTACACTAGCATTCAACCAAACATCTGGGCACCACAGCCTAGCCAAATAGACACACGAAATTAACCAGCACACTTGCCAACCTTAATTCCTGAGTCTGATGCTTATTTCCTAATTCAATTAAATTTGGAAGCAGGATTATCACTCTTAGTCTTAGAGCCAAAAAAGATCAGAAGGATGAATAATACAGTAGTTACAATTCTTCTAACCTCATAGTTTAAAAAATCCTTTTAGGAATCATACCAAATCCTTACTATATTAACGAAATTCTTACAAGTCAAATATTCAACAGCAAATGACTGGTGCCCACTACACACTAAAAGCCAGAGACAAAATATCCCTACTAGAAAAAAGGTTGGCAACTTTCCTCTGTAAAAGGTCAGATATTTATCATTTACCCTTGTGGATCATACAAGAGGCCTCTACCACAACTGTTCAACTCTGCTATTGTAACACAAAAGCAACAGCAAACGAATGAGCAGGGCTGTGTTCCAATAACACTTTATTGACAGATACTGAAATTTAAATTCATGTGATTTTAATCACAAAATATTATTCTTCCTTTGATTTTTTTAATCATTTAAAAATATAAAACCATTCTTAGTTGGCAGGTATACAATAACAGGCAGTGGAATGGATGTGGCCCATCAGCCAGTTTGTTGACCCTTGCTCTAGAAGTCAGTGTAGGAGAGAATAAAAAATTATAATGGGACAAAAAACTGCTTTACCAGTATTTTTACAAGATGGGTTGGAGGACAGAATAATCCAAAAAGTCCAGATAAACAGAATAGGCCAAAGACTGAGTAGAAATAGTAAAGGCACAGGTAGTAGGCTGAAAAAAATGACCATACTGTGAATATTACCTTATAGAACAAGAGAATATAACTATTATTTATAATAAATATATAATGAAAGAATATAAAATATTTTGTAAATATTATTTTATATAGCGAAAGAGGTGACTAAATTAATAATCTTAAAAGGAGGAGCTTATCCTGAATTATCAGGTAGACTCTAAACGTCATCACAAGTATCCTTGTAAGAGAGAAGGAGAGGAAGACACTCAGGGAGGAGACAGCCATGTAACAACATAGGCAGAGGGTGGTATGGCTCCAAGCCAAGGAATGCCAACAGCAGCCGGAAGATAGAAGAGGCAAGGAACAGCTTCTCCCCCAGGGCTCTCAGAGAGAGTGCAACCCTGATGGTACTTTCATTTTGGACTTCTGGTCTCCTCAACTGCAGGAATAAATTTCTATTGTGTTTAAGCCACCACGTTTGTGGTAATCTGTCAAAGAAACCCTAGGAAACTAATACAGAACAATTCACACAGTGAGCACTGGACAAATCAGGAACCTCTGTTACAGAAAGCTGTCCTATATTTTACCACTAAGAGAATCCTACCATGCAGCTGAAGTATTCAGGTATCCCTATCAGCACCCTCCTACAAGACCAAATCCTTTATTTACATCTCAACAACATCTCAGCAAAATGAGAAAATTGTCTTCTGCTCTGTTACCAACTTATAGCCTCCTCAAAAATGAAAATCTTTTCCCTTTTGAAAAACAAGATCTACAGCTGAAAGAAAGGGATACTTTATCATATCAATAAGAAATTCCAGGTCTCAGATTAGGCATTATGCTATTATTGAAAACATTATCTAAAGCATACACAAGTTTCTCTGCTCTGATTTTTTTTTTTAAGATTTTATTTATTTACTCATGAGAGACAGAGAGAGAGAGAAGCAGAGGCACAGGCAGAGGGAGAAGCATGCTCCATGCAGGGAGCCTGATGTGGGACTCGATCCCGGATCCCCAGGTTCATGCCCTAAGCCAAAGGCAGACGCTTAACTGCTGAGCCATCCAGGTGTCCCTGATTATTTTTTTAAGTAAGGGAAAAAAGAGGATACTCCCATCAATAGACCTCTCTGTTAGAAGTATTTTTCACCAAGTTCACTCCACTACGTCTCTACCATTGTTGTCAGTCTATCCTTATCACTAATACCAAGCACTCCTGTAAAAACACTGAAGAAAGTATATCAGTTTCCTATTGTCACTTTAGCAAATTACCACCAGTGCAATGGCTTAAACAACACAAATTTATTCTGCTGCAATTCTAGAGGTCAGAAGTCCAACATGGGTCTTACTAAGCTAAATCACAATGTCAATAAGGCTGCATTCCTTCTGGAAGCTCTTGGGCCAATCCCTTTCTTTGCTTTTTCCACCTTCTGGAAGACACTTGCATTCCATTGCCTGCAACCACTTCTTCCATCTTCAAAGCCAGCAGCATAGTATATTCAAATCCTAGTGTACAACCCGTTTCCCTAAGCACATCTCTTTCTTTGAGTAGAGCCCTCCTGCATCCCTCTTATAAGGACCTTTGTGATTACATAGGGCTTTCCCAGATAGTCCAGATTAATCGTCCCATCTCCAAATGCCTAATCACATTTCAAAGTTCCTTTTGCTATGTAACATAACAATCCATATCCAAAGATTAGGATGTGCCTCTTTGGGGGCAAAGGGATATTATTCAGCCTACCTTAGAAGGTCCTAGGGTCATGGGCAACTGAGCTACCATCGAATCTTCCTTGCTGCAAATACTTTAAAATATTGAAAAAGATTATAATATTTTATTTAAATATATACCTGAGCACCAAGAAACTATAGGAAAGTCCTATAGGCCAGAAAGGAAGGGGAAATGCAAAGTCAGGACTGTAAGCATACAACTGGTGAGGTGGGGTAGGGTGGGGAGGGGCGGGCAGGAGAGCAATAGTTCTGGATGGCAAGGGTAGAAAGGAATCTGTCAATCAGAACAGTCCTTGAAGAGGAGGGACTTGAGTTTCAAACCAGGCAGGACTGGGAAGGAGAACTAAGACCCTTACATAACGAGCTTTTCTAGAAAGCTGTATTTTCAGTATTATACAAAAACTACACCACCACCCCCAGGATGATAACAAAGATTTCCAAGTGCCTTCTAAAAGCTTTTTGCAACAAAGAGTAACTCTAAGCTTTGAAAGTCTGGAGTCTAAATGTCTGGAGTCTTAATGTCACTAGCCAGGCATGCAGGAAGCTTCAAGCCAAGCGAGTTAGATAAAAGCTAATCAAAGGCAGTGATGGGATTTAGAGAAGGAAAACTCACAGAAGCAAATCCAAAATGATTCAGGAGGGACATTTGCAAATCCTAGCCCTCACACCATTCCCAAAGAAAAAAGTAAAAATTTTTCTATCAAAAATCACAAAACACGTAAGAAAAAAGAAATTTTCCAGTAGAGGGATACAACAGACACAGCAAAAGAGTTAGAGCCCTCAAGATGTTGAGGTAATAGAATTAACCAAATGAGACTAAAATTATGTTTAAACTGACTAAAAAGACAAAAAATAAACAATATAGACAAAACAAAACTATATTTAAAAATGAGACTTGAATGGCACCTGGGTGGCTCAGTCAGCTAAGCGTCTGTCTTCGGCTCAGGTCATGATCCCAGGGTCCTGGGATCGAGCCCTGCATCAGGCTCCCTACTCAGCATGGAGCCTGCTTCTCCCTCTCCTCTCTGCTCATGCCCTGTTCTGCTCTCTCTCTCAAATAAATAAATAAAAATCTTTTTAAAAAGAGAGAGACACTTGAAAAAGAGCCAAACAGAGCAAAGCCAAAGAAAGTAGAAAGAAGAGAAAGATATTATAGGAAAGATAAATCAAGCTTCCTTTAAAAAAAAAAGAAAAATATAATAGGCCTTTGACAAAATTACTTTTTTTTTTTAATTTTTATTTATTTATGATAGTCACAGAGAGAGAGAGAGAGAGAGGCAGAGACATAGGCAGAGGGAGAAGCAGGCTCCATGCACCGGGAGCCCGATGTGGGATTCGATCCCGGGTCTCCAGGATCGAGCCCTGGACCAAAGGCAGGCGCCAAACCATTGTGCCACCCAGGGATCCCACAAAATTACTTTTTTAAGAAAAAGAACATAAGTCCCCAAAATGTCCTTAACTGATGAAGAATAGCTATCAAAAACCCAAAGCAAAAAATCATACTCAATGATAAAACGTGAGAAACATTTCCTTCAAATTTCAGGAGTAAGACCAGGGTGCTATCACGCTTTCTCTTCAGTGTTGCAGTGGAGATCTTAGACAACTGAGTAAGAGTGAAAATTAAAGATGAGGAGGAAACACAGCTGTCATTATTCATATTAATAGGAGTATCCACATGGGAAATCCAAGAGGCTGTAAATATTAAAACTGGTAAGAATGAGAAAAGTTACTATAAATAGGAACACTATACAAATGTCAATAACATGCTAATGCACCCCCCCAAGACTTTCTAATTTTTTTTTTAACAATGTGATTCATAATAGGCCCTGTAAATCTCAGGTACATATAAGTAAATCTAAGAAAAGTATTAGAAGACCTTCATGGGGAAAATTGTGAAGTTAATTGAAGAACATCAAAACCTGCATTAGGGACACCAGGGTGGCTCAGAGGTTGAGCATCTGCCTTCAGCTCAGGTTGTGATCCTGGGATTGAGTCTTGCATCAGGCTCCCAGTGGATAGCCTGCTTCTTCCTGTGCCTATGTCTCTAACTCTATGTGTCCCTCATGAATAAATAAAATCTAAAAACACTCCAAAAAACTGCATTAAATAAAGAGATATAACATGTTCATGAGTGGAAACATTATAATAAAGCATCAATTCACCTCCAATTTAGCCTACAAATTCAATGTATTGCTAGTCAGTCTCTAAGATATTTTTGGGTGGAACTTGATACAATAATCTATTAATTTTCATGAAAGAATAAATGTTACCTGTCACCAAAGGGCTAAGAACATTTTTAAGACTAAATAGGCTGAAATAAATAGAGAAAGAAAGAAAGAAAGAAAGAAAGAAGAAAGAAAGAAAGAAAGAAAGAAAGAAAGAAAGAAAGACTGTGTCTTCTCCACTCTTTCTTAGCCCAGCTGCAGTGTCACCAGCAACATGCATAAGAAATGCTCTTAGTAGCAAATAAACCTTTGTCAGTGCTTACAAGCAACCATCCTGGGCTCTCTCTGTTGTTGCTTTCACCATGCTCTGCAAAACCTGGGCCTACCTGGCTCTACATCTTTTGGACAGGTTATTTCATTTTATATTTTAAGATTGTATTTATTTATTTGAGAGAGTGTGAGAACAGCAGGAAGGGCAGAGGGAGAGGGTAAAACAGATTCCCCATGAAGAGAGAGCCTGATGTGGGGTTTGATCTCAGGACCCTGTGATCATGACCTGAGCAGAAGGCAGCCTCCTAACTGACTGAGTCACCCAGGTGCCCCTAATTTTTTTTAATTAATAAAATTAAACCTAGAAATAAAACTAAAAAACTAATAAGTTAAAAATCCAAATATCACAATTTATTACAAATGTTCAATAATCAAAATCAAGTAGTTGACACAGATCTAAATAAGCCAACAGTGTAGGCTTTGAAGGTGACAGAATTCCAAATCAGTAGGGAAAGAGGTGGCTTTAATTAATAGCCTTGTTGGCAGCCCCAGTGGCTTAGCAGTTTAGCGCCGCCTTTGGCCCAGGGTGTGATCCTGGAGACCCGGGGTCGAGTCCCACATCGGGCTCCCTACATGGAGCCCGCTTCTCCCTCTGCCTGTGTCTCTGCCTCTCTCTCTCTCTCTCTCTCTCTCTCTCTCTCTCTCTTTCTCTCTCATCCTCTGTATCTCAAATAAATAATCTAAAAGAAAAAAAAATAGCCTTGTGACAATAACCTAAGCATTTTGAAAAGAATAGTAGTCCCTACCTCACACCATTGATTTAAACCCCAAATATAAAAGCAAAACTTAAACTTTTCGGACAAAACAGAAAAATGTTTTGACTTTGTAGTTAAAGAAAAACTTCTTACACAAAACCCCCCAAATCAAGTATCATACTAATGTAGTGTTTACTACGTGCAAGGAGGTATTCTAAGTGCTTTACATTCAATAACCAATATCATCTTCACAATAACCCTAAGAGGTAGGCAATACTACTGCCTCCATTTTCCAGATAGGGAACATGATGCACAGAGATGTTAAGTAACTTGGCCAAAAGTACATAGTAAGGAAGGGTTAGAATTGGGATATGATCCCAGGCTGTATGGCTGCAGATCCTGTGTTCTACCTATCACACTATACACCACATTAAAATTTTCAAATTCTATATAATAAAAATCATCAGACAAATGTAGGAAAGCCTAGAACTAGAGGTTATTTCCAGCATATATATATATATATCCATTTAAAAGGACAAATCCATTTAAAAGGACAAAATGCACACAATAAAGTAGCCAAAGGTAATAAGAGACAATTCACCAAAGAATCATCCTAAAGACAATCAATACCTGAAAGATGTTAAATCTCATTATATAACAGAAAAACAAAAATCAGAACAATGGGAAATCATCTCATATGCACCAGAATGGAAAAATTAAGCCTGATGATACCAAGGATGTGGAGAATTTAGAACTCATTGAAATACAAGCATAAATTTTTATAGCCACTTCATGGAACAAGCTGGCAGCAGCTAGGAAAATTAAAAATATGTATCCCATACTAAGCCAGCAATTCTGCTTCTAGAATAATACCCAAAAGAAATACCCATGTCCCCAACTAGACATCATACGTCAGGATTTTGCTGCAGCCTTGTGTGTCGCAGCAAAAAATGTTCAACAACCTCAGAAACCATAACTTTGACATTTGTAAACTCTAACATGATCACACAGAATACAAATGATTTTGATCTTTCTATTAAATCAATAAATTTCAAACAAATGAAGTAAATTACATAAATACGGTAAGACATACCACTTAATTTTTAAACGCACAAAAAGTCACCTTATTTAGGTCTTTTAAGGTGGGGAGAGAGGGGAGGAGAGAGAGAAAGCATCTTAAGCAGGCTCCACACCCTGTGCAGAGCCAGACACCAGGCTCCATCTCATGAATCTCAGATTATGACCTGAGCTGAAATCAAGAGTTACCTAGGCATCCCAGAAAAGTCACCTTATATTCTTTGTAGTTGACTAATAGGTCAGATTGTCCGAAATATATAAATGTGCATGGAAACAACAGATGTTGATTTTAGGACAGTGACAACTTTTGAGAAGGGGAAAAATGGGAAAGGGGATGGCACAGGCCTTGAACTGTGTTAGATCACCTAACTTCCAAAAAAAAAAAAAAAAAAAAAAAGGGATATGTGGCAAAACACTGGCATCTGAGGAATCAGCCTGTTGGGTTCACAGGAGTCCACATAATATTTTCCCTGCACATGAAATAGTTCTCAAATAAAGCCAATCTTGAAAAGCTCCTTTCTCACCACGGCACCAACTCTAAATTCTCCTGCTTTGCTTTCCTCTGTAAATTGATCCAACTTTCCTCATCCAGCCTTTGTTTCCCTTATTTCTCAAACACAACCACATAAATCAAGATATTCTCATTCATCTCTCAAATATTTCATATTAATTTTCATCTCTGCTTTTTCAAAGACTGTACGTTCTCTCCTATGATGTGCTCCCATTTAGGAAAAAGGAAGGCTTTCAGACGAAGGTGGTATACACTTGAAGGCAGTAGCCAATAACTGTAATAGCTCTACTCACTTATAACAGAAAGCAAAGCTCTGGATCGATCATACTTGGATGGTCTCACGTGGGAAAAAAACACCACCCTGTCTCTCTTTCTTGTACCCAACTCCCAAGCACAGGCATGTTGACAAACACACAAATACACATTCTCTTTGTAAGGTGGAAGAGAACACAGAGTTAACTGTCCAATCCCAAATAAATTTTGCAGTTATGACCACAACGATAAAACTATCCAAACATAAACTTATTTGAGTTAGTCCATTTTCCAAAAATCCCCAAATTTGTTAGTTTTTTAACAAAATAATTGAAAAAAAAAATAAATGTTATGTTCTGTGTGGCTAATGTTTCTAATACATTGCAACACAAAGCCCTCAAGTATTCAAAATTAGTTTTTAAAATTAGAAAGAGCACCCAAAGTTTTCTGATATATCTTTAATTAAATTTGCTTATCAGAGTTTCTTTAACTTTTACTGAAAAGAAGCCCTTTAAAGATAGTAATGAAACTATTTCTGAGTAGTGGTAATTATATGTTATGGTTGGTTTGTAATTTTGAAGAGAATAGGGCTATATGAAGTCTTCCAAACTAGTGATCTGAAAATTATTAATGCCAATTAGATTAATTCTAACTGTATAATTCAAAAGCCTAAGTTTGTTACTAGACTTGGTAGACA
Organism: Canis lupus baileyi; assembly: GCF_048164855.1. NCBI lineage: Eukaryota > Metazoa > Chordata > Mammalia > Carnivora > Canidae > Canis > Canis lupus. The sequence goes on from NC_132855.1 coordinate 29,788,352, forward strand.
AAGGAACTGCAAGAATCCTTTGTTCAATAATAACAACAGTTTCCTATGAGACCAATTGTAATAGAAAGTAAATTTAGACCTATGACAAATAGTTTCCTTCCTTTGGGAGACAGAATACTGATAAAAACAGATTATGGATCTGTTAACTCGTTGATAGCAATGTTTTTATGAGCAGGAAGCACCAACCTTTCTTGTTTTTGCTTTAAAACAAAGAGAAGTGTATCATATAGAAAGAACTTCTAAAATGAGAGATTCTAAGAGCTCTAATGGAAAAAGCACACTTAGAAAAGTATCTATGACTGGCTTTACTTTCCCAAGCAAGTCCTGAGAGGAGAAAGTGGTGGCAGAAGCAACAGTTCACACAGGGATGGATTCTGAGTAAGATTCTTGTAGAAGGGACACAGCAATTGCCAACCAGGGCTCACATAACAGCACAAACTCATAGAACACCAAGACACAAAGCTATCTGGCCAGTGATCTGTTCTCTTCCATTTTACAGATGATAAATCTGAGTAGCAAAATTACATGCCCAATGACAGAGGCCAGAACTGTGGCAAACTTTCTGCCTGGTGCATTTTTTTTTTCTCCCTGTAGAGCCCTATCATAGTGCATAGCATTATATTTAAGTAATTGTTAACACTGAGATATAATACTAACAACAACATTATAATGCATAAAATGTAGCTCTTCCTTTGTAGCCAGATTCTTGTGGGTTTGCATAGCATCTCTTTAACTTACTCCCTAGGAAACCTCGCTGGATAGCCACTTAGAAAAGAACAGTGAAGTCTTCTACTCATAGGACTTTTCTATCAGTTAACTACCAAACGCTAGCTTATTTATTTTGTGCCTTTTATTTTCCTTTTACCCAACCTAGAAATGTTGTCACATACACCTACATTCACACAAAAGGGCACAGTGCACGGCCCAGAGTAAGGGAGCAAGAATTTAAAGTGTTTAGCATCACTCTTGCACATAACCTTTTTTAAAAACTAATAAACACGTGTTTGTACACTTATGGATACATGCAACGCCATGAGAGAACAAAGAAAAACATACGCTGTGCATAATGATCTTTATAATCTAGCTTAGGAGTGTGTTGGAATATTAGGCGACTACACTAAACTTTTAAAATGATGACGTTGCTAGACTATTCTAGAATTAGGAACAAAAGAACCAAATTACTGTCCAAAAGAGGAATGGCCTCTGTAATTGACATGTGTTGTCTTGATAACCCAGAATACTCATCTCTTGTAAACCTCAATCACAGTGTTTCACAGGCCTCATAAGACCATTACTAACAGCAGACACACACAACACAGGCCTATCAATCATGGTTGCTCATCCTCCTATTCACAGTGATTGGTCCATGGAAGGTCCATAAACCAATGGTGTCAATTAGTATGTTCCATTCCATAATACAATAATATTGAAAGAAAAGTAAATGGGTTCCTCTGGCATAGCAAGCTATAAGGACAATTAAAATTGAGTCTATCAGTGGCTATCTTGGCACATGGAAAGAGGTATCTTTAAAAAGAATCTAAGCAGCATCAAGTTGAGCTAGTATATAAAAGAAGCAAGAGTTCTGATCTTTTCTGAGACCCCTGATCCAGCCATACTTGACAATCCAACTATTTGGATGTCCCAATTCTACGTATGCTTTCAAAAGTTTGTGCTCTTTTGTCAACACATTCTTTTTAGCTCATCTATGACCCATAAAGAATTCTGATAAATACAAGCTTCATCTTCCAATGTGTTTATCATAATTTTTTTAGTATCTTCAAACTTGCAGAGATTTTATCTACCTGTAGAATTGAGACCACCTTCCCTACATAGACTTTTTTTTTCCCCATAGACTGTTAAGTCCTTCACCTTAAATATAGGCTTTTAAAAATATGTGCACTACCTTTTAGGTGAAAAGACCTCCCAGAAACTTATCTCTAAGGACAAACAAGAAGGGAAATCAATGACCCAGGGAAATGCCCTACACCATCTTCTGTCTGCAAACATCCTCCTAGACTTACCAAATTTAACTCCAGACTAAAATGTACCACAAAGCAGGTCAGTGGTTGCTTGCAGTAGGAGCAGGGGTTGTGCAGAAGAGAGGGATTACAAAGGAGAATAAGCAAACTGTGGGGGGGTAATAGATATGTTCAAGGTCTTGAATGTGGTAATGGGGCTCAGAGGTATATATATATAAACTCACTAAATTTATACTGTAAATACGTTTAGCTTATGGTATGTAAACAATCTCAATAAAACCGTTTCAACAAGACACACCTTTCCAAGGAAAAGCATTTTACAGTATCATCCTTCTTCTGGAACGGAACAAATTAAAATGCCTAGAGTTGCCAATGCAATTTGGTGAAAAGGAAGAAAGTTACATACAGTAGAGCAGGTAAACAATGACAACTGAGACCTTGATAAGATCCTTCAATTATGCCCCTGCTCTGGGCTATCTACTTCCGGACATCTACCTACATGCAAATAATAAAGATTATTTTAAGCAGCAGTAGCTGGGTTTCTATTACCTAGAGCTGGACTCTATTCCTAACATGGTGGTCTTTGGTCTCTCTTTTTTTTTTCTTTTTTTAAAGCCAGTAAGATCTGCTCATTCCTAGGCTGGGGATCTGTTGTTTCTAATCTTAGAATAAAGTCCAAATCCCAAGCTAACACATCCAAGGATGTGAAGAGCCTGGATCACTGCTGGAGGTAATTCATTAACCACTATTCCCCACCTCCAGCCATATTACAAAGTCTTCTAATGAGCCTTCTATACTTTAGGTGCCATATAAGCAAGGCACATGTTTTTCTAATATTCCTAGCATCCGGCAAAGTGTCTGGTAGAGGAGAGGTAATCAAAATACACTGCTGAATGAAAGAGCTCATGATATTGCTCATTACTCTTTAAAGACAGATAAATGCTTATTCCCTAATCGATTTAATATTTGAGGGAAAGAAATTCAGCCTAACGTTTCAGATTATCTCTTTATATATAACCAATAAAAAAGATTTACATTCTTTCATGAAAATCCACATTTCAAAATAAGATGCAAAGAGAAACTTGAATTATCCCTAAAATAGTTCTAATTACTTCTACATTTTTTTTAGCATCTGAATTGTACCAAAGTGAATTGCTTTGAGGACAAAAGAGGAATATAGAACATTTGAAAAAACTGGATTCAATTTTGTATTAAATTATTTAAAAATGTTTTGTCAGGACAAAAATAGGAGAGAGAAGTTGTGATAGTAGTGGAGGGTAAGAAATTTTAAATGGGAATCAGGTTTAGAGGGACTATACCACCAAAATGTACACAAGCATCCACAGACACATAAAGAAAGCAAAGGCCCCAGACTATCTTCCCTGTATATGCTTTAATATTCATCATGAGCAATTACATTTGAATGCTAAACTATCCCTCTGAACTTTTACCTAACGTGAAAAACTGCAGAACAACTCAGTGATGATCAAGCATGTGTTTCTATGATGCCAAATATCTGGGTAGAAATTTGAAAATTCTATAAATAATCTAGATATTGCTAAATGTCCAGACATTTAGTGTTGACGCCAGGACCTCAGTTCCTTGTTTCATTTGAAGAATGAAAATGAAACAAGGAAGCCTGAAATGACTTTGCCACATATTTTTCTTCCTTATGTTTTCCATGGTGCCAAGCAGATTTGATATTTCATCGGGCACGAAATACATATACATATTACATAACATCTGCTAAGAAGAAATTATATAACAGGAATTAAAAGTAAGGGATCTTGACTTGTCGTGTTCCAAAGATACCAGTTTGAGGTGGCACTCACAGCTGCCAACCAAGTTCAAAAGGCACCCTACCCCTTCCTGCTGTGGAGTTCTGGGATATGAGAAGTGGAGTTATGGGCACAATAGCCCCGCACTGATTCTTTCATTCAGTTAATTCAACATCAACCATATGCCAGGGCTGTATTGGGCACTCAGCAGAGGAAAAGTAATTAGGACCCCATATTATTATTGAGGGGCAGAGCACTTGTCACATGAAAAGCAGGTTAGCTGCTCTTCCCAATGACTTCACTGACCAATTCAAGGACCAAGTCTTAGTCCTCATCTTACTTAGCAGCATTGGAGACAGATGTTCAAATCGGTCTCCATAAAATGACTTGCGCTTGGCTTCTAGGGTACCAGCTTCTACAGGCTTTCCTCTTACCTTCTCAGGCTCCTTTCCTGGTTCCTTCTTGTCTCCTGAAGCTCTTACTATAAAAGGGCCCTTGGTTCATTCCACAGATGACTGCACTTCTCCATCTATCCTCACTACCCTGTGGATTTCATCCAGTACTAATTCTAAATACCACTGTCTATGTTAACAGCTCCCAGGATTTAAACATCCAGCTACTCCTTTCCCCTGAACCCCATTGTTGTTAGTCTAACTGCTTTATGACATCTCCATTTGAGTATGTGATTGGCATCACATCTAATACTGAACCCCTCCTCTTCCTCCCAAAGCCTTCTCCACCCACAATCTTCCTATTAATAGAAGATCCATCCTGCCAGTTGCTTAGGCCATAAATCATGAGTAATCCGTGCTTCCTCTCTTTTTCTCATGCCCTGTTCCAATCCATCAGAAAATAAGTTGGCCCTACTTTCAAAATACACCTCAAATCGGACTATTTCTCTTACATTGATATCACACTGGTCCACATCCTCCACATCTCTTGCTTAATTACTGCAGTAGTCTTATATGTGATCTACTTCCCCTGTTGTCTATTATAACCCATTCTCAATTCAGAAGCTAGACAATCTCTAAGTGAAAAATCAGACCCAAAGCTACCAATAGCTACCCATTTCACTCCGTATAGAAATTCTAATCTGTCCAGTGGTCTCAAGGCCCTTCATCATCTGCATCTTACACTTTCTCCGACTCATATCCTACACCATTCCACCCCCTAATCCAGTCTCAGTCACAATGGACTTATTTCTGTCCCTTGCATAAACCAGGAATACTCCTCTTCCTTGATCTTTTCAAAGCTCCATCTCTCTGGAACACTCCTCCTAGATATTGGTCTTTCATCGCCTTCAAATCCTTGTCCCAGGGTTGTCGTCCCAAGCAGGTTAATCCTGACGATATACTAAATACACACTTATCCTCCCTACCCACCCACAGCCTATTTTTCATTCTTCTTGCTCTATTTTTCTCCACAGCACTTTCTTACCTTCTCATCTGATGTGTAATTTACTTATTCGCTTATCGTCTACTCATTCCATACATGTATGACCCATGAAGGCAGCACATTCTGGTTTTGTTTACTGCTCTTGATGCTCAATTAATATTTATTATAGGAATGAAGAAAAGAAATAAAATTATTTTTTTTTAATTTTTATTTATTTATGATAGTCACAGACAGAGAAAGAGAGAGAGGCAGAGACATAGGCAGAGGGAGAAGCAGGCTCCATGCACCGGAAGCCCGATGTGGGATTCGATCCCGGGTCTCCAGGATCGCGCCCTGGGCCAAAGGCAGGCGCCAAACCGCTGCGCCACCCAGGGATCCCCAAGAAATAAAATTATTTAGGTTCATCTCATATTTATTTTGGACTAATAATTACATAGTAGACTAATAATGTAAAAAACCCTAGCCAACTAGGATGTAGAGTACAATTTTATAGGAAGTGGATTTGTTTATAGGAAACATTATTTGAAAACCTGAGAAGTAGGGATCCCTGGGTGGCACAGCAGTTTAGCACCTGCCTTCGGCCCAGGGCGCGATCCTGGAGACCCGGGATCGAATCCCACCTCGGGCTCCTGGTGCATGGAGCCTGCTTCTCCCTCTGCCTATGTCTCTGCCTCTCTCTCTCTCTCTCTCTCTCTCTCTGTGACTATCATAAATAAATAAAAATTAAAAAAAAAGAAAACCTGAGAAGTATATGAAAGATTGGCTAACAGACGATAAAAGTGTATTTCAAGAAACATATCAGATCCTACCAGGGATATATAAAAGTAATGCCTACTTATTATTATTTTCTAACCCAACGCTGACTTTCAAGTTTTAAAATACTTGGCTGCCTTCTAGATTTAATTTTGAATAAATTATCTTTTTTTTTTAAATATTTTTTTCATTTTTTTTTTATTTAGAGAGAGCAAGCATGAGGGCAGGGGGATGAGCAGAGGGAAAAGGAGGAGAGAGAATCCCAGACTCCACACTGAGTGTTGAGCCTGATGCGGGGCCCAGTCTCACAATCCTGAGATCATGACCTGAGCTGGAATCAAAAGTCAGATGTTCAGCTGGTTGAGCCACTTAGGCACCATAATCCTTTTATGATTAAATATAATTATTTTATAATTTTTATGAAGTTTTCATTAGGTATGTTTTGCCCCTGGTGAAAAGGGGGCAACCAATTCTACAAATTCAAGGAGTATTTCAAGTATAGCCTCTTTAAAAAAAAAAAAAAGATTTTATTTATTTATTCACGAGAGAGAGAGAAAGAGAGAGGCAGAAACACAGGCAGAGGGAGAAGCAGGCTCCAAGCAGGGAACCTGACGCGGGACTCGATCCCGGAGCTTCAGGATCAGGCCCTGAGCTGAAAGCAGCACTAAACCGCTGAGCCACCTGGGCTGCCCCTAGCCTCCATTTAAAAAAAAAAAAAAGGAAATGCTACACACTGAAGGATCCAACAAGGAGAAAGCTATAACTTCTGTCAACAATAACAAAAAAAAAAGGGGGGGGGTAATGTTTTAGCTAGAGTAAAAAGCAAACACAAAGCTATCTACAATATGGAGAATCGGTATGGTCAAAGGCAAAGACAAAGTAAAACAAAATCTTACAGTTGGGACTCTCAGCCCTTGCTGTAATTTACAATTAGGTAGGAAGTTTGAAAAAGATTTAAAAAAATATAATCACATGCCTTCCCTTTCTCCCTGGAATTGACTGACTTAGTCTGGAGTGGTACTCAAGTATCAAGTTTCCCAAGTAAAAATTTAAGGAAACAATGCCTTCTGACTAAGGAAGTAAGGGGCTGTATTTGAGGAACTTCACAAAGATGGAGCAAGGTGTTCTAGGTTGAGGGCAGGGGATCAGCAAAAACAGAAAGACAACAAAGAGCATTTTGTGTGGAGAATTCTCTGTGGCTAAAATATGTAAAGGGCTGCAAATGAGAGGGGCAGATGGTGAAAGATCTTGAAAGGCATCCTCAAGAATTTGGGTTGATTCTCTAAGAGTTTTCATCTGTTATCACAAATGGGTTTGGATCACTCATTTTACAATGGTAAAAAAAAAAAAAAAAAAAAATTGGAGTATAAATTCAGGTGAAATGTGACATGAACAAGGAGGATCTAAACCTAACCTACCTTCACCAGTCCTTCAAACCTGTTTGAAGTGATAATGGCCCATTTTTAAACCACTTTAAACTGTATGTACATCAAGCCACTGAAATACACAAATCTCACTTCTCAAATATGGGCTGATATACAATTTTTCCCAAAATGAATTGTTTCATTCTTTGCAATGCCTCATATGTTGTTAAATTTTATGAAAAGTCAATAACCTCACTTCAAGTGAGAAATGGCCTAAATAGCACATTTTTGTTTCTGTTTTTAAATCAAAAGTTGGGAAATATTACAAACATGTTTGGCACAAAGGCAGCCTATAAATATCAGCCCAACAGCATCACATGAAAACTCTCAGGTTCTGTAAACAGTGAATCATTTTTAAATCAAAATGCAAGAAAATAATTAGCAACCAGTTAAATATTTTAAATTCATTCAGACTCTGAACGAGAACACAGAAATAACATAAACCTAACCACACATGAAAATATTAAACAAGAGTAATTTGAAAAATTATGATCAGATTTTTGAAAAATGACATCAATGCAATCATTTGAAAGTAACAGCAATAAGTAGATTTTTTTTCTTTGGCTGAAGTACTAGTGTTTTTTTTTATTTTCAAGTTAAGACTAAACAAAATTAAAGTTTTCCAACACTCTAATGACCAGAATGGGACTCAAATAAATGTACAGGTTAATCATTCCATATTTATACTTACTACATACCTCAGTAATTTTTTCTTACAACTAAAAGATTAATATTACTACTTTGAGGGCATGAACTCCTGCCTCCGTAGGGCCCGCCTGAGTAAACAAACACCAACTAACATTAAGTGCTAGAAATCCCAATAGCTTGTGTTCCTTATCATATGCAGGTTTGTAATTAAGAAATTTAAAATAAACTTTTCTTCTTGAAGTTGTAACTATTTTTTTCTCTGTAGTGTACCCAAGCATTTATCCATTTTTCCATCTTATCCTAAAACTCATGAGGCAAGAATGAAAAATATCATCACCAGCTTATAAATGGAAAAACTGAAGCTCGAATAAAGTAAGCTGTTTGCCCAAGGTTAAATTCCAAGTAAGTTGTAGAGTTGGTATTCAAAGTTAGGTTTTCTTCTGAACTCAATTATTTCTCTGTTCACTGTAGAGATTTTTTTTTTTTTTTACCTTTACATATGGTATAGTTTATCTGTTTTAAGACTATCCAGTTTCAGATATTCAAATGTAAATTATAAATCTAGGTCTTAGAATGGATGTAAATTAGTATAACTTTTGAGTCTGTATGGAGATTTCTCCCAAAGCAAGAAATTAAAAAAAAAAAAAAAAAAGCAAAGGTATAGGAAAAAAATTGCAAAAAAAAAAAAATCATTAAAACAAACTTGGAAAGGATTTAGAATACAGAAAAAGAAACAAACTTCTGAAACGACCCTTATTTTAAGATCACAGTTATTCATGTTCTTTATATTCTCAATTAAAACTATGCATATATATGAATAAGTATTATATATAATATTTAATACCTATGTTAAAAATCAGCAGTGCAACTCCTAAAAGTCTCTTCTCCTCTGCTCAGAAAGGACATGGACATAAGTTATCAATCTTCTAAATGTTAACATTTTAAAATAACATTTATTTCATATTCTTAAGATTCCCCACAAAAGTATTTTTAAAAAGTTGTTTGTCACTGTCAAAACATTTTCAATTAAAAGTATTCTAAGATAAATTATTAAACATAAAACAGACCATTTTCCCAAAGTAGTTTTCATTTGCGTTTATATCCTAAGCAATATGAAAAAGAGTCCCGCTATTTCTACATTTTCCCCAATTTCATTATACCTTTTTCACTCCAACTTCTCTAAGCCACAAAGCTGCCCCCTAGTCCTAAACTGTATGCTACCTACAATCAGTCATTCCCTCAAATCACATTTAATTGTCCCACTCCATGTATGCAAACTAGATCCTGTTTCCACCAAGCAGGGAGGTATTTGCCTTTGTATGTGTTTATTACTCCCCACAGTTCTTAGCAGAGTATACCCATTAGGCAAATATTTATTGACTGAATAAAGCTCCTGAGGTCATATGGAGAAAAGACAGTAAATTAAAAAAAAAAAAATTTTTTTTTAAAGGCTTCATAAAGCCGTATTGATTTCAAAGCCCAGTTTGGTTCACTGCTGTCTTCCTAAACTGAGAACAATGCCTGTCGTAAATAAAGATTTATTGAGTAAAGAAATGTTCAGTTTCAAAAAAAAAAAAAAAAAAAAAAAAGAAATGTTCAGTTTCTTTAAATATGCAGAAGTTCTGAAGCCAGTCTTTCTCTTTCTTATAATACCGTGAAGGTGCAAGGAAGAGAATTCTACTCCTCTTCCTACCCTATCTATAAATAGTTTATATTCACTCTACTAATTTAAAGTTATTCGGTACTAGGGATCCTATTGACTAAAAAGCCAAACCATAAATAACAAGAATCAGCTGCCTCTTTGGTTAGTGACCAGAAGTCCACGACAAGTTTGGGGGATGTTCCTTCCAAGCCATCTTAGTGACTTGCTTTCTAGCCTGATCATGAATTCTGCTCTCATCTTAGGTTCATCAGCAGGCCACCTGAGCATGTGGACAGTCTGGTTTGGAGAGTCCTAAGTTCCTCAAGAAAATTCTTCAACACCAGAGCAGGCCATGGCCTTTACACCTGCCACTCCCATATGCAATCGTGGTTTCACTAACAGTTTTAGAAATGACCTCAGACTCAGTCCTGAAATGCTGTGCATATTTCAAAGGCAGTTACCCTGGTGGGATTGGAACTTGTGAAAGGTCCACCTATTTGTACCTTAGAAAGAAATGTCTCCTAGGTCTTCAACTTCAACCCTACCCCCAAATATTTCACATTTCTCATCTTAAAAATGTTGAGGGAGAGACCAGGGAAGATATGGAATCTTAGTAACAGCGGCTCAGTTTCAGCATCTGTTTAAGACCTGGTCCAACTTTTACCTTCCACTTAGCTCCAATTTAAACTGCCGGCCTTAGTTAAGCTTTTTCACAATGTATAAGTAGACAGTAATTCATTTCTTAAAATATCTTTCTTATCTAAAAAGTCGAGGATTTAGAAGGATGCTAACCATTTTACAGCCTTGTGAATTTCAATTAATTAAGGTTTACTGCATAGCTATTAAGATCAATAGAATACACTTTGAAGGTCAAGTTGGATTAGATATAAAATTCAAAATGTTCCTTCAGAATCTCCTTTCTCGGGATCCCTGGGTGGCTCAGCAGTTTAGAGCCTGCCTTTGGCCCAGGGTGTGATCCTGGAATCGAGTCCCACGTCGGGCTCCCCGCATGGAGCCTGCTTCTCCCTCTGCCTCTGTCTCTGTCTCTGCCTCTCTCTCTCTGTCTCTTGTGAATAAATAAATAAAATCTTAAAAAAAAAAAAAAAAGAATCTCCTTTCTCCTTGCTTTCCTGATACACAGTAAATACAACTAGAAATGACATACCTTGAAAACAGCTAGACTTAAAAATAACCTGCCTTTAATATATATAGCACATTAATCTGTATCATATCTAATGCACGCTAATTTATATAGACCTCTCTCAGTCAAGTAAGCATGCAAGCAGACATTATGGGGTAAATGTCTGGTGAACAGATGACTAAATCATGGGGTGGGGGCAAAATTCAGGGCACAAAATGGTGAACTTGAAGTTCTAAGCTGGCTAATAGTGCTAATAAAAGAAAATACCTGGATAATTGGTCAGCACTTAATAATCAATATGATATATATGCTTCAGGTGAGACAAATGTGGATACCGATCTGAAACTTGACATGAGTCTCCAATTACAAGGCCCTGAATCACCAGGTGTTTTACAATTCCCCTCCCCCATGTCTACTATCGGTGACCATGTGATTAGATTCCTAGAACTAGCCAGAAAAACATACTTTATTCCACTGTCTTGCCTTCAAAGCTTTGCCAGCATGTTCATATACAAAAGATGGTAAAACGATCCAGCCTCTCTCTCCTGTTGGTGACCACAAGGCAGCCTCTCCACTCCAAAGATGTAACCTAAGCTTGCACAGATGGCCTAGCTCTCTGCTAATGCAGGGGGAGCTGGGTTTGTTTTCAGGGTGGGTGCTGCAAACCTCCAGGTGTATTTATAGAAGGGAGCAAGACTAGGATGGAGGGATGATGATAGAAGAGGAAGTTTCTTCCACCTGAGAGAGAAGCCTGTGGAAGGATCTGGATCCCCACAGCCTAGGTCCTATTCCCGACTCGCCAACCACCAGCCATGTAAACTTATTAAACCCCTTTTGGGTCTGTTATCTTACGTATCCAATGTAGACAATACCCCCTCGCCTCGGACGGCTGTCAGAATGAGGAATGAAATCATGAATGCAAACCCGGGGATGTGACAGGCAATCAATAAGCAGCAACCTGCTCCCCCATCCCTCTGTTTGCCCAGAGCTGAGCCTCAAAAATCACAGAGATAGACTGTACCTTAAATCTAAAAGCCCCAAGCTTGTTAGCAGAGAAAGAAATGGCTTGGGTGGAGGAGGCTTGCTTATTTACTGGAGGATTTGGCTTAAAATGGAGTTAGGACATTAATAAGACGGGAGACCACATGGGAAAAAGCATCCAGTGTGAGCAAACGGACCACCCCCCCCCCAAAAAAAAAAAAACAAAAATTAAATAAATAAAGACAACCCTTTATGTAAGCACGAAACAAACTTCGGAAGCTGCGGATATCCTGTGAACCTACTCGGTGACCTCAGTTCAAACCACAAGAGCACGTAGAGCTCACCGAGATGCACACTGCCCATATGCCGCGTTGTCGGTTTCGGATCACGCTATTTTTGCAGAACTGTCCCCAAAACCCCGAGGCGGCTCTCCCGCCCCCCCCCCGCCCCCCCCCCCCCGGAGGGGTTAGTTATCAGAAGGGATGGGGATGGGAAAGCGGGAAGGTCTGGTCGCAGGACTGAAAAACAAGGCGGTGGGTGAGGGGGCGGGGCAGAGAGGCGGCCGGTGGGCCAGAGGGACGCGGCTTCACAATGGAGCAAAGGAAGGGACTGCGACAGGCGGCGGCTCGCGGGCCCCGCGGGGACGGCTGGTGAGGCGGGGGCGCGCAGCGTGGGCGGCCGGGCAGGGCCGCCGAGCAGGTGCAGAGCCCCCCGGAGGAGAGGGGCGGCCGCAGGGTACTCACCGTGTACAGCAGGTTGAGCGCGCACAGGCAGTTCTTGGAACACGCGAAGCCCCCGCAAACCATCTCTGCAGCCCGAGCTGCCTGCCCTCGGCCGCAGGTAAACGTGGCCCGGGCGGGGCCTCCGGGGCGGCCTCTTTGTCCTCGCCTCTGGGGCCGGGCCGAGGCCGGGGTGGGGGGGCCCTGGGCTGGGGCTGCAGTGCGCTGCGCGCCCGCCGCGGCTCGAACCCGCTCTGGACCCTGCGGCCGCCGCAGCTGGAGCCCGAGCCCGAGCCCGAGCCCGAGCCCGAGCCCGAGCCCCGCCCAGCCCCCCGCCTCGCCCCGCGCGCTGATTGGCCGCCGGCTGGGAACAAAGGTAAAATATGCAAATAAATGCGCTCCGCCGGCCGGCAGCGGGGAGGGGCGAGGGGCGGGGCGCGGGGAGGGGGGGCGGAGGCCTGGGGACCTCGCTCCGGGCCGGGCCGGGCCGTGTGACAGCCACCGCGCTGCGGCCTCCCGGGGAGCAGGTGAGGAGAGGGCGGGGCTGGCCGGAGGTCCACGCTGGCAGGGAGAGCTGTGACAGCACCTCTCCGTTCTTGGCCACGGGGATGACGTGGCACCATTTTGAATGAGGTTTTAAAATTAAGCACCTGGCCTTGTTTGGCTGCAATAGTGGGAAAATAAATGAAGGAAGGGGAAGGATTTAAAAGAAGGGGGAAGGGAGTGAAAGGAGGTAAATAAGTCAAAGAATTAAAGGAGAGAATGAAATCTCTGCTTGTCTCAGAAAATGCATCAAGTACGTGGCCTATGCATGGGACTCCAGCCCGGGTCACATTAATTCCAAGGGGATTTGCAAACTGCCCAATAGCGGTGAATATGTGCATTCAAGAGAAAATCAGGAGGGATCGTTTTTGTCTTTCAATCTTGAATTGCCATGAGCGTTTCTTTTCTCACAAGTAAAGATTGCGAGACGTTTTTAAATGCTAGAGTCTTGAGTCTGTTAACGCTATGGAGTGACTACTGTGGAAATACATCTTGTATCCTCAGATTCCTCAGCCACAAATTGAGTTATTATGGTGAGCACTTTTTGCAAGTGCCTGGCATGTGTCAGCTGGGATTAGTAAGATGTAACAGTTTTTTAACCTACTGTGTTACAGCCACTAAGCTAAGCCAATAAAGGATTGGTTGTTTCATAGTACCTTCTACCAAAAACGGTTCCTATTATATTAAGAAATGTTCAGATATGCATATGGAACCTAAGGGTTCATGCTGAGTAAATTATGTGATAGGAGATGCTAAATATACGTTAAGTAGAACACTGCAGCTAATTGAAATAGCATTCGTGTAATTTCCTGTTCCCCTCCCAACCTCCCCAAACCTCACCGTACCAAGAAAACTCCATTGATTATTTAGCTTTTGTATTCCACATTAACTTTTTGTATACACCCAGAAGTATTCCAAAAATCAATGGAAAATGATTTTCCATTTCCATTTTCCACAAATGGAAAATGACCTTCCAACCCAAACAATAGGTGTTGCTCAGCTTTCCATTTTACTTTATTTTTTAAAGATTTTATTTATTTATTAATGAGAGACACAGAGAGAGAGGCAGGCACGTTGAGGGAAGCCTGATGTGGGACTCTATCCCAGGACCCTGGAATCAGGACCTGAGCTAAAGGTAGACGCTCAACCACTGAGCCACTCAGGTGCCCCTCAGCTTTCCTTTTTTTTTTTTTTTTTTTTTTTTTAAGATTTTATTTATTTATTCATGAGAGACAGAGAGAGAGAGAGAGAGAGAGAGAGAGACAGGCAGAGGTAGAAGCAGGCTCCCTACGGGGAGCCCTATGTGGGACTCAATCCTGGGTCTCCAGGATCAGGCCCTGGGCTGAAGGCAGCACTAAACCACTGAGCCACCCAGGCTGCCCATCCGCTTTCCATTTTAAAAGCCAGAGACATACTAAGGAGGTGCTAGCAGGGAGATCTGTTCTTCCTCTTCTCATTCCTGGATGCCACCAATGTTGATACCACTTAATTGCTCCCCCAACCATGGCAACTCTTCTTTGTCTTCTTCATAATACCTTCTCCCATCTCCTTGCGGGTTGAATCTCTTTCATCTCAGAGAAATGCCACCAATATATTGGTCAGGGGTCCAGCAGGAAGGATATGGCTCATTCAAATAGCATAATTGCAAAGAGTTTAATAAAGAGACTGTTTTAAAAAGTGTGGACAGGGTTAAAGGAAGCCAACAAAGGATAGTGGGACAGCTCAGATCTAGCAACAACAGGTATTTACGATTTCCCTTAAGTCTAGGTGGCAATTTAGGGAACAGTTACAGAAGCCAGACAAGAGCTGTAGCTGTAGAAGCATTGTCTGATTAAGAGTTATCGGCTTTAATAGAAAACCGAGGAACTACTGCAAACTGGAAAAAAAATTAAAAAATAAAAAAATAATGAATTTCTCTTTAGGATTTATAAAAGACCACCATTTAGGCCCATCCTATTAAGAATAAGCCAGATACACTACAAATTCATAGTTAAAAAAATCAACAACAACAACATGGGGAATCTAGGGGGCTTAATCAGTTAAGCAACTGCTTTCAGCTCATGTAAGTCATGATCCCAGGGTCCTGGGATTGTGCCGCACATTGGGATCCCTGCTCAGCAGTCTTCCTCTCCCTCTGCCCCTCCTCCCAGCTTGTGTTCACACACTTTCTCTCTCTCTCTCAAATAAATAAAATCTTAAAAAAAAAAAAAATCAGAGAACTGAAGACCCAAAAATACCTAAAAGAACAAAAATCCAGGAAGAAATAAGACATTCTTAGGAAGAAAAGTTCACAATTGCTTTTATCTCACATGGATTGGCTGTAGAAAGAAGACTGTGTGGAGTGAGAGACAAAGAGAAAATAGTTGACCATTTAACCATCTTTTAATGCCCACGTGTGAACTAGTGTGACAGTTTCAGGTTGCCTCAGCCCTAGAGAGAGTCTACAACTATTTGCCAGCTTTAACCCATGAGGGTGTTCCACATTTTAAAGTCTGTCTGGGCAGCCTGGGTGGCTCAACGATTTAGCACTGCCTTCAGCCCAGGACATGATCCTGGAGACCCGGGTTTGAGTCCCACATCGGGCTCCCTGCATAGAGCCTGCTTCTCCCTCTGCCTGTGTCTCTGCCTCTCTGTATCTCTCATGAATAAATAAATAAAATCTTTTAAAAAAATAAAGTCTGTGTCAGAGAAGAGTGCTCTTTCCACACCTCTCTCAAGGTTCACAGATCTTACCCAAATAAATAAATGTCGTTAACAGCTGAGGTCAGGACAAGAAAGATGAGAAAGACCCCTACAGCATAACCTGAGTTTTTAATGCAGGGCATTGGCTGCTGAAGACTAAGGGAGTAGCAGAAGAAAAAATTTCCTCTATGATATACTGTAACAGCCCTCCAAATCTAAGAGCATCACGATAAGGAGAGATCTCACAAGGACATGACTGAAGAACAAAGACCACTCCTCAGCAAACAAAATGGTAACAGCTAGATTGTAAACCACAGGATACCTTCCAAGGCTCAGAAAACTGGTGATGGGGCATAAAGTACAAAGGCCTCCTTCCTATAGAAAAAATAGTCCCCAACATGCCCTCAAAAATATTTGAAGCCAATGCTGATTGAATCTAATTAAACCTGTAACAAATTCTGACCCAGCTCAACTATAGTTTAGACTGCGTTAGGCACGAGAGTAGCAGCCTGATAGATTAAGGCATGTACCATTTTCTGGGGGTAAATACTATTTAATTCACTCTCAGCAGTTCTTTTATATATACTATGACACAAAATAAAAAAATTATGAAGGGGGGATGCCTCGGTGGCTCAGCAGTTGAACATCTGCCTTTGGTTCAAGGTGTGATCCCAGAGTCCCAGGATCGAGCCCCACAACGGGCTCCCTGCATGGAAACTGCTTCTCCCTCTGCCTCTCTCTCTCTCTCTCTCTCTCTCTCTGTTTCTCATGAATAAATAAATAAAATATTTTTAAAATTATGAAGGGTGTGGATGATCAAAAAATTTTGGCTTAAAAGAAGAAATGGTCAATAGAATCAGACCCAGAGATGATCCTGATGTTGGGATGATCAGACAGCTCCTGAAAACTCAAAGATAAACTAATGAATTTTACGTGTAATTTCTAGGTCCTTGAATAAGTCTTTATTTAAGATTTTTACTTATTTATTTATTTGAGAGAGAGAATGAGAGAGAGAGCATGAGAAGGAGGAGGATCAGAGGGAGAAGCAGACTCCTCAGTGAGCAGAGAGCCTCCTGGGACCCTGGGATCATGACCTGAGCTAAAGGCAGACACTTAACTGACAGCCACCCAGGCAACCCCTTGAATAATTCTTTAATATGAAAAGAATTTTTAACAATTCAGGAGATTGGTGCACTCCATTCTCCTTCTCCTATGTTGTTGTTGTTTTAAATCAAGGAAACAGCATTCTTATGCATTAATCCAGATACTCCGAGAAGACACCAAGACTGGAAAGATGTACAAGAGATTTATTGGAAGAGACATACGTGAGCTTTCCTAGGAGCTACAGGAAGTTGTGAGTGCTAAAAGAACATAATGGAGGTCTGACTTCCATGAAGTAGAAAAGGAAGGAAAGAAGGGACAAAAGGAGGGAGAGAGGGAGCCAAAGGGGAAGAAGAAAAAAGAAGGAGAGATAGAAGAAGACGTTGTTAGACTTCAGGGTAGTTATAAGATTTGGCAAGGCCAGAAGAGGGTCTTTGAGCCAAGGTCAGATGTCCAAAAAATTTAGCATGCTTCCCTGTAATGCAGCTGCCTCAGTATCCCTGCCTCAGTCAATCAGTGGATGAAAACACCAGCACAAATGCAATGATGAATATCAGAGTATAACATTGGGACTAGCTTCAATTATGTTCTCCACAATTGACATGAGAGGTGGATTTTCTTAAAAAATAACTCTAACTACATTTTCCCCTTATGTCCTAAAAATATTTCTGTAATCACATTTCAAATCATCTTTCAATTTTTCAGTCCTCATCATTTTATCAGGGAAGAAAATTCTTTAACTTCATCTGGGTAATCGATTTCAAGTTTTAACAAACATTTAAAAACACTTCATGGGGTGCACTGTCAGTAGAGCATGTGACTCTTGATCTTGGGGTCATGAGTTCAAGCCCCATGTTGGGTGTAAAGTTTACTTAAGGAGAAAAAATAAGAGTCTGTTTTTAAAAAATGTTTTAATAAAAAATTAAAACACCTTCGTGGTTTAGATTTAGCTTGACATGTCTTAATTTTTTATTATTTTTTTTTGCCATTCAAGTTTAAGGTCAACTTTTTTTTTTTTTAATAATTCAATACAAGGACTTCATTGTGTTCCATAAATCTTTTTTTTTTTTTTTTTAAGATTTTATTTACTTACTCATGAGAGACACAAAGAGAGAGAGGCAGAGACAGAGGCAGAGGGAAGAGCAGGCTCCACGCAAAGAGCCTGATGCAGGACTCAATCCCAGATCCTAGGATCACACCCAGGGCCGAAGGCAAGCACTAAACTGCTGAGCCACCCAGACGTCCCTGTGTTCCATAAATCTTAAGCAAAATGACTCCCAAATTTTTGTACAGCATTAACTGCTCTACCAAAAGACTTCCTGGACTTCTCAGAAATATGAACATGAAATTAGATAAACATGAAATTGTTCACATGCATCTTATAGTCACATGAAATATCAGTGATATAGCAAATTTTAAATCACTTCAACTAAGTTGCTATAGCTAAACCCCAGTATATTTCCTGAAATATTATTAAATAAACCAAATGCCAATTCTTAAAATGTCTGTCAAGGATTTTAATGAAAATTGATCCAGGTAAATGATTTCTAGTGACAACTAGATTTTTTTAAACACATTTTTTTGGCCCATTATTCCTCTGATATTCTGTCTCCAGGACAAATAAAGGAAAGAACTGTAGAATCTTTCCTTTGAAATGATTTGTAATCTTTTGAATTCAGTGAAGCATAAGAAGGGAGTTTCTTGGCCAAGAATAAGACAAAAGAAGCTGATCAATAGCTGCTTCGCTCCTTCCAGGTCTATCTCTCCCGCTATTTTCCCTGGTATCCTTTTTGATGTTTTGCCAGACTTTAGCAAATGAATGCGACATATTCTTCTGTCCTACAACAATATTGTCTCCCTTTTGCTATGTAGGATGTTTGACTACTTTTTTTATAAATTTTATTTTTTATTCATAGAGACAGAGAGAGAGGCAGAGACACAGGCAGAGGGAGAAGCAGGCATCATACAGAGAGCCTGACGTGGGATTCGATCCAGGGTCACCAGGATCACACCCTAGGCTGCGGGCGGTGCTAAACCGCTGCGCCACAGGGGCTGCCCTGGGATGTTTCACTATTAATGCCAAAGGATTTCAAATAATAATTCATTTTCAGAAAATTTCTTCCAACTACAAATTAAACTTGAAGTTTTTTTTATTTTTTCTTCTTTTTTAAAAAAATATTTTATTTATTTATTCATCAGAGACAGAGACAGACACAGGCAGATAGAGAAGCAGGCTCCCCACGGGAAGCCCAATCCGGGACTGGATCCCAGGACCTCAGGATCGCCACTGAGCCAAAGGCAGATGCCCAACCACTGAGCCACCCAGGTGCCCGTTTTTGTTTGTTTGTTTGTTTGTTTGTTTGTTTTTTACAAACCTTTTTTTCTTTCCACATAATGTCAATGGGACTAAAATGTATGCATATATAGGACTATCTTGTCATATACTATGGCACTAAAATCTCAATTCTGAACTTCTGCGACTATTTTTAGTGGCATATTCAGCTATTTTACAATTCTGGGGTCTAATGGGCAAAACCAGCTTGATAGCCAGACAAATCCAACCAGACCACTGATCAGCTGGCTATAATGAGGGGGGACAATCAGTTTTAAGGATGGGATAATCTGCTTACTCTTTGCCTCTGTTTTCTCCACATCCTCCCTTCCAGTTTTTTTTTTTTCATGTGATATCTTAATGATGTACCAAAGAGAGTACAATTTGAAATGAATTGACATTTTCAAGATTCCATCATACCTAAAAGAACTTTCTAGAAATCTACCCTATTGATTTGAAGGCCTGAATCTGTTTCCATTTTGAGTCTTGTAAAGCAGCATGTATTATATTTATTTAGTCTGATGGCTATGTCAGTAAATAATTTTTTATATCTGAAAACTAATAATAGTGCCTTAGCTAATACACGTATATCAGAGAAAAACAGGTAAAAATGAATAAGAAAAGGTGCAATTAAAGGGGTCAACTGAATTTATTTAAATAAACTGTCATTATGTTTGAGAAAATGGAAGGAAACCTGACATTTATAAGGGTGATCAAATGTATTTAATTCTTTTTAAAATTATCTTTCTGCCTCTTACCTATAAACAGTTTATGAATTCTAAAAGGAAGATTGATGTAGTATAATGTAGTTCCTGGCACACTAGAAATCATTCAGACTGGAAACAACTCAGATCCATCTATACTGGAAATGGATAATGAAATCATGCTACAATCACATAATGGAAACCTATCTCCAAACTGAAAGAGAACAGGATGCAGCTACCTCAACAATATGGATATGTCTTGCAAATACTGAGTTAAAAGAAAACAGAAGTACAAGAATGTATATTGTATGATTCCATTCATATAAAATTCAAGAATGTCTATTTTAATGCAGTATTTAGAGATGAATGCTGAAGAGCAAGACTGGAAATAAAAGCAGGGGATTGATAACAATAAGGTCAGGTGAGTCATGCATTTGAGGAAGTATGTGTGGAAACAGTGAGTGGAAAAAGGTAATGGGGGACTCCTGGGGTGTCAATCATGGTCCTAGAGTATCTCTTTGTGATTATACTGTGAAGAGTGGCGGAGTGGAGAAAAACTTACAGCATGAAGTAATCTCAGATTTTATATTATATAAATAATGTTATTGTTCTTCTAGAACAAAATAGTAAAACCACCTATGTATTTTCAAAATTGGTTTCTTGCACAAATTTTCCATTTGAACGGTAACTTTTTTAGGGAATGGAGCTAATAAGTTGATCTTTGTCACTTCACATCAGAGGGTTTTGTATATTAGCCGTTACTGCCATAAAGTGCCAATTGTGTCTTCATGATATTTTTGGCAAAGCCTACCAGGTACAATTTAGGGCAAAGAGACCTAGTTTTTGGAATTAAAAATGTGCCGAGTTAAGTCATATCCTGTTTACACAAGTTTAAATATACTGGCACAAGTTGTTAAAACTTTCCTGAAATAGGGAGCATGGTAAATTTTTTGAGACCATAAGAGTGGTCAGAAAATGTTTTCATTCTTTGTCATTTTATTAATGGATCCTAGTATATTGAATTCCAGGTTGAAATTTGTTTCTTCTTATAAGTTGAAAGGTCTTTCTATAATAAATTTTATATTATGGTGCTCTTGAAAATTCCACAGTCTTTCTAATTCCTGATACTTTGAAGATTTTTATTTATTTAAGAGAGAAGGAGAGAGAGTACAAGCATATGGAGGAACAGAGAGAGAGAATCTCAAGCAGGCTCTTCACTGAGCATGGAGCCTGAGCAAAGCTTGATCCTATGACCCTGAGATCATGAACTAAGCCAAAATCAATCAATAATTGGACACTCAGCTGATTGAGCCACAGAGGTGTCCCACCTGATACTTTGCTTATGACAATTTGTATTTTTTATGCTCTTTGGAAGCTTGTAAAATCTTCCCTTTGACCTCAGTTTTCTGAAAAGTTGGAGGAGCTCTTGAAGAAAAAGGATACCAAGGTACAAAATAGAATGAACCTAGGTACAAAACACAATTGTCTAAAATGGAAAAAAAAAAAAAACACAACAAATTTTTAGATTTTAGATTTTTAAAATAAGTACTACAAAATGCCCCCCAAAATCATATTGTTTGTATTAATTAACCATCTTATACAATTCTATAATACATTTCCCCTGCATTTTGTCTTCTTACTTTCTGATCTCTCCTTTATATTATAGTCATTTTGTAGTATTTTCCACAAAAAGGATAGAAACCTAATTCAGTCTTTCTGCTAGCATGGTTGATCGAAATCTATTTATTATCAATAAGTTAGATTAACATTTTCTACTTTACAACTTACAGTCACAATTTATTATTGGTAATGCTATATATATTTGGGGAAAACCCCTAATCATTATCTATTTCTATATAACACATTACCCTTGAATTTAATAGCTTAAAACAATAACCATTTTATTATATCTCACAATTGTATAGGTCAAGTATTTGAGCGGGGCTTGGCTGGCCAGTTCTTTTGCTCTATACAGTATTAACAGGGCCATTTGGTGATATTCATGTAGCAGCCACACTGGTCTGGAGGGTCCATCTTCACATGCTGGGGTTCACCTGGAACATTCTCCATGTCATCTCAAGAGCTTTCCATGCAATCTTTGTGAATTTACAACCTAAGAGCAAGGGGGACACTAACAATCCTCTTAAAGATGGGACTCAGAATTGGCCCAGTATCACCTCCACTGTACTTATCAAGCAGAGCAGTCATGGGCCAGGCCAAATTCAAGGGGAGAGAAAAATAGACTCAAACTCTTGATAGGAGTGTGGCAAGGATTTTTGTGGCTGTCTTTTTTTTTTTTTTTTAAGATTTTATTTATTTATTCATGAAAGACACAGAGGAGAGAGAGAGGCAGAGACGACAGGCAGAGAGAGAAGCAGGCTCCATGCAGGGAGCCTGGAGTGGGGCTCAATCCCAGGACTCCAGGATCATGGCCCTGGGCCAAAGGCAGGCACTAATCCATTGAGCCATCCAGGGATTCCCTGTGGCTGTCTTTAATCATAACACAGTGATTCTTGTTATTTATAAGCTACCTAACAAACCACCCCTAAAGCACAGAATCTTAAAACAATAATTTATTATCAGTTCTCATGGTTCTGTGTGTTTTGTATACTCAGCTTGGCATTTTCTCACTTGAGATTCCTCATTCTGTTGCTGTCATTAGGAGGCTAAAGTTAGAGTGATCTGGAGGCTCCAATTAGCCAAACATATATGATGGCTTCCTCACCACAGCCTCAGCTGGGATGGCTGAAGCAGGTGGGAATGCGGGGGGGGAGGGGGGAGGGGGGAATGCAGGCTCTTCAAGTGACTAGCATGAGGTTCGTCACACAATCTCAAAGTAACTGGACTTCTTACACAATATATAGCTGCTCCTGGAGTACATGTTCCAAGAGATCCAGGCAGAAGCTGCAAGAATTCTTAGAACTTAGCTTCAAAGGTCACCTAATCACCTCTATTCATACTTTATTGGTCAAACCCCTGATACGGGGGAGGAGACTCAGCCCTTATATAAGGGCAACCCCCCAGGAGGCCCTGGTGGCTATCTTTGATGCTAGTTGTCATTCCTTAACAAATTTATTTCATTTCAAGGCATTTCATAATTGTTTAATACTCTTGAATTGACAATACTCCATGAATTTGCATTGATGTCTGTGTGTAGTGAAATATGATGAATTCCATGTAATTCTATCTGATATGAGAAAACTTCCATTTTGATGAGGTGTGGTTGAGACAGTAGCTTCCATTTACAATTTTACATATCTGATAACTGAAAAAAATTTTCTACAGATTTCTAACCCTATAAATCACAAACCTTCTTTCTTTTCCATGTCTTTTTGTGCTGGGTTCCATAGGAAAAATCCATAACACATTATGACTTCTGGCACTGCACCTTCATGTTTCATGGGGTGAGTTGACATAGTGTCAGTATGAATTCTCCTAGAAGCCATCCCTACATGGGAATAGCTAAACTATATGTGAAATATATATGGACTAACTAACTACATATGGAAATGGCTGCAGGCTACAAAACTATTCACACTAAGCCCAAACTAAATATATCCCCAACTCAGCTTCCCCTAACTGAATCCAAATATGCTGACAGCCTCTACAAAGCCATTCAACAGGAAGAAGATTAGCAGAGGGGAAGTTGGAGTAGAGAGTCAGCTGATTAGGGTTAAAATATCTTATGTTTGTAAATTTTACAAAAACATTAATCTATTTGAACACATTGCTAGAATCCCTCCCAAAGCCTGTGAAAAAGATTTATTTCTATTTTTCTCCTCCCCACTCCCACCCTTCATCCCTAGTCTCCCCATAAATCCAGTATAGCTTTCCTGGAGCCTTGCTTTGCCAGCCTCTATAACTAGCTCCCTCACCTCAAATTTTGACCTGCTTCAGTCTATTCTCTGTCCTGCAACAAGAGTAATCATCCTAAAACATAAATGTGACCTGATTATCATGTCAGCTTGAAATTTTCAATGGCTCTTTGTCATTTGTCCAATTCCTTAACACGGTTTACAAGGCTTTGGACCTTACCTACCTAGCTCTGGACCATACCTACCTCTCATCCTAGTATTTCTCACTGCCCTTCAAGCACTTTTTAATCCAATCACACTGAATTATTTTAATTCCCTGATATTTTTTTACTCTGGGTCTTCCTAACTCCTAGGTCTAGGTTGGGTATCCCAGTAGTCAAGTACAGTATACCAAGCTGCAATAAAAGTTTGACCATTGAATTTCATAATCCTAACAATACAGACATTTATTCTTCATACATGCAAAATTCAAAGTCAGAACAAATGTCCTCCATGCAGAGACCCAAGAGCCTGGAGAACACACACCTGCTATTAAAGCCTCCACTCAAAAGGGATTCATGAAACTTCTGCTCACTGTCCCTTGACTAGAATGAATTGAATAACTGAATAATTGGTGAACACCACTAACCTGGTCACATTATTCATCTAAGCAACCCCCATCACAGCCTCTACCAGCCCATCACCATCTTTATCACAACACTCCCAGGTCTTTTCACTTATCTCTCTACCCTTTATTAAGGGTATCATATGTTTATTATTAACATATGATGAATTCTGTGAGTGAAGGAAGCATGTTAGTATAGTTTAACATTTTGTTCTCTCCTAGTCTCAGCAAATTCTAGGCATTCAGTTTGTGCTTACTGAATGAATAAATAAATGCACAAAATATCGACACGATCACATTTATTACAAGGTTTCTAGCCCCTACTCTCCATAATCACCTGAATAAAGTATAAATTATAAAACTTATTTATATCTATTCTTTCACTTGTTTTTTATTATACTTCATGAGATCATGAAGTATGCTTTTTTATGCTATTTATTCCATTTTAAAGATCACAAAGTTGAGTTTTTAGGGATCATGAGGGATCCATTATTGGTCATAGGGCAGAGTTGCTTTGTCCTAATCCCAGGTCCCATTCTATATCTAGGGACCAAAGCATTCACTATTTTGTGCAGGCCTGAGTCACTCAACCTGCATTTCAAAGAAAAGCCAGTCTTGAGGACTGCCCTAGACCAGTTCCTGGGAGATGGCCTGAGCCCTTGGAGTAGTTTACCTATGTGTGTTTGTATGCCTGAAGCCTCGGGCTATGTGTTTTTATAGTAAATGTCTGTTTTGTTCTGGCAGGGGATGGGAGCCGGGGGGAACTGGAGTCTGAGTTGTGGTTAGTCACTCTGTGCTGCACATTTATACGATTGATTCCCAATAAAAAATCCAGGTCATTGAAGCTTATGTGAGCTTCCATGGTTTGTAACACTTTGCATGTGTCATCACACATCATTGCTGGGAGAATTAAGTGTGTCCCTGTGAGACCCCACCTGGGAGGGAGCTCCTGAAAACTTGTACCTGGTTATTCCTGGGCCTCTCCCTACGTACCTTTTTCCTTTGCTGATTTCAATCCATATCCTTTCACTGTAATAAACCACAAGCATGCATATATTAACCTTTCTGGATCCTTCCAGTGACTCATGGAACTTGAGGGTGGACTCAGGGACCCCCAGCACAATATCTAATACACTATGCAGCTACCTTGCCGGTTCTAAAGTATGTTCATCATAAACTTAGGTCTTCAGTTGCAAAATAAGTACTTTTTATAACAAACATTTTATAATAAAATGTTACAATGCTAATTTTTAGAAATAAATAGTTTTAGATTTGAAGTTTACTTACTAAATGGCACAAATAAGAGAGTTCTTCAATCATTCTTGTTGCAAGCATAAACTTCCCCTTCTAACCAATTAGCTTAAGGCAAAATGCAGTAAATTAGTTTATGTTGCTAAAAGTAAGACTAATTATTGCCTCATCTTTTTAGAAAATCTTAGGAATGTGACTATTATATTTGTTTAGAGAAGTGGTTTTGACATGTGGCATGATATAAATACCATTGATTTAGGGTCTAATCTTGGATTAGACCTTGGTTAAGTCTGACCTTCAGTTTACTCATCTATAACCTGCAATTACACTCTTCTTGTAATACCTTATTAATCACAGTGAAAAGAAAAGAGGATAAAAGATACAGAAAATTGTGTATATTCTCAACTTAGTGGCAACAAAATATTTTCAGTGTAGCAGATCTGTGCTCTTAAGTGTACTTTCTTATAGTGGTAACTTTAATCCTTAAGCATGAAACTTAAAAGCTTAAGAATTTTAGTAATAAAAATAACATATACTTTCGTAGTTAAACTATAGACCCATTGGCAAGGCTGGGTAGAGAAAGGCATATTTTATATACTAATTTATAGCCCTAAAAGAGACAAAGATTGAACCATAAGAGAAAATATTTCAATGAACCAGCAGTTGACTCCCAGCAATATAAATATTATTTTATAAATATGAGATAAAAACACTTGAAAGTTATAATAATGCTCAGATAATCACATATACAATATAATAATAATGTAATATCTAATCAAGATAAGCAGGTTGTGATGTGGTAATATTAACCTGGAAATCTCATGGATTAACAAAACTGAAGTTTCTGTTTTTCTTTTTTTTTAAGATTTTATTTATTTATTTATTCATGAAAGACACAGAGAGAGAGGCAGAGACACAAGCAGAGGGAGAAGCAGGCTCCATGCAGGGAGCCTGACAGTGGGACTCTATCCCAGGACCCCAGGATCACGCCCTGGGCTGAAGGTGGTGCTAAACCGCTGAGCCACTGGGCTGCCCTGAAGTTTATTTCTTGTTTATGCAGTCCCATCAGAGACTGCAGAGCCTTCTGCTCTGTATTGTCACCCGATTTGGGTTCATGGAGGCTCTATCACCTAGCAATGTGAGTATCCCAACATGAGGTTTCTAAGGTTCTCATGACACAGGAAGAGGAAGCGCGGCAAATTTATACCAGTTCTTAAATGCCCCAGCCACTCTGTATAGCTCATTTTCTTAAGTAACTACTACAAGAGACTATGAAGTTGCCCAGAAAACCAAATGTAGTCAGTACTATTCCTATCATGCACATGCATGTCACATCATTATGACTCATTGCTAGTATGATAATACTGGTATGGGAATATACACAAAGCAGACATACCCTGAGTCTTCTCAAGAACATAGTAGAACACACTTATGGATTCCTTAGTAGATGTAGATTGTACAGACATATGTTGACCTATACTATGCATTATGGGCTGAGTACCTCCCCAGTGTCCATTTACTTCAGCTACCTTCTCCCTTGATAAAAGTATACACTAATTTCCCAAGCAGTACATGTAACACAGAGGAAGGTCATCTCACTCTATCTACAAGGATGGGTCTTCAGTGGTTTATTAGGCTTCTCTTGGCCAGGAGCTCTGATTCAGAGGTAGACATGTGAAAAACGGTGGTCTGATTAAGGAGAATCTCAGTAATCTTACATGAAACAGTTGGGCAAAAGTTTCCTGTCATAGTAGGAAGTTGTAAAGCATAGAAAATGCCATGAGAAGCCTGAGGATGATAACACAAAGAAGTTACAACCAATAGACTAAAGACAAAATGGAGTCTGAGTCACTGGATTCAGTCAGTCATGAAGCCCTGTCCTACCTCTAAACTGGCAGATAGAGGAGCTAACATAAGTCTTCATAAGGCCATTGAGTCACATATTCTCTGTGCAACCAAAGATGTTTTAACTGATTAAACACCTAAATTCTGAAAATACCTGTAGGCCTACAACATAAGTTGTATAAGTAGTATAGTAGTATACTTATATAGTAGTATAAGTTCCAATATATGCAGTGAGATGACCAATGAAACTTCATTCAAAGGCCTGGATAAAACTAAGTTTACATAGGAGCACATGTGTTTGTGATCTTAATTGAGTTAAAATTGGTAATTCTATAGGAACGTTGTAATGAGTCTCATTGTATTAGTCCAAGTTATCCAGAAAAAACAAACAAACAACAATAGGACAGAGAGGGAGAGAGAAGGAGATTCATTTATAGGAATTGGCTTATACAATTATGGAGGCCAAAAAATCCCATGATTTGCCATCTGAAATCTGGAAAAACCCTTGTGTAATTCAGATTGAGTCTCAAGGCCTGAGAACCAAGGAGTCCAATGGTATGTCTGAGTCTAAAACCCCCAAAATTAGAGAGGGGCCAATGGTTTAAATCCAGATCTGAGTCTGAAAACTGGAGAACCAGAAGCACTGATGTTCAAGGGCTGGATGTCCAACCTCCAACAAAAGGAGTGAATTTGAACTTCCTCTGCCATTTGGTTCTGTTCTGACCCTCAAACAATTGGATGACCCTCACCTGTATTGGTGAGGAAGATATTCTTTACTCATTCTACCAATTTATATACTAATTTCCTGTGAAAACACACTTAGGGAACCACCAGGATATAAGATTTTACCAGCTCTCTGGGTATCCCATAGTCCAGTCAGGTTGACACATAAAATTAATCATCACGCCCATTAAATACTCTCTCAGACTAGCTCAGCCCTGATCCTTTTCTTTTCTCTCTTCACCTTTTGTTATTGACTTTTATTTTTTCTTTCTTTTTACTCAAATATCATCCCTTACCCACTCCATCCTAGCAGTCTCCGACTTATGCAGCAATATTTAAGAGGTACACATATTGCTTTTACAAGTGGCATCTACCAATTACCCATACTTTATGAAAGAAGTTAATTTACCATTAACTGAAATTTATCTTTATTTTATTTTATTTTTTATTTTTATTTTTTGAAATTTATCTTTAGCAAGCAAAACTTTTGGTAGAAAGGAGTTAAAACTGGCTGAACATTCTCTTTATTTATTTATTTATTTATTTTAGAGTAGGTTTCACATCCAGTATGGAGCCCAATGTACGGCTTGAACTCACAACTCTGAGACCAAGACTGGAGCTGGTACCAAGATCAGAGCGTGATCCTGGAGTCCCAGGCTAGAGTCCCACATCAGGCTCCCTGCAGGGAGCCTGCTTCTCCCTCTGCCTGTGTTTCTCTGTGTCTCTAGTGAATAAATAAATAAAATCTTTAAGAAAAAAAAAAAGAATTAGATGCTTAACCAATTGAGCCATTCAGGCACCCCTGACATTATCTTTAAAATGTGGCTACTGTTTCATGGTATAAATTGTTGGGGAAATAGAATTAAAAATAAAATCTTCTTTCAACCCAGAAATACTCTCCACAAAGGAAGTAGAGAAACACTTATCTTTTTAACCAGATTAGCATTAAACCAGGATGATATGAAACTTGTCATAGGCAAACCCTCTAAGTGACTGCAAGGTCAGAAAGGACTCACATTCCTTTATGTAACTAAGCAGATACAACCCATCACATACATGTTTGCAAGAAAAGTAATAACTAGTCTTCAACTAAGAAGATGTGACAACACCATTTGCCACACATAGTTCATTCTTACTTGGTGATTGGTGACTGTCTATGTTAGCTAATTGGCTTTAACAAGAAGAAAAATAGGGTCCTAGGTGGCTCAGTCAGGGTCTGCCTTTGGCTGGGGTCATGATCTTGGGATCCTGGGATGAAGCTCCACATTGGGCTCCCTGCTCAGCCAGGAGTGTGTTTCACCCTCTGCCCTTCCCCTCACTCATTCTCATGCTTTCTCTCTCTCTCTCTCTCTCTCAGATAAATAAATACATTTTTAAAATCTTTTTTAAAAGAAAAAGAAAAACACTTATGACAGAAAGTAGCTTTGCAACTTGGAACAAAGTACCCACTTAAGTTAGGCTACCATCATCCCGGGGAACCTGGAAGTGAGGGATCCTACCTCCATTGATGTTCACATTTCAAAGATGACTCCCAGGTCCTTGAAAAACACATTAACACATTCTCTGTCATACCACCGACCAAGTGCCAATCTAGTCTTCAAAAGGATTCATGTACACTTCAAAGAAAGGAGAGAGTACTTCCAATTATAACTTTCCTGGAAAAAGAAAGGGAGGAAAATCTCTTATTTTCAACAGATAGAATCAAGCCTCTTATTTTTAATTTATATTTATCCTTACATGATACTAAATATTAAAATGCTAAAATATTTTATTTTAGTGTTAAAGAAAATAAAGCAGATGAAATTCCATTCAACACATATTTCTAAGAATGCCGACTATGGGCAGGCATGTGCTGGGGAAATCTAAAGACTTTTATCCTTATTCTAAAATTTAAAAGGCTCTGAAAGTTATAAAATCTTTCTAAGTCCGGTGCAGAGATTCTTTGTGCAGCAAAACTTGACCTAAAAGGACATAAGACTAAGTATAGTATTTTTTTTATTCTACTTGATGTGAATAATTTTAACATTTTCCTGAGAATTATTAATGTGCTTGAATACCAGATGATATCCCAGACTCTACTCAGTTAGCCTCAGTGATTGTTTTATTTTAATTTTTGAAGGAAAAAAAAAGCATTAAAACATGGCACAGTGAAAGGGAGATTAGATTCAATACACATAAATTGCATTTCTAAAGAATTTAATTCCACATTACAGCCAGTTAATGGAGATGTAAGAAGTTAAACAACAGAAGTTCAACTGAGCATATTTTAAAGATCTAATTGGCTTTATTAATTGATTCATGAATCAGGCAGCATCCGAGCTAGTAAGCAGAGGGCAGCTTCCAAGGACTACAGAAAAGGAAAGGTTTTTGAAGGTAGAGAGGGTGTGAGAAAAAGGAAATTATTAGCAAAGAATCCATTGTTGTTTGATTTTATTTATTTATTCAGGAGAAACACAGAGGGCAGAGACATAGGCAGGGAGCCCAATGGGGGACTCGATCCCCACACCTCAGGATCATGCCCTAAGCCAAAGGCAGAGGTTCAACCACTGAGCCACCCAGGCATCTGGCAAAGAATCCATTGTTTCAGGCAAGGTGGCCTTCCTAAGGGAGACAGAAGGAAACTATCAGTACATTTCCTAGTGCTGGCCAGGAAATTCCCATATTTGCTGGTTAAAGGTTACATTTCTAGGGGGTTGAAATTACAGCTAAGTTATGTGTGAAATCTTGGTTTACTGACTTGAGGCCTCGACCTTAAGGTCTCCATTCCAGGCCTATGGTTTTCTTTTTAACAGAATAGAAAGAAAAGGTAGACAGACCGAAGGAAAGGGAAAATGCAAACATTATATATTATTATATATATATAATATATCATGGGTAAGGCTCATGTTTCTTTTCTTTTTTGTAAAATATCCAGAATTTAGCACAGAACAATTTAGCCTAAAACAAGGTAGAAACTCAATAAATATGTGTATCATGAAAGGTACAGGAAGAGGACAGCTGGACAAGAACAGAAAATAGAAAAAGACATTCATAGAAAAACCACAGAGGGAAAAGGAATGAATAAGCAAGCACATTTCTTACACTGGCAGGGGGGTGCCACCCTGTAAGCCACAGGACAACTATGAAGAGGGAGGAAGGAAGGAAGGAGACAGCAGTGTCTCAACTATTAGCCTGGTGACAGCTCTATAGAGCTGAGAGAGACTTCAAGGTCTATTATCTTTGATCTTTGAAATGCTAATTCACTGATTAAAGACTTTCTGACACTTGTTATTTATACTTGAATTTTCAAGCCACAGCAGCTCACCAGGCAGGAAATTAATCTTTTAGGAGCACTGACAGTGACTCAAGAGCCGAGTGATGGGGTGAAGTCCTGCCAGGGTCTGAGGCTGTCCACCTTTTCTTTAGAATGAGTAACCGATACCCCAGTATCTGAGACATTTGCATTTGAAAAGAGATGTTACACAGCCTGGCAATAGCATTGTTCCTTTCCCCCGTGATTCTTTGTGTTTGGTACTGTCATCCACAGGCATTCATTCTCTGAAGAGACCTCTGAATAGTCATTATTCAGAAGATCCTTAAAAAAAAAAAAAAAGAAGATCCTTAAACCTTCAAATTGTTCAATGGATGGTGCCCCTGATTTTGATTTTTTCCATTGTATGTGGTTGTTCTTGTTAGACCCCAGGAGATTTAGTCCAGGCAATAGGGACTAACAGAGATAACAGAGACAAAAGAAACCGTCTGTGAGGAAATGAAGTTATCATCAGTTAGGTGATGTTAGCACTAAGATGCACAAGAATATGAGAAAATTTGAACATAAGGTGAAAACCAACTTAATTTTAGCTTTTCCCTCATCTCAGCCAGTAATTCTTAATTTGGGTGGCTTACTAGGATCACCTAAGGAAGCTTTTATTTTTTATTTTTTTAAAGATTTTACTTATTTATTTGAGAGAGGTAGAGAGAGCACAAGCAGGAGGAGGGGTACAAGAGGAGGAAGAAGCAGGCACCCCCCAGGGCGGGACACTGAGATCATGACTTGAGCCAAGGGCAGATGCTTAACTGATGAGCCACCAGGTGCCCCAAAGCTTTTAAACATACTTGTTTCTTGGCTTCACTTCAACATATTTTGGGCCAATTGCTTCAGACTACATCTTGAACATCCATATTAAACACACACACACATACACACACACACACATTCCTCCAGGTGATTTTAATGAAAATTGAGAATTGAATACCTCTGCCCTAGGCAATCAGCTAATCTCCTGTTATACTGAGTACTATCTACACCACCACAGTTCTCTTCTAATTTACACACTTGTAACTACATGTGTTGTTTTACTAAAACTTAATTCTCGATTTTTACACCTTCTCCCAAAATTCAACTTCATTCTTCTTATGTCTGCCCTCTCCAAGGTATCTTTCTCCCTGCAAAAAACATCATCACCACTGACTCATGGGATAAAGCTCCTGACATCTTACTGTACCTCACACTACCCCCATATAAGTCATCAAGTCCTGCTGATTTTACTTTTGGGAAATCGGTCTTCCCTGGGTCTCTTTTGTATTCATAGAACTCCAGTGCCCCCTCATACGCACCTGGGTTAGTAGGATGGTCTCTGGACTACTTCTCTTCTTCTACTCTTGGTTTCCTACAATTCATCCTCCACATAAATTTGGTTAGGACTCACTCTTGCTCAGGAGCTTTCAAGATCTTTCTTAGACTTGATGGTTACCAGGGTTGGGACGGAGGAATTGGAGAAGTATTAGCCAAAGGGCACCAACTTACAGTTATAATATTAACAAGTTTGGGGATCTTTGGGCAGCATGGTGATTATAGCTAATAAAACTGTATTATATACTTAAAAGTTGCTACAAGAGTAGACCTTAGATATTCTTACAACAAAAATGGAATGGTAATAATGTGATAGGAAGGAGGTGTTCACTAATGCTATGGTGGTAATCATTTTGCAATATAAAAATGTATCATGTCAACATGTTATACATTTTAAGCCTACACAATGTTATATGCCAATTATATCTCAATAAAACTGGAAAAAAGATATTTGCTTTTGCTCTAAGAATAAAATCCAAATTGTTTAACTTTACCTTCTAGGCCCAGTTCATTTTTACAGGCTCATTTCCCAACCTCCTCCCCTAACTCTCCCTGCTCTGTGTCTTCACAGACCTTTATTCTTTTTGTATTATTAAGCCACATCAAATCTGGTCTCCTGTGTGGCCTCCATGCAGGATCATTGTTCATTCGGCCTGAATCAAGCATCCTCCCATCTTTTCTCTCCCAACCCCATACTCCTGTTTCCTGTACCAATTCCCTATCATGTTAGCCTGACTAAATTCGGTGTACCCTTTGCTTTTCAAGTTAAATGTTACCTTCATTCTAAATTAGGTCCATTTAATAAATGCTCGAATACCCTCTATTCTTCCTTCAAAGCATTTTCAATAATTGCAATTAAGTAATTATTTTTGTATTTACATATTTTTCTTTCCCAGTAAAACCTGAGTTCCACGAAGTCGCAGACTAGGTCTATCTCATTAGTGCTGAGTCCCCACCATGGATCACAGTTCTGGTCCTTGAACACTAGATATTTGTTAAACAAATGATTAAAATTGGAACTTCCTCTTTTCATGGTATCAGTATCCATGAGATTCTCTTGACTGGAAGATTGATAAGTACTTATGATTCCCAGTTTGGCTCTCATGGGGAGATGCTGAGGATGAGCTCAAGATTTTAAGAAACTTTATTATTATTATTTTTTTAAGATTTTAAGAAACTTTAGACATGATCCTCACTGGATAGGTATAGCAGTGAGGTTTCCTAGTAATCTGGGCCCTTTTAACCAGCCTATTTTTGATAGATAATCTTCCTCCATAAAAGCATGTGCTTGTTTGCCTAAAGGGTCCTAGTGGATTACTGTTGAGTATTATTCTAAAGCAGAAATCTGTCATGCGAGATGGGATGTAGCTCATGGAACATGAGCTGAGGGGGAGGAATGATAGCTAAGAATACCACTTGAGTCACCTGCTGACACCAGGGGAACAAGAGATTTCCCATCACTAACATACTTCGATGACTCCCTTCACTGGTCCAGCAACATCAATACATCTCTTCTTGAGGAGCTATACAATCTAGAATTATCCTTACCTTCCACCACATGGACATTACTAAAGTTCCTCCAGTATAATATTAGCTATTTAACTACAGTTTCTACTCAATGAGAATAGTTGAATCATTTCTGCTTCACAGGCTACTTACAGAAATATAAAATGCTTCTGCCAGTTTTATTCTGACCCAAAGATATTAAAACAATCAAAAAGAAATCCATTCTTTTTGGCAATCATCTAATAATCTAATCATTGATTAAAAAAGAAAAAAAAACAAGCTACTTTTTTTTTTTTTTCATGGCAAATAGTAAGTGTAAAAAAAAAGGTAAGATCGTGGTACCTAGAACTATGTAGGAAGACAGTGTAGGCATGATTTCTAACCTATCCAGCTTCAGCAACTTGGCACTGACCAGTTAACTAGGCTCTAGAACTCACCAAGGAAACTGCTGGGGAAAGCATAACCCAGCAGAAGAAAGGATAACCTTCATCCTTCCAGGCATCTGAAATCATGAACTCATTCATCTGCATGAGGAGCTGCACATTTCAATATATTGACCACCTCCAGACAGCAAATAATGCACAGGAAGCAATCTTGGGGCAGTCAACCAAGAGAGTCATCCACAACTTGGAGACCTATTTTCTGGTCTCAGGGGAGCCCTGGAAAATGAGACACATCATGAAACACCTGTAGACACCAAGCACAACAGCAGTCTAAGCTCCCATGAGCAAGCTGGGTCTCTGCTTAACTTTCTGGGTTATCCCTATTGATAAAGAGGTAAAAGTACAAAGGTGTACAGGTATAAAGAAAAAAAATATATATTTTTAAAAATATTGAGCATAGGCCAAAGATTTATTTCCCTTTTTTTACCATTATTTTATTAACTATTATCAGTGTGTACATAATGACCCACTATTATAAGACAAATGTCTCTATCCATTATTAAAAGAATCTTGTTGCTATTATTAACAACTAATATGCAGTCAGTGCTGTGTGCCTGACAGTGTACTAAGCATATTATATGCATTTACTCATCTAATTGTGACTACAAGTTTGTAACAGGTTAAGTAATTTGCATAACTTTATATGAGTTATTGTACTATGAAATAATTTTCATCTCATTCAGTTGTGACCCTGTGAGAAGCTAATAAACTTTTGTAATAGGGACTATAATAACATTAATAAGGGGAAGCTTGGGAGACATTTGTGAGAAAGCGAAGTCAAGTCAAAGAAAGTAAAGTCAGATTTCCATGATTTGTTTTCTGTAAGAATTTAGATGAGTAACTTAGCTTTGCTTAGTTCATCAGCAGCAAAGTCAGATTAATAATAGCTCTACCCTACAGTGTTGCTTTGAAATTAAAAGATAACAATTATTTGGCCTTAGGAAGTGAAGCCTCATTACCAAAACGAAAATTCTATTTGCTTAGACACATTTATAGAAACCTTATTATAGGTTTTAATTTAGCAAATATTTAAATTAGCTCTGCATGACAAAATTCCCAATTTTAAAGAGTTTTAGAAAATGGTCTTTGCTGCATATTTAATAGTATTTGTTATATTCATCTGTTTCCAGAAGAAATTTCTGATCAATTTTAGGATGCTTGAAAATTGGACATTTAATCATAATCATACCCAGTACCTTAAAAGAAATTTTTATTTAAACTTGGTTTCAGACAGCCAGCAGAGCTGTTGGTGCTTCATCCAGAATTCCACCTGGATTACCTAATATATTAGTTGGTGTCTTAGCTCAGGCTGCTGTAACAAACTCCCATAGACTGGGTGGCTTACATAACAAGCCTTGATTTCTTACAGATTTGAGGTTGAGAAGTCCAAGATCAGGGTGCCAGCATGGTTGGATTGTGGCAAGAGCTCTCTCACCTTGTCACTGTCTTCACAGCGTAGAGAGACAGACACTGCAAGCTTTCTGATGTCTTTTTATAAGACCACTAATCCAGTTATGGGGGCCTCACCATCAAGATCTCATCTAAACTTAATTACCACCCAAAGGCCTCAATTCTAAATACCATCACATTGGGAGATAGGACTTCAACATATGAATTTTGAGGGACACAAACATTCAGTCCGTAACCTTTGGCTAGGGCTGCCATGACACAGTACCACAAACTGGGCAGCATCGACTGTAGAAATTTATTGTCTTCCAGGTATAGACTCTGGGAGTCTGAAATTGATATATCATTAGGGTTGGTTCCTGCTCAGAGCTATGCAGAAGAACCTGTTCCGTGCCACTCTCTCAGCTGTTGGTGGTTTGCTGGCAATCTTTATCATTGGTTGGCTTCTGCTGGATCACTCTGATCTCTGCCCTCATCTTCACACTGTGTTCTCTGGGTCTGTGTTCAATTTTCCCTATGCAAGAATGATCTCATCTTAACTAATTACATCTGCAGTTATCCTACTTCTGGATAAGGTCACATTCTAAGATAGTAGGGTTTAGGACACCAATATTTGAGTGGGGGCACAGTGCAATTCATAACACCTAGTTACCTTTAATATCTATAGCACTTAAAGTATGAACCAGTATCTAGTTCAAGTACTTATAGGCTATATTATTTTTTCACATTAATATAAAATATTATTTAACATATTTTGAAGTCTAGGTTTTCTCCCTTGATATCTTCTCTTCTGTAACAAGTACAGGCAATTGAAATAAAATTCTGACCTTTGTGAAAGAAAGGCAACACTCATTTACAGAAAGAAATTGAATCCTAATGTCATCCGAGAACACTTTACCAAATCAAATTAGTAATTTGTTGAGTTTCCTGGTATGATACCTCCAGTGTTTAAAAGTGATTTCTAAGTTAGCTATTAAAAAACATTTAATTTTGCATAAAGCAGCTTTCACTACAGAGTCTTAATTAAAAGTCACTATTCAATTATTTATGTACCACTCAGGGTATTCAAATGATTTAGAAGGAACTAGTAAGTCACATCTTAGAGATTTGGGCCCGCTGACACATGACAACCCATGGCAAATTCAAAATACTGTTATGGCTTTCCTTCTTTGTGTGTGTATTCATTAGCCTTTAGACAAAGCTGCCAGAGAGTGCAATCTCTAGCAAGATCAAAGCCAAAAAATGCTGGAAGTATTCTGAATACTCAAAAGTGTAGAACAATTTGGATCTCCAAAGTTTTACCAGCTTGCAGGAGGACAGTAACATTGATAATACAAACTTTTTTTTTTTTTTTTGAGTAGGGCTCCATGCCCATGATGGAGCTTGAACTGGAGACCTCGAGATCAAGTTGCATACTCCATCAACTGAGCCAGCCAGGTGCTCCAATACAAACACAATTTTAAGAGCTAAGTAATAATCACACCGACACAAAGAAGACTCTCTTATTTAATGCAACAGGGCATCTTCAGCTTCTCGGTAACCAGGCAGGCTCTGGGGCTGGCAGAGGCCCCAGTCCAGTAGAGCCTCCAGCCTGGGTCAGTCACCTTAGGGGGTCCTGAAGAGAGAAGAGTTTAAGGGCATCCAAGGTCTCCCAAAACAAGAAGCAAAATGAATGACATGGGTATTCACCACCTGCCTTGATATCTTGATGGCTGTCCGAGAGGTGTTCTGCTACCTGGACACCTACTGCAGTGGAAAGCTACAGAGGGTATGCTGCCCACCACGGAAAAGTAGCTGGGGCAGGAGCTGTAGGTATTATATTCCAGGTGGAAGCAAGTCAAGTAGTTCCAGGTGTGGCTGTTGGGGCGTGTGAAGCCCAGAGGTGCAGTGGGGGCTCTCACCAGGTACAGCTTCAAAGGGCAAACCTGAATATCTCTTTTTATATACACTGTATCCCAAAAGTCTTAGTTCAGTTTTAAGTTTTAGTATCTTCAGTAGTATGGATATACAAACTTACAGAATTAGTATCACTTGGGAGACTGAATAACTCTATAATTAGTTTTGAAATATTTGAAAAATCAATGGTTAAATATGTTTTAGTCCCTCTAAAAATGGTAGACATGGAATAAAACCAATGATTACATTAAAATATATTCTTTGGCCAAGAAGCATATGAAAATCTGCTCAACATAATTAATCATTAGGAAGAGGCAAATCAGAACCACAAAGACATATATTACCTCACACCCATTAGAATGGCTACTATAAAAACCAGCACAAAAAAGAAAAACAAAAAATAACAAGTGTGGACAAGGACATGGAGAAATTACAACTCTTAAGTTTAGTTTATTTTTTAAAAATATTTTTATTGATTTATTTGACACACACAGAGAGGGAGAGAGAGAGAGACAGCAAGCTGGAGGAGCAGCAGGTAGAGGTAGGGGAGAAGCAGACTTTCTGGTGAGCAAGGAGCCTGACTTAGGTCTGGATCCCAGGACTCTGGGATGAAGACTTGAGCTGAAGGCAGATGTTTAACTGAGCCACCAAGGCGCCCTCCCCCCCGCCGCCCCGCTTTTTCTTAAGTATTGAGAAAATAGAACTCTTGTTCACAGCTGGTGGGAATGCAAAATGATCCCACGCTATGGAAAGCAGAATGGCAGTTCTTCAAAAAAATTGAATATGAAATCTCACTTCTGGATATGTATCTAAAAGAATTGAAAGAATTGAAAGCTGGGTCTTGACGAGATACTTGCATACCCATATTCCTGGCAGCATGATTCACGATAGCCAGGAGGTGGAAGCAACGCAAATGCTCAACCCAATAAATGAAGGAACAAAATGTGAAACATATACAGTGGATTTTGTTCCACCTTAAAAAGGAAGGAAGTTTTGACACATGCTACAATGTGGATGAACTTCAAAGACACTATGCTAAGTGAAATAAGCCAGTCACAATATGGTTCCACTACTTTGAGGTATCTACAGGATCAAATTCATAGAAATAGAAAGTAGAAGGGTGATTGCCAGGGGTTGGGGAAAGGGAAAAATGGGGAGTTGTTTATTAGGTATGGCATTTTAGTTTTGCAAGATGAAAATGTGCCAGTGATTGGTTGCACAATGTGAGTATATTTAATGCTACTTAACTACACATTAAGAAACAGTGAAGATGGTAAACTTTTTGAGTTTTTTACAACAAAAAAAATTTATCTTTCAAACTTTCTCAACTGTGTGAAAGTATAATAAATGTAAATGAGTTCCTTTTTCAAATGGTTGGGTTTTTTTTTTTTTTTTAGATTTTGAGACATTTATACTTTTCAGATTATCAAAACTTAAAATGTCACTGACTTTTGAGCTATCCTATGTTTTGGAGCTTCCCTCTATTTGTGGTTGATGGTGTGCAGTATTAGGTTCAGGCTAGCTGATGTGCTGCTGCTTTAAAATCCATGTGGTAAATAAAAGCTTTAATGTTATTTTGAAATACTTGATATTTTAGAAGTTTATGTGGATTTGAAATCCACTTGCATTATCACAGAACTTTCAAAATTACATTTGTAATTACTTCCCAATAGATTCTAAAATAAAATTTTAAGTGTATATTTTAGAATAGTTGTAAGAATAATTTAATTTTTTTCACTTTGAATTATGAAAAACTTCAAATGCCTAAAAAAGGAAGAGAGATACTGGGACAACCGGATATCCATATTTAAGATTCACTTACACGCTACTGAGAGTTGATGGATCAAAAGACTCATAAAAATACTGTGCTACTGAGGAATAAAGGATTTTGTTATGTTTTGAAAACAATTGTTCTTAAAATCAACAAAGTGTTTACTTGCAAAATTAAATTTTACCAATAAGAAGGCTATAATAGGACTCATTTAATGATTAAACTTTTATTTTTTCTATTGGCTGAGTTACTTCCAACAGGATAGGTTAAATTACAGTAATTATGAGTGCTGGTGAATAAATTCAACCTCCTACGACAAACATTGTTTATGCTTTAAGTGAACAAACACAATTCTCCAAAACAAATATTTTCACAAACACTGCTTTTCATAAAAGAAAATAGTTCTAAGGTCAACAGTGCTTAGAGCATATTTAATTTAAAAAAAAATTAAATATAGGGACAACTGGGTGGCTCACAGTTGAGCATCTGCCTTAGGCTTAGGGCGTGATCCTGCTCCGGGAATCAAGTCCCACATTGGCCTCCCTGCATGGAGCCTGCTTCTCCCTCTGCCTATGTCTTTGCCTCTCTCTGTGTGTCTCATAAATAAATAAATAAAATCTTTAAGAAAATCAAATATAAATACATAAAAACAAATAAAAAATTTAAATATTAGGGGAAGGTTTCCTTCTTTCAGTAAACAGACTAAGATACTCACTTTAGGATGATAAGGAATAGACTAAATGTTGATTTAACTTACTTTTTATGGCTAATAAGGGCTAAATATTCTCTGTTCTTTATCTTCCTTATCTCTCTAAACATATAATAATGACCTGGTGCTTTGAGTTCTTGGAGTTAATTTGTTTCAGTACTAGTTTATTATTCCTCTCATGTTTCACTTCAGGAATCATTATCTACAGTGGCTTTTTCCCTTTAACTTAATCAAGGCTGAATTAAAGTACCTTGGGCTAATCATTTCTTTTTCCTCTTAAAATGGTTCATTGTGAATGAGCATATAACCAAGCTTCTTTATATTCTATTGGCATTTTGACAGTTGTATATTGAATAATACTCCACATACTATACCCCCTACCCTCCCCCAAAGATACCCATGTCCTAATCTCCAGAGCCTGTGAATATGTTTCTTTATAGGGCAAAGGAGCTTTGCAGATGTGATTAAGGATTTTGAGATGGGAGATTGTCCTGGATTATTCAGGTGTCATGGAATCACCATGGAATCACGAGTGTCCTGCAAGAGGGAGAGTAGGATGCACAGAAGGAGAGGCTATGCTGCTAACTTTGAAGAGGGAGGAAGAGACCACAGGCCAAGAAAGCAGGCAGCTTCTAGAAGCTGTTAAAGGCAGGGCCCTGGACTCTTTTCTAGAGCCCACACAAGGAACACAGTTCTGGTGACCCATTTTATACTACTTTTATACTTCTCACACAGAAGGGTGAGATAGGAAATCTGTATGGTTGTAAACCATGACATTTGTGGTGATTTGTTACAGTGCCAGTAGGAAATTAATATCAGAATGGTCTGGAAGAAGCTTTCACTCATCTCCTTTGTGGGATCCAAATATGTTGCCTATGCTGTTGCTTTTAGGTGTGTGAGGCCAGTGCTGCTCACACAAGTGCCTCCAGTTAGTGGCCTAAAAGGTGGTTGAAACATGAGGGCAATGGTGCCACCTAAGCTGCTTTCTAAAAATAGCTGGGTTTCTAAAAACATCCCACGTGTGACGGCTTCAGATATAGACTAGAAAGCTGTTCACTATAATGAAAAACACTAACAAATTAACTTTAAATAAGACAGACATCATAGAGGACAATTGAAGGAAATGACAATACCTAAATGCAATTAGTGACGCTAATCAGTAAGTTTCATGTGTTCTTCATCACTGCTTAATGTCATTTGAGTTTCCCGTAAATTTGAGTAGAATATACTCATCTTGAACCTTTATTATCTCAAGATAAGTATGGAACAATCAGTCCAAAATGATATGAAAAATGTTACCCGACTGCAATACTTTTATTCTCCTTAATTAAATATCGATCTTTGAGGTTTTCTCTGATTATCCTCTTTCCCATTTGGTTCAGAGCCCAGATTGTCTATGGCTTACTTGGGCTTCCATGTAGAATTAGGAATATTATTCTGTTTCCTGTTATTCTTCTGAGCTGGATTCTCTGATTGCTTTTTCATTTCATCTCTCATCTGCCTTCCAAGATAACAAACTCAGGACTGATTGTGTATGTGTGTACATGTGTGTCCATGTCCTCCAGTATTTTCTGCTGAAATTCTGCTGAGAGATGGCCTGTAGGAGAAGAGATTTTAACAAGGCAAGAAGTTATATTTAGTTCACTCTGGGTTTTACTATTCTAGATGTTAGCACCACCTCCAAACATCCCAATCAAGTTTCAAAAATTAGATCTTTCGCACTGTGTTTTAATTTTAAAATTTTATTCAGTGTTAATAAGGCAAAGAGAAAAAATCACCTCAATTTATCCCAAACAGACACTAGTCTATACAGCCTTGGTTAATGGTGAGCAGAGCTGCTTTAAAAGAGGAGACTCATAAGCCATATTCCTTAGTTTGTTACTGTTTTGAACAATTCAAGTTTATTACGAGTTTTAATATTTATTTTTTATTTACTTATTTATTTATTTATTTATTTATTTATTTATTTCAGATTTTATTTATTTATTCATGGCAGACAGACAGAGAGAGAGAGAGAGAGAGAGGAAGAGACACAGGCAGAGGGAGAAGCATGCCCGGAGCCCTATGTGGGACTCGATCCCAGGTCTCCAGGATCACACCCTGGGCTGAAGGCAGCGCTAAACCACTGGGCCACCAGGGCTGCCCTACCTGAGTTTTTAAAGTAAAAAATGTACAGTGAGTTACATAAACTACTTCATATTTCTTAGAAAATGGCCCACGACTTTTTCTGAAACAGTACCTTGTCATGTTCTCAGGCCATCTCCTAACAGAGATGGACAAAGAGTAAGTGAGTCACTAGAGCAGGTGCTTCGTTCCATCAGGTCTGGGCCTTCCTTTGCTTGTCCCTTCACTTCTCCATACCTTGAGATCCCTTTGCTCTTCATTTTTTCCCTTATGAGAATACATCAGAAAGACAAATAGCACCAGGACAAAAATGTGAGGAGAGTGGGGGAGTCGATGATGCAAACATATTTCATCTGGGAGTTAGGCTGTCCAGCTGTAACTCTGCCAGGAGTTAACTTGATACCACTATTGGGCAAACCCTAGCCAGCTGGCTGCTATTTTTTTTATTTTTGAATCCACATATTCTTGCATGAGTTCTATGTACTTTTCCTGAATGCACACATTTCTAACATATTTTGCAGTTCAATCTTCAGAGGCATCTACTGTATTCATTTAGTTATTTGCAAATTTCTCACTATTAGAATTGTTCTTTATTTTCAGCATGAGTTGAAGGACCAGAATATTTTCCCCACATCTAAAACAATGCACCAATCATACAAACCTCTGGGGAATTAGTTTGTTTGAAACGTAGATGGTCATTGTATATGGAAACTGTTTTTTCTTTTATACACAAGGGGAGGAAACAAACCTTTGGACGTTATCTAAAACAACTTCAGGAATTAACATTTGACTCAAATATTTTTAACCACAAGATAGTGGAGGAACTGGCCAGTGGCTTTGATGAATTTTATGGAGCATTTTTAAAAATTGTGATTTGCGGCCTTAGTAAGTCTTTAAATCTTTTTATTCTAATATTCTTTTATGGTATCCTGAGAGCATAGGGATAGGGTTCAAAGACGTCAGAGTTCTGGAATATCTCCAAATTTCAGGTCTTACTTACGCTTGAAATTATGGAATCACGCACTTAGAAAGATATGTACTCTTAGAGTTCATCATAATTAACTACCTGATTTTGCAAGAGAAGTAACTCAAGTCAAGAGAAGGTAAGAATGAACAACAGGGAGGATATGGCCTCTTTTTTTAATTAAAAAAATTTGGGAGGAGATTGTAGTCTCTTGAATCCCATGTGATGCACTTGTCCCAAAAATGACGTTACTTCAGACTCTGAACCTAAACAAACATAGTCTTCCAAAGCTATTATAAGAGTAAATCAGTGATTATCTATCTATCTATCTATCTATCTATCTATCTATCTATCTATCTATCATCTATCTATCTATCATCTATCTATCTATCTATCTATCATCTATCATCTATCTATCTATCTATCTATCATCTATCTATCTATCTATCTATCTATCTATCTATCATCTTCTAGTGGTTTTATTTCTCTGGTAGAATTCTGACCAACACAGATTTTGGTATCCTTTATTTTAATATAATTTTAGAATAAAAACAATCATTGAATAAGTTCTGTAATATAATGACCTCATGGTCTATTTTTAAAGTTATCAGTTTTCCGGGTAAAACTATGAGGAAATCTGGTTTTATTTATAATTTTGTGTTTTTCCTATCAACTAGAGCATAACAAGATATAATAGCTTTTAAAGGTGCCTATCAGGATATAAAAAACAATCAGAGGCCTGACAACTACCCCCATATCCTATGGTGTGATATTGATGCTCATTCACTGTTTGTTATTAATTTTATTATATGAATTATAACCTAAAGGCATTCTCTCTTTTCCACAGTAGCCTAAATTCCCAGTTCCTGATTTTTTTTTTTAAATAGTGGTAAGCATAGCTGCCTTCCTGTTTAAGTTTTAATAGAGATTTTTGTCCTATGGAACTTAAAAATGATATAAAAAGAGGATTTCTAGAACCAGAGCCTTCTCCTTGGATCTGTGAACAATCAAGCTGAACATAAGGGACTTTCATAATTATTTCTGAGTAGGATATAGGCTTGGAATAGAATGTGAATTATTGTTTGAGTTTAGGAAAGTCAGGTGCCAAGTTCACAGCAGACATAGGTTCTTGTTATCTCTTAGGTCTTTCTTGACTTTTGCGATGAG
The DNA here is from genome assembly GCF_048164855.1 of Canis lupus baileyi. Lineage (NCBI taxonomy): Eukaryota > Metazoa > Chordata > Mammalia > Carnivora > Canidae > Canis > Canis lupus. The sequence continues at coordinate 29,833,011 of NC_132855.1, forward strand.
CTGAACCCCACTTTAATCCCTTAACAAGAACCTGATAAATTGTTTCTAACATTAGTTCTCCAGATGTGGAAATTATAGTTTTTTTCCCCCCGGGTTTTTTAATGAGACAAATGTAACAAAGTTGAAAAAAGCTTACATGTAATAAATATATACATGAACGAGGATAGGTGTGGGTGTTGTATGTATATAGCTGTAAGTTGGAATGATGAGCTGGTCAATAAGATTCCCAAAATAATTCATTGTTAAAGTTCCTGCTTCTGGTAAGTGCCAAGTAGTGTCTATACGACCAAACTCCTCATAGGAACCAACTCCAAACTCCAAACAAAGTAAGAAAAACAGGGACACTTGAGTGACTCAGTGGTCGAGTGTCTGCCTTCAGCTCAGGTTGTGATCCTGGAGTTCCGGGATTGAGACCCGAATCCGGCTTTCCGTGGAAATCCTGCTTCTCCCTCTGCCTGTGTCTCTGCCCCTCTCTCTCTGTCTCTCTCATGAATAAATAAATAAAATCTTAAAAGAAAAAAACAAAGTAAGAAAAATAATTATTTGGAGGTACTGGAGAATGACAAAACAATAAGGCAGATACTGGTGGGCGGCACACATTGTGGGGGAGTTGATACTTAGAGGAAGAGAAGAACACTGGATGAGTGTGTCTCTTCCAAACTTTTAAACATGTACATGCCTCTGTGTGTGTGTGTGTATGTGTGTGTGTGTGTGTGTGCGTGCACATGTGTATGCGTATGTAAAAGCTTTGAGTGTGGGGGCAGTTCCAGCACATTGATCTGAATCTCCCCCTACCTCTGATCAGAAAAAATGGAGGCCAGAATACAGTGAAACAAGCTCTTTAAAGTGCTGAAGGATAAAAATTGCAGTCCCAGAACACCAGATCCGGTGAAAATATTCTTTAATAATCCAAGCAAAATAAAGACTTATCAAGTAAAAGATAACTAAGATAATTTGTCAGCGGGTCTATACTTGTAGAAATTCTCAAAATAGGGCTTTTGGGTTTTAGTTTTGCTTTCTCATTAAGAGAAATGATACAAGGTTTAAAAACTCAGATCTTTGGGAAAGAAGAGAAGCCAGCAAAATGGTACATAAATGGATAGGTATACAAGTTTTTTTTTTTAATTAAAAAAATACATAGAACTGTTTTTTTAAATTTTATTTATTTATTCATGACAGACACATAGAGAGAGACAGAGGGAGAAAGAGAGAGAGAGAGAGGCAGAGACACAAGCAGAGGGAGAAGCAGGCTCCATGCAGGGAGCCTAACGTGGGACTCGATCCCCGGTCTCCAGGATCACGCCCTGGGCCAATGGCAGGCACTAAACCGCTGAGCCACTCAGGGATCCCCCAAAATACATAGAACTGTTAAAACAAAAGGTAATGGTATTGTCTTCTGGAGTGTTTACTGTTTATAGATGCAGTATATATGACAACTGTTACAAGAAAGGATGGGAGAGAGGGTAAATAGACCTGTATAGTTATATTTTATGTAAAGTATTACAATATTAACTCTAACTAGACTGAAAATTTGTGTGTGTTCATTGTAATCCCTAGGCAATCTCTAAAAAGATAACAAAAAGGCATAGCTAGAAGGCAACAAATTAAAATGGAATTCTAAGAAAGTTCAATTAATTATAGAAGTAGGTAGGAAAGAAGGACAAGACTAAAAACTAGAGGGTAGAAGTAGGAAAAAAAATCGTAAAATTGTATACTTAAATCTAACTGTATTAGTAATGGACCAAACATGCCATTTAGGAAGGCAGAGGTTATCAAGATGAATTTTTTTTTTTAAACAAGATTCAGGGGGCACCTGGATCACTCAGTCTATGAAGCATCTGCCTTCAGTTCAAGTCATGATCCCAGAGTCCTGGGATTGAGCCCCACATCTGGCTTTTTGCTCAGCGGGAAGCCTGCTTCTCCCTCTCCCTCTGCCTGGTTGTTCCCCCTGCTTGTACTCTCTCTTACGCTCTCTCTGTCAAATAAATAAATAAAATCTTAAAAAAAGAAAAAAAGAAAGAAAGCAAGACTCAGTTGTATATTGTGTACAAGAGTCAACCTTTAAATACAAAGACATAAAGAGCATGGATGAAAAAAGATATGCCATACAAATTGTATGCCTAAAAAGGGTGGAGTATCTGCTATACTAACAGATAAAGTGGACTTCAAGGTAAAGATTGTTGCAAGAGGTAAAGAAGGACATTTCATAATGAAAAGCTGTCCAATTCATGAGAAAGACATAACAATCATAAATGTATATGCATCTAATAACAGAGCTTCCAGGTATATGAAGCAAAATTGGTCACTTTAAACAGAGCATGGACAGTGTACAATTAAGGTTGATTTTAGTGCCCCTTTATCAGCAATTAATATAATTACTGGACAAATAAATCATTGAAGAAAGAATCTCTGAACCACTCCATCAACCACCTTGATCTCATATATATTTATAGAACATCTCATCCAACAACTGCAGATTAAACATTATTTTTGAGTGAACATAGGACATTCACCAAGACAGACCACATGCTGGGCTGTAAAACAAACCTTCTTAATACACACAAAAGCTCTGAAATCGTAATGTGTATGTTCTCTGACCATAATGAAATTATGGCAGAAAGCAATAACATGTTATTTATTTATTTTTAAAGATTTTATTTTTAAGCAATCTCTGTACCCAAAGTGGGGCTCGAACTCATAACCCTGAGCCACACACTCCGAGTCAGCTAGGCACTCCAACATCTGGAAATGTTAAAATGCACTTGCAAACAGTCACTGGGCCATTGCCATTGTTCATGATATTTCAGAAGCCACTGAGTAGTCTCATGCTATGACGTGAAACATGTTTTGATGTGAACAAAAGACTAGAGACCATATGGGCAAAGTAAACAGCTTTTCTAAGCTCCATGGCAAAGCTTTAAGGTTTGGCCAAAAGAAGATCAGTGATCAGATAGTCCATCTGTTATTTATCCCCAGCATTAATGAGGTATCAGAACTTAACAATCCTTTTTTTTTTTTTTAAGGTTTATTTATTTTAGAGAGAGAAGGGAAAGAGTGAGCAAGCAAACAGGGGGATGGGCAGAGGATGAAAGAGAGGGATAATCCTCCAGCAGACTGCCCACTGAACATGGAGCCCAATTTGGGAATCAGTTCCAGGACTCTGAAACCATGACCTGAGCCAAAACACTCAACCAACTCAGCAACCCAGTCGCCCCTTAACAATCTTTTGTTACAAGCTACTTAGCCTAAATGTAATTCTCCTATGTATGCATGTACATGCAGAATTCCTCTTTCACTACTCCATTGCCCCTATGTTCCACTTTATTACTCAGAAGTCTATTTTGAGATATATTTGGGAATACTTATCTTCTAGATTCCATTGCATTTGAAAAAGCTGCTGCTTGTTACTACAGAACCTGCTGTTGTGCTTGTTGATGAGCATATTGGAAAGGAGAAAAAAATGAAATATATTTTCATTTCATTGCTCAATAAGAAGATAAAAAGAAAAAAAATCAGTTTTCAGAAGAACTATTTCTTTTCAGAAGGCATTCCCACACACTTGGGAATAAGTTCTTATTAGCTGCCAGCTCCTCCATGGCTTGATCAATGCCATATAGCTACAGGGCAGGGACATCTTCTATCCCCTTCCCTTATATCACTGAAGCATGCCAGGTCATCTTCCCTCCAGGGATAGCTTTCAGTCTCCGATCAGCCTTCAAAAAAAAAAAAAAAAAAAAAAAAATGATATCACCTGACCACCTCTTACCTTGTACCAAAGCCTGTCCTGCTTCAGTTTTAATTGTCTTCCTACCCTGTGTCTTTAGGGATGTGTGCCACGGTGGTCTGCCACTTGAAGTTCAGGTCCAGCTAGTCGATCTTAAAACTAAGCCTGCATCAGAAACACCAGAGTGCTTGTTAAGATAGATTGGAGGGTCTATCCTCCAAATTCCTGATTTAGTAGATCTGGAGTGGATTCTGACAACAGCCATTTCTAACTCCCAGATGATGCTGATGCTGTTGGTTCTGGGGGTTCCACACATAGAAAACCACAGGATTTTCCTGTTCAAAGGGAAAGAGAATGCTAAGAAATGGTCCAGTATTTACTCAACTGATTTTCTCTGGTAAGAAGTCAAAGCTATCTGGATTGAGATGTGTCAAATCCTTTCACACCTCTTAGGATATTTTAGAATTTCAGAGGAGATAGGAGTTTGAGAGAGCTAGGGAAGAAATTATAGAAATTCAAAAACTTTCCAGCTCGTCTAATTTAAGGTTCCATTCGATGGGATTGGGTTGCTTCAACATCCCAGTTACTAAGGGATCAGAAGCCATCTATCCCAGTGGTTCTTAATGTATGGTCACTGGACCAGCAGCAGGAGCAGCAGGACCTGGGGCTTGATAGAAATGCAAATCCTCAGGCCTCACCCCAGGTGTATGAGTCAGAAGCTTTGGGGCTGTTGTCCACAATCAGTAATTAACATGCCCTCCATGTTTGGATGCACACAAAAGTCTGAAAGCTAATGATCCTACCTTTTGCCTTTCTTAGATCTGTTCTAGGATGGGAACATAGACTAAGGAGCTCACAGTTGTTCAATACGGTGTTGTCAACACTCAGAATGCACTCTCACAGAGTCTGGCTAGAAAATGCAAGACTATATTTTTGCTTCTTTTGGAAACAGATAAGGGATAGTGTTTTTTTTTTTAATTTAATTTTTTAAAATTTCTTTTTTTAATTTTTAAAATTTTTTTTATTTTTAAAATTTCTTTTTATTGGAATTCAATTTGCCAACATATAGCATAACACCCAGTGCTCATCTCATCAAGTGCCCCCCCTCAGTGCCCATCACCCAGTCACCCCAACCCCCCACCCACCTCCCCTTTCACCACCCCTTGTTCATTTCCCAGAGTTAGGAGTCTCTCATGTTCTGTCTCCCTCTCTGATATTTCCTACTCATTTTCTCTCCTTTCGATAAGGGATAGTGTTAGGATCATTTTGTAAGTTATGGGCCTATATTTTATTGGATCTGTTTTAGAAAATGACACAATCAATAATGATGCATTTCTGTAAAGTGCAATAATCCAAATTCTTACTGAGTAGCAGTCAGGCTGCGGTCCCAATGCTGAACTTTTAAAAGAAGATATAGGAAAACACTAGATGGAATTTATGATCAACCCTTTCAAAAGGAATTCTTAAGGCACATTTGCGGGTTTATTTATTCAAACATTTACTGACACCAACTTCTTGCCAAGCTATGCGTTGTGCTGTATGGCAATCAAAGATACACAGTTGAGCAAAATACAACCCATCCCCACCGTTGAAGACAGCATAGACTGCAGGAATCAGCACGGAAATGGACCTTAGTAACCATCGACCCTGGTGGTTCTCAGTAATATCCTGATACCGGGATGATCAGTTATCACCCCAAACTTGTGTGCAGACCTCGCCCAGGTGACCTACTGAGTCAGAAACTCCCTGTACTGGGGTTCAGGGAGTTGCGGCCAGCAATCCAGGTGATCCCTTTGAGTGATCTGGATGCATACTGAGCTTTGAGAACCATCAACCTACCCTAATTATAGTTTACCTTTCTTAGGTCACAGACCACTCAGAATCTGCTGCCAGCAGAGTCTTGCATATAACTTTGGGTAGTGTGAGCTGTGAAGTCCTAGTTTAAGGAATGATCTTATCCAGACCCTTATTTTACAATTAAGCAAAGTAAATACCAAGAATTAAGTGACTCGCTAATTAGTTAAACAGCTAATTAATGGCAGAATGCTGCCTCCAAGCTCAAGCCAGACAATCCCAAATTCATCTCTGTACTCCTCTGCCTACACACCAGCAAAAGCAAAATGTGGGAGGCAGAACATGTAATTGAAGCCACAGTAATCTCTGATTTAATTTTTGAAGAATTGATCTTGCCCACATAAAATGCGACTACTGCTTCAGAGAAGGCAGGCATGATTTTCTTTTTGTAATAGCTACCATGAGGAAATGTGTGCGTTCCAAAACTATCTCTGAAAAACAGATATTCTCTGTACCAAAATAACAGATATTCTCTGTACCAAAATAAAATAGTGCAACATTTTGGCTCATTAGAAAAAGAATGTTCTTGGGGCACCTGGGTGGCTCAGTTGGTTAAGGGTCTGACTCTTGATTTTGGCTCAGGTCATGATCTCAGGGTCATGAGTTTGAGCCCTGCATCAGGTTCTAAGGTGGACATGGAGTCTGCTTGAGATTCTCTCTCTCCCTTTGCCCCTCCCCACTCCCTCTCAAAAAAAAAAAAAAAAAGTTCTCGTGTTTCACATGTTCTTGCTGAAAGAGCTGGGTATTATTGTTGGTAGAAAGATTGTATTTACTTAATTACATATCAGAAAGGAACTAAACAAAGGACAACAACAAAATTGGTAAAGCAAAGTTGAATGAAAGAAGGTTATAAACAAAATAACACTGTCTGCAACCACTTCGAAGACAGGCAAAATGCCTCTATGCTGTCAGAATGCAAGGTAATGATTTATGTTGAGGAAGTGAAGGTGGAGATTGGGAAAGGCACGGGGCTGGGAGGGGGGGAGGTGCTTCTGAGACTCTGCTAATGTTCTCTGTCTCATTTGATGGCTGATTACATTCAAGATGTGCTGTTTCTATTCAAGACATAGACTATGCATTTTTATTTATTGATCGATAAATAATTGAAAGACACAAAACCAAGATGTAGAGATTTTAGATGTGCAAAGACTAGTTCTTAAAAGGTGTTTTTCTTTTCTTTTTTTTTTTTTTTTTAAAGGTGTTTTTCATGCAAGAATTGTTTTACTCACATTCATTTTACAAGAAGAGGGCCACGGCAGTGTAGAAAGCATCTATTCGGAAGGCCTTTGAAGCCCATCATCTTTCAAAAATAGAGTGGAGAGAGGTAATTGCCATTCGCTGGGAGAAAGTGAGGTCAGAGATGTTGAATCACCTCAGGTGAGGACACCACGTTGGCTCAAATCAGATGATTCTATAGCCAGACAAGACCTGAGGTGTTTCCAGACTGCTGGTTTCCTTGGTTTGTAAATGAAATATTTTACTTTTTCCTACTCCTACAGTTTTATAAATCAGATCTGCTGAATTTCAGAAGTTTAAACTTTTTTTTTTTTTAGAAGTTTAAACTTTCATATCTTTAAAGGCTAACAGAGAGTTTTAAAATGTTAAAATTTTTAACTAAAATGATACTGCCTTGAACTATGCCCAATATGGGAGTAAATGCATTCAGATGTATAAATGCAAATTCAGAAAGTAAGACCACATTGTGTTAAGAATACTCAAATTATTTAATCCTAAATTCCATTTCTATTTTTCTTAATAATCATAAACAGATTTAAGTAAAAATATTTTGAATGGTTACGCTTTTAAATATTTTTCAAATATTTTTGAATGCTTTTTAAAAGCAGAGTTATAAAATGTCTCATATTGAACCATGGCTATAAATACGGCCCATCCATAATAAGAACAATTACATATATTGTAAAATCACGTTTTTGAAGAGTTATTGATGTGGTAAAAATGTTACAGAATAGTATTTAATGAAGGGTGAGACATAAAATTGATGTAGAATGGACCCATTATTTAAAGAATTAAGCAAAACTAGTATTTGTAAGAATATAAAAACATTGGAAGTATTCATCTCTGTAGCAGAAAACTATGTCATCGTTTCTTTTTAAAAGATTTTATTTATTCATGAGAGACACACAAAGAGGGAGGCAGAGACACAGGCAGAGGGAGAAGCAGGCTCCTTGCAAGGAGGCTGATGCTGGACTCGATTCTGGATCCCAGGATTACACCCTGAGCCAAAGGCAGATGCTCAACGGCTGAGCCACCCAGGCATCCCTTCCATGTTCTTTCTAAAGAAATTCAAGTATACAGAATAAAAAGGGAAAAATTCTTTTTCTTCCAGCTCTGCCCAAGACTAATACAGAAATAATTAGAAAATATCATTCCCTTTCTATGTATTTATAAAGGTATATTATATAGACACAGCTCTTCTTAATGGTGAAAATATTCTTAACCTACATTTTCTTTTAATCATATATTATGAGCAACTTTTTGAGTCTACCTCATTCCCTCATATGGCTTTATCATAATTTATTCCACTAGACAATTTAAAAATCTGTCCATTCCAGTTTCATTATTAACAGAATGATCACTGCACATGTCTGTGGGCACACCTATAGAGTGGGTTCCAGAATGGAAGTGCTGAGTCAAAGAATATGAGATTTTTAAAGTGTTAATATTTATTGTAAGTTTTAGCTCTAAAGGTCGTGATTTATTTGCACATGCTTTGATTGAGCATCTTTCCATATTGTCTGCCCATTTTAATGGACTTTTCAGTCATTTTGGATTTTTTTTCACTTTTTCATTATTTATAGATGCTCTTTATGTTGATTATTTTTATCAAAAATATTTTCATCTAATCTGTTGAAACTCTGATCCCACATATATTTGGTATTTATTACTCATGTATGAATGCTTCAATATGAAAAAACGTGTTGACATTTTATAATCAGATTTTGGGTTTTTTTTTTTTTGTTACGCTTTTCCCATGCCTGTTATGTAGGTATTTCCTACATTTTCTTTCAGTGTTTTCATTATTTTAACATTAAATCAAGACTTGTGACTATCCAGAAACTTTTATTTATTTTGTTAGTTTTAAAAATACTTAAGATGCTTTTTTCTTTTTATTTGAATATAGTTGACAAACAATATTACATTAGTTTCAGGTATACAGCATAGTGATTCAACTCAATACATTATGCCAAGCTTACAAGCGTAGCTACCATCTATCACCATACGCTATTACAATACAATTGACTGTATTCCCTATGTTGTACCTTTTATTCCGATGACTTACTCATTCCATAATTGGAAGCCTTTATCTCCCACTCCTCTCACCCATTTTGCCCATCTCCCACCCCTTGGCAACCATTTATTCTTTGTATTTATAGGTCTGTTTCTTGTTTTTGTTCATTTGTTTTGTTTTTTAGATTGCACGTATTAGTGAAATCATATGGTATTTGCCTTTGTCTGACTTATTTTATTTAGCATAATACCCTTCAACTCCATCCATGTTGTCACAAATGGCAAATATCTATATCTATGCCATATTGTCTTTATCTATTGATACAGTCCTTGCTATTTGAACATTTTCCCCCTCCATGCTTGCTTACCTTAAAATCACTATCTTAAATTGTTTGGAAAAAAATATTCTGTGCTAGAAAATGTTAAGTATTGAGTATCTTATCAGTGCTACTTTTTATAATTTAGAAAAGTGATTTTCTGGAGTCTCTAGATGTTTATTCATCTAGAAAAAGTGCTATTTAAAAAAAACACTTGCTTGAATTGTAGAGACATATTTTCATTATAATTTGACAGAAGAACATAGAGGAGAAAGAGTATTAGGTGTGGGACTCAGAAGATGGGACTTTTAGTTCTATCTTGGTCACTAACTTTAAGGCTTTGGACAACTCTGTGCCTTTCTAGCTCTGTGTGCTCACCTTTGATATAGTGAAAACAAAGTCAGGTATCCTCCAACACACTTTTTGTTGTTTCCCCAAGTTGAAGGGGAAAGTCTTTTACACATTGACATATAAAATTAAACATGATATATATGAAATAAGACATAAAAATTGACATAAAATTTTTATTACAAATTGCATGTCATTTTCAAAATTTTTACCTTTAATAAATCTATTTTTGTCAAAATATCAGATACAGATTTAACTTATTCCACTTCTGAAATATGCCATGTATCTTAATTGGCAGTCAGCACTTATCAAGTTAGATGGCCAAATTTATGTTCCAACTAAAATTTTCCATTTTTCTCAATTTAAACAAACACACTTGCATGTATTCTAGGATGTAACTACCATTTCATACTACTAATTTTTAGGTAGGGGGAAGAGGGGTAGCTAGATAATGGAGGCTTGTCATGAATTGATAGCCTGGAAGGTATCAGACCCCTCTCCCTTCAGGTTTTTGCATTTCTTTCAAACGTCTATCCTAGAAGAATAACACATTCTAGAATTGTCCCAGTACCAGCTGGTGTTCATCTCCAGGGCAGTGTACCATAATTAGATGAGGCATTAATACTTTCTTTTATAATACAGGGAAATTGTGAACAAGCAGACTACAAAAGAAATCTAGTTCGGAAGAGGGGCATCGCTCAGCAGAATTTCAAGGATAGACATACGTACAACCAGGGGTATTCTAATCACTTCAAGGTGCTGTAAAGCTCTTTCTTCCTGGCTTAGTTATTCAGTCATTATTCCTGTGTAATGAAAATGACATTCTCACATACAGAGGATTTTTTTCAAAAGGATCTATTCAAATTAATATTTCCCTATCCATTGTTGGGACAGAGAACTTGACAGTGCTCTAATGGGGAGAAAGGAATCAATCAAAGGCTGAGTGTTTAAAATACAGGAGGAAACCATCATGTTCAGATTTAGGTGTGTAGTTGTCATATGGAAAAGATTTCCTTTTCTTCCTGAGGACAAATAGATTGACTAGAAACCTGTCTTTTGATACAGGATGGTGACATGACAATGATAAAGTTCTTTATACACTTAATTTGCTGAATGTTGTTTGGCATGTATCCTCCTTGTTTCAACTCTTATACTTAGATAAAATGTCTTGGAGATAACCATTGATTGCCCCAATAGCAACAGGTGCATTCCTTAAGTTTTTCAAGAGTTAAGAAAGAACCCTGTAACAAAACTATGAGCTTTCCCAAACAGTAAGATGTTTCCACATTGTTACTATTGAGGACAAGATAATTTAAAGACAAAACTCACCTAGTTATAAATATAAACAAAGATCTGTTTACATATGTATATCAATTACCCCTCCAAACAGGGAGGAAATAGTACTGAGAAAACATGAGAAGTGTGGAACTATATATTTACATACCTAATAATTATAAAATACTATCGCTTCATGGTATTAGTGCTAATGTGCATGTATTTTGGGTTGATTTCGCCCATCTAAGTACTAATCTGGCCCGACCTTGCTTAGCTTTTGAGATCAGACAAAATTGAGTGTGTTCAGGATGGTGTATGGCTGTGGACTTTTGGGTCAATTTCTATTGCAGTATGAAGAAGAATGAAATGTACTACTTATGATGGTGAAAGAAACAGAGTTGTTTCTATAGATGACAAATGTAACCATTCACAATTTTGGTTGGAGGGAAAAAGCATAATGATGAAAGGTCATCTGTGTAAAAAGTCATGTGCACTAAAGAAAGCTCTGAGAATAGAAGCCCAGATTTTTAAAAAGCCATTTATTTTAAAAAACTGGTTTGTCAAATCACATATACGAGCAGATACACAACTACCAAAGTGGCCCTGTAATAGACACCAGTGGGGCGTTCACCACACAGTACCTGAAAAATACAGCTAAAAAAGAGGAGTCTGTTGAGTATTTAATTTCAGATACCTACTTGACTCCTTGTTGAATGGCTTTAAGTTAGCATATAGTGAGTGAGAGGTAGAGTCCCAAGTATAATAGCTGATGCCTCAGGGCTCCATTTAAAAACAAAACAAAAACAAAAACCATTTCCCCCTCGGCATGAGGGAAACCTATCCTATTTTTTTTTTTTCCTTTGTGAAAACAGAAGCCAAGTTTCTCTTCTCAAATGGTTCAGCATTCCCAGTAAAAGTGTTGTGTGGTAGCCTAGGTATTGTGCTTCTTGAGCCATCTAATTTTCTTCACCTTCCGATTCAGATTCTGGGGAGAGAAGAGAGAGAAAAGTCAGGTTTTTTATTAAGAGATTCCTTAAAAAAATAAGATAAAGATTTACTTATTTATTTTTAGAGAGAGAGAGAGCAAGCACGGGGGTGGGGGAGAGAGACTCATCAAGTCGACTCCCTGCTGGGCGCAGATCCTGACCAGGGCTCCATCTCACAACCCATGAGATCATGCCCCAAGCCAAAACTAAGAGCCAGAAGCCTAACTGATTGAGCCACCCAGGCACCTGTCCTTTTAAAAAAATTTTTATTAAGTAGTGCTCGCTTAGGCATCATATATACTAAAAAAAAAAAAAAAAAATTAAATAAATTGTAGGCCAAACACGGGACTCCAACTCATGACCCTGAGTCAAATGCTCTGCCAAGTAAACCACCCAGATGCCCCCAGAGATTCCTTTAAATAAAGTCATGGAAGAGTTTCTAATCTGTCTCACACCCCAACCCCAACCTCCCAAAGAAATTTTCTTGCTACAGGCATGCATTTACTAGGGAAGAGAGTCACACGAGGGCAGTAGCAAACTGTTTTTTGCTTTTCAATGAACTTTGCCTTTCTAAAAATGTACCATACTCATACATATTATTCTTTCACTGAGTACTCCCATTGTAAGTACTAGTGAACTGGTTAAGGGGTTATAAAAACCTACATAATCCCATAATCAGTAAGGTAGCCAATTTTTCCCCCTTTCACAAAAGCCTGATGATTTATTCCATTGTCCCCCATTAGGATGGACAATTTAACAGGTTATCTTTTTTTTTAAACCATGTAGGACATTTCATTGCTTTCATTTCAGAAAGGAAGGCTAAGTTTGTAGGCAAGATGTTCGATATGGAAAATACCCTAAGGACTTTAGTTTTAGGAGAGCCAGAAAAACCTGTGGGAGAGGTAGATACCTTTAATTATAATGAGAAAGTGTCTGCTAAAATGGTTGTTAAATGGCATCATACCTTCTTCTGCGTTTTGTAGCCACTCAACGAATTTCTTCATCTGGTCAAGAAAGACACTTTTGCCTTTGGCAACGTGAGCCTCCTTGTACCATTTCAGTATTGCTTCTTCACTCAGTACATCAGCTGCAATTTCAAACCAAAGATTTCAAAGTTACTACATAAATGTCATTTTTTTAAAAATGTCATGTTTTAAAGCAATTTTTGTCTTATAATTTAATAGAAACCAATCACTTTAAAATACTAAAAGCTCTCTTATAAAACAAACCCATATCTGAAATGTATCAAGATGAAAAGGAATCAAGCTCATTTCCATATAGCAAGCACAGTGCTGTATTTTGGGAGTTAGTTTAGCAAATACTTAAGTGATGATGATGATGATGATGATGATGATATATCCCATCAGGCATGATATATTGCAGGCTCATCTGTGAGTCACTACTGGGACTTGGAAATCTTTCCCAGTGCTAATTTGCTGGTAGGAAAGTGGGTTATTTTGTAATTTTGCAAATGAATCAGCAATTCCAGCAATTCAGAACACTCTGTGTTCTGCCAACTTCAAACACGTCTTGATTAAGCAGTAACCTCAAATGACTGGTCTTTTAAGAGGATTTACTCTCTTAGGAGAGAAAAAAAAAAGGCAAATAAAAACACATAAGTAGAATATAATAGTGCTATTAACAAACAAGTATGAAGATGAGCTATCTGGGTGTATCATAGGACCAATATACATGTTACTCAAAATTCTACATTTATTCTATCACAAAGTCATGAATTTCTTATAATATCCTAAATCACAAGAGCAATGTTTTCTTTGTACTCCATTAAGAGAAAAACAGGGACATTAGGTAGACTCTTATAGGTTTCTAGCAAAAAGCATTATCTATTAACTACTCTACCTTAAATTCTAAATCCCACAGATGTGCCATGAAACCCTCAAGTTACCACTAATTTAGACTACTTAATGTTAAGAACAGGAAGGAGAATATGAAAATAATGGTCTATGTATTTTGCCAACATTCCAATGGGTTGTCTTTTGGGATTTCAGGGTAAGAAATGAGATGGGAAGCAGATAAAAAGAATTTATTATTGTCCCCAACACCCACCCAATCCATTAGAAATGCTGATAAATCACACTAATGAGGTTTTGCAGTTAAAATATAATTTTAACTTAAAAAAACAAGCAAAATAATTTGATATTGTTTTCTTTGAAAACATCACTAATGTTTTCATAACCCAAACTGGAAGTCCTTTTCAAAATTAATTGGTTTGAATTCAGTGGAAGAGAGTGAATGGACTAAAAATGCACACAACTGATTGTAGAAAATATCAAGTTTGTTTTCCTTATTTTCATCATTAAATACACTACATTTTGCAAGGGAAGAAGAAAGTCTGGATTTACTCATTCATAAAAGCTGGGTGTAAAAATCATAATCAAGAGTCCTATAGAATTACTCTTAGCATCTCATCTTTTCGCTCCCATTCCCAGCTCCTACTCTTCTCTCACAATGATAAAAAGACTTTGGCCATTTGCCATCAAAGCCCAGTGTTTGCAGAGGTGAGGAGCAGACAGTTCATACATAGCCCAAGGACATGACTTGTTCTTGTGCAAGGCTGCTTTGCAGATTTTTCAAGAACACTTATTGACTCAAACATGGATTTTTTAGTCCTTTTTAGAGAATTTGTTTTTATGACATTTTTTAAGAGGCTTATGATTTAGATCACTCAATTTCCAAACTGTTTTGGTCATGCTTTCCTATCAGATCACTTAGCATGTAAATCTAACATATGTATTTTTTTTTTTTACAGGCAAGCACTACAGAACTATTATTATAAAATAAACAGATTTTAAAATGTAACAAACACATAGAGAAATGCTATTTTATCTCCTTACTTTAATGAACTATGTGTGATGCAATGCTCATGTTGGAAAGCTGATGGAGACTGCACTTTTTCCCTCAGGTTTTCCTTCTGAAGATTAAGAGCTCCTCCGTGCATTTTATTGCCCCACAGAGGCTGCAAGAGGCCATGTCACTATTAAAATGCTGGTCAAACAGACACTGAATCACTAGGTAAAACTTATCAGAAGCACTGTCCACAGAAAGTGAGACAAACTGCAAAGTTGAGTTCCTAGAAGAGCCTAATTTAGTAATGAATACTTGCTGCAAGACCAAATTTCTAGTACCAGGGAAGAAATAATAAAGAGGGGGCAAAAACAACTACACAGGACAGCTTAGGAAGCAAAAGCACAGACATCAAAAAGTTGAAGAAACTCAACGTTTGTTTAGTGAAAGGCCTAATCTAAAGAGGAAAGAACTTCCTGAGGTACAAAGAGATAACTTCCTCCCCTACTAAGGAAAAGTGGGGAGAGGAGTTCATTAACGCTGAAGAACAACAGTGTTTGTCGGGATCTCCCAGAAATGCCTGCTAGGAATAGAATATCAGTAAAAGTACAGTAAGAAAAACATTCTACAAGTGCATGTAGAATTCTCTCAGATTACAAAATATCTTCTTCCATTCTATCTGGCTTAATACTATGTGCCTCTAACATCCTATCTCACTTCTCATCCTCCTCTGTGTGAGTCTTATTTTAGAAATGAAATGGTGACTTTAATTCTTGGTTTTCTTCTACACTCTAAAATTTAGCATCTATTCTGTTCATCGTCTCATTCCCAGCATTTAATGGAAGATCTGCCATCTACTACGCATTCAATAAATGTATGATGCACAAATCCAACTTGATGAGAAAAACTACATATTTCTCAATTTGCAGAGTTATAATTTAAATGCTGGGTTTTCACTAGGATCAAAGAGAGAAGACTGTACAAGTGGTCTGAGAATGGCAAAGCTGTAAGAAAGATTACTTAGATATTTACGTTAAATCTCATGTCACTTGCGGGGGTGCCTGGGTGGCTCAGTGGGTTAAGTGTCCCACTCTTGGTTTTGGCTCAGGTCAGGATTTCAGGGTTGTGGGATTGAGCCCTTTGTCAGGCTCCCTGCTCAGCATGGAGTCGGCTTAAGATTCTTTCTCCCTCTCTCTCTGCCCCTCCTCCCCACTTGTGAACTCTTGTATGTGCTCTCTCCCTAAAATAAATAAATAAAATCTGGGGATCCCTGGGTGGCTCAGCGGTTTCGCGCCTGCCTTTGGCCCAGGGCGCGATCCTGGAGTCCCGGGATCGAGTCCCGCGTCGGGCTCCCGGAAGGAGCCTGTTTCTCCCTCTGCCTGTGTCTCTGCCTCTCTCTCTCTCTCTCTCATAAATAAATAAAAATAAATCTTAAAAAAAATAATAAAATAAATAAATAAATAAATAAAATCTTAAAAAATATATATTAAAAACAGAAACCCAAAACGATGTCACTTAAAACTTATGAAGTTCATTATTTTAGGGATGTCACATAGACATACAAGTCAAAAATAATTTACCTTAAGAATGCTATGGTGAGAAGGCCACTCACCTTTTTTTAGGATGAGAAAAGAAAGTTTCTTTCACAAAAATGTGCATGAGGGACAGAACTTAACCTCAGAAATATCTGCAAACCACACAATCCATGATAGAGGTACTAACAGGGTTTGAGAAGGGAGTTTTATATTTTTCAGATCTACATGCTGAGAATATGGGTACGTAGCTTTGGGACAAAAGGAAGAGAAATTATTTTAAGAGGTGACTAATGTCTGAAAATTAGTGATGGGCTTACTATCTTACTATTTTTCTTACTGCATAGAAATGTAAAAATCTAGATTTTAATACTGAAAGTGAATCTTAACTTAATGACCAATCCCTACTTTTTCTTTCATTCCAGAAGAGCACTATTATTTATAGTTTATTCACTTTCACTCCCTTGTTATTTACATGTTTGAAAAAAAAATCTTTCAATTTGGCATTCATTTAAAAATAATTAAGTTTGTCAAGGAGACAGGGCAAATCATACCCCCAAGTGTCTGTTATCCTCACATTCTAGAAACATTCTAGAAATAAAGGGAAGGTATGTGTGTATATTAACAGAGAGAGATTAAAAGTGACAGGAGAAATTATTTATTTCTATTACATTTTTAAAAACCTGCTTTAAAGCAAAATATTCCTTACAATAAATAAAGGGAATCCACATTACTACATAAAAGAAGCAAAAGAGATACTATTTGGTATTTGTTGAATGTGTGTGTGTACATGGAATTAAACAGAAGTATAATCTTGGAGCATGCATGTTCTTATAGTTCATAGAATTTGTCAGTTCTGGCATTTTGTAACTCTTTAGACCACTGGTCCTGACCAACAGTCACAGCATCACCTGGAAATGTGTTAAAATGCAAATTTGTTGGGCCTGAACTTGGACCTTCTGAACCAGAATCTCTGGGGAATCTGTTTTAATAAGCTCTCTAGGTGATTCATATGCACAGTAGCACTGGGGAAGAGAGTGCTTTAATACATACACACTATTCCTGAAGCATTTCGAGGCATATGAAATACAGAATAAGAATATCCAAGTCCTCGTAAAACAAAAAATGTACATTTCCTGGTGCACAGATGTTTGTTGGATAAAATTAGGTCGAATAAAAAACCACTATCCAAAAAAAGGTAAGAAGGTAAACACTAACTCTTAATAGTAGGGTGGAAAGATCATTCCTCGGGGATTCCATGTTTCCAAGAGGAAAAAAAAAAATCTAATTATTTCATCCAGTATAATAGCCTATCTGTATAATTTTGTGGGAAATTATGAAACTACCTAGGAAATAACACTTAGTTTTCATTCCTCAGTGATGTATTTTCGGTTTCCATTTTATGGTTTCCTGATTTCATTCACGAAAATAACTAAGCCATAATAAAACTGACGTTGACACCTTCCTGTGTTCCCTTGGGTTCGCTCATACTTTCCACAGACCTGACTTTTAACTACTTAAAACCTGACCACCTAGTTAATTAATGGCCTTAGGAAGAGCTATTGCTTTTTTTTTTTTTCTTCTTGGTATCCACTTCTCTGTTAATTTTGTAATTCCAGGTCTCTGTTTTTTTGCATGTGGAGATGAAGAATAAGAAATCACTCAAAGCATCCAGTTTTGTTGTCAATAGATGTTATAAGGAGTACAGTGGGAAAGAATGTTGACATTAATGGTTAAAATGAGAAATCTGAAAAAGAATTTTAATAGATGCCATTACTGACAGAGTAGTACGTGTATATGTGTGTGTGTGTGTGTGTGTGTGTGTGTGTGTGTGAAAATCAAGTTCATTAATAAAATGAAGTGCTCCTGCAGATAAGGCTCAAACAGTATGTCTCTGTTACAAAAAGATTTGGTTAGTTGGGTTAGCTTTTTTTTTAAATATAAATTCATTTTTTATTGGTGTTCAATTTGCCAACACCCAGAATAACACCCAGTGCTCATCCCGTCAAGTGCCCACCTCAGTGCCCATCACCCAGTCACCCCCACCACCCCCCGCCCACCTCCCCTTCCACCACCCCCAGTTCGCTTCAGTTGGGTTAGCTCTTAAGTGACAAGAAAGTAAACTGTGTGCTTAGGCTAGTAGTTTACAAACAGTTTGCTTTTCTGTAGGGGATAATCCTGGCCACTCACAAAGCAAATGTGAAACCTGTCTCAGAGGTCTCTCTCTACCAGCTTACAGTGAAGTGAGCAATGGTTAGTGTGGACAGAGTGGCCACGGGCTGGGTGTGCACGGTTTCTCTTTCTTGGCTACTGGGTACCGCAGGTGGGTAGCCATATGACCCTCAGGTTGGGTTCTGATGGGTCACCTTGGGCATCCTCTAAGCCCTAGTTTTAGGACGTCAATATCTCCTGACACCATGTCCAAGAGGACCTAATTCAGATCTGGCCAGAGAAACACACCAAGTACTGAACTTCAAATGGGACGTGTAAGCACATACTCCTACTGATATAAAAATTGTGCTGAATACCCTCATGCTGAGAAAGTAAAATATTACCCAAACACTTGTAGCCAAGATATGTGCATCGAAGAATCTGGATAATTAGAACTCTGTGAAATGCTATTTTAAAAATAGCTATTAATCAATAATATAAAATTCTTACACTCCACATGTCCAAATTATCATTCAAAATAGACAAATTTAAAAACGCATAGAAAGGAAAAGAAACATTTAGGTGATGTTAATCATTTTATAATGTTCAAAATGTATCATTTCTTAAGTGCTCCTTCTTCCCCCCATAAAACTATGTGAACTCAGACCAAAGAATAGCCCAGGATCATTTTTTGTATACTACAGGTATAGAAAATGAGATCAGTTAACATTCTAATAGTGTTCACTTATTAAAGGCAGTGCTAGTTGTCATGACAACCTAATCCTTCCAAATACAATGAAAAGACAGTAAAGTGTAAATTCTAAAAATAATCATTTCCATGAAGAACAGGAGAATGGCTGGACCAGATAATTAAAATACAAAGTAAAAAGCTAATTATTTCAGTAATTTTAGTCAGCTTTTTAGCATCTGAGCAGGTCTGAATATACTACAGGCAGCCCTCAGTAGTCACTGTTATTAGAGCTAATCCTTAAAATTCAAAAGCAGACCTCATTACTTTTTGTTAGTACAGTCTTTTTCACCATCCCTCCCCACCCAAAATAATAACCAGTTTATCATCAGCCTTCTGGCAATGGGCCCAGGGGCCTAATCATGCCTATATGGCATTTGCACTTTCTCTTTTCACATAATATGGTTGCCTCACTAAAACTTGCAAAAATTAGCATGAACCCCATTTCCCCCTTTGCCTCCCCCAACCCTGTGCTGGGCCTCAAAGAGCTTCAACAAAACATGGAAACGTTGTAGAGTAACATGGACAGATACCTTTATAAAAGAGAACCACGATCTTCTGAAAAGCTTTCATGAAATGGATGTTGTCGTAACAGTATTCTTGAACCTTCTGGAGGAGGATCAGTTCTGACTGGCCCTGGGAACTAAACACAGCCAGCAGTGGAGCATATTGCTGGAACAGAAGTGGGGAATAAGACCAACCATTAATTTTCATGGGAAGTACAGGGCCAACAATACTTGAATCACAGCTGGAATCTGGGGGATTTGCTTAGAAAGCATTTATTTTTAGGATTATAACAGTGTCCAATCAGAATTTATCTTTTATCTTAGCGTCATATCAGATTTCTTCACAGCACCCACTAAAAGAAGAAGAGATCAAATATGAAATTCTGACTTTATTAAAGGCCATGTACTACATCATCTACTGGGCACTATAAAAAGAAAATAGAGTGAGGTCTTGGAGTGGCCACATTCGGTATTGGTGGAGTGTGGAGTTTTCTTTTCCATACATCCCGGACCCCCCTCACAGGTCATCTTTGTGGTTTTGTTCATTTTGTTCATATTGCTCCCTTTGTCCCAATTGTCCCTGGTTTCCGGTCCCTGATGTATAGCCACCGTTTTTTCTTAAGACCTAACTAACCCCATTCACAAATTTCCTTCAAGGAGCCCTCCCGGATCAAGTTAACCTGCAGATTTTACTCACTGCTCTGTTCTAAACCCTGAGAGTTCTTTAATTTACATTCTACCTAATTTCTACTAGGTAGTTTTTGACTTACTAGTTCAAATGTAAACTCTGAAGGAAGGATCTAAGTCTTTCACTCATCTTAATATAGCTTTATAGGGAGTAAACAAGCAAAAACATGTATCCATGAAAAAAACATGCAATTTACACAATGAATTGACTTCCGACCAATCAGACACTTCTCAAATTCTAATGCCAATCAGTAGTCTACTTAAAATTACCAAGAATTTTTGTCATGTAGAAAGAAAAAAAACAAAAACAAAAACAAAACAATAGGCCATATTTTTCTTTAAATACTGAATATGATTTTTCTGTGAATTTTCTGACATTGTGTTTATTTTTTTTAAGGTTATTTATTTATTTATTTGAGAGCAAGAGAGCATAAGCAGGAGGAGGGGCAGAGGGAGAGGAAGAAGGAAACTCCCCACTAAACAGGAAGCCCGACACGGAGCTTGATCCCAGGACTCTGGGATCATGACCTGAGCCAAAGGCAGACGCTTAACTAACGGAGCCACCAAGGTGCCCCCGACATGGTGTTTAGTAAGAATTTACTCTTTGATATTTCATAGGCCCTTACCTCTGAGACATTTTAGATAATGGCAAATTTGAAATCAAAACAAAACAAAATAAACCCACAACAACAACAAAATCAAAGAAAAAAAATGGACATCTATCTTTGGCCTAAACCTGGGTGAAGTGCAGTTAGAACCCATGTGTCAAATGTAGAGTTGACAGCTGCCATAGGTCTGCAGCCACGACTGTGCCCTCTTGAGTCTGTACCTTCAGGTGCTTAAGGGCCTGCTCCGCAACCAGTTCTTCCTTCTTGTTCCATTCAACAGCATTCATTATACAGGTCCACAGAAGTCCAATCACTGCTGTCTCTGGAAGATCATTCCTCTTCATTTCTTCTTTGACGTAGAGCACCACCTACATTTCAGGGAGGAAGGGGTCAAAGAGGAACAGGCAGATAGGAGGCTCCCTCTCACTGTGCCTGGTCAGTAAAAGGTTTTGGGAGGATAAATATTCTGCTCAGTCCCTCTTTTCCTGGGACATATTCTCAGAGGACAAGAGGGAGGAAAAACACAATGATGTGTTCTCGAAGCAGATTTATTTTTAGTCCAAAAATTAATAGGCTCAGCTCTGGCCAGGAGTTGCTGGGTAGTAAGAAATAAGAGGGAATCTTTGTTCCTTAGGAGTTAATTCTTTTACATGCAGCAACCCCCCTTGGGTCCGGCAGAGCAGATTACATGGGCCAATTTGATTCTCTCATGGGGTTTCAAACAAGGGGATGGAGCCGGGACTCTTTTCCTCCGATCCTCAACTCTCAACTTTAAACCCGTTGATGAATGATGTCTTGGGTTTGTGCAAGTCCATTCACTATAATTTATTCCTTAATGATTATTTCTGATGACCCTGATTCCCCATGTGAATAAACTGTAAAGTGCAGAGGCAATTTTTTTAATATGATACATATTAATCCAACAACAACAGACAGGTTATTTTCTCCCTTAGAATCATGTTTAAATATGCAAATTTATCCTCCAATCAGATGGCCTGGAATAAAAGGTCTGCCTAGCTTAATCAAACTTGTTTAGAAAAGTCTTTTCCCTTTTGAAATATAATCATAAAGACAGTGATGAAACACCATAATCTCTATCAAGTATACTACTGCTTTGTGAATAGCACAACTCTCGCCTGGTCCCCACTTATCAGTGAATATCATAGTTTTCTTTCCTCCTGGCTGGTGTCATAAACGGGTTAAGTGGCCTTAGAGAAGAGAGGGGACTGGGAGGTCCCAGTGCCTGAGCTGGCTGGAGGAAGCTGCCAAGATAGGTGACATCCTTGCATCCAGAAGCATCACAGTGTTATGATGTTGGTTTTGCTTTTTTTTCCTCCATCGAAAAGTCATGTTCAAGTTCTTACTTGGAGAAATGTTCCTGAATACATTACTGACCTTACTGCCGTGAGACTTAGAAATATTTTTGTCACAACACCTCCATCTGCTGGATAGCATTGGTCCAGAATTCTCCAGCCACATAAGGTACCGGGTGGGGCTTAGAGCACAGAGCGCTAAGCATTTGGGACTTGGAAGTGAATGGCAAAAGGAAAGGACTTGATTTAATTTTGGATTATCATGTAAAAACTGTTAAAGTTCAAATAGGAGGTTTTCTGCAGATGGGAGTTTTTTTTTTTTTTTTTTTTTTAAGATTTTATTTATTTATTCACGAGAGACACACACACAGAGAGGCAGAGACACAGGCAAAGGGAGAAGCAGGCTCCATGCAGGGACTCGATCTCGGGATCATGCCCTGAGTCAAAGGTAGAGGCTCAACCGTTGAGCCACCCAGGTGTCCCAGATGGTAAATTTTTTAAAAATTAAAAATATATAGTCACAGTTATACAAACTACCATTATAAAAAAAGGTAGTATTTACATTTACAGGGATACACAGCTATTGCGAGTATGATCAAATAAGCCACTGGCCCAACTGCTCTTTTCCCAAGATATAAATTAAAAAACCATCAAAATTTTTTGTCTTAAAATAAAAAAAAACCCTACATATTCATACCCAGTGATCCCTGAAATACCCAGTGTTGATTTCAATTTTTTTAAAAATTTTTTAAAAATTTATTTATGATAGTCACACAGAGAGAGAGAGAGAGAGAGAGAGAGAGGCAGAGACACAGGCAGAGGGAGAAGCAGGCTCCATGCACCGGGAGCCCGATGTGGGATTCGATCCCGGGTCTCCAGGATCGCGCCCTGGGCCAAAGGCAGGCGCCAAACCACTGCGCCACCCAGGGATCCCCCAGTGTTGATTTCAAATACTAACCATATACTTAGCCATATTATAATATCTGCGATAAAATGGAAAACCCACTCTATAATGGTGTATATGGAGTGGATGGCAACTCTATTTAACAGATGAACTATTCGGCTAATCACAGTAGCCTGATAAAATAAATCACTTGCGTGGAAATGACCATCAATTTCTGGAACATGCTAGAGGATTCTGAATCAAAACTTTGCAATTATGCTAGTTTAAATGGTATAAACAAATACATAAAATTCACAGAAGTAAAAAAGGAAGTCTCCTTCAGGAAGGTCAAGTCTGTGCCACATGATGTTACTGCTCCCATTCATGTGTTTTGCAGTGATACAAGCCGATGGTTTCCTACCTCCTTGATTGGGCATTCCTGAGAAAGACGCTCCTGGAGCTCCTTCTGCAGCTCCTTCCTGGTGCCCAGGGACTGCTGGACTCGGAGGAAGTCGGAAAGCTCCTTTAGGCCTGCGTCAGTGAAGTATTTAGCAAAATGATCCACGCTCTGCCTATTAACTGGAAAGAGTTCCTGAAAGACAAAAGGACAAAGACTATTAAACAAAAAACTATTCATATTTCAGTAAGCATAAAGGACAACATTTTCATATTAAAATAGCACTCAGGCCATCTCATATTTGGAAGACCAGAACAAAGGATGATTGTCAAAAGAACAAATCTTGGGTATATTTCTTGAGCATTCACTAAGCACCTTTTAAAATTAGGCAGTTTTATAGAAAAAGAGAAAAAAATGCTAACCAACTTATATAAACTGGCTTCACTCATTGTGAACCAATATTTACTATCTCTTTCACTTTAATCAAAGTGTAGCATGTATGAATACAGAAGTAAACTTGCTAAATTAAATGCAAATAATATGATAACTTAGGAGTCAAAAGGCAAAAGCCAGTTTTAATACTGCTGAGATGTCTTGAGATAACATTAGAAAAACAACATTGACTATTATCTCAAGAACCTCTATTCACATTCTGAGAAAATGCTGCTATTATTCTAATACTAGCTTGGAGCGAAAGAAAATTTTTGTCTATTAATGATGGTGGCTCTAAATTAAGTCACAGCAAGATCTAATCTAAACCAACCCTATCAACTCTTCAGTTCATTACATAATTCTGTTGGAAATTTTTAAAGAGAGCAGTATACCATGGCTGCTTGCATATTTTTACCTCATTTCCATTTTACCTTACACAGCTTGGCAGAGTCTCAGTAACACTTAGTCATGTTCTAATCCTGTGTGACTTTAACACCCAACTAAGATATTAAGACAGTTTTTAAAACTCTCACATTTTTCAGACTGCTGCAGTCTAAAAAAATAGATCCAAACTTTCATGGTGGTTAGATTTGCATATGTATGGTCAACGGGCTATATTGCTCCAGTAAAAATCTCGGTGGAAAAATCTGTAACAGGTTTGCCACCAGGTAGAGGGACAGAGCCAAAGCCTTCTATGACATGACTCAAATTTCAATATTCTCTATATCATCATCCCCAAACTTGTCTTGTTGAGTTCCGAGTTTCAAAATGTCAGAAGAGTTGATGGGAGCAGCTATTAAACACATATTCAGAGCAGCCCCGGTGGCTCAGTGGTTTAGCGCCTGCCTTCAGCCCAGGGTGTGATCCTGAAGACCGGGGATCAAGTCCCACATCAGGTTCCCCACAGGGAGCCTGCTTCTCCCTCTGCCTGTGTCTCTGCCTCTCTCTCTGTCTCTCATGAATAAATAAATAAAATCTTTAAAATAAATAAACAAACAAACAAACACACACATATTCATGTTAAAGCAAACATTTCATATCAGACTGAAATTCTGGCACATTTGTTCTGTCATTCAAGAGGTCTTCCAAATCTGAGATGCTGGGAACTAATCTGAGCTTCTTCTATGAATCAAAATGTGATGGGCATATTCCTCATAATTATGTAAAGTAAAAATTTTTATAGAGGATGACTGAAGTCTCAACAAGGCTAAGGAGCTTGACTGAAATTATGTGGCCAGCTATATTTAAGGTCACAGCTGAGGACACCCAATTATTCTGTTACTCCACACAAGTATTCAATATTCAATTTAGTAAGAATGGGACTGCAAATTATGTTCAGAGCAATATATCATCAAACATATTACTGGTGGCTTATTTATGAACTATATCCATAGCCCTTATAAATGACACATAATACACTGAAGATTATTATTCAAATTAAACCGAAGTAAAGTTGGTCTAAATCCTATCACGACATTTATTGGCTTGGAATATGGTTTGTATTTGTTAGAAAAACCCTATCTAGGTACAAATGTCCATCAGATTAAAGTCTCCCCGCTTCTGCGTCTATTCCCAAAAGCAAAGCCAGAGTGATCCCGTTTAGACCCTAAACACAATTATACACAATCCTGCTGAGAATTTCCCAAAAGTTTTCCATCAGAATAAAAAACAAAGTTACTAGATGTTATCGACCTGCTACATCTCTGAGCTGATCTTTCACTCTTACCAACCACTCTCCCCCTTACTGCCCCCAACATGCTATGCCCCAAAACCTTTGTATTCTGTTCCTTTGCCTGAGAACTCTTCCTAGAGATACCTAGATTGCTCACTCCTTACCTCCTTCAAGTCTACACAAATGTTACCTTGTCAGAGACCTTCTCTTACCACTGAAAATCGCATCCTACTCTGACACTCCTTAGAGCTTCCCTAGCTCATTTTTTCCTCATAGCACTTTTAATTTCTTATTGAACTACATTCTTTTTTAAAGAGTTTATTTATTCATGAGAGACACACAGAGAGAGGCAGAGACATAGGGAGAGGGAGAAGCACGCTCCGTGCAGGGATCCTGATGTAGGACTTGATCCCAGGACCCCAGGATTCACAACCTGAGCAGTCGCTCAACCACTTAGCTACCCACGTGCTCCTGAACTACATATTTTAATGGTTGATTTAGTCTGTTGCCTTCCATCCCCTCTTTTCAGAGTTGCTATAATTTTTTTTTGTGCTTCCATATTACAGAAGTGGGTAACTATTGAACTTTGAGATATGCTTTTTTTCCTAAAATGTACTAGTACAGTCAGAGAGAATTTTGTTGTGTTAAGGAAACAAAAAATTTCCTCTTTGATGGTGAAACTGACCCTTTAGTTTCCCCTTCATTTACTGAGTTAGCAAATAGCAAGCGGCACGGTCCACAGAGAAATACTCTGTTCTTGTCAAGCTTACAGTGATTCTTGTAGAAATGTCTACCTGTGCTTTTCATATCCAAAACATATGCGGACATGGAAACCTCATAGGAACAGTTAAATAATATACTTTTCAAAAAGGAAAGACATTAAAAAAAATTAAGTGACTTAATAAAGTTAACCAAGCTCTGCCTATTGGCATCTTTAAGGAATCATGGCTTAAGAAATAACTGAGTCTTTTGTGGCAAGTTATAATAGACTGTATATTTGTTCCCAATCATTTGCCCTCTCTCCTTTAAATAAGTATTAAGAAAGCCCCTCCTTGCTGTGTCTGTGTGCAGAGGTGGAACAGTAGGTTACGACAGAATGAACTTTCCCACACACCCCACTTCTAGGCTTCACGAGGACTTCTTTCGGCCAGTAAGAGCTGAGCTTTTACTACACTGGAGTGATTCACTTCTATCTCCTGTGCTCCTGGTCCTTTGCCATGAGGACAGAATGGCCCACCTGGGAGGTGCAGCTGCAGGCTAGGTCTCAGAATGAAAAGGTATATGGATCACAGTGGGACGTGGCCCAGATATAGCCTATCCACAGACCTAGGAACAAGAATATATTGTCTTCCCATGAACTTCCATTCAGCTTTGACACCTATCACTTATGTTTTCTCCTTCTGTTTATAGGATCTACTTGAAGTCCTTGAGAAAGTAGGTTCTTAAAGGCAAGGAACTTTTCTATCCTGTTCTCTCCTGGCTCCTCAGCTTCTAGGACCATGCCTGGCACAGAACAGGCACTCAAATATAGGCTGAATAAAACTTATTATTAGGGACACCTGGGTGGCTCAGCAATCTGCCTTTGGCTTAGGGCGTGATCCCAGAGTTCTAGGATAGAGTCCCTGTCAGGAGCCTGCTTCTTTCTCCCTCTGCCTCTCTCTGTGTCTCTCATGAATTAATAATAAATAAAACCTTTAAAACACACACACACACACACACACACACACACACACACACAACTTATTATTAGCTCCAGAAATTAGCTAGATTCTGTATCTTTAAAATTTTCTTCTTAATCATATTAAGACTTTAAAGACCCAAAAGGGCTATTTTAAGGGAAGCTTTAAGAGATAAGAAATTTTAAGTGATTGAAAATAAAAGCATTGGGGGACCCAGGTGGTTCAGTGGTTGAGTGCCTGCCTTCAACTCCAGTCGTGATCCCGGGGTCCTGCTGGGAGCCTGCTTCTCCCTCTATGTTTTTGCCTCTCTGTGTGTCTCTCATGAACAAATAAATAAAATCTTAAAAAAAAAAAAAAAGGACAGTGAAAGCATTTATAGTTAAAATTATCCTTGGGTTTTCTGAGGGGAAGAGCTCACTTTTAGAATTACCCTACAGACAGGCAGATACCCTTGCGCACTGGAACACTTCAGAAGTGAAAAACAGGAAAGACCAGGTGAAGAGAAGATGATAAAGGTGTCTTTCAATTTTAGACTTTGTCCTAGATTTCAAAAGCAATGTCACTTGGAGAAATTTCTGTCATTTGCACATCTGTTGCTTCTAGCAGAAAGAAATTATAGTGAGCAGATAGAAATATAAGAACAAAATTTTTCTCTTGATTCTTTTTTAAATACAAAGAGAAATAAAAATATAATCAAGTAATTGTGATCACAGAAACTTAGAATCAACCACAATAAACTTATTTGCAGTTTATTGCAAATACCCAAGTATTTCCAAGGTATCTTGGTATAAACAAGGAATCCTGTTTAAACTGTTATTTTGTTAAATTAACAATCATGTGAGATCAGTGTCATCCATCTCTAACCTAACACATAAATGTTTAATTAGGTGGGACTGATGGGACTTTATAATATTACAACTTAAAATTGGACTCCTTAATTTTATCATTCCATTTATTTATAAAGATTAAGTTGGAATTAGTTTTGATCTGCCAAATATACAGAAATAAAAGGAACCACGCTCCAATTTAACAAAGACCCAAGCATTTCAGTCATGGATTGACAAACCCACAACTGACACATCAAGCATACAATCCCTTGTCTAGACAACACTTACAAGCAGCCTCTTGTCTAAGTTGGCTTTTCTCAAAGAAGAGGTAACAGAGTTGGCATCTTTTTCTGCCATCCATGCTTTAAAAAGCTTGACAGCAAATGAGGCTGCAATACCTGTTTAAAAAAAAAAAAAAAGAAAAAGAAAAAGAAAAAAAGTGAGAGTTTCATTCCTTTCATAAGCAAAACCACTTGTGATGATGGACAAGGCCACCCGGCCCTAGGTTTCCTGAAATGAGTAAACTGCTCAAATACTTGAATTGGTTGAGTAAAGCATAGCTCTCTAGGTGCAGTTCTCTTCATTAGGCACAGTTCTATTTTCATTACTCAAGAGAGTATTTTTTATAAGAGGGAAAAAGTTAAAATAGTTTTCAAAGTGGGACTCCCTAATTCCAACCTGGTATAATTGTAAATTTATTTATTTATTTTTACCTTGGTTTCAAACAGATTAAAAACCCAGTACTTTCTAGTGCTTTTGCCTCCATTTCACTATGTGGCTCACCAATATTTTATGTGTGTAATAGTAATCCTGAGGTATAGCAAACAAAAAAATGAAATGGCAACATGTCAACTATTTTGCTGATAAATAATACCAGTCAAAAACCATTGTTGGTGATGGCTATAAATACAGCTATGCAAGACAGTACATTATTTACTTTACAATTTTACTTTTTATAAAAAGCATTTGAAATACTCATGAGCTAAACTATAAAAGCATTGAGGCTGTTTCAAATTGAACTTTTTTCGGGATATTTTTAAAGAGATGACTAAAAGAGCCACAGTAATCAGAAAACCACTCGATTACATATCCATACTAACATTAAGATTTATTTCCAAATATAAGTAATTAGATAACGAGTAGACAGTTCTCCTGTGAACACTTCAAATTTCCAAGTTAATGTTACATTTACTTAAGAGTTAAAATGTAGTTGAAATATTAAATTGATTTTTCTCAATTGAAGCTTCACTATTATTGGTCTAAGCAGCTCTATTCCCCTTTTCTTTTCCTAACAGTATTTTAACTTTGCTTAGGCCAGGTGACTTCTAGTCTAAGTCCTGGTACCACCTCCTTCTGCAATGATTAGAGACCTCATGGGTAGCTAATCTGCCCAGGGCATCTCCCTGGCAACTGCTACTGAGCCAAAACAAATCATGTGGCCTATGACAGCCAATTAGGTGAAAGCAAGATGAATTAATTATCCTATGTTGAGAATTACTCTTTCACTGAATCTGAACAAGAAAGCATGTGCCAGCAGACATCTTACAATGACAAGGGAAATCATACTTGGAATGATGCTATTAAATGGTAGTGAGAAATAATGGGAGAAAATATCTGAGACCTGGATGACATTATTGTTCACCCTGAAGTCGAGGCGACTTCTATACTTTTTGTTACATACAAAATGTTCTTATATGTCAACAAATGTTCTTATATAGCAATTTGAGTCTTGTATTCGAAGTTAGTTGCATGTAAAAGCATCCAATTGATATATAAATTAGGCAAACGCCAACTTTATCCAGTTTTCTTCACTTGAATAAGCAGAGGAACTAGTCAAAAAAGAAAAAAAATTGAAAACTATGGCTAGGACAATAGAACAGGTGCTATATACTAGGGAATTTTATATTTGTTGACATGAATTTTTAATACTCTCAGTTCACCAAGTCAATGTAAAATTTAGTATATATTTATGTCATTAAATCAAAAATTAAGATGCAGTATAATCTGTATTTCATTAAAAATAATGTTTTAAACCAGGAATGTAAATCTTGGCTTAAACCTATCACTTTGCATTAACAGTGGTTCCTATTGGAAAATCTGGGAAATTTCTCTATACTCAAGATTCTTCTGAGTGGAATAATCCTTTCTCCTTAGCTATTGTGTGCAGTTGGGAAAAAGGTGTAATTTATCAATATACTCCTATCGAAGAAGGGAAAGTTTAAGCCTTTAGCTTCTAAAGATGGTGGAGTGTCAGAAAAAATTATATGACACAAACACTGTCATTCCGTAGCAAATGTATTTTTCTTTCCCCCCTCTTTCTTAAATTTCAATATAAAATTTTCAAATATAAAGAAAAACTGAATAAATTGACTATAAACACTCATATACCCACTACCTAAATTTTATACCTGTTAGAATTTTATTTGCTCCATCACTGTCCATCAGGCTAATAATTTTTGATACATTTCAAAGGAAGTTGTAGGTATCACTTAGAATTTTACTACAACTAGAAAGAAAAGTATTTTTTTATGAAGCCTAGGATAATCTAATATAATTGGCATTTACTGTTTACATTTTACCTTGTTTTATTTAAGTGTAAAATGGCTCACAACATAAATAAGATGTGAAGTATCACAAATTCTCTTTAGGAAAACACTTTAAAATGTCATATTAACAACACACTAATAATCACAGAATCTGAACTGTCACAAATCTAAGCTATGTTAAGTCAAAAACTATAGAAAATCTCTAAGATCACTTGATTCTAAATTTACTAATCTTCTTTCAGCTACAAGGAAACTAGAATCCATTTTACTGTAAGCATGAACGAGGCTGGGACTTCAAAATTTGTAGGAGAAAAACTACGTTCTAAGAAGCAGATGTTTTCACAAAAGCTCTTTTATTTTTAAGAAAAAAATAACTCTTTGTTTTGTGTTGCATTATAACTCGAATATCATTATCCTCCTCTAAGAGCCCACTTTTGTTTTATTCTATAACCAAGTGATTGTATATATGCTTATCAAACTCTTAATGCCTTAAAATTAAAGCAAGACTTTGAGGCAACCATCTGGACGTTCTTTCTAAAACTGAGATAATGAATATCTTAAAATGTGATAAAATGAACATCTGAGCACAAGGTTTTGGGAAGTAATGGTTTAGAAGAATGGTCCTAACCAGGGAAATAACATCCTGGTGGGGCGTGGGGAGGAGTGAGCATTTGGGAAAATGAAGGGGCCTTTTTTTCATTATACTAGAGGTGGGTGCTACATGCTGGTATTTTGTGCCTAAGGTCAAAAAGGTTAAATTCCCACAAAGCACAATGAAGCATTTTCCCAGCAAAATATGCCGGTAGCAACTAAATGGAGAGAAGTGGCTTAGAGTACATCAACTTCAGGGTTATCTGACCTAGACATTAAAGTCCTACAGCCCAAATTTCAGGTTATTATTAGTTTTTATTTGTCTTTGTAGGAGTGGGCATCTTCTGTCTTCCAGTTCCCTACAATAAGCACATACAATTCTTATTGTTTAAAGATAAACAGAAATTCTCTTACATGAAGGATGGCTGGGTAGCAGAACACAATAAGAAGAGGTACTGGTATTTTTCTAACCATCCGTGGCATTACTTTTTATATCTGCCAGGTAAGAAAGCACGAGAGTAATTACCTTCTTTGACTAAGCTGTCGGTGAACAGACTGGTGAGGATGGTGGCAGGAAGGGTGCCATTGCCCAGCAGGATCCCCGACAGCATTGCCAACTTTGTCTGCTCTGTTTCGGAAAAGGCTTTAAGGAAGAGGAGAAGCTGTGGGTCAAACAAAAGAAATTATGTCTATAAAGCCAAGGACTAAAGTAGGAAAATAACAAATGGAATGTGCACGCATGGCTAGATGGCAAACAGCTAGCTGGTCATATGCAGAGCATAGTTATTATTCATTAGAAACACACACATATGCTCACTCGTAAACTGGAGGCTAAGGAAAGTGATTTTCTCAGGCATGGTTCCTTTCTTCCAAGTTTACTTACTTACACATAGCTATAGATAACATTCACGGAAACAAAAAGAGACATTTGAACAGTGTAAATAGGCTACATAAAAAATTTACATTTGACTTTGTAGAGGACAGATGGTACATTTTACATAATGAGCACAGCATTTACTGACGTATATTATTGTCCTTCACATTTTTCATTTTTGTGGGTATCCTGTGCCCCCACTAGATCTACCCATTTTATTTCGGTTTGTTAAGGCACAATGAACAAAAAACAGGAAAAAGTCAATAAGCTCTGACATCATCACAGACTTTTCTGAATTCAGAGCATATAATGTTCTTCAAAGCAAGAATGTTGAGTGAGAAAGGGGTTTCTTAAGTTCTTGATGCTCTTGTAAAAATAACAAGACTCAAACTTGGTATTTCTCGGATCATGCAGTTTTACCAGCCCTGGTGATGAGGTAACGGAGGATCTGACACAAGTTCTTAATGGAGAAAAGACCTCTGATGTGTTAGAAAGAACAGTTTTGGAGGGGTAATTGAAAAAGTAGCAACCCCAGAACGGCTAATGGAAAACCTAAGCAAAAGCGATTATACCTCACTTCCCATTTTTAATTCTAAGAGTATATTCAGTCATGTGCAACATCCCCCTCTTTCCCCACCTAGTGCTTTGACTCTATTCCATGACTATCATAGTCCTTGGGCATGTTACCAAGATCCCCAGGGCTCAACATCACAACTGGGGCATTGCTGACTTTTTCATTACTTTGTACCAATGAAATTCCATTAACTCTGTGCAGCACGTAGAGCAATATTAATTTACCATCCCTGACAGTTATAGGATTATTACATTACAGAGAAGTTATGTGATTCTAAATGTTTATATTATGAGTAAGTGGCAGAACTGGAATCAAACTTGTCCATTTCACTCCCAGGTTATGCCTATTAAAGTTGCAAAGAATTGAAAAAAAAGTCACCTTCAAAGTTTGTAAGAAAACAATGAGGGAATGAGAGCATCAATGGATACAGCTCCAGGGAGCACCAGGAATGAGGCAGAGTAAAAAGGCTGACAAAATCATACACACCTCACATTAATCTGGCCTTTTCCTCTGATTGTAAAGATGATTAAGGTTCAAGTGGATAATGAAAGATAGTTTCCAAAATAAACTTTTAAACAGTACTTTTTAAGCACATCAATACACTCGCACTCATTAAAAATACTCATTTTAACAAAATAGTACAAAAGTTAGATCTTTTATAAAAGTAATATTCACATCGATCAATTATATTAATCAATGTTAAAATCAGATGCTGTGTGTATTCCAGAATGTTCCTTAAAAAATGGATATACCATGAAAAATGAATCATTTTTGAAAGTATATTCATTATATGAATGAAATAACTAAGAGAGCTTTCAAGATGCCAATGAGCTAATAGAAGTAAAAACATGACAGGTAATACATTAGACAAAAGTAGTAAAGTGCTTATTTAAATGCTTTACATCATTTCCCTCCATTATTTCCATTCTTTTATTTATTTTTTTAAAAAGATTTTTATTTACTTATTCATGAAAGAGAGAGAGAGGCAGACACAGGCAGAGGGAGAAGCAGGCTCCATGCAAGGAGCCTGATGTGGGACTCAAACCCAAGAATCCGGGATCACTCCCTGAGCCAAAAGCAGGCACTCAACCGCTGAGCCACTCAGGCGTCCCCCATTTTTTAAATTTAATCAAGCATTGTTATTTTTCTAGGCACCTAGCAATGTAATGGACTTTTTTTTTTTTCCATTTAAGTTTTTTCCTATTTAATAAAGCAAGCAAGCAAGCTTTAATACATGCAAGTAAGAATAAAATCTATCACCTCAGAATAATATAGAAATGTGATCTCTCTAGTCCGGCTTCCTTAGAATTAACATTATTAATTGTTTGATAGGTATCCTTCCAGATTTTTAAATGCACTTATATAGGTCTAATATATTATAAATAATTATATATATAAAAATGTAGTGTTTCTACTGAATTATACGTTTGTAACAGCTAAAACTTGCCAAGGGTACCAGCTACTTTTCTGAGTACTTTGTGTGTTACTACTTATAAAAGCCTGGATCCTCATTTCACAGAAAAGTAAACTGAGGCACATAGAAACTGAGTGATTTGCTGAGGTTAAGCTACCAAAAGGTTGCTCTGCACCCTGTAGAATTTATCATGGATATTCTCCTTAATCAATTCAAGTGGCTACCCTTCATTGTCTGAAGAAAGATTTTACTGTCAAAATCTTCCATCATGTATGGATCCACTTTTTTTTTTTTTTTGGTATGGATCCACTTTGAATAGGGGGAAGTAAGTAAGTAGCAAAATAGATGTTATGGTTCCTTTATTCTCTTGGTTTATAATTCTGCAGTTATCTAAAACTGGAAACAATGAGAAAGCAACATGCACATCTGTAACAGGTTAATGTAGTGAGTGCTAGATATAAATACACAAGATTTAGAAATTGGAAGAGGGAACATGTTGCAATTACTGAACAGAGCTCTTCCTTAATGAGGTACTATTTATTTCCATATGTACTAGAGGCTACTTACTCTATTAAACTACCTTATGTGTTATCTCATTTCTTACAGCAACCATGAGGTATGTCATCTTATTGCAGCTATTTTACAGTTGAGAAACCTCAGTGAGATTGCCACTCATATATTATCTCCAAAGACATGCTTTTATCCCTTTGCTAAACTGTACTTTTGGAAATTAAAAGAATTTTTCTGGGTATT
Source organism: Canis lupus baileyi (assembly GCF_048164855.1). Lineage (NCBI taxonomy): Eukaryota > Metazoa > Chordata > Mammalia > Carnivora > Canidae > Canis > Canis lupus. The sequence continues at coordinate 29,867,756 of NC_132855.1, forward strand.
AGCTGTCCATATATTCTCTCATACGCTGTAATGATTAAATCACCGTATCTAGACTCTTCCCTTGATATAATCATTTTTCTCGCATATTTGGAATCTCCAGTTTTTATTTTAAGCCCATATAGGTCAGGGATCAGATGCTATAAAATCATTTCTTGGAGCAAAGCATGCTATCTGACAGTAAACATGAATGAACAAAGTCTAAGTTAATCATGTATTTTTTCCTATAGTTATTAGCTAGTGATCTGTCATACTCATTCATTCAACGTTTATTAAAAACTTTACTATGTCCCTGGTACTTCTGCACTGTTGCTGTAGATGCAAAATTTCCATCCCCTCCATTTAGTTACTTTAAGCAGATAAGGCATTACATTTTAATTTTACCTTTTTCATTTCATCCTCAAATGCTTTTTCCAAATACTTATATCTCCTGATGAGTTTATTGAAGACCTAAACATAAAAGAGAACCATTTAATATTAGGTAAATAATTTAAAAAGGCAATAGGTATAGAAACTCACAATAACCACAACATGGACCTCTAATAATAAGAAAAATTGTAGTTAAATTCAACCGTGTAGAATAAAAGAAATTCAGTCAAGAGTAAAATAGGTAAGAAATCAAACACGACTTTGATGAAAATACAATAATGTTAAAACTGTGGGATGCAGAGATTGAAAACAACTGAAATGAATGGGGTTGCAGACAGAATCATATAAATCAAGGATATGATGGAGAGGAGAGCAGACCTCAGAGAAATTTGACTCTTGGCTGACACAAACATGTTTTTTGGCAGACAAGTGAAAATTGGTATAACTTAATAGTTATAAAAGATTACTGGCCCCCACAGTCTTGAGAACACTCATGCAGGGTTTGCAACTGTGTCAGTGGATTTCTGGGCTACTTTTTAAAGTGGAATGACGTTTGCTACGGACTGAATGTTTGTGTTCCTACTAAATAAACATGTTGAAGCCCTAGCCTCCAATGTGACTGTATTTGTAAGTAGGGACGTTAGGAGGTAGTTAAATGAGACCATAAGGGTGGGGCCCTAATCTCATAGGGCTGATGGCCTTGTAAGAACAAGAGAGACTGTACCAGGAACTAAATTGGGTGGCACCTTGATCATGCCTCCCCAGCCTTTTGAACTGGAAATAATAAAATTCTACTGTTTAAGCCCTCCAGTTTTTTGTTATGGTAGCTTGAAGAAAATAATATAATGTTCTTATTTAAATAGAGATTTTATCAATATAATATTTTTCTAACTGAAAATGATTTCTGATTCTAATTCCTTTCTCTTACATCCATATAATATACTCCCATCTAAAACAGTATATTTATTCCTTAATGTGATCAAGATGGAGTCCAAGAGTAAAAATGGCAGTGCGGTGTTGCCCTTTATGAAGAAAGGACAATGACCCAGGCAGGAAACTAATATGCAATAAAGAAAAACAAATGGCATTAAAATCCAACAAATCGGATTGGATTGGCACTGAGAGTAACAATGACTGTTAAAGAGTCAGTACAGAACAGGAACACACCAATCCTAGATTGGCTGTGTTCGATGCATGTATGTTCAGCTTTACAAGATCACATTTATCAGGCTGTTCGATTTTATAATCCCACCACTTCCTGACATTATTATTATTATTATTATTTTTCTACCAATGTAACAAATGCAAAAAAGATAGTGCATGATTTTATTTGAAGTTTCACTAATTACTAATAAGTTTGAACATGTCTTCATCTGTTTTGGGGGAGACCTGTGTTTCTTCTCCTCTGAAATGCCCATACATCTTTTCCTAATAAGGATGCTTATCCTTTTCTTACTGACTTGCAATTCTTTAGTTTAATATGGATATGAATCCTTTACAGACTCTCTATATATCACAAATACCTTCCTTCTCTTTCTTTTTAATAGCTACATAATAATCTATTAATATGAATTAGAAAGTTTTAACGAGTACTCTACTGGTAAGACTTCCATGCTGTTTCCACCCCATGATGCTAGTACAAGCATCACTGATTACTCCCACTGTCTGTGTCATTCTACACACATGCAAACATATCTGTAGGATGCAGTCCTAGAAATGGAACTGCTGGGTCAAAGACAGTGTGTGATTTTAGTTTTAAAAGATAGTACACCAAATTGCTCTCCCTAAAGGTTGTGCCAATTTATAATCCCATGAGAATTTATGCAAGCATCTAATTCTCTGTCTGTATACGTGAGAGGTAAGAAAACAAGTCTACCTTTGCGAAGTTATAATGCCCACTGCCTTATTATGAATGCAGTTATCTTTTCATATGTTTAAGAGCTAACATTCCTATTTAAAAAGTAGCCTATAGAATTTCTGAACCTAATGTTTCCCTAATTCCTGCTCAAATGTGTCCCTTCTTATACAACAATCTCTCAATGATGGACTCTACCTGAGCATAATTTCGGATGGTTTCATGATCTTCATTTGCTGAAAACACACAGTGGTTGGTCATCTTGGTCTTGTCACCATCATCTATGCGTGTTCCTCCGGGGGCTGAAAAGGGAAAGGTGATTACTATGACAACTGTGAAATGACAGGAGCATATGCATCCTGCATACCAAGAATAATAAAAGTAGGGATCCCTGGGTGGCGCAGCGGTTTAGCGCCTGCCTTTGGCCCAGGGCGCAATCCTGGAGACCCGGGATCGAATCCCACGTCGGGCTCCCGGTGCATGGAGCCTGCTTCTCCCTCTGCCTATGTCTCTGCCCCCCCACCCCTCTGTGACTATCATAAAAAAAAAAAACAAAAAAAAAAAACCACAATAAAAGTAGATGTACAAATCTAGAAGCACAGAAAAATTCATAGGATGGGGTGTCTGTGTAGATGCATATGTTGTTACATATTTGTGTATGTTTCTAATACAATGTAAACTGGTTGTTCCATTTTCTACTACTGCCATAGTGTGTGAGATTATTATTCTACCAGGATACTATCACTAGAAGTCCGGACTCAGTTATTTTCAATGTAGTTCCTGATGTGTCTGACATCAGGATATGGTTCACTTTTTCAGGCTTGATAACATTTTGCTGGACTCCAGGTCACCAACAGCGAGGTTGGCCAGACTTGGCTCTTGTAGCAGACCTTATGACTTCCTACTTGAATAGACTTGGAACGGTTCCCTTCTTTAACAAGGCAGTTATCCACACAGGGTTGAACAGTATACACTTTGACTCCTTGTTATTTGTATTTGATCACTGGGTAGCTATGCTGGCTAGGAAAGGGTATATTTTATTCTCTCTCATCTTTCTTCCTTATTGCCTACACAATGTCATGGAATAAGCAGACTAGAACAAAATAATGTCTTTTTCTATGACTCAACTTTGCACATTCAAAGGCTTCTCCTGTAAATTTCAATGATGGCCATTACAAACACTGGTCAACGCTAGATATTTTCATTTTCTGATTTTTTTTAAAAAAAGATTTTTATTTGACAGAAAACGAGAGAGCAGAAGCAGGGGGAACAGTAGAGGGAAGGAGAAAGAGAAGCAGGTTCCCCATGAGCAGGGAGCCCTACACCAGGCTCAATCCCTGGACTCCGGGACCATGCCCCCAGCCGAAGGCAGCTGCCCAACCAACTAAGCCACCCAGGTGCTCCTTGTTTTCTGATTCTACATTGTAATTAGGGCAGGAAGTTTGAATAAGCCAAGTTAGACTAATGCCTTTTATACACTCAACAAATATTTGAAGAATATATATCAGCTACTTCTTTTATTTATTTATATAACTGCCTTGATTTAACTTGTGATTTTAGATCTTTGGATGAGAAGTGCTATACCTAGCCAACCTTTTTCATACTCCTGCATACAGTTTTTTTTTTAATTTTTATTTTTTTAAAGATTTTATTTATTTATTCATGACACACACACACACACACACACACGCACAGAGGCAGAGACACAGGCAGAGGGAGAAGCGGGCTCCATGCAGGGAGCCCGATGTGAGACTTGATCCTGCACCCAGGCTGCCCTTGCATACAGTTTTATAAGCAAATTACTTTTTAGAAAAGTCAGCTTGTTCAGAAATCTATTTTCATGCAATTAATTTATGCATGATTTAATTAGCCCTATGTAATGAATACAACCACCTGGAACAAAATTTTATTAAGATGATAATCTAAAAACTCTGGGCTAATGACTCCTGTCTGACAGAAGTTACATAACTGAAAAGTCTGATTTTGAAACTAGTCTTTTTCCTTAAGAGGAAGTTTTGCTTTCTAAAAAAAATTTTAAAAAGATTTTATCTACTTATCTATTTGACAGAGAGAGCACAAGCAGGGGGAGTGGTAGGCAGGGGGAGAAGGAGAAGCAGGCTCCCCACCGAGCAGAGTACCTGATGTGGGGCTCAATCCCACGACCCTAGGATCATGACCTGAGCAGAAGGCAGATGCTTACCAACTGAGCCATCCAGGTCCCGTAAAAGACAAGTTTTAAAAACTGCATTATTTTACAAAACATGTTACACATTAATAATACTGCTATAGCTTGCATTAAGTTTTTCACTCTGATGCTAGAACCAAATATTATTTGCTTTTTCTAAAATTTTGGTGGGCCTGCTGTTTTTCTCAAAATAGAAGTGAAAGAAAAAATATTTCTTGTATCTACTCTTCAAAGAATACAACTGAAAAACCATGAGGACTATTGTTTTAAGAACAATGCACGAAGGTAAATTTTTTGTGTAGGTGTGAGGACAATTCCCATACTCAATAAGTAAACAAAGTGTTTATATAAAAAGACTATTCCTGGCTGGCTTTCTCCATTACATCATAGGCCTCAACCTGGTAGGTGTCCAGGGGTTGGACCTGCTGTGCTTTTAAGTCTTACCACATAGTTTACCCTACCTTCTTGGATATATGCATGTAGAGTGAAGAAGCAAAATTGAGGCCACAGTTATCAATTTGCTGACCATCATTATACAGATGGTTAATGAAGCTTTGAGATTATCAATGTGAAGTATACAGGTCATGTAAGGGAAAAAAGTAAACTTTTCCAGCACGACAGAAGGTCAGCACTAAGAACTGAAAATGGTCTACAGGATTGACTAATAGTCATGAGTGACTTTGGCAAATCAAAACTTGCCAAAGACCATTATTTTTTTAAAGCATTTTTTATTATTTTTTTAAAGATTTTATTTATTTATTCACGAGAGACACACAGAGAGAGAGAGAGAGGGGCAGAGACACAGGCAGAGGGAGAAGCAGACTCCATGCAGGGAGCTGGACATGGGACTCGATCCAAGGTCTCCAGGATCACGCCCTGGGCTGAAGGTGGCGCTAAACCGCTGAGCCACCGGGGCTGCAGAAGACCATTCTTGTAGAGAATTTACCAGTACATCAACCAAAGTATATCATAATTAATGAAATACAAAGCGAACCATCTCATCAGAAAATGTTCAGCTTCACCATTGATTTAAAATTTTTGAATGAAAATATCACTTACTTAATTGGCAAAAATTTTAAAACTGACAAGCTTGAGAGTACCTAATATTGCTAAAGGTATAGGTAAATTGTAGGAACACGATTTTTGATAAAATGTTAATTAGAATATTGCTTTTGAGGGCTGGTCTTCTCTCTCAGATAGGTAGACAAAGACAGAGATATCCTTCAATTCATTAATCCTTGCTAAATATATAAAGATATAATAAGAAAATATAAAGCTACGTGTATACAGATACTGATTATATTGTTGTTTACAATAAAGACAACTAGGAACAAATTAAATATGTTTCAAAATTAGTATGGTTTTGGTTCTTCTTGGAATCATCTAAAGTAACACGCATGGACATGAAAGGCAATAATATATTGTTGAATAAACAAAAAACAGCCATGCAGAGTATCACTTCTATAATACCATCCCATTCTCAAAAATTAGCATAGGTAAAGAGATTTCAAGAAGGGAATTAATCAAGATATTAACAACTGTTATCTCTGGGTCATGGGATTTGAACACATTACATATAGATCTTATACTTGGACTTGAATTATCCAGTGGAAAGGTGAGATCTTTACTATGAATCACAGCAACAAAACTAACGTGGTATGTAGTGAAAACCAGCTATACAGATCAAAAGGGGACCTGGGAGTAGTGGAGGCATGTACCAAAATGGAGAGATTTTTCAGAGGGAAGAGTTAAGGTATGGCTCTACTTCAAAATGGATGAAAGTATATATCTTGTCCTAAAGTAGGCTGGCTTAAACAGTGTTTCTCAGTGAAAGGTGCTGATATCGCATAGGACAGGGCAATTTTTCATTATATTGAATATCCCTTGCATGGGAAAGTAAGTGGCATACCTACTTCCACCATCAAGTCTTTTCAGCAACCAAAACATTTCTACGCATTTGCAAATATCCTCTAGGCAGTTGAAAAATCACTGGCCTAGCAGATTTGACCACTTCTCGTGATTTATGATTACCACAGAAACTACTTATAAAAACTAAGTTCTAAGGAATAAATATGAGATGAATGGGTCATTATGATATCTAATCAACATTTAGGTCAACATACCAGGTCACTCAAATAGTATTCTAAAGCCTTCTTCTCTAATGCCTCTGCTTTATAAGATTATTTTGCTTTTAATCCATCTCTAATAATTTTTAAAACTTTTATCTTTATTCCTTTTAACTATATATTCACAACTGTACATTTTTTAAAAACCAGATTTAAACCATATTTCCAATATTTTATTATTTATGGATTAAATGGCATTTAATGAAAAACAGAGGATTACTTGTAAATTTGTTGACACAGTTACATTTCACTACAAGAAAAAAGGATGGCTTCAAAAAAAAGGTACTAGGTATTCGGGGGTTAAATAAATATATTGGAAGGAACTAGCAGACATACACCAAGTTATACTCTACTACAGCAATTACTCTTCCTATATCTGCTCCAGATCATTTAAGAATTAGAGATGCATGGGAACCTGGCCTTTCACTATACAACAAAGTGGCCGTGTTGTGACATCAACAAAAATAGTCATTTCTATGCCTTTCTTAACCAATAACAATTTCTACAGACAAACTACTATCACCCCAAACTGTAAATTAGGTAAAAATTGTAGAGACTCCCATTTCTATTTTTTATTAACTCTCACTAATGTAAATTTATAAAGATTCTATCTTGTAAGGAAACATTTCAATGGAATTTAAAGTACTACAAGAAGAATCTATAACGCCCGGCTTACCAAGCATACTGCCAGCCACCAGGATATCGAAGAGTGTGTCTGCATAGCGACGATAATCTAATCTTGAGCCTGTGGAATCCAGAAACTTGGCTACAGCTTCAAGGTCATCACCAGCTTCATTAAGCCCCTGGACAAGTGTATCCCTGAAGACTGTGGGTTCGAATTTCTCTTTTTCATCTAAAATAAATAAGTTACAAAATTATTCTTTTTATTTACAATCCTATTCCCAAATGCAACCATACATTTCCTTTGTTCACTGGATAGTTTGATATTATATTTGACGGTTTGATTATTTAAAACTTGGAAGACAACTAAGCTTTTCTGCTAGATTTACAGGTTTTGAAACCCCTTGATTAAATATTTATTTGATCAAATAATTTATTTTTCTATTTAAAAGGACCAGAAGAGTATATTAACTCTAATATACAATAAAATTGATAATTGATCATTTCTTTCATACATAGGATTGGCCAATGTAATCTATTAACCCTAACTATCTGAGAAAAAATAAGGTGTAACGATCAAAACTTAAAATTTTGTTTCATTTAGGATAGAAGAAAATGACTCAGGAAGAAGTGCCTCAGAATAAAGGAGAATAAACAAATGAACAAAATAAAGATTAGGAGAGGAAATAAAGAGGGACATCTCTTTTTTATTTTATTATTTGTTATTATTATTATTATTACGGACATACATTAGTTTCAATTATCAGTATATCAATTATAATCAACATATCAGTTTCAGATGTGCAGCATGATTCAGTATTTGTCTATTTTGCAAAATGATTACCACAGTAAGTCTAGTTAACATCCACCACCATACATAGTTAGAATTATTTTTTCTTGTGATGAGCACTTTTAAGATCTTCCCTCTCAACAACTTTCTATTGTACCATACAGTATCATTAACTTTAGTCATCATGCTGTACATCACATCCCTGGAACTTATTTATTTCACAACTGGAAATTTGTTCCTTTTGACTACCTTCACCCATTTTGCCTGCCCCTCACTCCCTGCCTCTGGCAACCACCTGTCAGTTCTATGAGTTTAGGTTTTTTGTTTTGAAAGATTCCACACATAAGTAAGATTATATGGTATTTGTCTCTGACTTATTTCATTTATCATAATGCCCTCAAGGACTGTTCAGGTTGTCCCAAGACTTCCTTATCTTTATGGCTCAATAATATTCTATTATATATATGTATATATCGTATTTTCTTTATCAATTCAACCATTGATGGATAGAAGGTATGGCTGTTTCCATACCTTGGCTACTGTAAATAATGCTGCAATGAACATGGGGGTGACTATATCTTTTCAAAATTACTGTTTTCATTTTCTTCAGATAAATACCCAGGAGTGGAATTACTGGATTATATGGTAGTTCTATTTTATTTTTTTAAAGATTTATTTATTATGAGAGAGAGTGTGTGTGTACATGAGAGGGGAGGGAAGGGGAAGAAAGAGGAAGAGAAAATCCTCTAGCAGATTCTCTGCAGAGCAGAGTCCAATGCGGGGCTGGATCCCAGGACCCTGAGATCATGACCTGAGCTGAAATCAAGAGTTGGGCACTTAACCAACTCAGCCACCCAGGAGCCCCTTTAAATTTTTTTGAGGAACTTTAATTCTGTTTTCCATACTGGCTATGCCACTCTACACTCTCATCAACATTTCATGAAGATTTCCTTTTCTCCACATGTAATGAACACTTATTTCTTTTTATAAGATAAGTTATTCCAGGACACTTAAATATTTAATATATACCATGAGCTATATATAGCTATATATATATAGCTATATATATATATATATATATATATATATATATATATATATTTATTGCTTCAGAGCAGATGTTCTCAATCTTTTTGTTCTCATGACCCCTTGCCACCGTTAAAAAAATACTGAGGATTCCAAAGAGCTTTTTTCTGTAAGGAGGTTATTTTTATGGATACTTACTCTATAGAAATTAAAACAAAATTTTAAAATATTTATCAAATTAAAATAGTGTGAAGACAGGCTTTGTTTAATCTCTTTAATGCTTGGCTTAATAGCAGACAGATGGATTCCCATATCCACGGAGTGCAATCTGTTGTGATATCACACATCATGTAGCCTCTGGGAAACCACCATAAACCATGAGTGAATATGTGAAAGAGGCAAAAGGTATCTCACTATTATAATGAAAATAATTCTGAATTTGTAGAATCCCAGAAAAGGCTTCAGAGGATTTAGGGATATAGATACATGGAGCTTCCTACCCTCAGCAGACTCAAAGACTTCTTGTGGAAGGTTAATTTGGAGTCAGATCTTATTTTTTATTTATATTTTCATTAATTCTTGTGCCCAATGTGGGGTTCTATCTCTTGACCCTGAGATCAAGAGTCCCATGCACTACCAACTGAACCAAGCAGGGGCTCCTGGAGCCAGATCCTAAACAAAGCAAGGATCACATACTGTTGAAAACAAGTGAACATGACAAATCAGAGGTCAGAAGAGGCAGAAAAAAAATTACTAAATTAAAGGTAAAGGTAGGATTCAATTCAAAGGACTTCACTTTCACTCCCCTTTCAGAAAATGATTTTAGATGTGGAAAGGAGGGGCAAATGATGAACCAGAAACTTCACAAAAATCCTATCATAAATACCTTTAGAGAGATAAGTGGACACTGCAACTGTTAAGAAGGAGGAAGAGGAAAGGAAGAATAAAATGTCAAAGAACGAAGAATCCTTTCATGAATAAAGAAGTTCTGGGAAATGGAAAGTATGATAGAAAAAGTTAAAAACTAAATACAAGAGCTGAAAGAGAAAGCTGAGAATATCTTTTAGAAACTAGAATAAAAGTCAAGAAAAAAAGACCTATTAAATAGGAGCAAAAAAGATAAGAAAAAGGGCAGACCAGTCAAATGTTCAAATAATAATGACATTATTTTTAAGATTTTTTTTTTTTTTTTTTAGTAATCTCTACACCCAATGTGGGGTTTGAACTCACAGCCCCCAAGATCAAGAGTCGCATGCTCTGCCAACTGAACCAATTAGGAACTCTGAGAATTTTTTTTTTTAAAGGAAAGAAATGATTTAAAAATTCCAAGAAGGTTTAAACAGTTGAAGGACATGAGTTTCTCAGTAAACAGCTGTAGGACACCCAGCACAAAGATTCAAAGAGGACACTCGATAAGACTCCTATCTTATCATGTAATCTCAATGCTGGGAACAAAGCAGCTATTGGAAGTTTAAGGGGCAAAACCCCAAAGCAAATACAAACTATCAAAAAACAGAATGACATTAAATTGCTCAATAGAAATACCAGAAACCAGAAGAAATTTCTTCAAATTTCTATGGGAAAATGATTTCCAAACTCTTAAGTCTGAGATTCAGTCAAGCTATCAACCAAATGTAAAGGCAGAATAAATGGATTTTGAGACATTCATGGCCTTGAAAATGATGTTTCTCATACACTCCTTTCTAAAAAGCTATTGAAGCAGACACTCTACCAAAATGAGAATCATTCATGATCTCATGATCTTACTAAGTCATGAGATCCCAGGAAAAAGAAAAAAAAATATGAGCCAGGCAACAGGACTCTCTTGGAGAGTGGTAAAAAGACATTTCCAACATTTCATACTGCCAGCTGTACTGCTGACCTGGAAGGCAAACCGCCCGGGAGGGTATTTCCCTCTGATAGTATAATGATATATGATGAGAATTCCTAAAGTTTTTGTATTCAAAGATTTTTACGCAATGAAGGGAAATGTCAGTACTGAGTGTTAAGATACGGCCAATGACGACTGACAAAAAAGGATAAATTAGGAAATGTTAACTCCAAAGACAAAATGAAGTTCAGAAAAAGAGGAATAATCAAGGAATAGCTGAACTGTGACTAGCATGCACAAAGTCACAGTAATACAAACCGGAAACAGTGGTCTGACTAAAACCAACCCATAGTAAAGAGAAACAAAGAGACATCTGCAGGTGGGTAGGGCTGTGTAGAGAGCTAAATCCTTATCTTCCATAGTATCAAGTGCAGATATAATACCCTCCCCCCCCACAGCAAAGTCAGGAAATAACCATGTAAGAATGTTACATGGTCACATGAATGTAAAAATTTTAAAAAGCATATAAAGAGTGGAAGGCATTCCTCTGGGGAGACGATCTGCTGTTGCTGTAACATGCTTTGCAGGATGGTTTGAACATTTAAACCAGGTGACTCTGATACATTTCAAAACTCCTTGAAAACCAGACAGTGCCTGTCTGGTCTGTACAGACTGACTCCTTAGACCGGTCAAGTAGAAAGGGTGAGTTGTAAGGGGTTAAACACCACAGCATCAGAGAAGCCAGAGAAGAATGGCATTCCCAGTACCAGAGTCACACTGTGTAAGATGCCATAAAGACAGATGTAACTTGAACATTATTTTTCATGAACAAGAGATAAAAGTCCTTTTGATGCCCTAAGCAAAACATTATGCAGCCAAGAACATGCAAATGTTGACGGTGGAAAAAAAATATAATTAAGGGCTTGTTTTGTAGAAGGGGAGGAAAAGAATGGGAACTCCAGAGGAACAGATGACGAGAAGCCAGAGGAGGAAATGGTGACTGCACAGAAGGAACTCACTGGCAAGCATGGGACACTACCCCCTAACACTTGGGGTCCAGCCAAAAGATAATTCTCCTTCCCCCTTGACAGAAAAAGTTTTCTTTCTGTTGATGAGAACAGGAGAAGCCAAAATGCCACAAGTTGTTTAGTGTCCCGTAACTGGCTTTCAAAACCAACTGAGGCCATTCCCGGGATGGCTCTACAACGTCCTTGAATGCTGCCCCGGTGGAGAAGCAGACTTTGATGGTTTGAAAATGATGAATGTGAGGCATTGGAAAATGAAAGTTAGTAACCAGGTAAAAATCTAGGCTATGCTAAGAATTCATGCAGAGCATTCGGTTTTGAATCGGAGAGACAACATAAAAAAACTTGTGTTTGTACAAAGCCCTTCGTTTCAGTTCTGTTTTCCCAAGAGATTTGCCAAGGAAGAGGAAAGTAAGAGAAGGAAGACAGTATGTCATGGCCGAAGATACTTCAACAGTGAGCAATCATGCATCAGATCAAGATAATCCTGTGCAGTTTGGGAATCTTACAAAGTAGTGATGGCATGCGAGGATTAATCATTCTTTTGTAGGTTGAAAAGGACCTGATAAAATGTCCATCCAGAGGAATACAAAATTCCCCAACAAGAAAATGGCAAGAACACTGATTAAAGTTTGGGGAAACAGGACATTTTACTCCCAAGTTCCTTTTTTATCTGAAACATTATACGTACTTTGTATTTCACTTGAGGACAGTCTAGCAAAAAATACTAATAAAATCCTAGTGAAAATATGCTATAACTTCCTTGAGTTTCCGTTTGGCAGGTCAAACCTCCCTTGAAGCGGGAACTATATAATTAGGGTCTAAAATTTACACTGTGTTGGTGAATCACAAGCGTGACACTACAGAGTTAGTCATGCTGGCCCTTATACTGACAGAGAAACAGGCTTACTTCTGATGCTCAAATATGCCTGCAAGTTACCTAACCATATTTCTTTCTCTGGAAACCTCCGTAACTGGTTAATAGAACATTTTCCCTACTGTTAATTAAGTGATGAAAACAAAATCTACATCCTTTTTTGTTTTGTTTTACATCCTTTTTTGAATGTCACTTAAGTGTAGTAAATGAAGAACAATCATGGGTTTTCTAACTATTCACATACCTGTATAATTTACATATTTATATTTACATACAAACATATATATTTCAACATTTGAAGGTATACTAGATTAGTTGCTAACACTTATTATAAATCCAAGAGTGACTCAAAACTGCCAAGACAGATGAAAAATCTCAGGGAGAACCCAGGGTATATGCTCACTCTGGATGCCTGCAGTTGTTCATTTTTTTCTCTCCTATTTTCACTAATTTTAATCCAATTTCTCTACAAAATTTATAGGGAGGCTAGTTCTGTTATTAAATATTTCATTTAGCTAAACATAATAATGGCTCAGGGGAGAAATTTCCATTGTTTCAAATTCCCACAAGCCACACTAGAAAACATAATTTCTTTGAAGTCGTATCATAAACAAGATGTGTATATTTCATAAAGAAAGAGTCTGAATGGATTTCTAAATGTGTCCTATCATAATGTTTAATTTTGATGTTAAGCAATAGAAAATACATTTTTTTTTACTAGCTTGGCACGGAAGAGCATTAGCAGCTTTGCTAGCAAACAGATTTAAACTGAAGACAGAACCTCAGAAGACAGCCTATGAAAATGACCTTGAAATATCCTCACTAGATTTTTTTTTTTTGCCTCAGCTCTACAAAATTGCCAACCATTTATCTGAAGTCAGATTTATCATAATAGCAAAAGAAAAGCCAAAACATGATAAATCATCAGGAGGCAATTCACCATTGTGAAGTGTAGAAAATGAGGTTGACTCCATTTTTTTTTTTTCCAGCCAGCAGTTTGGCACAAAATAGCTCAAGTGCCACTTAAATCCCCAACAGACTTGAGTTATATAAATCCAGATCAACTGACAAATAATATATATTTCTGGGTAGCTCTCTCAGAGTATTCCAGCACAGCAAGACACAGGCACAATCTTGCCCACCAAATGACAAACCATCTCAGAATCAGAGAAAACCTTTCCAGTTCAAAACTAAAGACTGACTCTAAGGCCAGTTTACTTGTTGAATCAAGTCTGCTGTTGTGCAATCCTTGGGCCCTCTCTTGGCTTTTAAGCTCAGTTACCGTGAATCAGCGTCGCACGAATAAAGCTGCTCTAAAGCTGTTCGAGCTGGAGATCCAGGTCTGAGATTAACACGTTCCCCCAGTGGGCAGGCAAAGGCGAACCTTTCTGCACCTCACAGTTGGGCATATGTTAGATATTATCACATTACCAGGCTCAACAATACCCTAACTATAATTAGCTTTCTGAACTACATCATTCCTTGCTGATGAAGTCCTTTTGAAATATCCATATCATTTTTTTCCCCATGACAGCTTTAAACAGTGAGATAATAAAGGCGCGTTGACTGTAATGCCTTGTATTGATACCAGCATCTGGATTTCAACCGGGAAATGTGGTGGGGACACAGTTTGTAAGACCAAGATGAGGAATTAGCAGAGGGAGATGGTTCAGACCATCATGTGTATTACCTTATAGGGATGAGACAGGAATGAAAAAAAAAGGAAAAGGGGAAATCACAAGACATACTGTGCCAAATGACCACCTTTTGGCTACTTCACGGTTTTTTAATGTTCATTTTTTAGTAGGAATGTGAATTCCCAGCAAGCAGCACTTAAGAGTTAAATGTAGCCTCCACTGCTATCCAGTGACTCTCTGGTGAACTCCTCTACTCCAAATGACTGATTGCATTGAGACTTCCTTACCTTTTGCCAGGTTAGACTTGCTACTTATGCAGACATAGTATTTACGCAAGAGAGCATAAGCTGCAGGGGCTACCTCAATGTTGGAAATGCCAAAGTCATATAACATGGGTTATCGATTCAACAATTTAGCACTTGCTGTCCATTATATGCGGTTATGCTTCATAATCAGCAATGAGGCCTACAGAGGGATATCCAATCATCATTCATCTTTCTATATGATACTTTCTTAAATGTTTCAGTTATTGTCCTCAGTGTTAGTCAACATAATAATTTCATATTACGTTTCCCTTTAAAAAAAAGTTTCCTTATTAAGTTATGGCTCAACTATTTTTTTCTAAGCCCAAAAGGACTTCTATATAATTATGCAAAACTGATGAAAAATGTAAAACTATTCTTTACACAGAGAGGATGGTAAGATGAACATAACAGAAAAAGAAACCACTCATACAAATAGAAATGTTACTGGTCACCAAACGGGGCCTCTTACTACTTTTCCCACAATAAAAGACACTTGAAAATATCCTGAGTTTTAAAGATATTTAGGTAGTCAATTTAATTTGACTTCTTAAGTCCTTAAGAGTAAAAACTCATCAATATCTCCTTCCTGCATTTACTTTTCTCCTAAGCTTTACCATCTTTGTTCTCAACATTTTCTTAAGAGCAACAGAGACAGCAAAACTCAGATACAAATGCTGAGATCAAAAATGAGTAGATTTTATTATCTATTATCTTCATAGCTTCATAGGAGAGTGAGGAAACCTGACCAGATAGAATCATCCTCCTTTAGTAGATAGACACCAAGTTCAGACAAGTTAAATGACCTGTCCAAAATCAAACACAAATAACTGGCTGTTCAGAGGCTTGAACACAGAATTTCAGATTCTACATCCAGAGCTCAAAAGAAGGTAAGTAGGGAGGTTCAGTGGAAACAAGGATAATTCTAATCCTTCCCCAATCTCATAACTTGGTCAGAACTTAACTCACTCTCAAAAAGCCCCATACACACGCAAATACACAGCACAACCTACCCCTTTTCCGAGTTTTGAACCGCTGGCCTGTTAGCACTGGCTTCTGATGCTTATTCATAAAATTTCTAAAAAAAAAAAAAAAAAACAACAAAGAAAATAAAGATTATGTATTTCAAATAAGCAGTTCACATAAAAATTGTATGGATAATAAGCATACATTCAACCTCAGCTATCCTGAATACACTTTTTTAAAGCAAGGTGTGATTGTTAACTGTTGAACTAGCCAAACTTTTAAAATTGAATAACATCTAGTGTTGACAAGAGTCAGAGGGAAAGCAACCACAGACATAAAATTTGGCATAGGGAATAAACTCCATGCTGTACTTGGGGGAAAGCATTTGGCAAATGTAAACATTTACATGTACATAACCTGAGTTCAGCAATTCTTTTACAAGAAGTTTACTATTTCACCCACACAGATATGCGTATTTATGCCCATTTGCACTCGTGTGTAAAGGGATTTAGTTGCAGGATTATTGAATAAAAATGTGCAAAGCTAAATGCCCATAAACAGTGGTTTGGTTAAATAAGTTGTAAGAAGCCATCAAATGGAAAGTTATGAAGCTTTACAGAGGAATGAGTTAGGGTCTAAATGCAATGCTACATTTCTTGCCCTGGTTGTCTCTCTGATCATGTTTCAGACATCTGTGTCTCTCCTACCACTCACTGTGCTCCAGCCATCCTGCTGTCTTCTTCAGTTTGCCAGACAAGGCTGCCTCTCCTCTGGGCCTTCCCCAGCCATTCCCATGGCTCACTATCTGCCCTCATTTGAGTGCTTCCTTTTTCAGAGGTCTTCCCTGGTCCCTCCACTACTGGTGCCCCTTGTCAAACACTCTCTCTCTCCTTATCTAGCTTTATTTATCTTCACAGCCCTTAGTAGCATTTCACTGTGCTACTGCCATTCACTATGAGCTGTTTGCCTATGGTCCATTTCTCCCACTAGAGTGTAACCTCCATCTGAGCAGGGACTTTGTAGGTTTTACTCAAAACAGTATGTTTGGCACCTAAAACAACACCAAGTGAAGAGTTCACATTTGGCAAATAATTGTCAAATAAGCTGTTGCACAGACATAGAAAGATGTTCAAGGCATACTGTCAATGGAAAAAAGCAAGCTGAATAAAAGTGTGGAGTGTAATTTTTTGGTTAAAGAGGGAATATACATAATATTTGCTTTTCTCTACAAGGAAAATTCAAGGATGACTAACTTATCTTCAAAAAAAAGTTTAAACAAACAAACAAAAATCCTGCCCCATAAGACCTCTTACAAATTAAGAATAACCTTGTGACCTTAATATTATAATTTGAAAATATATCCAGATTGCCAAAATTATGAAGACGATGTAATTAAGAAAATGTCAAGCAAATTATTTAATTGCCTTTCAAAGTTCTTTTTAAATTGTGATTTGAAAATGTCTAGATTTTTTAATTAAGTCACTATTAAACAATCAAGAAAATGTACTGTGTTTAAGCAAACTAATTATGTCTCAAAGTTTAAAAAGATCCTTAAGAACATGTAAAAATTATTCAATTTATATGCCAAAACTTTTCTACACCATGAAAGAAAATCTATCCTCATACAGAAAGTAATCTGTTTATCACTTGAACTTTAATCATAATTTTAAAAGCGAAATTGTTTAAAAAATAAAGTAACAAACACAAAAAGTAATTTCTTTTATGGTTTAAGGAAAGAGAAGTTTTATTAATCCTATAGTGAACTTAATATATCATGCTATGAGACATAAAGATGCTGACTAAGCCCAAATCCATGCCCTCAATGTGCACAGGGTCTGGCAGAGACAAAATCCACAAACATTTACAATAGAATAGCATTACAGATCTAGAACAAAGAGTAGAGAAAGTGATCCTCTGGGGGGGAGGCAGCACAGCGGGGTGGGGTGGTGTAGCAGCTACATACTGAAATAGTTATAAACGCAATAAATGTCATCAATGAAATCTCATTTTATTTGCTGGAGGTTGGAAATACAGCTGCATTATTTACATTCACTACAATACACAGAAATTTCCTTGTTGGCATTTTTAGTAGATTCATTTTAGATTAGCAAAGATTTCATTGGGGTACTTATAATGAATGTGTGTGTTTCTTGTTTCTACACCTCCCAAACACTACAAATATCATAAAATATTTTCTTGGGCTAGCAAAGAAAAAATATCTATTAAAGAGTTTAGATCTCATACTGCGATATAACAAAAATATACTCCAAGTAGCCTGAAGCTTTTCTAGCAAGTGAACATGCTGCAAAGTTACTGTTTGCTAAAGATGTCTCTACTTTGGAACAAAAAAAAAAAAAAAAAAGAACTGCGAGCCTTTTCTAAAAGTTTTATTTACAGTCCAGAATATAAACTCACAGAATTCTCTAACTCTACCTTGGCATTTTGTTGCTGTTTTTCTGATGAAGAATTACCACAAAACAGCCTATGACAGAATTACTCTGTTTCAAAAATCTTTAGCTCCATTTACACTTTCTTCAGTTCTAAATACAAGTTTGTTTCTTCATGGTTTAGTTTTGTGACCTTATTTCTCACAGCCTCCTATACTACATGTGGAAAACAAAATAATAACGTGTAAACAAAAAAGCATACAAAGATTTTGACGTGTACAGCAGTACAATTTAAAACAAACACAAACAGAAACTCACCTACTGGTATTGAAAGATTAAATGAAGATATTCTGTTCACCAAAAGTCTGTATTGCTCAGCTGTTACTATTTAGAGCAGAAGCTTGGCTTGTCTCTAAATTTAGCAGTTCGTGCTACATTATAATCTGCTTCAGTGAGGGTCAGGCTTTATAAGGCACTCACTGAAGCTCTGGTGGAAGAGAAGCAGGGGCACTCTGAATAAGAAACTGTGCTAGCTTAAACCTGGGAAAGTAACGAAGAATAACAAAGACAGTTCTATGAGGCCAAAAGCTTATTTTTATTAGGTCACATTATAATTTACAACTTGAAAACAACTAACTAAAAATACATATACACATACGTATATATGCACTATTTTATTCATTTATTATTTATTTATTAATAAAGATTTTATTTATTCATGAGAGGCACAGAGAGAGAGGGAGAGACAGAGACACAGGCAGAGGGAGAAGCAGGCTCCATGCAGGGAGCCTGATGTGGGACTCGATCCCGGGTCTCCAGGATTAGGCCCTGAGCCAAAGGCGGCGCTAAACTGCTGAGCCACCCGGGCTGCCCTACCAATATGCACTTTTTAAATCAGAGTTTAACAGAATCCTCAGAGGCAAAATTTATTTGGCGTACAACATATGTGTATATATACACACACATTCAAAAACTATAAGCCAAACATACAAACAAAAGTTCATGTCCTCCCCAAATGGAAAAGCTCCATTTGGGGGGGACATGGTTTAAAATAGTATTACAAGAAAACTGTATGTAAAATGGTTAAAAGATGAATGGATTTAAATATTTCATGTTACCTAAGAGACTAAATTTCTTGGATACTCCACAAAAGATGATAAAATATTAAAAAGATTCAATCCTTCAAAAATTCAAAATTAAGTACCTTATTAATAAGCATTTTTTTAATAAACTCCTAAATTGAAAGGCCCAATTGAAAGATTTTTTAAAGTTTAACATATTAGAAAATAAATTTTCACCCATCTCCCCTCTGTTAATATCCTAGCTGCCCTGGGTCCTTTGTAGATTCTATATCCCTTACTCCCAAACTGACTCTGGGCCCATGTGCGACAATGGACCAGCAGCTCAAATGGATTGGCCTCTTTGGCAACTGTGTACTAATTCTGCAGTTGCCCAGCGCACTTTGAGTAGATTGACATTGTGTGTTGCCTTGCCTGGTATTTTTCTTCTTTAATTCCCTTCGTTTTGGAAAGAATCTGATCTACCAGAGAAGGACTAACTTTCTTGTTTCTAGAAGGAGATGACTGTTCTTTGGGTCTGGATCATCTTTGAACTATGATAATCTGCCTTATATCATATGTTATACTGCTAATATATACATATAACTATGTGATTCAAAGAACTTCAACATTATGAATATGATATGCTACATAAAGTGAGGTAGCAATCTTCTTCTATAAGGGAGAAAAGAGAATAGTTTAGGTCCTGTGAGCCGCATGGTGTGGCTCTGCTATTAGAGCCTGGAAGCAGCCATAGACAACATGTAAACCAGTTATTCCAATAAAACTTTATTTACAAAATAAGTGGTGGATCAGACTGGTCTTTCAGGTTGTGGTCTGCCATACCTGCTTTCTAAAGCAGTGTATCCAACAGAATTGTCTGTGATGGTGGAAATGTTCTGTATCTATATTGTCTAAAATGGAAGTTACTAGATGCATATAGTCCTTGAGCCCTGAAATGTGGCTAGTGTATCTGAGGAATTTAAATTTATTTAATTTTCATTAATTAAAATGAAAATAGCCAATACGACTAGTGGTTATGTTGGTCAATCCAGTTTTTAAGAATTCATTATGGGCCAACACACTTCAATTCTATAACAGAGGTGAAAGTATAAAGAACAGAAAGATTTTCATTAATTAAAAAAAAAAATTAAGTAGTTCTGAGGAACATTTTGCTCAAATTTCAAAACCAGGTGGCTATCGTGAGAAAGAAAAAAATAAACTTCAAAGTGAAAGTCTCTGTGTGTAGTAAATAACCATGGGAGGAGGAGGGGGAGGAGGAAGAGGAGGAGGAGGAGGAAGAAGAAGAAGAAGAAGAAGAAGAAGAAGAAGAAGAAGACGACGACGACGACAACAGCGGAGGCGGCAGCGGAGGAGGAGACGACGACTTTCAATTCTAAGATAATAAAAGTTATAGGGCAACAATATCATCTCCAAAATATAAGGTGTTTCACAAAGATAGTAATACTAGCACACAAAACTAGTAATATAACTGAGCCACTTCACTGCAACATTCTCAGGAAGTACTTTGTGTTTAGGAACACAAAACCATCTTTTATTCTATATTCCAAATGAGCAAAATAATGTAGCATTTAATAAAAAGAACTAAAAATTGCCCATAGTTATAAACTATTCTCTTTTCCATTAAAGCTAAAACACTAAGAACATACATCAAATCCTTCACAGAAACAAAGTTGTAATGTCCAGGAGTCATTTGGGTTGGTAACAATGATCTCAAGAGAAGCAAAAATAATTAAGTTGCACTCAGAAAGTGTAAATTATAATATTCTAAAGCAATAGACCAGATAAATGCTTACAATAACACTGCACTTTGTTGCCTAGAATAACACTATCTTGTATAATGTCCTTATCATGATTCTGTACCAAACAGCCTCTCTATAATCAAAATCACCTAGCCTCTACAAAATGCTTCTTTGTATCTCCAAGCAAATTCTATGTGGGTTTTAGTTCTTATGATAATTGGAAAAAAAATAACAACAATGAAATTTAAAATAGTAGCCTACCTATAAAAGAAAAATGTTTCTAAATAAAATCAGATATTCTCTTTTTTAGTACAAAAATACTACTGTTATATTCATATCCCCTTTACTCTCATCTTTTTTTTTTTTTTTTAAAGATTTTATTTATTTATTCATGAGAGACACACAGAGAGGCAGAGACACAGGCAGAGGGAGAAGCAGGCTCCAAGCAGGGTGCCCGATGTGGGACTCGATCCGGGGACTCCAGGATCACATCCTGGGCCAAAGGCAGGTGTCAAACCACTGAGCCACCCAGGGATCCCTCTCTTATCCTTTTTTTTTTTAATTAAAGATTTTTTATTTATTTATTCATAGAGACAGAGAGAGAGAGAGAGAGAGAGAGAGAGGCAGAGACATAGGCAGAGGGAGAAGCAGGCTCCATACTGGGAGCCCGATGTGGGACTCAATCCAGGGTCTCCAGGATCACGCCCTAGGCTGCAGGCAGCGCTAAACCGCTGCGCCACCGGGGCTGCCCTCCATTTAAAAAAAAAAAAAAAAAAAAAGATTTTTTTACTCATGAGACACAGAGAGAGAGAGGCAGAGAGATAGGCAGAGAGAGCTCTCTGTGAAGAGCTTGATATGGGACTGGATCCCAGGACCCCAAGATCACAACCTGAGTGAGCCAAAGGTAGATGCTCAACCACTGAGCCATACCCAGGTATCCTTTTATTCTCTTATCCTTAATGGTATAAAAGAAGAAAAATAATCTTTCTTAAAGAGTATCACATTTAATAGTTCACTCCTCAAAAATTTACAACTATGTATTTCCAGAGGGACATAAATGGTGGAAACTAGACTGTGCTAAGCAACCACCTTACAAGGAAAGAATGGCCAATGCCCAAAGGAATCATGTTGTGAAAAAAAGAGAACTAAGAGCTGTTTATCTAAATCTTTTAAGATATAAAGGCATCATGGTCAAATTTTCATTATCACATTTCACAATTTTATACCTTAAATTTATTAGTATACCTACCTTATTTCTGAATGCTGATATTTTGCTTTCCTTTTAGCAAAAACAGAAATATTCTAAAAATTGCATTTGAAGCATAACATATAACCTTTTCATTGAAATAAATTAAGATAATGTGTAAGCTCATTTATTTTTTTCTAGTGAAGTTAATTTAGAATACTTTCAAGAATTGGAAATAAAATCCTAAAATACTTTCATCCTATCAATCCATGCCCTCTGCTTACTTTGACTTTTAAAAAGTATCCTGGGGGGCATGCAAATTCCCTTTTCTGGGCTTCCACTTGCCCTAGATGCAATCTCTCCTAGGTCCTTCCCTTCTCTTAATAACTGACCAAGCATCTCCATTCGGCTTTACAGATGGGCTAATCTTGCTGATGTGATTATTAAGTCTCTCAAATCCTGTTAAGGTGGAAACAGGCAAACACACACACCAGACATTGCAGCACATTTTGGCTTTTAGAAAACCCACCCCTCAAGTAAAATGTTTCAAAGTATTTTAGCAGCAAAATGCCCTCAAGCCTCTGTTCTTGGTAAGTGAAGACACTTGGAACTTTTGTCTACCAGATAACAGCATTGTGATGACTGTATACCTACAAGATTTCAAACCATAAATTCTGAGAGCTTAGAGGAAATAGTGGTATAAAACCAGGAAATGCCCAAAAATTGGGCAGTTGTGGTTTAAATATGTATTAATTTGTATTTTGGGGTGCTTATGTGTTAAGCATTGTTCTAGGGCAGGGGTCTCATCCTGGGGTAATTCTATCCCCTCAAGGAACAGGTGGCAATGTGTGTAGGCATTTATTTTGTCATGCTGGGGATGTAGGGATGCTACTGATGTCTCCTAGGTAGATGCTATGGATGCTGTTAAGTAATGGACAATGCACAGGAGAGTTCCCCCAAAACAAAGGGTTCTCTGGTCCAAAATTTTAATTGTGCTAAGGTTAAAAAATCCTACACTAAAAAGGAAAAATACTATTTGCAAAACCAGAGATTTGTTCACACTATTTAAAAACTATCCACATATATCGAAACATACCAGAGCAACAACCAGGCGGATATTTCCTCGAATCACTTATTTGTTTGCCAAACAGTGATGTTAATTTTAGAGAAAACACATTTATCACTGAGTAGCTTGTCATAGCTAAAATCAAAAGTGCAATTAGTATACAAAATAAATTATTCCCACAGTCTTTAATACTAATAGCTGTCTTTCCACATGGATAATTTTATATCCTCTGATGATCAGGGGAAAGATGGAGTATAAATAACAATATGGGATTGAAGAGGGAGGCAGAAAAGGAGGAGGCCAAGTAAATAAATGTTTCCTACTTTTGGATATCACAGTAATGAGAATAGAAAGACAACGAAGATTGAAAACTACAATTGTTTAATTTTTCAAACTTGGAGAAAACGATACGTTAGGTAAAAACAGCAAGAATACCCTGAAAAACAGTCAAACAAAAAACAGAAACAAAACAAAAACAATGCAACAAATTCTCTCTCTCTCTCTCTATATATATATAATTTATTATGTGATCTAAGCTACATAAAACACACTAGCACTCAATAGTGGTCAACATGAGCACTAAGTTTAAAGGGCATTTTATTCCTGTTACATTAATTGTCTATATTTTCTATAATATAAGGATATATATTTTTTTAATTTAAAAAGTTATATATGTTTAAACAGAAACTCTTTAACCTCTTTTGAAATTTAAACCAATCCCTAAAGGGTCACAAGTAATAATATTATCTGTGCATAAAAAGAAATATGACACAAGATCCAAGTATCATTTCCTACTAAAAGAAGTAAAGATCTTTTGGATAAATGGCTGATTCCAAGGCTAGAGATGTCTTATATCAAAAAAACAGTGAATTGCTTTTAACAAAAAAAGATAAATGGCTGATTCCAAGGCTAGAGATGTCTTATATCAAAAAAACAGTGAATTGCTTTTAACAAAAAAAGATAAAAACAGATCAAACTACATAGAAATCATCCTGAGGATAATTGAGATAATGTGGCCATCAAAATAATGGAAAACGGCCTGGACAATAATTCAGTGAATAAAGGAAGAATCTATATGTCTATACTCATTTATTTTATTTTTTTAAAGATTTTACTTATTTATTCATGATATATGTGTATATATATATATATATATATATATATATATAGAGAGAGAGAGAGAGAGAGAGAGAGGGAGAGAGAAAGAGAGGCAGAGACACAGGCAGAGGGAGAAGCAGGTTCCATGCAGGGAGCCTGACATGGGACTCGATCCCAGGACTCTAGGATCATGCCCTGGGCCAAAGGCAGGCACTGAACCGCTGAGCCACCCAGGGATCCCCTATACTCATTTATTTCAGAGAAAGAAAAATACATCAGGGCACAAGGGAAAGGAGGGTAAATGGGCAGAAATGAAAGTTTCTTTTCAGTAGAATGCCAACTGATACAGAGAGAAGGAAACACGGAGTAGAAAATCATCATTTTGCAATCATTGTACCAAAAATGGATCCTTGCTAGAATCATCCATGTATACTAAAAGTGCCCTGACATGTGTGCAGGCATGCTTGATGATCAACAGGATATTCAGAGAGCCTCCAGTATCTTTGCATAAATTACAGAAAGAAAAATGGTAACTCCACAGTGGAGAAACAAGATAACACCTTAACCAAGAGACAACAGACATCACGTGGCTCTGGATGTTTGCAGTTAGAACAGAATATTATTTATGTTGCATTCCAAACAAAAATGAATGAATGATCTGAATCTAATGATGAGAAAACAAATGCATATCTATGGACATTCTTCAAAACAACTGTGTTCTTAAAAAATGTCAGTGTCTTAAAAAAACAAAAACAAAATAAAAATCAAAGAACTGTAGCAAATAAAAGGAGAATGAAAAGGACGTTACTAAATGCAGCATACAATCCTTGAGTGTATGTGCTGTGAGGTAATCATACATGTTACATATATACAATTTTCATATTTTTATGACATTACTAGGACAATTGATGGAGTATAGACTATGGTGATAAGTATGATATCTATGTTAAATTCACAGGATTTTATTATTGCACTGTGGCTCTATCAAAAGTATGCTCTAATAATAGGGGGCAAAGGGCATGCAACCCACTCTCAAATGGTTCAGAAAAAAAGTGAACATATACATACAGAACCAAGGAGCAAAGGCAAACATCCATTTGAAGTCCTATGTACTTTCTGAATGAGGATGGGCAAGGAGAACAATTCAGGGGGCTGAAAAAGCCAGGAACTTAAATAACATGAGGATTTTCTATTTTCTGGGACTGATTAGAAATAAAGCTTGCCATAACGAGACTTACTATATCTCCCCAGATACTTCAGAATATGGTCAGCTGTGAAGTAAGAATTAAATAACCCTGCTGTACTGATTGCACAGTTTAGAAAAAAAAAAAAAAAAAAAAAAAGGCAAGCAAAGCAAAAGTCAAATCTTGATTTGAAGATGCCTATAATATACTACTCTGGTTAGCATATTTCCTTGTATTTGACTATCTGAAGATACAAGAAAACACTCCCCTCAAATATCCTTACTGTAACATCAGAATGGGGATTCTTTATACTGTTGTATACACAGACTACACAAGATCCTTGGCATAAGCAAGCCATGACCTGTTTAACCATGTCCTGAACTACATGTATTATTCCTGCCATGGAAATCATCTTCTATACTACAGTCTTGACTGAGAGATTGAGAATTATATAAAATGAAAGAGTATTATTAAAGATTACCATCATAGAAAGAATAAAGGCAACAGTGGAAAAAAAAAAGTGTGTATGTATGAATGTATGCAAATTAAGAGGTAAGGTTGTTAAAAGTAAGAAGTTCTAACTTTTACTGATTCAAACAAATACCTAAAGGCAAAGTTACAGTTCCTGAACGGAAAAGGCTTTTAAAAATTTTAAATAAAACAGTCCATTTTTGTTTCTGTATATACATAAAAAAATACTTATCAAAGCAAAAAACATGCAAGTACAAAATGTTATACAATAACTGATTTAAAAAGATTACATCCCAAAATTTACCTGTCAAATTATTTCCCTCCTTCAATATAGGATAACTATTCATTAAACTAATTATGCTGCCACTAATCAAAATTTCTTTTAATTAATATTTTAAAAATTTCCTCCTTTGTATAATGTTCAAAGGCAATGAATATATTTTTTCTAAAAAAAATTTACTTATGTATTTACTTGAGAGAGAGAGAGAGAGAGAGAGAGAGAATTCCAAGTGGATGCAGTGCTGAGCATGTGGATCTCATGATCATGAGATCACAACCTGAGCCAAAGCCAAGAGCCAGACAGACAACCAACTGAGGCACCCTGGGGCCCCTGAATACACTTTTCAAAAAAGTAATTTAAAACATTTATTGAGGGAGCCTGGGTGGTTCAGTGGTTGAGCATCTGCCTTTGGCTCAGGTTGTAATCCCAGGGTCCTTCCTGGGGTTGAGTCCCGCATTGGGCTCCCCACAGGGAGTCTGCTTCTCCCTCTGTATGTCTCTGCCTCCCTCTGTGTGTCTCTCATGAATAAATAAAATCTTTAAAAAAATAAAACATTTATTGATGAGGTGTCTGCCTAGCTCAGTTTGTAGAACATGTGATTCTTGATCTCAGGGTTGCAAATCAAGTCATAGATTAGGTGTAGAGATTATCTAAAATAAATAAATAAATGTAACACATTTTTGATCAACTGAATTATCAACAGGGTAAATGTAAAATCTCACAAGGTGATGATCTAGGAGGGCAATATCTACCAAGATATGCCTTTTATTTTACCCATTATTTATCTCATTAATATATGGTCATATATTTTATAGATTATAATGCATGCCATTTGATTACTTGAATAAGGTATAAAAATACCTTTTTTTAATTAAAGATTTTATTTATTCATGAGAGACACACAGAGAGAGGCAGAGACATAGGCAAAGGGAGCAGAAGGCTCCCTGCAGGGAGCCCAACGTGGGACTCGATCCCGGGTCTCCAGGATCAGGCCCTGGGCTGAAGGCGGCACTAAACCCGAGCCACCTGGGCTGCCCCTATAGGTCTCTTTTAATCTGTAAAGTATTATTAATACACTGATGGCAAAAAAACCTACTACAGTATAAAAGGGCATAACAGTAAAAAAATAAAGAACACTTTCCAACTTTCACTCATGATATATGTCCATAAAGTGGAATCCCACTCATAGAAACAGTTAACAAATAATTTGACATTTTCTTATGTATCCTTTCAGAAAATGTCTATGCATTTATGTCAACAAATACACATACATGGTTGTATAGAAAATACATTGAGGGGTGCCTGGGTGGCAAGGTGGTTGAGTGGCTGACTCTTGATTTTCATTCATGTTGTTATCTTGGGTCTGGAGATAGAGCCTGGCGCCAGATGCACGAGACTTCTTTAGACTTTCTTTCCCTCTCCTCTGCCCCTCCCCCACCCCCTCAAATAAATAATCTTAAAAAAAAAAAAAGAAAGAAAATGGGTGGAAGATTTATAATGGGAACTCAAGATATGCCAGACCATGTGCTATCAAATGATCCATAAACTCATCAGTTGTACCAAATGTACTACTCTGGAAGGGGATGATAATAATGGCAAAGACTATGTATGTGTGGAGCAGAAGGTATATAGTAATTTCTGCACTTTCCTCTTGATTTTGCTATGAACTAAAACTGCTCTAAAAAAGTAGTCTTTAAGGGATGCCTGGGTGGCTCAGCATTTGAGCACCTGCCTTTGGCCCAGGGTGTGATCCTGGAGTCCTGGGATCGAATTCCACATCTGGCTCCCTGTGTGGAGCCTGTTTCTCTCTCTGCCTAGGTCTCTGTGCCTCTGTGTGTGTACCTCTCATGGATAAATAAAACCTTTAAAAAAAGAAAGTAGTCTTAAAAAAAAAAAAAAAAGACAGAATCAGCAGGGAGTGATGCCAAATGCCAGAGAGCAACTCAGTTTTTTGAAGCTGATTTTCTGTCAGATGAAAAACTTATAAGAGTGTGTATGACTACTAGTTTAAGTGGGAAGTTAGAAGATGTAACTATGGCAAACGGGATTGAAGTATATTCCATTCTTCTCAGCATTTTAATAAAGGGGAGGAAAATAGAATCTTCTAGAAAAAAGCAAACAAACAAACAAACCACCCTGACTAGTAACCAATGGGAGAATTTTGCTTTGGAGCATTCAATTAAAAAACATGATACTGGACCTTCAGGAAACTCAAAAGTGGTAGTGGGCAGGCATCCAAATATCCGCATTTATGAGTTCTCTCAACCAAGCCACTCCTGCCACCAAACCTCCCAGGGGGGGACCTGCCCAAGCCTGTTTAGCAGATGAAGCCTTATTTGAAGGGTTGCACAACAAAAACACTTACCATACATGAGTATTTCACAATGGGCAGAGCATGTACTCTACAGAAATGCCAAAGCCAAGCCTAGGACTTAATGACACACAGCACACTGATGATATGGGACTGTCTTCCCTGACATAATTTTATAGCAGTGGACTACACAAACTCAAAATTGAAAATACAAAAAAAAAAAGCCCCCCAAAACCCAAAATGAAACAAACAAACAAAACAAACCAGCAATGACCTATAGATTCTCTCAAGTACATTTTTTAAAGGCTCAAACGTAACAACAGGAATTCAACAGGGGCCAATCAGACAAGTTGCATGGTTCTTACTTTCTAGCAGGTGGAGATTGTACTCAAGCACTGCACAAAGCCTGGCAAGTATGAGTTCACAAGAAGTAATGGTTTTCAAGATGTTAAAGTGATCATACAATCCATTGGAGCTGCAGTTGTGTTTATGAGGGTTTTAATAATTAAATACATTTTTTTAATGTTTTAACTTATAATTGATATCCATGAAGCATGCAACACTTTGAAAACCAAGGACTTAAAACCAGATCTTCATCTAACAATCCAATAAGGCTCTGGGGTACCATACCATTTGCCTGAGGTCACGCATTCCATCCTAACATTGGTGATAAGAGAGAAAAGCAAAAAAAAAAAAAAAAAAAAATATTCCTGTGTATCAGGAGCTTACATACAAGGAACAGTCAGGGCCAGAATCTGATCAACCCAGACTCCACTTAGTGCACTTTCCTAAAAGTCAACCAAAATTGCTGCCGTGTCTTGGGCAATTATTTCTATGATACTCAAAGGCAGCCTTTTTCATTATTTGCCTCATAGATTTTATGGTTTAGAATTAGATAAAGCATAAATATTAATTTTCAAGTCTAGTTCAGCACTTGGATAAACTGAATTGGCATTCATCATCTCCTAAATGCCAAACAGTTTTCCAGAGTTCTATTAAGAAAAAAAAAAAAAAAAAATCCTTAGTGAGAGGATTTAACAAAAGCTCTGCCTCCGAGGGACATGTAAACAATAGGAAATTTATGGCACCATGGTTTCTAGTATTATAGAAGCTGATTATCATATTGTTTCCTGTAGAGGCTCACCTCTACCAAAAACAATCTTCCCACTCCTGAATAATAACACCACATCCCTTCCCCTAGCCAGCGGTTTCCTCTGTCCCAGCAATGTGGGGTTCTCCTTCTTGTTTATAATAATCCAGTTCTATTACCTTGTATACTGAGGAAAACACACATCTTTTATTTTTTTCCCCCTTAGAAATGATGACATGGGACTTCATCAAGATAAAAAGCTTCTGCACAGCCAAGGAAACAATCAACAAAATTAAAAGACAACCTACTGAATGGGAGGAGAAATTTGCAAATGACATGTCAGATAAAGGGCCAGTATCTAAAATCTATAAGGAACTTATCAAAACTCAACATACAAAAAAGGAAAAAATCCAGCCAGGACATGGACAGAAGATACGGACAGACATTTCTCCAAAGAAGACATACACATGGCCAACACACATGAAAAGATGGTCAACATCACTCAGCAACAGGGAAATACAAATCAAAATCACACTAAGATACCAACTCACAGGAATCAGAATGGCTAAGATAAACAACTCAGGAAATAACAGATGTCAGGGAAGATGTGGAGAAAGGGGAACCCTCTTATATTGTTGGTGGAAATGCAAACTGGGGCAGCCACTCTGGAAAAACAGTATGGAGGGTTAAAAAAGTTAAAAATAGAACTACCCTACCATCCAGCAATTGCACTACTTGGTATTTATCCAAAGGATACAAAAATAGTGATTTGAATGGGTACATGTGGAAAGAGCCCAAATGTCCAATAACAGATGAAGGGATAAAGAAGATGTGGTATATATATTTATATACATAAAAAACTTATAATTGATATATATATGTGCACACACACAATGGAATACTACTCAGCCATCAAAAAGAATGAAACCTTGCCATTTGCAGTGACAGGGATGAAACGAGAGAGTATTGCGCTATGCAAAGTCAATCAGAGAAAGACAAATACCATGTGATCTCACTCATTTGTGGAAGTTAAGACAACAGATGAACTTAGGGAAAGGGAAGGAAAAATAAATAAGATAAAAAAACAGAGAGGGAGGCAAACTATTAGATAGTCTTAACTATAGGGAACAAAATGAGGATTGCCAGAAGGGAGGAGGGTGGGTATAGGGGTAACTGGGTGAGGAGCCTTAAGGAGGGCACTTGTTGGAATAAGCACTGGGTGTTGCATGTAACTGATGAATCACTAAATTCTACCCCTAAGGCTAAAGATACACTATATGTTAACTAACTTGAATTTAAAGAAAATCTAAAAAAGAAAAAAAGAAAAAAGCAGAAAAAAGAAATCACAAACCCAGGAAACTGTTGTAGTTAAGTTTGAAAAGCAGTAAGGTCCTCTGCATGAATGTATAAGAACAGGATAATAGTAGAATATTCTAAAACTGCTCACCCCACAGTGGCTTATGATATATTCCCTGCAGTGTTTAAGGGTTGGTATTCCTTCTTATTACTCACCTCTGCCCAGTAGTTTTCTTGTGATTTATTTAGAAATCCTCAAATATAACAGCACATCTAACAACTGCATTTCTCTGTCTGTCTATCCATCCATCCATCTAATTTATTTATGAGAAAGAGGGAGGGAGAGAGAGAATGCACATGTAAATGGGAGGAGGTGCAAAGGGTTAGAATCCTCAAGCTGACTTCTGGCTGAGCCTGGAGCTGTAGGTGGGGCTTGATCCCACAACCCATGAGATCACGTCCTGAGCTAAAACCAAAAGTCCCACGCTCAGCTGACTGAGCCACCCAGGTGACTATAACAACTGTTTTTTGAAAGTCCTCATCTAACATAAAAATAACTTGAAATATGAATAGACTAAATATAATTCTACATCTTTCACAGATGTAAGTTACTGTTTTCCTACTAAAATGTTATTTGCACAATTAAGAGAACTAAAGGTAGCCCCAAATGACTCTTTCTTTCAGATCCCCATGTATTTATTTGAGATAGAATGTGTGTGCATGAATGGGGGTGTGCAGAGAGAGAGGGACAAGTGGGCTACCAGCTTAGTGTGAGGCTGGATCCTAGGACCCTGAGATCGGGACCTGAGCCAAAGTCAGATGCCTAACTGACTGAGCCCACCCACCCAGGTGCCCTAAGACACTATCTTTACTATTAATGTGGGCCATTATGCTTTCTTAAATGTTATCATTACATTATTTTTTGTTTCTTTTGCATAAAAAAGATACACCTGATATTAAAAAATCAAGGAAGAATAACAAAAGCACTGTCTCTTTTGCATTTGCCAAAAGAATAGCTCATTCAGTGAGTTACTTAAACCTTTATTTTCGAAGTAGATAGTTTACAAATATGACCCTCAGAACATTTTTTTGGCACTCTTTGGTCAATGCATGTCAAATTCAGAATAAGCCCAATCATTCCATTTGGCATTTAACTATCCAAAAAACATTTTCTAAAGAGACTCACGGCATCAATATCAACATTAGAGTGCGCTAAGAATGAAAAGTATTCTTGTGTATATTCTGCTAATATTAGTACAATTTTCTATTAAAAACCCAGAAATTATTCTAAATCATCAAATATTTTATTCCCTAATAGACACCATGGGAAAATGCTGCAGAAACTCCTAATGACAACCACAATCTTGCATTAAAGTGATTCACATTAGTCTGATTATTAAATCCCTGTCATATCTCTCAGGTTTAACTGTTTCAGCAAGGCCTTATTCCATTGAGTAAAAGTGTTAAAAAAAAAAAAATCAACATCAAAATCAGAATAGTCCAAACGGAAAAAAAAGTCACATTGAGACAGTAAAAAGTCCTAAAATTCCTTTAAGGTATAGATTTTTAAAATTCCATGGATCAGATATTCATATAATTTATCTAAAAAGTAAGCTTCACAAAGAATTTCCTACTTATTTTCTAGCTGTTTATTCTAGTCGTTTTGGATAACTTCAAATCATTGTGTAATCAAGGGCAAAAAATTCTAATAGGTATATGATTTTCTTTTCCATTGTATTCTCATGCCTAGTATCAACTTTCTGCTATCACCAATGCTGAACGCGGTGGTTTGTAATTTTGATTTAGTCTTAACATGTGACGTCACGCTTTATAAAGTACTTGAGAGTAAGAACATCATCAATGTATGCTTTAAAACATAATCTACTACTTTTATGATCTTAAAAAGTTGACATTGAGAAAAACATGTCTTTGAGTGAAATCATTGCTTGTTCCTGTATGGATGACCCTAAAACTGCAGCCCATATTTATCTTGGAAATATTTTAATGTTATATTTTTTATAATTGGTTTTCTAGGGGGTTGTTCTCCCTGGAATGCTGTCCATTTTCTGGCTTGCCAAATTTACCAGTCCTTTCTAGACTTCGTTCAAAATCCCACTTTGTCCAGGAATTAGCCCTCCCACTGAGCTCCACTCCTTCTGGAATTCACACTCCTGTTTGTACTGCTCTGGCTGGGGATTGGAGAAGGCTGTGGGGAGGAGGGATCATTTGAGCTGAGAAGGATTTGAATAAATTTGATACAGAAATGGGTGGAGGTGGGCATTCCAGGATCAGGAAGCCTGATGGGTAGAGGAGTAAAAACATTGCTCCAATTAGAACTGAAAGGCAGGTAGGTATCAGAGACGCCACTTGAACAAGCAAAGGGTTCTCAAAGGTATCTAACCTATGGACTGATATAAGCAGGACAAAGCTTTAGGATGATTACTTCATTCAGTTCCTATTGGTTCAGGGGTTGGCCTATCTCCTGAAAGATATCATACCATCCTCCTGGAGGAAAAAATGTCTTATTCTTTGGGACTCATTGGTCATAACAGATGAACACCAAGATTTTTCTTAATAACATATCAATTCTGAGATTTAATTATTAGAATTGTATCTCTTGTGACTGTCTCCTTAAAAATAATTTTTATGTTGGGGTGCCTGAGTGGCTCAGTCAGTTAGCATCTACCTGGGCTCAGGTCATGATCTCACGGGCCTGAGATCAAGCCATGCATCATCGTCTGGCTCCCTGCTCAGGGGGAAGTCTGCTTCTCCCTTTCCCTCTCCCTGTGCACCTCCCTACTGCTTGTACTAGGTCTCTCTGTCTCTTTCAAATAAACAAATAAATAAATAATAAATAAATTTAAAAAATAAATAAATAAATAAATAAAGTTTTCTCCCTCCAATTCCCAGAGCTCTGGTTGTGCTTGGCTGTCTCCCAGAGACCATCCATAATCATTTCCTACCAGATCAGAAGAGGCTACTTAGTGGGCCTGCTTTACTCCACGATCAACAGACCAGGAAGAAATTCTACTCAGAGGGTGATCAATGTAGTTTAAAGAGCTGCTTTGTCTTCTAGGCTTAACACAATCCCACAATAGACAATCAAATGACAAGAGACAAAACCATCAATTTTCTAGCCTAATATTGGGAAGAGGGTACTAACTTTTTTCTTCTGATACAGAAATAGCTTTCTATTTTTAATTATTGGAGCAGTTCTGTTACACACAGATAAGAGGCACCAGCATAGTTTTAAATTGCACAGTGATATAGGTAATGTAAATATGAGATGAAGCTAGAGATATACTAATGTGTACTTCAGCAATATCTGGCAGTGATATTGGATTGGCTACATTGTCCTTAGACATTGTGAAGACTTCACCTTGAAGCTTAATTAAATCTTTAAAAATCCGTCAAAGTCTGGGAAGACATGTTAAAAATGATATAAAAAATCTCCATGTCAGCCTTGGGAATCATTAACATTTAAAAAGTCCAAGACATAATAAAAGAAACCTAAATACCAGGATATATTAAATTATAAAGTTGTAAGAATCCAGGAAGTAAGTGTGAAAATAAGCATTTAGTTAAGCAAACCCTGAGTAAGAATCTTGCAGGCACAAGTTCTGAGTCTTATATTCCTACATTAATATACTTGTCCTAAAAATGCTGATATTGCTCACAACAGTTTTGGTACTTCTTTTTCGGAAATGGTTTATAAGGAATAGAAGAAAATCGGTATCTCCACTTCATTCACATCTTGCTTTTTTCCTTTAAATTCAATATATTTACACCCCTTATTCAGACTCGTCTGCAAATTACTTTGTCATTTTCCAAAAAAGATGAAAATTAGCTTCCAGTGAGATATTCATAAGCCTGTGACACAAGCACTGAGCAATGCCACCTACCTCTTAGTTTTGTGGAGAAGCTAAAATGTGATGTGAACAGTTTATGGAAATGCATTGTTCACAAGATCATCCTTTGCAGATTTAGGTATAACTGTTTTAACATTAAATGAATAATTGCATAAGCTAAATTCCAAGTATAGAGAAAGAACATTTGCATTCATATTATTTCTTCTGCTTTGTTAAACAACAACAACAATTTTTAGAGGCTGTAATACTTCCAAATCCTCCTCTTAAAAACTTCATTATGGAAAATTTCAAACATACCCAAGAGTAGAACAGTTTAACGAAATCAATGTACTCATCACCCAGCTTCAAGTGTTAACACAAGTCAATTTCTTCATTAATACTCTTACTCGGTGTCTGTCTCCTATGGTCACAGAATTATAGTGAAGCCAATCTCAGATGCCATATAATTCTCTCAAATAATTCAGAGTATATCTCTAAAAGACAAGGGATCTTTTAAAAATATAGCTACAATAATTCTTTCAAACCTAAAATAAAATAAAATTCCTTTTTAAAAAAAGATTATTTATTTATTTATTCATGAGAGAGAGAGAGAGAGAGAGAGAGGCAGGCAGAGACACAGGCAGAGGGAGAAGCAGGCTCCATGCCAGGAGCCCAACGTGGGACTCGATCCTGGGACTCTAGGATCGCACCCCTGGGGGCCAAAGGCAGGCGCCAAACCTCTGAGCCACCCAGGGATCCCCTAAAATGAAATTCCTTAAAAGTGTCAAATATTCTCTCAAAAAAAAAAAAAAATGTACCTAAGAAAAGAAAATCGAACGTCAAGGAAACATTATCCTGAAAGATGCAACGCTCAAAAACAAGCTATTCCCCTGCAACAAAAAGGAAACAGCATTCTCTAAAAGCAGAGAGTTGGAGGTCTGGGGCTATAATGGGGGAAATCCAGGAATGGCATGCAAAATGTGTAACATGTGCATATTAACATTTTTTTATTCCTTGGTTGACAGCATTCATCAATCAGAATGTCAAGAAGCCTGAGAATGAAACATTTAAAGACCTTCTGCCCTTGGTTATGGCTGTGTGCGCTCCGTGCCACATCACCTCATATTGCCAGGAAGGATTAGTCAAGTAGGGAAACAAATCCACCTAAAATAACTCAGAGATCAAACTAAATTCAACTCAGCAACCAGTGAGTATACACTGGGTGCCAGACACTAGGTTACGATTTTGAGAAACAAGAGTAAATTAGTCCTAGTTAATTCATAGTTGAGAAGGAGGAGGGGTCAAACAGATAAATAAGAACTATCATAGAATGTCACGAAAAAGGTACTTGCTTCAGGTATTTTCATGGGGAGCCAGATGAAGAAGCAATGATTAGAGTAGAGACTTTGAGCTTTTTAGTTACCCCCCCTTCAAACCTATGAAGTAATGTGTTTTCTAGCACCTGTGATGCCCTCACTGAATGAGATGGGAGAGGTGATCATGAAAGCTGGAGAGAAGAGTTTACATGAAGTGGTATTTTGAAAGTTAAGCAGTCCATCAGATCTGAGGAGACAGAGAGCCCTGTGGTGAGGGAAGGGAGGGCATTCCAGGAAGAGAAAAGCAGGAACAAAGAGGTGGAAATTACTGGCATGTGAGGGAACCAGAAGTGTGGTGACCTTAGTGTGTGGGAGGGGCTGGCTGACTGGAAATGCCGGCTGGGACCAGAAGTTGGAGCCTTCCAAGCAAGAACTGAACCTCTGTTCTGTGGCCAGTGGAAAGCTATTGACATGTTTTAAGTGAATCAATTCCGTCTTTACAGAGTTATGTCTCATCATGCTTGGGTGGATGATGGGTGGGTGTTCAAGGTTTACGGAACTGGTGGCATCTTGAATTAGCTGGGTGAGGAGAGTTGAGAGAGAAGCAGGCTTCTTAGGAACCCGCTGGAACAGGCCAGGAGAGAGGTCTAGGGTGGCAGTAATAGAAAAGAGACACAACAATTTCAGACATTTCAGAAAATATTATTTTTTAAAAGGTGACAAAAGAGAGACCAAAGCAAATTTTTAATGCAGTGTGGAAAAGTGTGTTTGTATGCTCCAGTTTCTTTCAAAAAGTGGGAATATACATATAAGCTATAAACATATAAACTATGTTTATATGAAACTTCTCAGGAAGGATCTGAGAGAAACAGATACCAATGGTTGCTGGGCATGGAGAAAAGACTGGGAAAAGAGGTAGGGAGGAGGCTGTTGTACCTGTGGCATGCTGAACCACACAGATGTGTTCTCTCCTGACTACTTGAAGATTACAGAATTTCCCCTTTACTGCCATCCACGTAGGCAGAAAATAGCAGAAAGAGAAAGGTTTTGCAGGCACATCTGGATTCCAATTCTGGCCCTGATACTTCCTAACTGTGGGGCTGTGGGCAAACTTACTAAGTTCTTTTAGTTTCTGTCCTCTTTCTCTGCTGAAATAGAGGTAACATTGACTAACTCAGGTCACTATAACAATGGTAAAAGTAGATTCTATACAATAAAGCATCTGCTAGAATATCTGGCACAAACCAAAAACTCTGTAAGTGGGTGGTAGCTATTTTATTACCAATAAAACTTCTTTGACATGAATACGTTCATAGTACAAGAAAAGTTCCTTGATCAAGTTTAAGGTATGCTCATTAGCTAACCTTATTCCTACATTAAATATTTGCCCTGTACAAAATGATTAATGTAATCCATCAGATGAATGCTATCCATTACGCACCGGTTTCTAGGAATTTAAACATAGTATTTATCTGCATTTCTGGGTAGGTGTTAAGTTTTTTAAATGGCATTGACTAAATTCACTGAAGTCATGTATTCAGAGGACTAAATGCCACCCAGATGCCATAAAGCAACAAGAAAATAGGCAATAAGTTGCTATCCTTGAGGAACTGACAACCTCAGTGAGACAAACAGGTGTGACCTTCAAGCAACCATGGCCCCAATTTGGCACAAGAGATGGAAATACTGGCAATGAAGTACCCAGTTCTAGAGAGGGATCCGCCGAAAATGTTACATCACATGTTAGAGGAGGTTACTCTGCAAGCATTTGTGGGTTTCTTCTGCATGCTACTTATGTTTTAAATCAGTTGTAACTGTAGCAGGAACAGCATTCTGAGCGTTACAAAAGATTGGTCACTCTCAAAAGCCTTACTACTTGGTCGTTTGAACAGGGACATCATTATTAAAGCATCATCACACAACAGTTTCTTTGTTATACACTGAGATGAATAATTACAAAGTATTTTCATGTGAGATGTTCTGGCTCGGATCTGCCTCAGCCTGTAAAGATGAAGCCTTAAAAAGAAAACAGCTGGAGTTTAGAAAAGATTCTGCTAAATGCAGGAAATAATGATGAACATCTTCCAGGATTTCAGAAGCTTTCGTGAATGCTTAAAAAAAAAAAAAAAAAAAGGAAAGAAAGAAAGAAAAAGAAATAGATTATAAGGCCAGATGAAAATGCATTTCATTTCATATGTGGCACTGTGGGGAGAAAGAGTGGTTGGTGGGGATGCTTAGCAAAAAAAAAAAAAAGTCTCCATAATTATTCAAATATTTCTCTTTGAAGTAGATGCGTCTAGGAAGAAAAATCAATACAAGTCGGCAGAGAAAACCACAGTAACACTTGCACGTTAATTTCTAAGGAAGCTTTCATTGATGCCGTAAATATGCTGCGGAGGCGCGCCCTGGAGCAACGACAGACTCCGTCTTAGCTACTAAGTCTCGCTTCTGAGCCGCAGGAGGGTTCACACTTGTACTTACCCCCTAGCTACTACCTACGGGGGAAACTGCACGCTCGCTCGAGGCAACCTCCAACGGTTGAATGAAGGTTGGATTAGGAGGCTAATCTACGGCTATATATAGACAGCAACACCAATGTAATCTCCGCCCTCTTCCCCCTCCCCTCCCTATTTCCATAAATCTCAAGATCTGAGTTACAAAGAGACCGGGAACTCCAGCGGAGCGGAGGCCCTTCCTTCCCCCTTCCCCCCGGGCCATCGCTCCTAAACCAAGTATTAGTTTAAGTGTGAATTGCTTCCAAACATCCTCAACAGGCACCACAGGGCGCTCAGATCCGGTTTTCCTCCGCGGCGTCCACAGGGGCCGGAGGAGATGACAAGCAGAGTGTGTGTGCTTTGGCCGGAGGGGGGTGGGGTGGGGAGGGGAGGGGGGGAGGCGGTCGAGGCTGGCCGAAGGAGAACTACCCCCTCTGGAGAGCCCTCCCGCGCCGCGTTCAGCTCGCCCGCACTCCCCCATCGCGCCCCTGGCCCGAGGCCCCAGCCCCGGCCTCCGGGGGGCCGCATCTGGCGGTCCACGCCCCCGCCGCTCTGCACCCACCGCGTCCCGCCGCGTGGCCCGCCCCCGCCGCCTCGCGGTCCCGGGTCTCCCCGCGGCGGCCGGACGTGGCGAGCGGCGGGTCCTCAGCCTGGGGCGCGGCGCGCGGCATCTGCGACGGCCGCGGGGGAGGCGGGCAGGCTCCCCCACCCCGGGGCCGGGAAGCGCCCCAGCGGGCACATGCTTCCTGCCGCCCGCTCCGGCCCGGAGGGGAGCCCCCGGCGGGGCGGGGCGGCGGCCGCGCTCCCCGCAGCCTCCCACGCGCCCCCCGCACCGCCCGAGTCGCTCCTCACCTGTCCGAGGAGGTAGCGGCGACGCGCGAGGCTGCAGGCTGCGGCGATCCCGGCAGCGGCGGTGGCACCCGCGGCAGTGGCGGCGGCAGACAATGGAGGAGTGAAGGACAGACACATTGACACCGACCCACGGAGCCCGGCGCAGCCCCGCCTCCCGCGCCGCCCCGCCCCCCGGGCCGCCCCCCGCTCGGGCCGCGCCACTCCCGGGGGAACCCGCGGCCTCGTCGCCGCAGCCGGGGGCCTCGGCGCCCCGAGCAGCCAGGCCCGGGCCCAGAACTTCAGGAGAGGGAGCCTGAAGGCTGCGTGCGCCTAGACCTCTGAGCGGAGCGGCAGGGCGCGGCGGGGAAGGCGGAAGACGACTTCCATCCCCCCCCCTGGTTTTCTCCGTTGGGTTCTTCCCGGCCGGGCTGCGCCAATGGGAGTCTCCGGCTGCCGCCTCCTGTGGCTCCGCCCCCCGGCCTGGCCAATGACGGGCGGGCGGGCGGCGGCGGCCGCGGGGCCGGCCCAAGGACCTCCCGGCTCGCCGGAGCTCGCCAGCTGCTCGCCAGCCCGCGGGAGGGGGCCAAGCCTCCGGGCGCTTCCGCGGTTGGCTGCTCAGCGCCCCGGCCTCGAGTTGCCCCGCTGCGCTCGGCGTTCCTAACACGCGCGCACACACTGCTTCTTTTTCTAATACCTCCAAGGAAATAGAACCGTCTTCAAGCTGGCGGGAGCAATGGTGCACATAACGAAAGGCGAGCTGACCCGGGAAGAAAAGGAGCTGCTAGAAGTCATCGCGAAAGGTATGGGCGCTGCTGGGCTGCGGCGGGGCGCTCGCAGGCCTGGTCTTGGAGGCGTGGCGGAGCCTGGAGGCGGCCCTGGCCGGGCGGACCCTCCGCCGCGGGTCCGGCGACGTTGGTGGCCTCGCACCGGGAAAGCAGCGTGTCTCCCGGCCTGGCCCGGGACCGGCTGCGGGGGTGGCGAGGAGGGGAGCCAGCAGCACTGCTGCGACAGGAGCTGGAGGCCGCGGCGGTTCGTCTTCCGAATCCGATTTTTGGAAAGAAACACATTTCCAGGCCCCGGCTCAGATCGTTAACGAGCGGCCCCTGGGTGTGGGTCCCATGGTGCGCCTTCTGCAAAACTCTCCAGGTGATTTTGACCCTCGCCGGGCTTGGCGACAGGGGGAGGCCTCGGGTTCTTGGAAGGGTGTCTGTCTAAAGGGCCGTTTCGACTTCCGGAGGCCGAAGAATCTGGATGCCTCGGCCGTCCCCGCCCCCGCCCCCGCCTGGGGGGGAGGTGGTGGGGTGGGAGGGAAATCCTCTAGAGAAGGGTTCTTTCTAAGGGCACAGAACTAGGTCTGTCCTTTGCTACCTGGAGGGGTCTGCGTCCCGGCCTCCGCGGCCTCCTTGCAACCCGCGGGGAAGCCAGGAGGTTGGCCGGGCGCCCGCAGCCCTCGGCGCCCTCGCCCAGCTCCGCTCCCCGCCGCGTGCTCGTCAGCGCCTGCCCTGGCGCTCTCCCGGCGCCTGTCCCACCTCCGCAGCTTCGGGTGCCGGGCCGCGGGGACCGGCCGGGGGCCCTGTTTCCCCTCTGCCCCCGAGTGGACGTCCCGGAGGAGTCCCCTGCCGAGTCCCGTTACCTGGCAGGTGACAGCAGCGTGACTACGTGGCTTCTCCTGCACAGGCACCGCGGACACAGTTTACGCTCCAGGATGGAGGCAGGCACATCTGCACATCTGTCCATGCAGGCTCCCCACTTTCCAGCCCTCTTCCTGTCGGGCAGCCTGGCTCAA
Source organism: Canis lupus baileyi (assembly GCF_048164855.1). Classification (NCBI taxonomy): domain Eukaryota; kingdom Metazoa; phylum Chordata; class Mammalia; order Carnivora; family Canidae; genus Canis; species Canis lupus. Next base: position 29,908,829 of record NC_132855.1, read on the forward strand.
ATCTGGACCCTCGGAGAGTAAGGCAGATTTATTCTTAATACTGACAAGGGGAAGCCTAGACGGAAAAGAGAAAAAAAAAAAAAATCGGATTTGAACCCCACTGGTGCAGATGAGCCCAAGGCCACCTCGTCTGATCTCAACAGTTTTAAACCAGTCACAGCTACATTTATCCTAAGTGATCTTTGCCCAGGACTGTAGGACATGGAGTTGGTGCTTTTATCGTTTGTGCTGCACGGTTCTGGCCCCTTTTTTGTGTTTTGTTTGTTTGTTTGTTTGTTTTGTTTTTTTGTTTTTTTTGGTACTGCATGCTTTGTGTCCTGCGGTTACTTTCTCCCTTCCCCGGGTTGGCTCTGGGATTCAGTTCTAACACGTGAGCGCCAGCTGTGAGCCAGGTACTGTGCTGGGCAGAAGGAAACAGGATCCGCTCAGAATCCACCAGAGATGCACGTTCTGCTTTTAAACAGTACAGAGCTATCGGTTTGTCAAAGTATGAACAAGTGAGCAGTTTTATAAAGTGGAAAGGGAAGCCTTGGATGCTTTTGTGGTTTTTTTTTGGGGGGGGGGGGTGTACACCAGTCTTTATTTTGAAGATGGTATAAACGAGAATTAATGTAAAGTTTAGTCTGGTTACTGCTGCTGTTTCTGGATCCACAGTGTACATCACGTTGCATTTGTGCACAGACACAGTATGGTTCACCGATTTCATTGGCCCAAGCCATGAAGAAATGAGACTGGACTTAGTCGGTGATACATTCTTTTCAGGTGAAGGTCCATGGGACATCACTGTACTCTCAAAGAAAAATAATGGGAGATATGAGAAAATAACAATTATAATCTACCTTTATTGAATATTGAATATGAGCCAGACATAATACATAGCACTTTACATCATAATACTTAGCACTTTACATCTCTTGATATATTTGATTTTGATGCCCTAGGAATTATTTTTAAGCAACAGCATGCTGAGACCACATGGGGTGGTGGTTCACCATGCAGATCTGATTTGGAATCCTATCTCAATCATTTGCTGGTCACGTGGCCTTGGGCAACTTACTCTTACTGAGCTTCCGTTTCTCCATGGTACCTACCTCACACTCTTGTTGGGAGGATCAAATGAGTTAGTGCCTGTAAAGCATTTAAAATGCTGTTTGTGTTATCTGTTTTTATGGTATGTACAGTGATCTCCACTTTATAGTCATAGAAACGGAGGAACTGAAAAGTTAGATAATTTGTCCGGTGTCACACTGAAAATAAGTGGCAAAGCAGAGATATCATTTGGCCTGTGGTCCTAGAAATGCACTGGACTTGAAAACAAACTAAACTAAAACTGAAACCAGAACCATAGCAGCCCATTCCATATTCACTTCTAGAGGCAATTTAATTTCAGCAACGCAGTATCATCTGTATTAATTAATCTAACTTATTATTTTTTTTAACTTATTATTTAAAATAAAATATTTTAAAATAATTTAAAATTAACTAGTTTTTAAATTAATTTAATTTTAACTGTTACTGATTTTATAGTTTTGTGTGCGTTTAATTTGTAAATTTTTTTGCAGTTGAATGAAGATCATAAGCAAAGCTTGTATTAATACGCATAAGAAACTTTTTAAAGTGGGTGGGTAGAAGTTTTTAATTCTTTTTTTTTTCCCTTGGTTACATTCTTAACTTTGAGAAGTGCTAGATTAGTCAGCACTAGTAGTTGGAACTAACAATAAATTTTCAGCCAAGTGTGACCTGTCATTTTGGCCAATCCAAAATAAACTCAGCAAATTATTGAGTATCTCTTTTCTGCCAGTTACTGCCCTTCAGAAGTTAAGCTGACTGTGAGTGAGACTTACAATCCAGAGAATACAGCACATTGCTTCTAGACACTTTCAGAACACTTTCTTCTTCAAATCAAATGCTAGGTAGTTTATAGATTATCTATTTGTTGGAATGCCAAGAAGTTCCAGATAAAACAGAAGCTCTTTCATATATACCATTCATATCATAGTTAATGATGGCATCCATTTTACATTTAAGAAGAGAAAATTAGGATCACTGAAGCACAGCTGATGAGTTTATGTTATGTGTACATTGACCCATTCTTCTAAATTCTGATATAGTTTTTGTTAAGCACTGAAGAAGCACTATTTCAAAATACATTAAACTTTCCTTAAGGGCATAAATCAGAAAATCTTCCATTACTTGTTTAGTACCTGAAATCTCTGAGATTGTTGACTAAATGAGAAAATAAATTTACTACTTTTTTTCATTATTTACATAAAAGGATTTATGAAGTAGACTTGGACAATAAGGTTTATTTCACCAACTATGTTTAGGTATAATTAAAGTATGATAGATGGTGCATATTAGTGTATTTAGACCTATAGTTTTCTACCAAAGTCATTATATTAGGAAAATAAAATTAGAATTCATTACACATTTTCCTCATTTGCTCATCTGTTTTCCAAAATCTGGAAGCCCAAACAGTTGGAGAAAAAAAACTCCATCCTGGTCCCTGCATTTCAAAAGGCTAACTGGTATTCAGTGGTATATGTATACACGCCTCATCTTTACTTATTTATTTTAAATTACTCCCTAACAAGACAGATTTAACTTAGATTGTTGGCCATTGGGATAAACATTTCATAGAATCATTGACCTGTTCTCTCACGTGAGCCAAATGTTTATAATCGGAATCCCTATCCTCCCCCTAACATGTGGCATGCTTTGACATGCTCACAGTCCCTATAGTATTGTCCCTTTACTGAGTGAACACCTGACTAGGTGGAAAAATAACTTCAATTATTTCTCACTGAATAATGGATATCAGCCAAAGTATCTTCCTGAAGTGAAATTGGGGCGCTGGAGTTTTTGTTCTGTTATAATTCCTTTCTAAAGGTGGAGGAGAAAGTCTCTGATGAGAAGGCCAGGTGTGGATAATGTTCCATAGAGAACTTGCTTACATGCTTGAGGGCTTTACTCACTTACTCTGTAGCCCTTCAGAGCTATAGCCAGTGATATTACCTGCCCTCAGATGGAGTACACTGTCAGAAAAATGCACTATTTACAAGATAGCTGCTGTCATGACCCAGGGACTTGTAAATCATTCACTTGACACATTTTCCCAGCAGAGCTATTTCTCTGTCAATCTGGGAGACATTTCTCTGTCTTTTCCCTCTTGGTATGAGGCAACCAGATGCCTAAGGAGCAGGTCAGGGAGAGAGAAGCATGCTAATCTTTATTCTGCATTCCACATTTAACTCTGGGCAACTAGCAGAATTTAGCACATTCTGCAACTGTAATTTTCAGTTTATAGAGAGAAATAACTCCTAGTTGTGGGATGCTCCTTTTCTTTTATGTCCTTTTGGAGGAGAGGCTTATCTCATCCTTTCTTTCTGAGAACATTCAATTTCATTGTTCCCTTCCCTGTCAAACCAGAAATTTTTTGGCAGAATGAGTGGGCTGACTGTTATTAATGATAATAGCAACATTCTCTCTTTAACTACTTGCTTATGTCAGTATGCCTTACAGAAGACTGGAAAAACCTGACAGGTGCAGCCCAATTACAGTGTATTTCCAAATTTACAAAGGACTAACCTTCAGGTTTATGTTAGAGGACGTTCAGTATGACAGTCTGAGTGCTGACCATAAGGCACTTTTATATGGAAGCAGGCTTTAAAGAAATGTTTACCTAAGCATTTCTAAACCAAGAATTCTATTATAAGAATGCTCTTATCAATTCACAGGGCCTCGTGATGACAGGGCATATAAATACTGACTACATTTTGAACTCCAGTTATTACATTGACTGGAATTTAAGCTTCAGATGGTGGGTTGGACTACATGCTCTTTAAGATTTCAGTATTAGGAGTCTTATTTATGCTTTGTGGTTATTGTATCACTGCCAAAGGGAAAATATGGCCAATTTAATATACTTTAAGGTCATTGGAAGTAAAAACAAGATGGAGCTATTTTGGCTTCTGTAAATCAATTCTTCTGGATAATTACATTGTGGAAAAAATACTACATGTTGATGCTTTATTTCCTAACAAGCTAACCAGACTAGTTTTAGTTTTACATATAACCCTTTAAAATTTGTTTCCATGATGTTAGTTTTTTTTCTGTTGTAATGATAAATAACTAATTTTGTATTTCTTTCTTTTCTTCCTTTTTTTTTCCTTTTCTTTCTTTTTTAAAGGTACTGTCCAAGAAGCTGGAACATTATTAGCCAGCAAGAATGTTCGTGTCAACTGTTTGGATGAGGTAAAATTTAAAAAGCTGAATAAAATGCTTATTTTTATAAGAATTGATAATATATAAAATGCAATGGTAAGAGTTGTTTTCTAGCATTTGTGCTCAAGTTATACTCATCTCTAAACGAAATGTAAGCAGTTTACAAAAGACAAAAAAGTATGTAAGAACATGTTTAATTTTATTAATCAAATAAGAACAAATTAAACTAAATCATCATTTCTGTAAAGTGTGGGAAATATTGGACTTCTATATACTAATGGATTAGGTGTAGATTGGCATCACATTTTGGAGAAAATTTTGGAATTGTGTCATTTTTAAATGTGCATACTTTTGATAAAGTGATTCTACTTCTAGGGAAAGCTAACCAAACCTAAACCCAACTTTCTAGAACAACTGCTCTTCAAAATAACTTTCTGTGATGATGGTGATGTCTTTTCTGAGCTGTCCAATATCAGCCATTAGCCATGTGTAACTAGTAGCTACTTTATGATACAGTGTGGCTCTAGTACTAGAAAGTTAACTGAATGTCAGTTGCTCGTGCAGAAAGAGGAAGGAGTTTTATTGACCTTTTACCCAAAAATGAGTACCAAAATTAATGTCAGACAAAATAAAGTTTAAAGCAAAAAATTTTAAAAATTTTTTAAAAAGATAAAATGCCTTTCTCCTAGATTAATTTAATAATCAGTAACCCACCAAGAATATAGTAGGTGTAAACCTTCACTTATAAGTTCATAAGCTTTGAGATTCATAAAGAAAAAGAATTCAAACAAGAAATTTGTAAGGCCACAATAACACCTTTGAGAAACCACCAGATTAAGTAACAAAAAAGTAATATAAGAAGCAGAAAATTTGGATAGCTAATTGATAGTCAATGCACTGTATGTAAGATGGAAAAAAAATAGTACATTTTCTTTTACATGGAACATTGATAAAAATTAGTCTATGTATTATTTACTGTTTTATAAAGGAAACTAGCTAATTTCAAAGTTCGACTAATACAGAATACATTGAAAATAAACAAAAATATGATCCAAATAATAAAACAACCTGAAAGTTTTATTTTAATTCTAGATAATTCTTGTGTAAAAGAAGGAATAGAAGTAGAAATTGTCTACTATTTAACACTGAAAATACAACATTCATCAAAATCTAGTATTTATCAAAAGCTGTGCTATGTGGCCAGAGTGATATTCAGAGGAAATTTTTCAGCATTTATTATTGTACTTTCAATCTATGTGTTCTCAGCTTTTACCTTGGAATTTTAAAAAAGAATTAGGCTATACTCGAAGAATAGAGAAAGTGAACCAGTGAACTAAAATAGAAATAAACAGTTTAAAAAGCCATCAGGCACAAGCAACAAAAGAATAAAATAAAATAAAAATTTTTGTGCTTCAAGGTATATCATTAAAAAAGTGAAAAGATAACCCATAGAATGGTTTCATAAATCATTTCTGATAAAGGACTTATAACTATAGGTTATAAATTATTACAAACTTCTGCAACTCAATAAAAAGAGACAAATAATCCTATTAAAGAATGGGCAAGGGATCTGAATAGATATTGCTCCAAAAAGATACTCAGATAACCAATGGGCACATGAAAAAATGCTTAATATTAGCTGCCAAGGAACTGCAGTGAGATACCAGTTCACACCCTTTGTGATGGCTATAATAAAAATGCAAATGAAAAAAATGCTCAGTATTAGCTGCTATCAAAACTGCAGTGAGATACCATCAATTCACACCCACTGAGGTAACTATAATAAAAAAGATAATAACAAGTACTGGTGAAGAGGTGGAGAAATTGGAGCCCTCATTAATTGTTGGGGGGTGAATGGTGCAGCCACTCCGGAAACAGGTGGCAATTCCTCCACTGATTAAATATAGAGTTTCTATATGACCGAGCAATCCTAGGGATATACTTAGGAAAAATAAAGCATATGTCAACACAAAAGCTTGCTTATAAATGTTTATAGCGGCATTATCCTTAATAGCCAAAGCTGGAAACAACCCAAATGTCCCTTAACTGACCAGTGGATAAACAAAATGTCATATATCCATACAATGGAATATTTATTCATAAAAAGGAATGAAGTCCTGGTAAGTGCCATAACATGGACAAACCTTGAGAACATTTGCCGAGTGAAAGAAGCCAGTCACTAAAGACTAAATATTATATGATTCCATTTATAGGAGATGTCCAAAATAGGCAAGTCTATAGGTACAGAAATTAGACTAGTGTTTTGCCTAGGACTGGGATAGAGGGCAGGGGCTTGGGGTGGGGGTGTGGTACATAAGAATGACTGATAATGGTATGTGGTTTCTTGTGGGGTTAATAAAAATATTCTAAAATTGATTGTGATGATACTTGTATAACTTCTGCAAATATATTGAGAACCATTTAATTGTATGTATTAAATGGGTGAATTGTATGGTATGTGAGTTATATAGCTCAATAAACCTGTTTAAAAAGAAAAGAAAAAACAAAGTTATCAACCTAAAGACCAAAATATTAGACACAGTTTGGAAAGTCTAAGAAAGAAAATAGTGAAATAAACACCAAGAAACTAAGATCATGACTGTAGTTATAAAGGAAATTTTTGTAAGTTTTTTGTTTAAGCCAGGACATATGAAAACTCGTATAAAAGTGGCTTCATAGAAAAATAAAAATGAATATATTCACCTCATATAGAAGCAGAAAAACTGGAATAACTAAGGAAAATTTGTATAAATGTATTTAAATGCTAACCACTTTCTAAAGCTGCAAACCTGAGTTAGCTCTACAAAACCTTCAAGGACTTCTCATTTTACACAAAGTGTACTGTTAGGTCATAAAAAGAAGTTACCCAACTCATTTAATAAAAGTAGCACAACACTAATGCTAAAATAGGAAAAAGCTGGAGAAAACCCCCAATTCAGTTTATAACTCAGTCATAAAAATACTAAGATACTACCAAATTGATCCAGTAGGTGTGAAAAGAATAATTACCAAAAAACTTTACCACAAAAAAAAAAAAGAAGAATTAGATATAATAACCAAGTAAGGTTTCTTCAGAAATGATAGGATGGTTCAGTTTTAGAAAATCTTTCAATGTAATCCATTATATTACAGAATAAAAGAGAAGCAAATATGATCATCTCAACAGATGATAAAATTTAACATCCATTGATGGTAAAAGCACTTAACAGATTAGGATTGAATAGGTGTGTGTGTGTGTGTGTGTGTGTGTGTGTGTGTGTGTTTATAACTTGATAAAAGATAAAGGTTTGTGGAAACCTTCCACAAACAATAGCATACTTAATGTTAAAACATTAGACACACTCTATATTGAATGTTAAAACCTTAGAAGAATGAGGATCAAGACAAGGAGATTCCTGGAGATGCTTTGAGTAAACTGGGGACAGATTTAGCCTCCTTGATGTTTCTCAAAGGCAGTACTCCTCTCCCCGAGAGTCTCCTACCTGTATTCTGTTTACCTGGGGCATTCTTCCACTAGTGATTTAAATCCTCTGTGTCTTTGCTCCTTTCGGGAAAGGATTTGTTCAAATGCCACCTGCCCAGAGAGACATTTCTTAACTGTCATTTTAAAAATGATAATCTCCTTTTACTCTCTGGCATTCTATTTTCCTTTTACTCGACTTTCTTTCTCTATAGCACTTGTATTACTGCCTGCCTTGTAACTTCAATGGAAATTTAAATGTCAGGGACTTAGACTGGAGGGGCATGGAATCAGTTCATTGCTACCCACCAATGTCTGACTTATATTAGGCACTCAATAAATGTTTACTGAATGAATGCTTTAGGTAACGATAGAGAATTGTAACGTAATTGGCTAATATTGATAAATTCTTTGATACAAGAATTATAGGAGAGAAGCTTCAATTCTTTTTAGGGTCATTAATATCAAAGGAATTGTAACTGCTTGCTTTTCATATAGTTCAGTGAAGCAGACTTCTTCCAAAGTTGCCTTTGGGAAATGACAAGGAAGCGAGGATTTTTAGTCTTGGTGTTTCATTGAATCTAAGATGCCATAGGTTTTAAGACTCATCCAGATTTCAGAGATATTAAAAAGTGAAGGGGGTGGAGATTGGTGATAATATGTAAGATTCCAGTGTTTATAAAGTACAACTCAATTTCAGATATTAAAGATATTAAATAATAAGATATTAAAATATGAAAATAAAACCCTTATAACTGATGAATTATATATAACACTATGATAATATCTTATGAAACATTTTCTTTCTGCCTTCCTAATTTGAACAGGGATGGACATTAGGTATTTTATTTTTCTAACTGATACTAACTTAGTCTGTTTTTATAACTAGAATATGACATTTTCAATTTAATTTCTTTTAAACATGGGAATATTCTATGTCTAATAGATTGACAGCTTTTTAAATTATGCAGTTCCTTCTCTTGGTATATTTATACTGGAAAAATATAAAAATACTAGAAAGACTAGATAATTTATAGGATGGTAGCTTTATATCTGTGTAGAACATCAAAATTTGTTAATGTTACTTCCTTTTTTCTTTGCCCATTGAAATGCTTCCACAAATAACAAACAGTATTATAAGTAAGATAGTGCATAGTAATCATTGAATTCAAAATGTGTAATTTTTTTTGTTCTTATAACCTATTAAACTAAGAAATAGGAAAGTATATGTGATACCCACTTACTTGAAAAGTTTATATACATTTTATAATATATACAAATATCAAATCATTATGTTGTATACCTGAAACTAATACAATGTTGTATGTATTTGTACCTCAGTAAAGAAAAGAAAAGCTTAGTGTAAACTATCACTTAACACATGTTTGGCTTCTATTACCCAGGATCAACCAACTCAGCACTGAAATTTGATATGAGAAAACATACACTGTGTTATAGACATGACCGAAATAACCAGTTCGGAGATTATACAAATGATTTGATTGGGTTTACTCATTGCCTCTTTAAAAATCTCTCATGGATTGGCTCTAAAAATCAATCCCTGTTAAGATTGCTGGTAAATAAGAAAGAAAAAGAGAAAGAAAGAAAGAAAATTAAGAAAAAAAAAAGAGGAAACAGTATCAGGAAGCAGGGAGGCAGACAGGTAAATGGACAGAAGCGATCAATACAGAGGACAGTTAAAACACAAGCAGACATAAATAAATGAGGACACTTTGCAATGTAACATCCAAAAATTTTGCACATCTTAATTCTTAAGCATCTTTTCACATTGTGTTGAAAGCTGCTTTAGATTTATATGTGTGTGTGTGTATGTATATATATATATATATATACACACACATACATACATACAGACACACACACACACACACACATATGGCAGTACTACAGTGTCAGGCTATTCACTCAGAACTAGATAACCTTTCCTTGTAGGATGAAATTGCTGTGTGATTAACTGCCCACCTGCCTGTACCGTGTCCTTCCTTCCCACTCCCCCCACCCATGCTGCATGCTAGCTTCTAACATTCAGATTATCGCATCCTTCAGGGGCTACCACCCTAGTCCTGTTCTGAATACATTTTTGCCTTATTCAAAAGGTAATAACCATAGAGTTCATTCCCACTTCCTCAAAGCTGCCTCTGTAGTAAGATCCTGATTACCTATATCCACCCAAGCCACTCTTAACCTTGAAATACCTCATCCTTGTATATACTTGTGTAAAGGGAGTCTTAACATTATAATCTTATTAATGTTTTATTACTCTTAAGAAACATTGACTACTACTGAGATATCTCCTGGAGAGCCACTTGAAAGGTTCCAGCCTTTCTATAATTCTCACATTAGTAGTCCTTCAAGAATATTGATGGCTTATGTTCATAATAATAGTGTGGAATCATAAAGAATAATTCAAAGTATTTTAACATTCAGAGACTTACTACAGCAAGAGATTCTATGTTTTGGAGTGTGTTTTTTTTTTTTTTTAATGAAAAACAGCTTTGAGATTGTAGCATTTATATAGTTTATCCTGGTTTACTTTGGAAATTCACTTATAGAGAACAGCTTGTTCATTTATCTACCAAATAGTGTCAGATACCCAGAACAAATAAGGTTGGATGTTACACTGTATATGCACAAAACATATGAAGACTAAACAAGGTAGTGTAAATACCACCATTTCTCATATTTATATAATCACATGTATGACCAAATCATATATATAATTAAAATATATATGTGGTTTGGGGATCATTGTTTTAATTTAATTTAATGTACATTAATTTAATATACATTTCCTGCGTCTTGTTTTTCTCATTGGCAATAGTAATTTATGGAAATTTTCCCAGTTCAATAGAGACAGATGCATTCAGTCAATAGCTTCACAGTATTCCATGTTGTGGATATAACATGCTTCATTCAACTTTCTCTTTGATAGGCATTCTAATTGTTTTGAGGGTTTTTAAAAAAAAAAATTATGTATTTGTATCTGTTGGTTCATCTGTTTTCCCAGGAACTAAATATATGTGATAGAGATGAGAGCCCTGATGATCTAGATTTGGTGCCTGCCTGGCCATTTTACTGGTTATGTGAGGTTGAGCAAGTCTCTAAATCTGTTTGCTAACCCATGAAAAAAAATCAGTAACAAAACCATTGATTTTCCTCAGCAGTTTATGGAAGATCCAAGTGAGGAATCAATATAAAAGTACTTAACAGATTATAAAGATGAATTTATTAATTCATATTCTTTTTATGTTTTTAATTTAATTGCAGGAGCTGTTTATAGGGGAAGAGGTGAATAAGTAAAATTAATACTTTTTTTCCTTTCTGTTAAAGAATGGAATGACCCCTCTAATGCATGCTGCATATAAAGGAAAACTTGATATGTGCAAATTACTTTTACGACATGGAGCTGATGTAAATTGTCATCAACACGAACATGGATACACAGCCCTCATGTTTGCTGCACTTTCTGGTGAAGTTTTAACATTTATTCTGATATATTAATTTTAGTCACCCATTCTAATTTGTTTTAAGTACATGAATACTTTTAAAGTAAATGTTTATTTAGTAATTTTAAGATCAGTTCTTATAGAAAAGGTAGGAATTGGTTTTTGAAAAGTTATAATGTGTGAAATATGTTATATAGTTAATTTGGTGTTATATTTCTTTATGTATTTAAATTACCTGATTGTATTGACAATTTATTTTGTGTAGAGTTAAGGAGTTGGATCATTATTCTTTCAGGTTAGTTATATCGATGCTCTGTATCTTTGTATTTTGAAGTAATTTGAAAACTTCTTTGTTGTTCTCTTAAGAAAATAGCTGCTATGATAGACCTCTTTGCTTCACTTAGATTTATGTACTAAATTATGCTGATCTAATCAGAAACTCACTCTTGTTGCTTATGATTTTGAATAAAGACAACTGGGAAATATTTAAAATTAAGTGGAGTTAATCTGTAATTGTACATTTTTTAAAGAAAATTAAGATGTAATAGAATATTCTCACACTTTAAAAACAGTAATGTGTATTTTTATAAGCCTGGAACAGGAAAGCATTTCTGAGTATGATATATAAATATATAATTCAAAAAGGACAAAATTGAGTGCCTCGGTGGCTCAGTCTGTTAAGCATCTGCCTTCGGCTCAGGTCATGATCCCTGGGGTCCTGTGATCTAGTTCCACATTAAGCTCCTTCCTCAGCGAGGAGTCTGCTTCTCCCTCTGCCCTTCCTCCTGCTTGTGCTCTCTCTCATGCTCTCTTAAATAAATAAATACAAATCTTTAAAAAAAAAAAAAAAAGAACAACATTGACCAATTTGATTATATATAATTTTAACATTTCCAAATATAGAATATGCCATATATAGAGTAAAATACAAGTGAAAAACTAAGGAAAATATTTATTTCATGTCTTACGGGGTTATATCAGTATATATTAGGAGTTCTCATAAATCATATAGAAACAAGTCCTGCAATAGAAAATTGGACCAAAAGTTGAGTAGAGAGCAAAAGAAATACAACTGGCTAATAAGCATATAAGACATTTTCACTAATAAGCAAAGTAATGCAAATTAGAAGAATAAATGGTCGTTTGTCACTTACTGTATTGGCAGAGATTAAGAAAGAGTGATAATATCCAGCACTGGCATAGGGACTTCTCTGTACCATTTTGGGATATGCACATTTGCCCAACCTTACTGGAAGTCAGCCTAGCAAAATGCATTTAAAATATGCATAACTTTGATTCTGCAGTGTTTTCTAGGAACTGTTCCTAAGGAAATCATAGTTTGAACTTGCAAGAATTAATGGAAAATGCTGGCCACTGAGTATAGTTTATAATAGCAAAATATCTGTAATGATTACATTAGTAATAGAATGCAAATAGAATAAAGGCAAATGGATGTTTAGAGATAAAAGAATATAGAAAAATAGACCATCACCTGTTAAATCATTATTCCAGGGCCTGTGGGTATGAGGGTTGGGATGGGTTAGTAGATACTAAGTTGAGACTTCATTTTATCTCTCTTTATTGTTGATACTTTTTGTTTTGACTTTACACTAAGCATTATATTTAAGAAACATATATATTTTTTTGTTAACAGAAAGTGATAATTCTATCCTATTTTTGTATTGCCTGAAGAGGCTTTATAAAAAATTAGGTTAATTTTTATGAGAATTTTTATATTATTTTCCTCTATTGTAGTTATGATGTTTTAAAAAATGAAAATATTCACAAGATAGAAACCTAAAACTAAATGGAGAAAAAGGTACAGGTAAATTAGAAGAGGGTATTTGAATTATCCATTCCTTAATATTAACTGATATGTTCCTTTTTAACGTCAGGTAACAAAGACATCACGTGGGTAATGTTGGAAGCTGGTGCTGAGACAGATGTTGTAAACTCTGTAGGAAGAACAGCAGCTCAGATGGCAGCCTTTGTGGGTGAGTTTTTATGGCAATTTTAAGTTGTATCCAAAGTGTCCTCCATGAAAAAATATCATTTTGCTTCTCAAAGTGCAAATGCTGTCATGTTTGTTTGTTTGTTTGTTTGTTTATTTATTTATTTATTTCACGAGAGACAGAGACAGATAGAGGCAGAGACACAGGCAGAGACACAGGCAGAGAGAGAAGCAGGCTCCATGCCCAGAGCCCTATGTGGGACTCGATCCCAGGTCTCCAGGATCACACCCTGGGCTGAAGGTGGCGCTAAACCACTGAGCCACCAGGGCTGCCCTGTTTATTTTTTAAAAAGAAAAATGTTTACAGTTTACTAGGGTTTATCTAACTTAGTAAACTATCCAGTGACACTTTGGAGAAAATGAGAAAGCTATTTTGAATTTCTACTTCATGAAATACAAAGAATAATGGGACCATTTTAGTTGTAGTTAAATGCTTTGAATGAGTATCTTTTATTTCTTTTATTTCTTTTATTTCTTTAAGGGAAGTAGTTTAATCTAAAGTCAAGAACATGAACTGTGAAGTCAATAATCCTCAATTGAAATTCCAGTTATGTCACTCAGTAGCAGGTTACTTAATTATTCTAAACTTAACTTTCCTCATCGTATCTTGGTTCATGGTTATTGAAAAGATTAAATGAGATGCTGACCTAAGGAGCTTTACCGGTACCACTGAATGGATGCCATCAATTACTGTTCCTAATAAAAATTTCAACAGTACAATTTTTTTCATAGGAAGGAACATTAACAATAATATATAGCCACTTCATTATCATCCTCATCAAGCGCAAACACTTATTGTGTGTGCCTAGTATTTCTTGGTATATTAATCCTTTTACTGGGCATAATATGAGAGGTTTAAAGAAAGTGGCATGAATATCTGATCATTGTTATTTTGGTCCCATTGAGTTGGCAGTTAAGGACGATGGCCCATAAATGGAGAAGCAGATATATAAATATCTGATTTGTTGAGAATGCAGCAAGTGGGCTTTTGTGAGACTAATAAATTGTTAAACAAATACTTAATGTTCATAGTCTACACACCAAGCATCACTTTAGGTACTTTGGTTACAGTGGTGTTCATAGCAGTTAGAGGCTAACAGCAGTGACAAGCATTGTAGAAATATACTTCAAGGGAAAACTTAAGAGTTTCATAGAAATAGACCAAAGAGAGGGATCTTTTATCCTATTCCAAGGGGGTTTCGAGAGAAATTACATTTAAGTTGAGATCTAGTGGGAATTAGTCTGATATAGGAAGCATTAACCAAATATTTTGTTTAATTTTGTTATTAAATTATTTGAAAACTACTAGATGGTAGCTAATGGTAGCTACCAGTGTATAAGTCAGATAGTCACTGAGTCACTGTATGACACCTCTGTCAGAGCAAATATTATTTTATCTCAATTTTAGGAGGATTTGAGAAGAGTATAGTTTTTCAGTACAAACTTCAGAGGAATAATATTTATTTGCCACAATTAAGGGTGCTCTGGTTGTCCCTAACTCACCTCCAAGCTAATTTTGAGGGTGTCAGTACAAGAGGAAAATAAGACTAATCTGGGAATCTTGATTCTCATATTTTAGTTCATGTCTGCTGCTAAATCATTACAAGATCATAGGCAAATCCATTCCCCTCCAGAGACCTCCATTTTCTGACCTGTGCCATGATGCTCAACAATTAGATCAAAGAAAGTTCTACCTAACTCTGTAAGTTTTCATTATTTCACAATGTAGCAAAACAGAGCTCAGACAGAGATTTGCTGACTATCCTCAGATCACAGGGCTAGAAATGGAGGAGCCTATTTTTCCAAAATAAATCCAATGCTCTTTTCCTTTTATTTTTCTTAACACTACTATATCCATAAAAATCTAAGGTAGAAATTGGCCACAATCCCATCTTAAAATGAAAGAACTAAGAATGATGTTTTCATTCCATTTTAATCTGTATAGATTAATTTCATGGACAAAAATTAAACTCTTTGATTGACATATTTTCCATTATGGTTACTCTTTTTAAAAAGTCATTGTCCCCTTTTATTGCCCTCCAGCAGAAAGGTTTACATAAATATGTGCACACATGTGCAGGATTTTTATCTTTTAAAAAATTTTATCTTTTAAAGATTTATCATACAAATATATTCCCTGTAACTTGTTTCCTTCACTGACCAGTATGCCTTGAAAGTCCCTCTCATCATCTCTGTAGCTCTCAATTCAGTGATGCCAGCAGCTACATAATATTCTCTGATACAGGTGCCCAGAGTTCATTTAGCTCTCCCCTATCGCTAAATTTTACAGGTTATTTTTTTAAGATTATATTTATTTATTTAAGAGAGAGAGAAAGCATGTGTGAGTGGGGAGTAGAGGAAGAGGGACAGGCAGACTTGCCACTGAGCACAGAGCTGGACGGAAGGCTCAATCCCATGACCCCAAGACCACAACCTAAGCCGAAATCAAGAGCCAGATGCCCAGCTGACAATTTTTTAAAAATCACTTCACAATGAATAAAGTAATAATGATCCTTGATCTTCCATTTTTACATGGTGATGCTTTAATATGTGCAACACATTGTCGGAAGTACATGCAACACATTCTCAGAAGTACAATGACTCAAACACAGGGTCTGAATATATTTAATTTTAGTATAAGTCTTTATTGCTTTCCAAGAGGACATAGCAATTCACATTCCTATTAATGTCTTCATCAGAACTGGGTGTTTTCACTCTTTCATTTTTGCCAATCTAATAGCTGCAAAGATGCTACATTGTGAATGTACTTTCCCCTTATTATTCATGAAATTCAGCTGCTTTTGTTGTTGGTCATCTGTACTTTTCTGTGGGTGGCTGCTCATACTCATTACTTATTTTTTCTTTGGGTTGTCTTTTTTCGTATTGCTTTGAGGAGCTTTATGTGTATTATGGATGCTTTCTTTTTTTTAATATTTTATTTATTTATTCATGAGAGACAGAGAGAGGCAGAGACATAAGCAGAGGGAGGAGAAGCAGGCTCCATGCAGGAGCCCAATGCGGAACTCGATCCCAGAACTCTTGGATCATGTCCTAAGCTGAAGGCAGATGCTCAACTGCCGAGCCAGCCAGGGATCCCTGGATGCTAACTTCTTATCAAATGTGTTTCAAATAGTTCATTTTTATAGCTTCCATGTTTCTTGTCTTGACAAAAGAGTTTTTGAGTATGGGTTAGATAAGTATTCTCCTAAATATCCTTCAGATTATGTGTATGTGTGTTTTCAAGATTTAATTTTTTAAAGTTCATTTCCCCCTGGATATTTAGTTGATTGTGAAGTACCACTTACGAAACCACTCAACATTTTCCCACTGAAAATGAAATACCACTTTTGTGGTTCGTTAAATTCTCTTATATGTGGTATCTATTTCTGGATCCCATATTCTCTTCCATGGGGCTGCTTGTCATTTTCTATATTAATACCACGTTGTCTGATCACATTGACTTTATTTTTTTTAATTTTTATTTTTTAAAGATTTTATTTATTTATTCACGATAGCCATGAGAGAGAGGCAGAGACACAGGCAGAGGGAGAAGCAGGCTCCATGCAGGGAGCCTGATGCGGGACTCGATCCCGGGACTTCAGGATCGCACCCTGGGCCAAAGGCAGGCACTAAACCGCTGAGCCACCCAGGGATCCCCCTTGATCACATTGACTTTAAAATGTTCCCTTCAGTTATTTCTCTTTGAATACTTTCCTCCTTCATTGTTTCCCCTGTTTTTTTGTTTTTGTTGTTTGTTCTTATTGGACTTTCATTAAATGGTTATGTAATTATTGGCAGAGAATTGACAACTCTATGATAAGATATCCTATTCAATTGCATGGTATACCTATACATATATTTTGTTTGTTTGTTTCTTTTACTTGTTTTTGGTCCTTTGGTCATATTCATCAGATTCCCTTCACATATGTTCTTTCTTTTAAATAAAACTACATTCTTTTAAAGTTTATTTCTAAATAGCTGATAGTTATTGCTCATGTTGTAAGGAGAATTCCCCCCACTACTTCCACACTGTCATTTCTAGCTGGTTACAGGTAATAAGGAGAAAGCTATGGATTTCTGTTTTTTTCTTGTCATTTTTATTAGAATCTCAATTTCTTTTTTTTGTTGTTTATATATTTTTTAATTGGAGTTTATTTCTATTTGAATTAGCTCCAGGCTTCCAAGTAAGAAGAAATAATAGTGAAAATTGGCATATCTGGTTTTTTCTCCTATTTTTAATAGAAGTATTTTTAGCTCTTTATTTTTTATGATATTGCTATTGTTTTTAGATTGCTGAATGCCACTCTTTGTCTTGTTTTAGTTTTTATTTCTACTTTTTCTGATAGACTGTTCTTTTCTCTCTCTCTTTTTTAGATTTTGTTTAAATTCACGATAACATGTAGTGTATTACTTGCTTTAGGGATAGAATTTAGCAATTCATCAATTGCAAATAACATCCATCAAGTGCTCATCACCCAAATTACCCTGCCCGCTCACCCATTCCAGAGTGGCTGCACCAATTTACATGTTGTAGCCATTCTTGATTCCTTTTTGAGTTTTTGCATTTATCAATAATCTCTTTGCCCATCTCTTTATTTTCAATCTTTATTATTTCATTTTAGTAGGGTAACTACTGCTATACTCCTATGTTTATAAACCCGTGTAGGTGTGCTCTGTTCTCTAACCCAAAATGATAGTCTCTGGTTTTTAACAGATATTTAGCTTATGTGTATATAGGATTACTGATAAACTTGATTGCATTCCTCCTCTTTTACCTTATTTTTTTTTGCTTGTGCTTGCGTGTAGTGTGTGTGTGTGTTTCCTTAACATGGCTGGCCTGGTCATATCAGAGTACATCTTTTTCTTCTTTTATTAATTTGAAAGGTCAAGAATGCTTTCCCATTCCACTAATGCTTATCTCCTATTCACAGTACTCCTAATTAAACCCGTATTTGTCACTTCCTTGAAAGCAAGAACAAAACTATCCCCATGGCCCACCCCCAAGGCACTGCATTTGCCTATTTAGCAGTTCTAACATGAGAAAATCCTCCTAAGTCATGTATTTCTCCACAATTTCTGTTTTTGCCTTGTCAGACAACACGCCTTTCCTTTCTTCTTCCACCACTGCTACCAGCTGTGGACTTTGCTGAGAGAGTTTAGTATTTTTAGTATCAAAATGTTATTAGACTGTCATTCGCCATGAGTTACTTCTCTTTCACTAATCCTCACGATCAACACAATAATTTCTGAGTCGTGTTGCTGCCACCCATTATTCGGGTTAACCATCTCTGCTGCTAACGGCTGGTGTGCTCCATTCCCCCACCATCTTCAGCTCTCTGTTCCCATTTAGGTTTGGGTTACAGGACCTTCTCAGATTGAATATGGTTGGAATATGGTTTGGAACCTATCATAACCGAAATTACTTTTCTCTCTGGAATGGGAGCTGTACCAGGGCTAGTTTCATGGTCCTTGTATCTGTTCTGTTCCTCAGTCATATATAGAAGTTACTTCATGCTTTTGTAAATGTTTGGAAATGAGAATTTATTTTCCTTTGTAAACTTTCCATTTCTCATTCTGGAAGGGTGTTTCAATTTCAGTTTATCCTAAAAAATAAAAAAATTTTTACTAAGATGTGTTTAGTTGTGTGTGTGCGTGTTCTCATTAATCCTGCCCAGGACCAACTCAGTGAGCCCATTCAGTCAGGAAGACTCAAGTCTAGAGAAGGTAATACTGGCCCCAGATGATACACTGACCGCCCACCGTCCTGCCCAGCATTTATTTTCTGTAATAATAGTACTATTTTATTTGTATTTATTCAGAATTAAGTAATTTAATTTAACACCAGTAAAACTAAATATTTAATTGTTTCAATTATAAACACAAATGTAAATTAAGTTAAAGTTTATGAACTTTAAATATATATCACTCTAATAACATTAATTGTTAGCAGATTAGTTAAAATAAAATATTAAGATAATCTAAGCATTATCTAAAATGTAAAAAAGATTAACCCTGAAGTTAAGTAAAAATAAAGTAATATTATGTTGTCCTTCTTACAAAAGAGACTTCTAGTCCAATGATAGTGTCATTGTTATATAGCCAGTATTTTTACGTACAAATATTGCCAACTGTTCATGGGGATTTTCCTGACTATATTAGTGGAGAGATTGACAAGAAAATATAGCAACAAGCTTAATCCATATTTCCCCCCATTTCCTTTACTTTCAGCTCTTTCTCTATTGATTTTGATTTTTTGTAGGAGCTATTTTATTTTTTTAATTGAATTTAATTTTATTTAAATTCAAGTAACATATAGTATATTATTAGTTTCAGAGGTAGAGTTCAGTGATTCATCAGTTATATGTAACACCCGGTGCTCGTTACATACATGCCCTCCTTAATGCCCATCATCCAGTTACCCCATCCCTTCACTCCCTTTTTAGTAGTGATTTTAGAACGCTTTTTAAAATTATTATTATTAAATAGCATCACACATCTGCTAATGGAAGCTGGATATAGGTTGTGTTTTAAGAAAACAATGTAGTCTGTCTTCATCTCTCGTTCCTTCCTGTACAGTTACAAATTCCCACACACAGGGACCTGTGTTAATTTTGATGCTGTCATGTTCATTTCCTGCTTATAGTAGGGGATTTGCTTGATTCTAAGTGTCTTTCCCTTTATGAACATTATGGAGGTGGAGATGATTGTTTGCCTAACAGAGCATCTCATATTTTTAACGTATGCTATTACTGTTTGACTTCTCAAGATACATATGTTGGAGCTTTCTGATCAATTTAAAAAAAGGAAAGGCAAAAAGGAAGAACAAACAAACCAACCTGGTGTTTCGGTACTTAAGAACAGCATTGAATACCAAAAACGAGATTGTGATCACCACTAAAATTTCCCTTCACATGAGGGACATATTTTTCTATCATTTGTTTAATTATTAATTCCCTATCCATTTCTCTTTTTCTCTCAGGGATTTCTATTATTTTTCACCTTTACATTTCCTGGATCCTCCCTACAGCTCTCATCTCTTCCATAATAATTTATTTCCATTTCCTCATTTTTCTCTGTTTTGAGATATTACATCTACTCCATCTTCAACATTACTATTCTAGTCTTCAGTAGTAACCTGGATTACCTCTTTCAGTTTGTCTGTTAATTTTATTTTAATTTTTTTTTGTCTATTTTAAATTTTCGAATCTTTCTGTAGTCCACAAAACTTTACATTTTGTAATTGGTCTACTTAATTTCAGTGTTCTAATTTGGTGATACGGCTGTGGTTCGGTTGTGGTTGTGGTCCATGTTGTAAGTATACTTCCCACCACAGAAGCCATCTGTTGGAGGCAATGCATAGTCTTCTGTGATGCTGGATCCCCTTGGGTACTTTGCTCTATATCTTCTAGGCAGCCAGGTAGAGCTGACATAATTATGGAGTAGTGAAGGGAAGGGCCACTGTCTCTACACCTGTGGGCCCAGGGTCAGCAAATCAGTAGATATTTTGCCCTCACTGAGACACAAGTGGGAAACTGCTGTACTCTATGAAATCCCAGGCAAGCAGGGCTCTCTACCAGCCTCAAGTACCCCAGTCCACCCTGTCTGCAGTGCATCCCCCTGCAGATCACCTTTGTCAGCTGGATCAAGCAGACACTCCTAAGACTATGCACAAGTGGTTAGGGACCACACAGGCCACCCAACTCTCTGGGAGCCCCAGTGCCTGAACCTACTTCCCAGGACTCTCTGCTGCTGGGAGGCAGGTTCCTTTGCCTTCTGCAGGCAGAAAAGAGGAAGAAGTCTCTCCTCCAAAGATCCCAAAAGCCTGCACCTGTGAAAGTGCCTTGCAGGTTCGGCCTGCTTGTCCTAGAGTGGCCACTTCCTTGCCCCAGAGAGTTAGTGGTGAGGGAGCTGGAGATGGGGAAGTGACAGGAATACACATTCAGGCCACCAGCTTTTCCATAGACAGTTTTGCTTTCATAGAACCAGTTTTACCTCTAGAGATGGCTTAGACAAGTGGCATAGGGATCTTTAAGAAGCCATACTGTGAATTCCAAGCTTATGCCAGCAAAACTTTTTCTCTAATTCATTTTATATATATATTTTTTTTAATTTATGATAGAGAGAGAGACAGAGAGGCAGAGACACAGGCAGAGGGAGAAGCAGGCTCCATGCACCGGGAGCCTGACGTGGGATTCGATCCAGGGTCTCCCGGATCGCGCCCTGGGCCAAAGGCAGGCGCCAAACCGCTGCGCCACCCAGGGATCCCTCTAATTCATTTTACAAAGAGACCAAGCTTTTCTCAAATTTGGGGAGATGAGTATATTGTTGTTATTATTATTATTATTAACTTTTTATAGAATAAATTTATATTTTGTGTAAAGAAAGCTAGATGTGATTAGGAAAGAATGACCATTTCTGTAAGGGTGTAAGAAGATACATTTAAATTTAATTGAAAACAAGCAACTTATATCAAATACTTAGGGTCAATTATAAATTGAAATCCATTTTTTTTGTATCCACATAATCTTCATATGTACTATAGATTCTGTGTCTTTAAAAGGGAATTATGTTTTGGACTTCACAAAGCATGCTTATAAATGTTCCTCAAAACATTTTGCCCCTCCTTCTCCTCTTCTACTCTCTTTTCTTGAAAATTAAAGACGTTGATGCATGTTTACTTCATGAGAATACAGCAACATAAATAATAAAAAAATGGAAAATGTCACATTTTGAATAATAAAATAACAAATTTCCTGTTTTTCTATTAAAAGGTCAACATGATTGTGTGACTATAATCAACAATTTCTTTCCTCGAGAGAGATTGGATTATTACACTAAACCCCAGGGACTGGATAAAGAGCCAAAACTGCCTCCAAAGTTGGCAGGCCCACTGCACAAAATTATTACTACAACAAACCTTCATCCTGTCAAGGTAGTGTTTGCTTTTTATTTAAATATTGCTTCAGAGTTTAAACTGCTCTTAATTATATAAGATCATCGTCGTCTTGGTTGGATCTTGCCGATGTGGAGCTTGAAATGGGGCCTGTTGTTCAGTTGTTACAGTGAAGGGGTGGGTGCTCTCAGTTGAAACCTGAAAGAGAGTGAGGGACACAGACTGGACCAGGAGGAAAAGCTAGGCAAAGAGGTGGATTCAGCTGAAGCCTACCTTCCACCTCATCTCACTGGGAGCTCTGAGCTGTTAGGGCTCCAGAGAGGCAAGGGAGCAGGCTTTTGTATCACTCAGTTGCCATTAACTGAGGCCTGTCCCCTGAAGGAGAGGACATGCTCCCAGGTACTGCCAACCAAGAAGGCAACTACCGATGGATAAAGGCAGGTTTCTGGAGCAGGAGGCAGCTCTGAGCCCATAGCAGCCAATACTCGCAGAAGCTGGAACCTGGTACACAGACTGGTGTGGGGATTTTGGAAGGGTAGGATATAACAATTATCCTATCAGCAAATGTTCTGAAATCATGAGCACGTATTTTAATGCAAGTAGCTATTTGATGCCCTTAAGTAATATAGCTCTTCCAGTATTAGTCAAATCACACAGATGATCCAACTTTTTAGACCAACCTGGAAGTTCATTTGGCTTAACAGAGACACTTCAAGAGCCATTCTGAACTATTTTCAGTGCTCTTTTCTTCATAGTTTACATACAGCCTTTTTTTGTTTACAAAAAATTTTTTTAACTTTATTTTTTATAAATCAATCCAAATGAGTATAGTTTTCTCAAGGAACTGTTACAGAAAACTCTGTGTGTGCTACCCATAGAATTCTTTTTCAAAAAAAAAAAAGAATTCTTTTTCAAATTTCAATTATTCATATCTTTGTTCATAATATATGTAGATTTGAAAGTAATTCAGAACTATCTGGTGAGCAAGATGGTAAATTGGATCAAAGATTGAGGTTTTCCCTTAATACAAAATGTTACTCTAAATGCAATGAAATAGATTTCCCTTAAAGTCTATTATAGTGAATCTGTGGAACATCCGGAACACCATTAAAATAAGTGGACAGTTCTCATAAAGTGACTCTTTTGAAGACTGACACTCATTTTGAAGGTATAAGTTCCAAATTATATGTCCGGTTATTACTTTATTGATGTTTCACTTTGCATACAGACTTTGAAGCTTAAGAAACAAACCAACAAAATAT
This sequence comes from Canis lupus baileyi, assembly GCF_048164855.1. Lineage (NCBI taxonomy): Eukaryota > Metazoa > Chordata > Mammalia > Carnivora > Canidae > Canis > Canis lupus. Next base: position 29,932,146 of record NC_132855.1, read on the forward strand.
ACCTGTCATATGGCATTCCACCCAAATGAGTTTTCTTGGCCAGCAAGAAGGATGACAAACTAGCAGATCCTCTTCCAAAAGATAGACTAGTGGAGTCTATTCTGTTTTTTATTTCAAAACTCAAATGTTTTACTACACATCCTGAAAGAACCCCAGGAGGTAACACTTGTTGTGAACCTAAGTGGGGAAAAAAAGAAATTCAGCCATGAACTGAATGTTTATATTTATGATGGAGATTACATGGAACTTAGAATTTAACCTTTAAAAAATATTTAGCTTCAGTATCAATAGTTTGTTTGTTTTTTTTCCCCCAGCATATAAAGGTGAAGAGAGAACCTCTATATAGGAACTAACTCCTTGTCCATGGCATTCTTTTTTTAGAGGTGGGACAGGCTGGGGTGGGAAGACAAGAATTTTCCTAGGGATATAGTATTTCTCGATGTAGAAAATATGTGTGGTTTTACAAGGCCCTTGTGGTCCTTCCAGCCTGAGCATTATAGGATCTTCTAGTTTAGACTAAAGAAATTCTCTGTTTTTCTGATTCACTGTCTTTTATATCTATGTTTCTACCCCCTTGAGCTTGCAATAATCTCAATAATTGTGATAATTGAGCCTTTGGAGTATTTTTTTTATTTTACATGGAACCTAGACTCTCAAGTTAAATGGCTTAAGAATTATTGTATCTCTAATTATTTTTAAAAGCACATGTTTGAATAAATTAAAATAAGGGTATATTTATGAAGGCAATAAATGGTAAAGATATAGAAACTGAAATAGCCTACGTTTTGTTTTTTTAGCACACTTGGTCTTATAAGAGACATTATTCTATGATTATAGTTCCTTTCTTCACATCAGACCTTGCTTTTTGTAGGTATAAATGATCTATTCACTTGAAAACCTTTTTTCTCCCACACTTTGGATAAAAGTTGTACAGTGCTTTTGTGGTGCCTTATTTTCAATGCTTTACCCCTTTCCAAGCCAGCCACGGTCTTCCTGGGGTATATTATAAAAAAGTAACTAACAGCCATTCTATAAAGTCCCAGACCTTTTAAAAAGCAGCACAGAAATCTTCCTCGATACACAATTCACCTTTTCACTACAGTGCACTTAACACAGCTGTATTTGCGTCAAGGGTAAATGGCTCTTGTAGCATTAAGGATGTTTGTTTTCAACAGGGACTCTGGGAATTGTGCTGATGCCTGGAATACAGAGGTTATAGGGGAAAAAAAAAAAAAAACAGAATCACAGAAAAAAATTACAACAGAATTGAGCAGGGTCCCTAAGTAGTCAGGAGACAGATGTACCCAAGTGATCCTGTCTTTGATTATTAACTTTTTAAGCCCAGAATCGTTGGTTTGATAATTTTTTCTTAAAGGTATTTAAAAAATAAAAATAATTCAAAATGCCACTGTATAAAAAAAAAAATGCCACTGTATGAATATATTCTAACGTTCTTTGGGAGATGAGTGGTATCAGGCTTTTATGCTTAATGGAATATGTTTATTTCTCTTCACTAATTAATAATGAGATTTTCTTTATAATGGATGGCTTTATAATGCTACAGAGATTAAAGGAAGGAAACTAGTTCAAATATTATTCTTTTGTGTGTATCTATGAAATGTTTCAGTAAGCTCATAGTAAAGCTGTAGTTGTATATCATTTTTCTTTAGGTATAGTGGTGCATATTATGAAATAAATAAAGCCTACTGTCATAACAAAGAAAAAATCATTAGTCTGGGTTCTGAGATTTTTTTTTAAGTTTTTACTTTTAAGTTTAACATCCTATGGTTTGATAATAAATGCTTTACACAAAAATATTGAATAGTTTCAAATGGTGGCAGTTGACAGTAGAAATATAAACATGTAATTAATGAGCCTTCCCTGCCAAAAGTTAATTTTTGATAAGTCATCGGCAAATTTATCAACAAGGCTTTTCATTATGCTTATTTCTTGACCCCTCATTTATTTTTGAGTGCTATACTTTAAGTAAAATATTAGATTATATATTAATCTAGTAGTATCAAAAATAAGTACAAATAATATTTTGATTTCACAAGAATACTTAATCTATGTTAAATTTCCAGGTGGGAGACTAGGCATGGGATTTACATAAGTTAACAAATGGTCTTTCTTCATGTCTGAAGAAAAGTATCTAATTCATGAAATCTGCTATCTGTAATTCCCTGACATTTACATTACCCAGGATAGGTAGTTAGCTGTAACACATAGGTTAACAAACACTGACTTCTCTGTGAATACAATTGTGCCCATGTTATGCATGTGTTTACATTACTGTTATGTCATACCCTGTGCAGACCTTCAGGTAGGTAATTATCCGATTACAAAGCCAGTAAAAAATACTCCTTACACTGATTTTGTACTTAATCTGTGCATATATAAGATGTGTGGGACTCATAATGCATCATATTTGATAACTCTCTAATATTCCTCTTTTTAAGGCTATTTTTGCTTTCCTCTTTGACCTATTCTCATCACCATAGAAGATTAGAAGCATATCATAAAAATTTCCACAGAGAAATATAGTTAATTGGAAAGTAATACACTTTTTATTTTTAGACTTAGTTCCTTTAAAATTTCATTTCCTTAGAATTAATAAGAATTAATGAGAATTATAGTACTCCTAGCTGTGAAATTCTAGTAATGTTAGCTATAAGTAGTGATTGCTTGAATTGATTCTGTATATAAAGCATATGTAAATATGCTGTGTTTAGCTTTAGTAAAAGTGCTTTTAACAGAGAATCTAAAGCCATAACTCTCAGTGGAATACTAACACCTGGTTCAGCCTGATGACAGATCATGGGACAGCTTATATATACAGATTTCAAGAAATCTCATGATGCCAGGGTCCTTCTATATTAGTTTTTTCACTTTGATCATTGGCAATTTGCATTCTAATTTGAATTAACCTAGTAAATGTATAACCCTAAGAAAGATTTTATTTGGTTATCTGTTGAAATCAACCAAAACTAAAAATCTAATTTGTACAATGAAAAGCCTCTCATGGAATTTCTAAGGTCATTGGAATTTCTTCTAGATCGTGATGCTTATAAATGAGAATCCTCTGCTGGCAGAAGAAACCGCTCTAAATAAATGCTACAAAGTGATGGATTTAATTTGTGAGAAATGTATGAAGCAAAGAGACATGAATGAAGTATTGGCTATGAAAATGCATTACATCAGCTGTATCTTTCAGAAATGCATTAACTTCTTAAAAGATGGAGAGAATAAACTGGACACTCTGATCAAAAGGTACTGTTTCTCCCATGTCATGTGTAAAACATACCCAAATGGATAATGTTTTGTTATATGAAGACTCATTATAGATTAAAATATTAAGCATTTTAGCAGCAGTTGTTATTGTTGGGTTCATAGTCTGTAGGAAATAAGAGGCAATGCTATATTTAGATTGAGTGATTTTTCAGTACTTTACTTTTTCAATGATGTTTTTGTTATCCCCAGTTTACAGGTGAGGAATCTGAAGTTTGGAGAAGTTAAGTAGATGTGTAAAAGGTAGAAAGTAACCCAAGTCCAACTTTGAGGATGGGTATGCCATGCCGTAGGTTGTGGCTCTGGATTCATAATGGTGCTCAGCTTATCTCCATTACTGAACCTGGGAGAGCTGCATGTTATCCTTGTTCTCTGACCACCAAGGGTCAAATTCCTCCATAGTTTTACTGAGAAAAGTGAACTATGTCAGAAGGGTGTAACTTAATGAGAGTTTTCACACTTTGTACAAATAACTGGCATGGTAATAAGTAACTAGCTAATCCGGTAACGGTGGTTAGTGTGTTTTATGGCAGGGCCTGTAAACCTGATATGGGCTAGCCTAACATGCAGGTAGAACAGCAGTTTGAATTAGTCTATCCTCATGATTTGAAGAGACCATGAAAATCTTAAGTAGCAAAGAAACTAAAAGTTCATGGGTTCAGTTGGGAGGAAATGCTTCGAGATTCAACTTCAGTTACTTTATAAAAAATATCTTTCAGCTTGTTAAAAGGCCGAGCTTCTGATGGCTTTCCCGTATATCAAGAAAAGATCATAAGAGAAAGTATCAGAAAATTTCCTTACTGTGAAGCCACACTCCTCCAGCAGCTGGTGCGAAGCATTGCTCCTGTTGAAATTGTAAGGCTCCTCATAACTAAGTTAACTCTACCAGTAAGACCTAATTACCCTATTTTGTACAATCACAGGCAAGTTCTCTTTAGCATTAGTTTATTAATAATTTATTTACTTAACAGAAAAATAATTATTTGTTATTTTGGACAGTTTTCAGGAATAGACATGGCAATGGATATACCTTTAACCCTGTTTCTGTTCATCTGTTTCCCACTCTTGATCCCCTTCTTTCATTTTTATATATATAGCTCATGGTTTAATAAATAGTATTTTCCTATGTTGGAATGTAGATGGTTACATGGAAAATTACATTTTAAAGACCTCTGTGAAATCTATAAAGGTGGGTACACTTGCTATGTAATACAGATACACACATGTACACTTGTAACTCATGAAAAACCAGTACAAAGTCCCACACTGGATGAAGGTAGGAAATGATTATTGATGGTGTCTGCTTGGTTGGAGATATGAAGGGATGAGTCATGGGGAGGCTCATTGTATGTCCTCATACAGTCTCAAGGTATGTCTCAGCTTCTTATATTCTACCTTAAGGCCTCTGATAAAATTTTCCATACTTCTCAAAATTACATTCATACTTCCCAGCTATAGGAAGTAAATGTCAACTTATTATCTGTTCTTTGAATTATTTATTGCCCTTTTTCCATATATTTAAGTAGTATTTCCTAAGATACTCCCTGTTTGAACACATTTCTGTTCACTGTAGCTACACCAGTCATGCTTTAATATATTTCAATCAAAACCTTTATCACCTTTTTCTATTGGGTAAGAAATTGATCCTGACACTAGTCCCATCCATGGCTTCCTCCTGCCCTCAGGCAGTGTGGGTTCTTCTCTGCCTCCTCTAGGCTGTCCCATCCTTCTCACTGAGAAAAATAAGGACAAGTGGATTCTAGATGTTTCTTCCTACATTAAGAATCTATTCAGAACCATGAAATAAGAAAGACCTCAAGAGACTGGATGGTTTCATGAAGTTCATGCACTGATTTGTCCCTGAGAGTTCTCCATGATTTCATATAGAGATTTTTTTTTACCCTTACTTTTTAATATAGTTGGCTATTTGGTATTTGGGCATTTAGAAGATTAAATTTAGCAGCTTATGAGGGTGGTTTGTCAATTATGAATGTGTTTTGGTACACCTATCAAACTTTAGCTAACCACAAATTAAATCAGTAGGGTTTATTATTTCCCATATACTCAGAAGTGTAAAAGTAGGTAGGCAAGATCTGTCACAGTGGCTCAAGAATCGATTCCCATTTTTTCACCCAATATTCTTTAGCTGTAAAGAAGATTATACACATGCTTATGACCTCATGGTTGCAATGCATCGGATGCTCTTCCTCCAAGCTCACATTTTTATCTCAGGCAGGCAAGAAAAAAGAAAGGGGTCTATCGTGGCAAACACAAGCTCTCTCAGAAACCTGTGCAATGTGACTATTCTTAGCTTCACAGGTTGTCTGGGGGGCAATGAGCACTTTCGGCTGGCCTAAACCATGTTATGCTGAATGAAATTATGCTTCTCTTAGTGAAGTGGTTGTGGGAACAGATGCCGAGAAGCAGCTAGCACTGCCTCCAGGGGGTGTTTCCAACACTAACAAGAGGTAGCTGACATTCCACCTTCCAAGGGGAAAACAGTAAAACTAAAAATAGCCCAGATATACTTTAAAAAAAGTCAAAGCAGACCATTGTGGGGTTGAACAATTCATTGTAGCTCTGTATCATGGAATGATTATCATTCAAGTTTATGCAGTGTAATTGTTAGTTTATCTTAGTGATATGAGTCATTGAGAAAAGGTTTATGAATAGAGATGAGATGGTATATCATGCATTTTAGAAAACTTTCTCTCCTTAAAATTTTTGTTCTTTAAGAGTTACATATTCTCTCTTGAAAACTTTATTTATCTGGAACACTTGTGGTTGTGAATGTCCCAGTTAGCCAGTCTTTACTTTCTAATGCGTTTTGTTCAACTCACGAGTTCACAAGCCTCTGAAGCAGTATTATTTCCTGTGGCCTGGTAATTCTCAGGGTTGGCTGCTGTGCCATGAGGATCCCCTGTGGCACTTTCTCGCACCGTGGATGCCTGGGCCCTCCTGCAGAGCTTTTGGACCTGTCTGCCTGCGGTGGGTCTCTGGCCTCTCCCTGTCACAAAGCTCAGCAGGACGTGTGGGGCATGGCTGCATTTAAGAAGTGTTGCATCAGCATTGTAACAGAGAATTCTATTAAAGATGTTTTGCTTTATCAACTGACAGCATATATTTTAACTTCTGAAAGACTAGCTAATGTCTCTGATTTTATAGGGTATGTTGAGTAAAGCATCCTGTTCATTTTTAAGTTGAATATCTTTCCATGGGAAGAGCTCTGGTAACCTAAACAAATTCTTACTTAAGGTAGAGGATGAGACTTTATGTAAGAAAGAGTTCGGGATCCTTGGGTGGCTCAGCGATTGGGCGTCTGCCTTTGGCCCAGGGCCTGATCCTGGGGACCCGGGATCGAGTCCCACATCGGGCTCCCTGCATGGAGCCTGCTTCTCCCTCTGCCTATGTCTCTGCCTCTCTCTCTCTCTCTGTGTGTGTGTCTCTCATGAATAAATAAATAAAATCTTTAGAAAAAAAAAAAAAGAAGAAAGAGTTCTTGCCACCTAACAGTGACAAGATGCCATGTCGTTATTCAGCCATACCATCAATTCGTTTCTGAAGCAGTAGTTCACACAAACGGCCATGCTTTTATAAGGTAATGCAGATAAAGTCTGTGTCATTGCTAGCCATATAGATATTGTCTCTGTGTGCCTGCTTCTAGACAACATTGTTTATGAAGTGTCATCTCTATAGTCTTTCCATGGTGATTTTCAAGTGTGTTTTTCTCTTCTTCGTACCTATTCTAGGGTTCTGATCCTACTGCATTCTCTGTACTTACCCAAGCCATCACTGGTCAGGTGGGTTTTGTGGATGTTGAATTTTGCACTACCTGTGGCGAAAAGGGAGCAAGTAAAAGATGTTCCGTATGCAAGATGGTAAGAGTGAAGTTCTTTGAAGTTCATTGATCTGGCTTAGATTTCATATCCAACTTGAAGTTTTAATATTCTCTAAATAGAATGGTTTAAAAAAACATATAATGGTTGACATTAGTTTTCTAATACATTTTAATATAGTGTAAATGCTAATTCAATGCATCTACTACTTAAAAATAATTTTGGAAGAGAAGTATGGGATAAATGTAGGTCTGTGCCCTGTCTTCTGTCAGTCTTGTAGGCTGCCCCAGCTTCTGCACAGACCACTTCTAGGAGAGAAAGAATATGAGTAAATGAAGGAATGAAGGAGGGAAAGATTCTCTGTAAGGGATTGAGACAGGTGCTGATATAAGGACCTAGAATAGGACAGTTCATAAATATGCAATCTTAAATCTTCTGATGGTGACTTGAACTGTAATCTCTTCATCATCTCTCCCTTGTAAAACTACAACTCCCTTCCTACTGCCACCAATCTTTAAGCTCTCTGAACTATACTCCCCACTTCTGGCAGCATTATCTTTGGAATGCATGTATCTTCTCACACACACTATCACAAGGATTCTCTGTACATTCAGTGTACCCTATAAATTATGTTAATTAATTAATTGAATTATATTAATTTCCTATTGTTTGTAAAGTTAGCATTCTTAAGCATCTTCATCATACCCATTACATTTTGATTTAACTAATTAGTCCTCCAGCTTCATCTCCTTTAATTACTTCTTTGAACCTCAATTTCCTTGTATGTGAAATGGGGTTGTTGTGAGAATTCATTGAGACCATCTACATTGGTTAACTGTCGCTGCATATAAAACACTTAAAACAATCATTTGCTAATTTCCCATGTTGGCAGTTGGCTGGGGTTAGCTGGGGCACTTTTTCTCCACATATCGCTTATCCTCTTTGGACCAGCAGACCAGGCTGAGCCGGCTCTAATTATGATGGCAGAGGTAAAAGTGAACAAGTAGAAACACATGAGATCCCTTGGAAGTCTAGTCTTGAAATTGTCATGCTCTGACATTCCTTTGGCCAAAACACACCACATAGCCAAGTTTAAAGTGAATTCTCCTTCCCTTCAGTGAAAAGAACTTTGAAGTCACATGGGAAAGTGTATACATGAAGGGAAAAATAAGAGTCAGGACCAATGAAACAATCTACAGTATATGTTCTTTTTATATAAAGGGCTTAGCATGGTGTTTGGCATATAATCTTGCAAAATTCTAAACTCCATTTACACAAACTTTTTGCTGTCCTTCAACATATAATTCACTTTCCTAATTGCATTTTTGTGTAAGATAATCTCTCTGCTTGGAATGCTTCTTTCCCATTTCTCTGTTGACTGACTCCCTTCATTTAGAGTGAGTCACTGCTTCCTCTGTGCTCCTATCACTGTTATGACCTATACTAGGATGTAAATCATGTTGTTGAGTATCTGCCTCTCTCAATGCTGCTCCATCCAGCTTTTTCTCAACCCTAGTTTCCTCTGAGACAACTATCTTCCTTGTCATTGTATAATTCTGACACATAGTAGGCTCTTCATAAATCATTTGTTAGTCTTTGGTAGACCACTTATTATATATGCATTGTTATAAAGTGTAAGCTAAAAATTAAAAATATAAATTAGTGTGCATCATGGTTTTAACAGAAAGCTTGGGGCTACCTGGGGGGTGTAGTTGGTTGAATGTCCAACTCTTGGTTTCGGCTCAGGTCTTGATCTCAGGGTCGTAGGATCAAGCCCTGTGTTGGGCTCCACACTCAGCATGGACTGCTTGGGACTCTCTCTTCCTCTGCTCAACCTCCTTCTCCCTGCTCTGGCATGCTCACTCTCTATCAAAATAAATACATCTTTAAAAAAATAAAAATAAAGGAAAGCACGGGAAACCACATTTTTTTACAGTATAGTTCTTGGTTTAATGACGTAGTTGGAATATCATGCAATCACAGCTCTTGAAGTGAAATAAACTTACAACTGTTTTCAGGTAATATATTGTGATCAAACCTGCCAGAAAACACACTGGTTTGCACATAAGAAAATCTGTAAGAATCTAAAGGACATTTATGAAAAACAACAATTGGAAGCTGCCAAAGAAAAGAGTGAAGAGGAAAACAGTAAGTATATAAAAAGCGATATATATACTGCTCCTCATTGGGAAGAATGATATTATTAATGATATTAACACAGGCACCAAGGAACCAAGTCTTCTTTGGGGTGGGGGGGACCAAGGAGACTTGGAGATGACCAATAGAAGAATGACATTTAAATGTGTACTTATTTAGGGTTGTTGGGATAATGTATAGAATATGGTTAGCCTAGAAGTCACTGGAAGACAGAGAGGTATAGAATTCTAAGGAATAGTTTATTCTGTATTCTACATTCTGACTCATGAGAATGCTCTGCAGCAATGGGACTCTAGATAAGTATTTACTTATATTTGCTCACAAAGGATGTTAAGGTCTTTGACTAAGGAAATAATTAAATTTCCCCTCATGGCTACCCAAGGATTTCAAGGTTGGGAACATTTATTTATCTATTTATTTTAATTAAAGTACAAAGGTTTGGTGAAATTATAGAGTAAATTTATAAATTACAGATTACATTGCAGATCAAATGTACAGATTAAGTTTCTATAAGTGTCTGGGCATTGAGTTCCATATTATTTTTTCTCTCCCTCCCTTATGAGGTGTATGACTCATTTTTACCAGAAAGTGAATTGCTTCAGCAATGATTCACAGACTATAGTGGAAAACCACCTCCACTCCTGTGCCTCACCCCTGAGAATATATCATAGGTTCTGCAGAGTGCATCTAGTTTGAAAAAGTTGCCCAGTTGACTCTGATACAAAGTACTTCCACATCCCCCCTCAGAAGACCGCATTGCCTTTACGACCTGCTTGAAAAATGCTATTAGTAGAATTGAATGATTTGCACAAAATTAAACTTAATTTGTACAAATAAATTGTTAACAGAATAGTCAGGCCTTCTGACTGCTGTGCTTTCTTCTGTTTTCTGGACCAAGGAAACAACCCTGCACAGGCAATAACCTACCCAAAGACTTCAAGCTAATTCATGGCAAAGCTGGATTTGAATGCACATTTTGTCAGACCCAGACAAGCATTTCGATTTAAGGCCTGGCTGTGGAGCCAGAGGCCTGAGTCCAAATCCTGCTGCTGCTGCTGTACTGGCTGTGAAATTCTGAGCAAGTTGCCAAACCCTTCTCTCTCGTTTTCCCCATTTGTTAAAAATCATGATAATAATGATAGCAGAAATCATTTACCTCACATGGCTGTTGTGAGGATTAAATAGTTTAATACAAGTAAAGCATTTAGAAGAGAGACTGATACCTGGTAGGAATAACAAAATGACCTTTTTTTCCCCCTTTTTATCAGATGGCAAACTTGATGTCAATTCTAATTGTGTTAATGAAGAGCAGCCAGAAGCTGAAGCAGGAATCTCCCAAGAGGATTGTAACCCTAAGGATTCTGTGGAAGGGGAGAAAGAACACCCTCAGAATGCAGCTGGGTTGGATGGCTTACAGGATGCTCCTGCAGGTCCACAGGAATCTGAGGAGTGAAAGCCAGAGCAGGTGCCATCATGGACGGTTCATACCCTGGCAGGTAGCTGGAAAGCTCATGTGACTGTGTCCTCACTGCCTCGTGACACCGCATGGCACCATGGCAGGATTCCATGTTTCCTAGAATAGATGCCTTCAAGCAAAGCTCTGTCTACCATGCCCTGATTTCCTAATGATTGCTGTACTGTAATTGGACAGATACTCCAAGGGAAAATTTTTATTTCAAAGTATCAAAGAAACATTTTTATTCCCTTTCTGAGGCCAGCTTCCCAGCCATTGTTCTCAAAGCCAAAGAAATCCCTTTAAAGAAGAAATATAGGCTCTGGGGAACAAAGGGACAAGCAAAACAGGTGTAGGAGAGAGATCTTCAGAAAGGATTTTCTAGCCACTGAGATGGGTAAATGAATCATAACTTATATGTGAATAAGATGCATATAAATAGCATTTACAATAGTGAAGTCTTATTTAGATGCAATGACATGAAGCAAAAAGTTGTATGTTACAGGATCTGTCACAGTTCAGCTCACTGTAGATTTATATAGAAACAATCCTGAGCAGTCTAAACTTTATATGGTTCTTGCAGTCACGTTTTATCTTTAGTATTTGTACCTTCAGAAATGTCAGAACTAAGGCCTAGCCACGATTATCTCAGCATGTGCATTAAAAAGGATGTTTCATGAAATTTCAGATTAAATAATGGCTAAACATAGTGTGTCCCCAGTTATAACACCAATTCATGTGCCATATTCTACTTGAAAGACTTTTATCTTCCTGTAAGCTTTTCATTGGGCTCTTCCTGCCCAGAGACTGATTTATAACTGTCACTTTTAGAATGTGCTGGCACCAGTTTTTAGCATATGCAGTACAGAAGCAGAGCTAGGGCCTGATCGCCGAAGATAGCACTGCGTTTCAGAGTTTCTTGTGATGATTGTCAAATAAATCGTGCCTACTGATATAACCAGCTCCACATCTTGTTTCCTGGCTCATTGCTATCGAGGGATGGCAGATATTAGAGAAATATTAAGAGAACTTACATTTTGGGAAATTCAGCCAATACTAGAAAACAGAGTAATGAGTATTTCCATGTGTACAATTGTAAATCAAAATGACTGCATTTCCCACCTCACTGCACTGGTCATATTCTTCTGAGTTGCTGGCTCTCTTCTTCCTTCCTCTCAGTGACTTCTTCCAGCCCCAGCACCACACCTTCTGCACGCCCTCTAGCACGCTGCTCCAGAAAGACATTAGGTGAGCGAATTCAGTGTGAAGGGTTAACTGGGTAGGAATTCAGCAGGCAGATTGCACCTAAACTTGTCAGTTGTGACAAGCCTCACCAATCTTTTTTATGTGCATTATCTGGTTTTTAATTGTTTTTGTGTGTGTGTGTTTGTGTTACCGCCATTTTGTGTTAACATGATGCCTGTCTTCGGATACTATGGGGGGTTATGAAAAAGCAGGAAGAAATAGGAAAAGCAAGAGGTGTGGCAATGTAGAGGTACTTTTTCCCTTCATCGAAGTGAATGCTGACATGAATCAGAACTCTAACACCGCTGTAACTGCCAGTGGACGAAGGGGACTTCAGGTATAAGTCATGTCAACATTAAAATTTTCTACAGATATATTTCAGGGAAGAGGTGGTCTGAAAATGGAGTTTAAGAGACAATGATTCTGATTATACTCCCTTCCTTTATTATACATAATCTCAAATAGATGTTTCCATTATAATACCGTCAAAATAGGTGGTCATCAATTCATTTTTTTTTAAAACCATGTTGAGTTATTTTCAATAAGCTATCAAGAAATTTTTCTTGGAGCACCTGGGTGGCTCAGTTGGTTAAGTGTCTGCCTTCAGCTCAGGTCATGATCCCTGGTCCTGGGATGCTGCCCCCCACATGGGGCTCCCTGCTTACTGGGGAGTCTGCTTCTCCCTCTTGCTCTGCCCCTCCCCCCTGCTGCATGCTCGCTCTCTCTCTCTCAAATAAATAAATCTTTAAAATAATCCAAACACTTTTGCTTCTGGGAAGCAGAATAGACATACTTTCTTCTATTTCTTCTACTAAGTAAAACTAAAATCCTGGATATTATATATCAAACAAACATAAGACTGTAAGATAGAGAAATGAGGCAGACTGGCTGGGGACCTCAGGATCCAAGCAATGACATTTTGTTTTTTCTCTGAGGCTTTTGTTTTGTTTTGTTTTTTGCCTCATATATCCAGTAATGATGCTGAAGAAGCTGACAAGATGGACGTACCAATAGTACAGATCAAAATAAGTCCCAATAAAGGACTGCCAGATTTCAGACTCAAAACTGCAACATCAACTCATTCTTAAATTTCTGGCCTGTCTTGGCCTGCCCTGCAAATTCTGTATTTGCCAGCCCCCAAAATGTCATGAACCAATTCCTTAAATCACTCTCTCTCTTTCTATGCATATACCCTATTAATTCAGTTTCTCTGGAGAACCCTGACTAGGACACCAGGTGTCTTACTTTGGGTGCTACAAAACAAATTACCATAAATTGGGGTGGCTTAAATAATAAACATGTATTTTGCATAGTTGTGGATGCTAGAAGACATCACAGTGGTCAAGCTTTTGGTGAATACCCTCTTCCTGTCTACAGAAGGCCATTTTCTTGCTCTGTTCTCACATAGTGGAAGGAGGGTAGCCAGCTTTCTGGCCTCTTAAAAAGGCATAATCCCCTTCATGAGGGCTCTACTCTCATGACCTAACTACCACCCAAGGGCCCTGCCTCCAGATACCATCATGTTGAGGGTTAGATTTCAGTATACAGATTTTTTTTGGTGTAAGGACACAAGCATTCAGTCTATGACATCAGGTATAATTCCTAAAGGACACAACTGCTCTTGGGAAAAGAATGAGAGTATTGGCTGACATATACCAAGCACTGACTGAGAAAGTCACTCTACCTAAGACTTTATGTCCGTTGTCTAACTTAATCCTTGAAATTTTATGAATTAACTGTTCTTACCATTAAGAGGAAATGAAAGCTTAGAGAAGTTAGCTAACTTGTCCAAGTAACAACTAGTAAGCAGAAGAACTCAGCTGGGTCTGATTCTAGAGCCCCAACCATTAGCCGCTACCCTGTATATGGATCTGTAAGTTGATATTTTCTGTTTCCTGGTCATGAGAGCTGATGGATCCTGAAATAGTCAACTGAAAACTTCAATCAGCTTGAATGGTTCTCTGTTGCTTAAAACAAAGAACTTAGAGCACCATCTTAATTGTGTGTTGCATTTTGTAGAGTTTTAGGTTACTTAAGTCAGGATCGTGTCTTCTCTTTTGTGTTTGTCCCTACATGGTATTTATTACAATATCTTCAAATCACAGCCACTCTGCAGCCCTTCATTACTGAATATGAAATATGAGTGCATTTTAAGGAAATCTTTTTCTTCATATAAAGGAGACGTTCTCCCATTAGTTCTTTTACAAGGAGATTAAAATTTGCTAGCCCTATTTTTGTAATTGGAATAATTTTTTCATCCTTTTCAGCAATTGCAGGTTTAAAAATAAAATATCAAGCTACACACTTTCACAATTCTTTTAGTTGTTAACCTGGAGATTATAATATCCAACATACTGCAATCTAATTCAAAATGAATATTGCTTATGCAACTTATGGGCCAGCTTGAATCTAATTCCAAATATACCACCATTTCCATCATGAAATAAGTTGCTTCTCTGGCCACCCACCATCTATTGCTTGGTGGGTCTGATAGTACTCAGCTCATGATTAGTAGCTTTGGTCAAAGTTACCTGATGTTCATTGGTCAGGCTTTTAGTATTAGGGCAGATGCAGTAATTTGCCTAAAACTGCTCTTCGAACAATGACTAGTTCTCTGCTGAAGGTAGTATGGCCTTACTCAAGAACCTTTTGAGACTTTTGAGACTGCACCGTGACTTTCTTAGAGTTTGCCAGGCTTCACCAAACATCCTTACCTACCACAAATACTTCTAGCACCATGGGTTATACTGAGTTATTCTATTAGTTACCTATTGCTGTGTAAGAAATTACCCCTGAACTTATCAAGCTTGAAGCATCAATAAGCATTATCTCATGTAGTTTCTGCAGGCCAGAAATACAGGAACAGCTTAACTGAGTGATTCTGACTGGGCATTTCTCAGGAGGGTGCAATACAGCTTTCAGCCAGGAGTGCAGTCATCTGAAGATTTACTTAGATCCAGAGGAGCTGCTTGCAAAATGGCTCACTCATATGGTTGTGGCAACAGGATTTATTTTTTATTTTTTTTTTTAATTTTTATTTATTTATGATAGTCACACAGAGAGAGAGAGAGAGAGAGAGAGAGAGAGAGAGGCAGAGACACAGGCAGAGGGAGAAGCAGGCTCCATGCACTGGGAGCCCGACGTGGGATTCGATCCCGGGTCTCCAGGATCGCGCCCTGGGCCAAAGGCAGGCGCCAAACCGCTGCGCCACCCAGGGATCCCGGCAACAGGATTTAGTCCCTCACATGGCCTCAGTTCCTCACCGATGAAGCTCTCCAGAGGACTGCATAAATGTCCTCACAACATGGTAGCTGGCTTCTTACAGAATAAGTGATCCAGAGGAGAGAACAAGAGAACATTTCAATCCTTTCTCTGATCAAATCTTGGGATCCACATACTATATCACTTTTATCTTGAGCCGCTCACCCATACCAATGACCAAAACAAATCTCTTTTCCTTCCCCCAGGTACAACACTCTGTCAGGGGCCATTCCTGAATTTTCTGGTTTTGTATAGAATCCTAAGTGCCACAGGTGAAAGGTTACAGAGTCTCAGGGACAGTGCACCGTTCCCCCCTAGGGCTTCCATCCCCTGCCTGCTTGGTTTCAGCCTCACTTCTACGGTGTGTTTCTATTCTGTGTGTGTTACATTGTGGTGATGTCTAAGCACCATCAGATAGGAGGAAATGTTACTCTGCTTTTTATAAGCTTTTGGTCTAGCTTTTTAGCTTAGCTGGGGAAAACCAGCTGTGCATTTTGTCTCTTCGCACCATGCAAATGCTAAAAGCTTTTCTGGTCTCTCTCCTAGCAGCAGGCTTCCAGCTAGGCCAACGTCACATCATTAGCCCACACCCAGAACTGGCACATGCCTTTAAAGGTGACATAAAAAGACAATAGACTGGATAAATAAATTGTGGTGTAATCATACAATGGAATACCATGCAGCAATGAGAATGATAAAGCTATTGTCTCTAGCAACAACATGGGTGAATTTTATAGTATTGAGTAAGAGAAACCAGAAAGATTTAAATGAAATCATTCAAAGACAGACACAATTAATTTACAGCTTAGAAATCATAACAGTGATTCCTACTAATAGGTAATAGGACTGGTAACAGGAATGAAGAAGCACTTCATGTGCTGGTAATAGTCTATTTCTTGATCTAGGACTGCTGTTACATGAACATGTTCATTTTTTGAAAATTTTGTTGAGCTGAACACTTGATTTGTGTACATTTCTGTATATACATTTTACTTTAACAAAAACATAAAATGTATAGGGACTATATTAGTGGTGTTGCTGTTTACATTCACATGTTATAATAGAATAAATATATAATATGCCTAATCACAGAGAAGTTTAATAACAGAAAACCACTAGGATTTCTAGAAATATCAGAGGTTATCTCAGAGTAACTGTAAGCATTTGAGGCTCTGTGCCTTTCTCATCAAGGTATTTTTCCTCTCGTGTTGGAACCGTGTCCCAGTTCAGGGAGGTAGTAGCCATAGCTGATCTCTTCATGGACCTTATGAACACAGCATCTTCTGGGTCATCAAACACAGTTCTGCAAAAATGGCAATATGTCAAAAAAAAAAAAATCCATTAAGCTACAGAGAAATTTTAATTTAAACAAATAAATGCCATATTTTTCTATGCTCTTTGGAGCATCGTACCACTAACAACTTTGGGCTTCTACTGACAAATGACTTTCAGAACTATGAATGTTATTTTTCCTATATATATTGTTTATTTTTAAAAATTCAGTCTTTGAACATATTTGGGATCAGCTATTTCAGTTTAGATCTCACACATTAATGTGTTTATGATTTGAAATCAGTGTTAGATGATTAAAATATTTCTAGATGCCATATGCATATTAGTATCTTAAATATATTTTGTTAGATATTATTTCTCTGTTATGTATTATTTTAAAAACGTGTTTGGGGATATATTTTTCAACCCTGAAACCAAAGAAAAACCTAAGTGCAAAATTGAAAAAAGAATGATGATTTTAAAATTCATCAATATGCATGAGTTTGAAAAGTTTTCCATAGTTTAATGAAGCATTTGCTTTTGAAAATGTAAATTCCGGGCAGCCCCAGTGGCTCAGCAGTTTAGCGCCGCCTGCGGCCCAGGGCGTGATCCTGGAGACTCGGAATCAAGTCCCACGTCAGGCTCCCTGCATGGAGCCTGCTTCTCCCTCTGCCTGTGTCTCTCTCTCTCTCTCTGTGTCTCTATGAATAAATAAATAAAAATCTTTAAAAAAAAAAAAAAGAAAATGTAAATTCCGGTGAATATAAAATGTTTATCTATATAACTGCTCTCACTGAACATATTTAGAGGAACATTATACATTTATAATTTGCTAGTAAGTCTTAGGTTTTATATTTTATGCATTGAATCAGACTTTAATTTATTCCTGGTTAAAATAATAATATCCAAAACCTAAATATGTCAAATATGAGTAAATAGCTTGTGCTTATTTGTCATAGAAAGACAGTAATTTTTCCCATCCATCAGTTAGTCATTCTTTAACTAAATGTAAATTTAACTAACCAAAATGTATTTTAGGAAATGAAGGTAATTTAAAGTACATACAATTATGAAATAATTTGATAATAAAAGTAAAGTTTAAAAAATCACTTACTTGTCTACATTATTCGCAAATGCAAAGTCTAAAAAAAATACATTTCTGTTAGTATTTTTCAAACATTTATTCAGCATTTAAAAACAATGGAACAGTGCTATAAAGGAAAAGTCTAGAGCACAACTTTCTGGTTTTTGAATGGTCATTTTTTAAAATTTAAATTCAATTTGCCAATATATAGTATAACACCCAGTGCTCATCACCTCATGTGCCCTCCTTAATGCCTGTGACCTTGAATGGTCATTTAGATGAATAGTTCAATCCTTCAAAAATGCCTTGATACTACCTAAACTCAAACTGGACCTTTCTTAGATATAGTGCCTTGGATTAGCTTAAATTCTGAGGCAAATTCTTTAATTCAATACAGATCTCAAAACTCTGGGAACAGGAGGCTTAATCAATTAAGTTTCCAGTGGAATCCAACTGGGGATTTTTGTAATTAGGATATGGAGTCTCATACAGAAACCAATCCTCTTTTTTCAGATAGACACATGTATCTATAAATGAACTAACAGACCAAATGAGGAGAAATATTTAGGGCAGTTTAAACCATTTGGATTCTTGGCATTAACTTCAAAGAAATAGAATAAACAAATCCTAGATCACAAGAATCTCCATCTTCCCTAGCTTTGGGAGCTCAAAGGCTGTCCTCAAAGCTGGGATTTCTTATGGTATCTTCCAGAGACAGTCATTGCTTTGTTCATTCCTCTCCAAAGGCCTAGTGCCAGGCTAGACATGGAATGTACCAGCACCTGTTGGGCCACTGAAGTCCACAATATGAGTCTTGCCAATCTGCAAGCAGCAGGGAGCAAACAGCCTCTGCCTTAGAAGAGCTCATGGCATCATTCCCTTCACAAATGATGCTTCCTTACTGGTTTAGGGATCACACTTTGAGAACCCCTGCTCTATGCTACACTTCTGCATCCTGAACATGTCCTACAGACATTTTTTTTTTCTTTCTCTTCTCTGGGACATGTAATGGATAAAGGAACAAGTTCAATGACATCTTGTGAAAACAAGCATAGAGAATGATGGATTCTACAGTATAACTGGCCTGGTCCCTGAAAAAGTCATGGAAACAAATTTAGAAATCTACGAAGTTTAAAAAGAGTAAAGGTCCGTAACAACCAAATATAATTATGAACCTCTGACTGGATTGCTTTGAAAAAGCAGCTATAGCAGCCATATTGGAAATACCGGGAAACTTTAAATATATATTATTATATATTATGTAATATGAGTACACAAATTATTTTTTTAGGTATGATATGGGAATTTGGGATATATAGGAGAGTGTCCTAGTGGTGTAACAGCCACCTTGTAACCAAAAAATACCCAAAGAGTAGGACAAAAGAGATATATTCTTGAACACTGATGATTACTGCTGACTTTTGCACTAATACCCTACCTTTGTATTCTTTGCTTTGTGAGAAAAATCGCTATTTCCTTAAGTCATTGATGTTGGATTTCTGTTGCATGTAAGAACTTAAATTCCAACAGATGAAACATCACTGAAGATATTCAAGTTATATTTGTATATAATGACTGTGTATATGAATCCAACCCAAACATTAATGGTGGTTATTTCTGGGTGAAGAAATTGTAAATGATCTTTATTTCTTAACGCTTTTTTCCATGTTATCAAAAACTTATAGCTTTAATTGGTGAAACTGGTGATCGTGGTAATAGTAAGCATAGCTTATTAACTGAGTATTTCATACTACACTAGATACTGAAGTGAGAACTTCAAGGTAATATCTCATTGTTACCACATTACTTCACTTAATATATGCAAATGCAGATAAAATTGCATATTGCTTTAATTTGACTAATAACATTGGGAATATTTATTTCACTAGGTGCTTAGCTTATTGTAAATTTCAGTTGTTACTATTATAATTAGATCAGCCAAAAGTTGGAGGAATTTTAATTTCATCTTTTTTTTTTTTTTTTCCAAATACCTGGAGGTACTCTCTGGGATGGTTTTTGCTTAAATGGTGCTCTAGGATTCCATGAGGCATCTACTCTTCTTTGGAATGCTATTGATTGAACAATATGAGTCCTTCTATGGTTAAAAATGGTAATCATTGATCTTCTTTCTTTTTCTGTAACTTCTGACAAATGCAAAAAGTAATGTTATTGCATAGCATTGTAGAGATGCAGAGTGATTCAGAATACAGTTGAACACTTTCAATAATGCGTTTATCTAAAGTATGTTATATGTGAACATCCTGCCAAAACTGTGAAGGGCAATCACAATTATTTCCATAATCTTATAAATGCTTAATAAACAAATGCCACTCATGTTGTAAGGCACAGATATTCCCAGTGTACCCCAAGCACTTTCTAACACATCACCATGGATGGTTGAAATCACATATATGATACATTCGTTCAGCTCCTCAGGGCTGTGAGGAATAACAGGAATAATAAACATTAGGTTTTATATTTCCTCATTAGGAAGTTAGTAATTAATTATTAAGAATGTTCAAACCTATAGAGATGGAAGATAAGTAGAGAGATGGGCAATATACATTTGGAGGTAAAAGAAGCTCCACCCAAATGTAAAGGGTGATGCAGTGAGGTTGATTATCTTTGTGACTTGTATAAATCAGACATACTAGTTTATCTACAGTGTTTAAACTGTATTCATAAAGAAATCATTGAGATAACAAAGAATACTATTTTTAGAATTTAAATAAGCCTTAAGAGATTTAGTCCAATTCTCTCATTTTTGAAATAAAACACTAAAATGCCAGGAATAGATGATTTGGCATTCAACACATTCATGTCAAACTCAGGAACAGAAGACCTTTCCTCACACTTAGATGGCCTTTTCAACATAGTGATCAAGAGAAATGAAATCCTAAACTAGGGCATATTTTACAGGTCAAAAACTTCAAAACTAAATAATTGAAAAACTTTCCTTTACAAAGATGATTATTTTCAAAGACCTTCTGCATTTTTAAACTAGTGATTTATAAGGCTGCCTTTCAAATATTTCTCTGAAAGATGTATGCTTACGATTTTGGTCAAGAAATTCTATTCCTGGAAGGTGGTTGATTATATATAAACGGTACAGGTTATATTGGCACAAAGGGTTTTGGTAGAGACCTGCAAAGAAAGAATCCAAATTAAGATGTCATATTTCAAAACCAGTTTCTTTTATCATTTGATAAAATATAGGAAATTGCAGAATTAATATGAAACCTAAGTACATGTAAAGCTTTTGCTTCATAGACCAAACCAATGGCCTAACCAAATGCATTTATTCAGAGCAGCACTTATTTCCCATTTGTTAAATTCATTCATTCAACAAATATTTTCTGAGTGCTTACTATATACCAAGAACTATGTGAGGTGCTGGGGACATAGTGTTGACCCAGATCTACCACAAATGAGGAAAATTTTAACATGTCCTTAAGTTAATTAGTAAAGGAAGGACAAGATATCAGCTCTGTAGAGGTCTTTTTTTTTTTTTTTTTTTTAAGATTTTATTTATTTGAAAGAGAATAAGCTGGGAGAGGGGTAAGGGAAGAGGGGGAAGCTGACTCCCCACTGAGCAGGGAGCCTCATGCAGCACTGGAGCCCAGGACTCTGGGATCATGACTAGAGCTGAAGGCAGCTGCTCAACTGAGGGAGCCACCCGTCACCTCTGTGGAGGTCTTGATGCTGTTCTTCATTAAAGAATTTTGTTCACTTGCTTCTCTTCTTCCAGTCTCAAAGGTCACAAGGGTGCCCTGTGGAGATGGGCAGAGGTGCAGTACACTGATCTGATACAGTTTTCTTTCTCCACTTAAAACCATTGCACATGGTTCAGAGCATGTAAATACCCCTAGCAGCTTCAGATCTCAGCAGGAGCAGAGCTGAGCAGGTGCTGATCTTGCATCTTGTCTACCTCTGGCCAGACGCACATGCCTCTAACCTCCTTTGCTCAGGTGCCAAGATACCTAATGAGTCACGCTATCACAGTGGCTGGAGGTGGGAGGCAAGCCCATGTAGCAGAGCTCCTGTCGTTTCTGACGTCACATTCTTTTTTTTTTTGACCTCACATTCTTTAGGCATCTGTATGCAGGTATATTTTTTTTAAATCTTCAACTAGAAGTTGTGAGGGTTTTACTTTTATGGAAAAAGCAAAGAATTTTCTCTATCCCCCCATAGATGTATTAAACAGGGTTACTTTAGTACAATGTGAAATAAAACTTTTATGATTTCCACGTGGGTGTCTTTAGCTATTGGATTCTGTCTACATGCAACTTCTAGAAAACACTTTTGGAAAATACATTCGGTGAGGAGAACCACTAGGTGGCAGTAGTACAAAGAGTTCCAGCCATTGTACAACTGCATTACTCTCACAAAATGGGGCTCATTTACTGTACATGTTAAATTTCGGAGTAGTGCTGTAGCATTTGACTATAAAATAGAGAGAGGCTTGATAAAAGCATGAAAATATTAGGCATTAGAAGCCCAGGAAAAGACAGTTGGCAAGATAAAGAAGATGGGGGTATGCTTAAAAACAACAAACTATTTTGCCAAAACTTGAAAAAGTTTTAGCAAAATCATCTAGATGTTTTTCCTGTAGGTTACATAACATTTTGATTTTACCATATAAACACAAATTTTTCTGGCTAATAAAATCATTACATATAACTATTCCCCGTGGAAAACTTGAGCTTTAGAGGGACTTAAAGCAGGCATCGTCGGAAGACATCTGGTGCTTAATAAACAAAAACTATCAGAATTAGGCATTAAAGAAAAGGTAAAGCCAGGAGCAACAAAGAATTTAAAAGATAGGAAATATGTATGCAGTGGGGGAAGTGAGAGGAAAAGTGAAATGGAAACTTTTCAAAATTTCTCGGCTGACAAAAAGGGTTTAAATTTTAATCTAAAAGGGAAGGAATTCACAGTGGTAATGAATAATTATAACTACTGGACAAGGAGTAGAATGGGTGGATGTATATTAAGCCAGTAATATGGACAGATTTTAAAACGGGGATCATGCATTGTGGTTTAAGCCAGAAAGAGAAAAGCACCTCTTTCAAGGATGTAAAAGCAAAACACAATTGTTGTTAATGAGAGTTTTGGAGGAAGAAAGCATTACACATGCTTCAGTGCAGAAGTCTGCTCTGTGGTTACTGTGTTGGAGAATCACATCTGGCACCTCATAACCCCATCAGACATTCAAGCAGCCAGGAGTAGAGTCTGCTCTTGCCTATGATGTGAATAGGAAATGTACCAATAACATTTACTCTTTGCACCCTCCTTCATATTCTCTTTTCCTTCTCAGAATGTTCCTATTTCATTTATTTTCTTGGCTTCTCCTCCTGGTCTTTAGATAAGTCACTTCTATATGTAAATTGAAAACCTGCTGGCTTCAGCTAAACAAAACATCAAATTTGGATTTACTACTCTTACATGACTTATTAAGAATGCATCTCAAGACTGAAAACTTGATGTGTTTATTGTAGCTCACCATCTACCTCATCCTGATGTAAAATCTAAAGGACAGCAAGTCAGAACACTGGGCTGTTAGGCCAGCCCCTGCTTAAATTAACTTTAAAAAAAATAGAATTAAAAAAAAAATAGAATTAAATAATTTGAGAGGCGTTTCATCTTTATGATTTTTCACTTTTTTCCTTGCTCTTAAGTTTTAGAAAGAAGCAATCTTATTTTCAACTCTTTTTCCCCCCCTTCTATACTATAAACATTTATCATTTTGGATTTATGAGTTTTGGATTGATGCTATAAAATTACCATAAATTAAGTTTCTAAGATATGAAATTGGTTTCCTGTGTCTGAAAGTTCTGAAAGCCTTCCGTGATGTATGGGTACATTCCTTTAGAAACTATGAAGTGAAATTGCTTACACTTTCACTTTCAATAGGTTAATACTATTTAATCCACTTTCCCTCTAGGCTACTTATAGAGCACACCTCGGTGGCGCCAGCACTGTCTTGCTTATCTTAATTTGGGATTCCGAGTCTAAGCAATTTACATGTATCCAATAATATATCAAAATGTCTCTACTACCTTACTGCACAAGCTTGAATTACATGAGTCACATGTGTGATGCTACTTATTATTGAAACGGAGGAGAAAAAAGTTACCTAAGTAATTGGCTTCAGTCAATTTTCAAAAACTTTTAAAGCTAAATTAGAAACCATCATTAAAGTGAACATTAGTTTTTAAGACCACCTTTGAAAAAAGTTGATGTGATTAATGATATACCAAACACCCATTGTTTTAAAAGATTTATTTATTTACTTGAGAGAGAGGGAGAGAGCATGGGAAGGAGCAGAGGGAGAGAGAGAGAGAATCTCAAGCAGACTGTGTACTAAGGGTGAAGCCCAACATGGGGCTTGATTCAAGGACTCTGAGATCATGACCTGAGCTGAAATCAAGAGTTGGGTGCCTAACCAACCAAGCCATCCATGTGCCCCAAAACATCCATTTTAATAGATGGGGAAAATGATAGGTAAGTTTAAAGCAGTTATGTTCTATATCTATACAGAATAGCCTGTGGAAGTGAGCTTAGCTGTCAATGGTCAGACACTATGATTTTGAGGTTCTGGCTCAAGGTTACTTAGTAGAGTCAGCATCTCCATTGTTTCCACCATCTTGCTTTGAAAGCTGTGGGCCACTGAACATCACATGTTTGTACTGAATATGGAAATCATCCCCGACTTTTAAAAGATGAACTTGGACTAACACAGGGATTAAAGAGAGTTGGAGGGGTCAGAATATCCTCTTCTTTGACACAAACAGCAAAGATCCACTTGGCTCTTTTTTATTGGGTGATTCTTCTGCTTTGTTGTTTGGGAGGGATGGTCCCACCTTGAAGGGCATTTCAGGTAGAAGCTCAAATGAAGGGACCATTGAGATCATAGTCCTATCCTGATTTCGGTGTCCCTCTTCAGCTCCTGGCTATTTGCCCTCAGCAGTGGACTGGGGCCAAGTATAGGAGGAAAGAAAACATTTAAGAACAGAACCTGAAAAAAATGGAGGCCCTCTCCTGAGAGGGGCACTCTATCGCTCCTGTTGAGTCCTTAAAGCACTGCTAGGAAGCAACTCTTAAAGATGATGGAATGCAGGTGTCCAAGTGTCCTTCCCAACAGTGGAGCTTAATGAAACAAAGCAAATTTGAGAGAAATGAGGAGAGCAAAACTTGAGGAACAGGAGAATGTAAGTATTTTGTGGCTCCTGCTGGTGGTGGTGTTTTGCCCACGTGCTGGGAAAGAAGCAGAGAGATGGAAGATCAGGGAAAGTCATCTCAGCCAAGAAGTAGGATTTGGACACACATTAGATCCTGAATTAGAACCACTTTGCTGAAAGGCAGGGAAGAGGAAGCAGGAGCTGGGGAGGGAGGGTATGGAAAGGCAGACCTCCTGGAGAGAAGAGGTGGGGCCCTCCTGACTCAGCCTGGAAGTCTGGAAGTCAGGAATTCCAGGTTCCAGGACCTCACACTTGGCTGCTGGGTTAGGCCTCCCTGAAGCTCCCGGCCCTGTGTCTCCTGGGCCATCTCTTGGCAAACCTCCTCACAGACGCCAGTGGAGGGGGAAATGCCAAAATGGATTAGAGGTTTCCCCTCCAGGCTATTTTCTCACCCTCTGAAGACCTTGTAATTGGAGTGGAATAATAACAACGCTTTAGCATTTTATGCGGGTTTTATGGCTTGAAAAGGCAAAAATGTTAACGCTTGAAAGTGCATGAATCTCTCATTTTAATTAATGAACTGAATCTAATCTGTGATTGCAAATGAACCTCAGAGAAACTTAATCTGGGCACATTACTGCCCCAATACAATGAGTAGTTCATTACCTAGGAACTTTTTCCCATAGAGTGTCTTTAACCAAAATGAGGCAAGTAAAGTGTTCACAATGTGCGTATTTGCTACCAAGACTTCTCTCAAAATGCTTCTTTGGGGGAAATTGGACATAGCATTCTCTCCATTTCAAAAAAATAATCTCACTACAAAGATTCTCAGTTGGAACCACTGTAGTTATGTAACTTGAATTATAATCACTATGATTTTAAGGAAAGGTCACTCAAACTGTTGTGACAGATAATGATAAGGACTTGAAATTAAACTACCAGGCTCAGAGAACTAGGAAAGGCACTCCTGTACTCCAGATCAGGGCTGACACAGTTCTGTGCTCATGCATACACAGTGAACAAGAGAGGCATGGGCTGGATTTCAGACTACCCACTCCCTGGCCAGGCACCTTCATTCAGGGCATAATCCTGTTGACTACGATAGGACAAACTTGAGTGCTAGCTTCCGAGTCTTGTTTTGTAAAATTGCTTAAATTATTGAGTTCTTACATTTAGCAATCTGATTAGTTTCATATCAAGCTCCTTCAGCTCTCTAAGAAATATTTAGGTCAAAAGACATAAAACCATAAACCA
The DNA here is from genome assembly GCF_048164855.1 of Canis lupus baileyi. NCBI lineage: Eukaryota > Metazoa > Chordata > Mammalia > Carnivora > Canidae > Canis > Canis lupus. The sequence goes on from NC_132855.1 coordinate 29,958,177, forward strand.
TGGGACTGTTGTGTCCCCTTGTATTGGGGTGTCATGTAGTGAATGCATGATAAATATTTACTGAATGAATGAATAAATGATAAATATTTATTAAGCAAGTGAGTGAATAAATGTGAAACAAAGAAATAAGGCATGAGTTTAAGTTTTGGCATTTCTTAGTAGTTTGGTTAAAGCTCAAACACTTGCATTCCCACCATTCAAGAGGAAATCATTCTAATCACATCATAGGATTGCTGTGAAGATTTAAATGAGACTATAATAAGCATTTTCTCAACGGGAAAGACATTCAAATATGTTGTTATAATGATGATTATTTCAAATGTCAGTTATGTTGTTAAAATCTATTTACTACTTAGCAGACTTTCTAGACTGTGAGCACATTAATTCATCGTCTAATTTACATAATCTACAGTAAAACCATTTTTGAGTTTGTTACTGCTTCCAAATAACATTAATGTCAAGAAATGCTCTTTAAAAACATGTCTTACAGAGGTAGCTTAATATTTAAGGTGATCCAGAGAGCTAGTTCGTTTCCTATTATATGGAAAAATGAAGATAAATGAGAGTTCCAGATCTAGCATAGACAGTCTTTTCATCACCAAAGCATTTGTTCAACACACAAGGGCCAGATAATTCCAGTACACAGGCAGGCCAGTCCTGGGTCTTTCACAGACCTTATCATGTTTCAAAAATAAGCATGGGATTATTTGGCATCTAAGGGGACAAGGCAGCCATGTTGCCAGATCCACGGGACACCATTCAGGGTGTAGTCAATAGAAACGTGCCCCTTGGACCCGTGAACTGAGAAGAATAAGATGGGAATAACCAGAGATAATGAAAACCTATTTAAATGGGGGAAGAGGAGAAGAAAGGGTGGTGATAGATACATCATAACTAGTGAATGGGTAAGGATGGTAAGTGGGGGTGAATGGTCTTGACCAACTGCCCAGTTTCTGGCCTGAGTAGATTTGCTGAAGGGAGGCGTGGGATATGGGAATCAACTCAGATTACTGTATGTTTGTGAACATCTGTCTCCAACTTCTTTCCAAAGGGAAAATCAACATGATCTTAGATTAACAACAAAAAACCCCATGGAATTCTCATGAACTTGGCATAATTTTAATATTTGGCTTTGAATAATCTACGTATAAGCACATGAGTCATTTCTCCTCAATACAGTAGATGTTACTGATTAGCACTGAAAGCAAATGAAAACTATAATTACTCTATGTATTGATCTGATCAGAACCTCCACCATCAACACCATTTGGCACATATTCAAAACATTGTTTCAGGCAATTCTGAGAAATGAACAGAAAATGAAGAGGAAAGAAAACCACATCTATTTCATGACATTATATAAACAAGTCTCCCAACTCTAAAGTTTGGAAACCCACTCATTGGTCTGAGCGTCTTTTCCCTTGGTACACCCAGAACCATTTATTCTCTGTTGCAATCATGCACGGGTTATTCACCCTTCAAGATTATAAATTTATTGAGCAAGAACTGTGTATTATTTATTTTTCCAACCCATTTCCACTTTCTTCCACTACGTAGGTCACTTCTTTGCTGGGTGTGATTCAATATACATGAATAAAATTTTCTGTTCATCCACTTAGAAAGCTTTAAAAAAAACTTCATTTTTTTTCTTTTGGTGTCAGCTTTATTAATATAATTCATATACCACATGACTCACCCATTGTAAGTATACAATTCATGTTTTTTAGTATATTCAAAGAGTTGTGCAATCTTCACCACAGTCAATTTTAAAATATTTCCATTACCCCTGGAGGAACCCCCAAACTTCTTATTCTTTAGCTGTGGTTCCCCAGACCCCTCTGTCCCCCAGCCCTAGACAAACAGGAATCTATTTAAAAATAATCACCTCTCAGTGTTGTTATCTCCTCAGATGTGTCTATTCTGGACATGCCATGTAAATGGAATCATAGAATGTGTGCCAGAACTTAGTTCTGAGATAAAACCAAACATACAGCTTTAAACATGTAAACCTTTTGGCGCTTTTGTCACTTCCCTTTGGCATGCCATGTCATTTCTCAAAATTTTTTTCTACCTCTTATTTTTTCAAAAGCAAGTTTTAAAAGAGAGTAAGATTAAATCTTATTTTCAGGAATATTTAAGTATTTAGTTATAAGCATTGATCAATATTAACCTTAAAAAATGAAACCTGTCCCATGTTATTACTATTTTAGCTTATGGCCTTATAAACAGACAAACTGATACTTAGGATCTTCAGATTTGGCATCCCCTTTAACTCTTTCACTGTGGCATCAATGTTTGTCAGCTCATTGTGGTGTAGCAAGAGTATGTGCAATGAAGGCAAAGAGTGCAGGCCTGAAAGAGATTTTGTTTTTTACGAGATTTTAAACATTTGTAATGCTAATTAAACATCCTAATGAAACAAAAACAAAGAATACATTTCAGCTGGTAAAAGGAGTCATTATTAATAATAATCTGACTTATCATTAAGAATAATACAACAAAGCATAAGAATTTGAATAATTGAGTGTGATGTGGGCCTGTGGAGCCAACTTCTTTCCACTGTTATTATTTTATGTTTTTTTTTTTTAATTTCCTGTAGCAATAATTTTTAAATTTGATTTCAGAAGGCTTATTTTCTTTACTCTTCTTTTGGTTGTGTTTTGTTTTGTTGATGTTACTTAGATTCATGATGCCAGTCAAGGGAGTAATTACACATTTAATTCAATACCTTCCCCAAAATTGCTCAGGTAAATATTTTCTTTACACCACAGGAAGCCACATATTAATATCATTTTTGTTGATTCTAAATTTCACATTTTCCCACATTTTTAACATAAATTAAAATGAGTTGTGTCTTTACAGTAGCTGGCTGCATCATAGGTGAATTGGCAAGATTTTCTTTCTTAATGGTACATGGAATCATGATGATTCTTTTGGCTCTATGATATGTGATATTTTAAAAAATGTGTGCTGAACCTCTTTGTATTTCATGATCCTAGTAGATCAGGTACTTTCATCATCAACTGAAATTGTCAACTTGACTTGAAATTGTCAATTTAGAGATAGTTACACATGTAAAATTAAAAATTTAACATGTAAAATGAAAAGAGGAATTTGGCTGACAAAAATTATAGCCCCTAAAAACATGAAAACCATTTATAAAGTTGTTATATTTATTAATGCTCCCAAATATTGTTAAAATTTGTTTCCATAATACCCAGTTTGTGCCCAACTATACAGGAGAATGGCAAAATTTCTATTTAAAACAAGTTTCTTTTATATTTTGAATAAGGCACATGACAATATTACATTAAAATTGTAATCTAAAGCACATTTCTCAAAATGAAATATACATAAGGACATTTTAAAAAATAGATTTCCTCACATATTTCAACAGAAACGTTAAAAACAGATTTTTGTATGCCATTAGTGATAGGATAGTTATCAGTTATTACTTAATTGAAAATCTATTCAATTAGCTGAAAAAAAATTAAGACATACCTTTTATCTCAAAGATGGCATTGTTGTTTAGATACAGTTCTGTCAGACAAGAGTTTCTAGTTAGAAAGGTTATTCCTTGGAGCTGAAAATGAGAATTAGAGAATAATATACTTTCTACAGTAATTATATAGAGATATAAATAAATGTGTGCATATATGTGTGCGTGTACATAGACATATTTATAAAATTATAATAAGGTTATAAAGTTTGATGTTTGTTATTATTTCTGACCATTTGGTCTGGGCTATGAATTTCCTTCTGGATTGTCTTTGAGGGCATTGTGATGAAAAGGATGTTTTTCGGTAATTGAAGACAAACCTCTCATCCTGTCTCTTGCAAACTTCTTGCATAGTTTTCCATGCCTCGGTAATCTGGCCTAGCCCCTTTGCTCTGACTGTGCTCCTCACACTTCCGCACCCTGCAGTTTCATTGGATCTGGCCCCACATACCCACCAGGTGATGATCGCACATAATTTAGTGACTAGTATATGCCAAGGCCTCTCTCCTCAATGCTGAAGCCATTTCTGCATCTGTGCATGAGTCATGCCTTCTCTTTTGCCTGCATGACTTTTCTCCCTGGTACATTTCTGATAGTTCCTGAGGCTCACCCTTGTCCAACAGGGCAATACCAACCAATACCAATACTACTCGAGGGGTGCCTGGGGGCTCAGTCGGTTCAGTGCCAGACTCTTGATTTCGGCTCAGGTCATGACCTCAGGATCATGAGACTAAGCTTGGGTCTCACACTCAGAGAGAAGTCGGCTTAAGAGTCTCCCTCTTCCTTTGCCCCTCCCCCATTCACGTGCATGTGCTCTCTCTCAAATAAACAAAATCTTTAAACAACAACAACAACAAAACCACAACAACCAAAAACCCTCCATGCTTGAGTGAGCTTCCACAGGAGGTTTCCATTGCTCCAGAGATTTGTTGAAACAGTTCTTTGGTCTCCTTGCATCTCACTACTGTCTTCTCATCCTGTTTTGACTCACTTTTTGTTTCTCTCAACTTGCTCCTGCGTCAGCACTTTGAGTCTATGAATCGTCTCCTCTTCTCCAGTTTGCTATCCTTTTGTAAACAGATCTCCACCATTTGGCAGAGGACTCCGTCACCTGAATACGCACAGGAAGTCAGGTGCAGTGCTAAAAGCCCCACCAGCCACAAGCCCCCTGTGGCTTCACAGCTCCTCTTTTTCAACAAGGCCTGTCTTGACCAGCCTCCACACCCATGAACCTCCCCATTTTCTCGACCACTCCAATACTTCATTTGACTTGTACAATGAATCAACTTGCCTGCTAGTTTTATGTCTTCATTAAGGAAAAGAACCATATTTCTTTTTAAAAAAAATTTTATTTATTCATGAAAGACACACAGAGAGAAGCAGACATAGGCTGAGGGAGAAGCAGACTCCTTGCAGTGAACCTGATGCAGCATTCATTCCAGAACCCCTGGATACCTGAGCCAAAGGCAGATGCTCAACCACTGAGTCACCTAGGTGCCCCCAAAACCATATTTCTTCAGTATCTTATCCCTTCCCTTCCACCCCCCATTTTCCTGGCAGTATGGTAAAGTCCCATCTTTTTCCATTTTTAAAGATTTTATTTATTTGAGAGATTGAGTGCGCAAGAGAGAGTGCGCAAGAGAAAGAGAGAGCAAGCACGAGTAGGAGAGGAGGGGCAGAGGGAGAAGGAAAAGGAGAATCCTTGCTGAGCAGGGAACCTTGATGTGGGGCTCTTGATCCCAGAACTCCAGGATCATGACCAAACCAGAAGTCAGAGACCTGACTGACCAAACCACTCAGACACCCCCTCACATCTTACTTGTAAGATTAGATTGGGAATTTAGTTCTATTAGCTGCAAATAGTCAAAAGCAGTCTTGAAAAATTCCTCGAATGAACTATTATCTATAAAGGAAATGGGATAGTCAACTCTAGACTGAGGGTCAGACGTCACTCTGTTACTCTGCAAAGAGAACTCCATTTTTTAAAAAAATATTGACTCTATAACTCTGATAAATTTTATTTTTTTAGATTTTATTTATTTATTCATGAGAGGCACAGAGAGACAGAGACAGAGACATAAGCAGAGGGAGAAGCAGGTCCTTGCAGGGAGCTTGGTGCGGGATTCCATCCCAGGACCCCAGGATCACGACCTGAGCCAAAGGCAGACACACGCTCAGCCACTGAGCCTCCCAGGTGCCCTAACCTTGATAAAATTTAGCAATTTGCTTGAGTTATAAGGATGGTAGAGCCATAGAGGTGGGGCAGGTATCTTCTAAAAGCAGCAAGTAAGTTAAATAGAAGGCTATCTTTCCACTTAATACAGGATCTATTAGGGAGAATATTCCTATTAAATAGTTATTGACCAAGTGTTTGGTACTTTCTATATAGAATTTTCTATACTAAAATATACACTCATGATTATGAATTAGTTTTAAGTGTTTATTAAAGCTAACCATAATGATTACTGTTATCTGTTAAATAGAACTGTTTTGACCTTCGATGGGCTGATGCAGAGAGATGCCAACTCATATGATTTATTGCAAAATTTAGTTATGAGACATAGCTCAGAAAAGCTATTTTAGATTTGTATCCAAAGTTTCAAAATGGATTTCTCGAATGAATTTTCTTTGTTATGTTTGCAACATTCACAAATTATGAAGCCATAAAAGGCACGTGTGCCACTCATCTCATTTCACAGATTCATCTGCACCAAATTATGCCAGCATCCATGCAAGAGGACCACCAATTATTTCCCCATAGCTTTTATTAAGTCATGCAAGGAATTATGTTCCTCCCAGGTAGGCCATACAATGCAATAAGGGATGGGTCCCAGTTGGCTTCCTATCCCTTTCTCCTTTTCCTACTGACTTCCTGACAGCAACTCATTGTCTTCTGTCCTTCCTCTCACCATTCCCTGATCTAATGATAGCCACACGTGACACAAGTATAAGAAAACAAACCCCAGTGGAAACCATGAGTTCCTTCTTCTCTTTTTTTCCAGTTGTCTGCCCGACCACACATCAACAGAACATTTCTAATTACTCAAGACTTTAAGTTCTCTTGCATTACTTATTAACACAAGAAGAATGCTAATAAACTCAATAGTTTAATCTTGATTATAGAATCATGATTTTCCTAAGAGCATTAACATCCTTTGGACCATGATTACTGGGATTTTAAGACTACACTGTTTGCTGGGGGGAGATGAGTAGGGAAATGGAGTGGAAAGAGATAAAGCCAGTTCATGAGGATCCAGGAAGCTATTACAAGATTTTGCTCAGAGGACTGTTACTGTCCAATTTTATTTTAGAAAGAAAATAGCAGGGAAGAACCTGCTTTAGAAGGGACAGTAAGTATAATGGCAGGAGTTAAATGAGAAGGGTGTTACACTAATTCAGAAGATTATGTGGTGGCCCAGAGTAGAGTAATGACAGCGGGAGAAGAAAAGTAGAGGGAATTGAGAGACAGTTCCAAGGTAGAATTCACAGGACTGAACGGATATTGCAATGTAGCAAGTTGTTGAAATCAAGATCTAGGAATGAGAAATGGAAGACATGCCACTGTTCTGACACTCAAGCCATTGTTAAAGTAAACGTTACATATTATATATATATGTGTGTGTGTGTGTATATATATATATATATATATATATAGTGTTATAATTATCCATTTATTAGAGAAGTCTACACTATTAATTTGAAGGATCACCATAGGATTTATGTTGAATGTGACATTTTACAAATCATTTACTTTAGTTCAGGGTTTAGCACATAACAAGTGATCAATAAACAATAGCTATTATTATTTTAACCATTATTTTTTATATAGAGAGAGTTGAGAGTACTTACATTTAATGTAAAGCACTTACAGGTACCCACTGAGGTACTACTGGAGAAAAAATATGCCAGCATGAATTTAAAATAAAGGAGGAGGGACTTCTGGGTGGCGCAGTGGTTAAGCGTGTCTGTCTTTGGCTCAGGGCATGATCCTGGAGTCCTGGGATCGAGTCCCACATTGGGTTCCCTGCATGGGGCCTGCTTCTCTTTCTGCCTGTGTCTCTGCCTCTCTCTCTCTCTCTCACTCTGTGTCTCAAATGAATAAATAAATAAAATCTTTAAAAAATAATAGAATTAAATTAAAGAGGCATTCTTTAGAATAGGGCTTCTCAACTTCCATAACTATTGATATTCCATAACTATTGATATCATATCAATTTCAAAAAAACCAGATTATTCTTTGTTGAGGTTGAGAGCATTGTCTTGTGCATTGTAGTATGTTTAACAGCAAATCTAGTCTCTACCCACTAGATGCCAGTAGCATACACACACTCCACTTGGGACAATCAAACGAGAAAGATTGCCATAAGTCCTCTGTAAGGGAGAGATGGTGTGTGTGTGTGTGCGTGTGTGCAAAGTCACTCCTGGCTGGGAACTGCTGATTTAGAGTCAAGGGAATAGAGGAGAGTCATGTCAATGAACAATTGCTAGTTATCAGTTGGCCCCTGTGCTAGATGGTTTCACAGGCATTATCTAATATGATGCTTTACGGTAGCCCTGTGTTATTTGTTTTATTCCTTAGGAGGGAACTGGGCTCAGCAAAGTTAAACAACATTCTCAAGGTAACAGAGCAAGGATTCAAATCCAAGACTGTCTGATTCTCAAATTAAAAATTGGCATATAGTACATGATAATTAGGTTCATTAAAATAGAGGAACCTCCATATAAAGTAACCAGAAGACATTAATTTAAACATACTTTGAAGTAATGGAAAATTCCATATAATTTGGGCTCTTACATGTTTCTGTTGCCTTTATAATAATGTAAAATATTCTATAAATTATTTTCTCTACTATTTCAGAAATGTTCTTCAAAAATCATGTTTAAAACACACCCCAGGGATCCTTGGGTGGCGCGGCGGTTTGGCGCCTGCCTTTGGCCCAGGGCGCGATCCTAGAGATCCGGGATCGAATCCCACGTCAGGCTCCCGGTGCATGGAGCCTGCTTCTCCCTCTGCCTATGTCTCTGCCTCTCTCTCTCTCTGTGTGACTATCATAAATAAATAAAAATTTAAAAAATAAATAAATAAAATAAAATAAAATAAAATAAAATAAAATAAAACACACCCCAAAATATTTGGCATGAAATGGAAAAAAAATAGAAAATAGAGTCTTTAACATGTATGTCTAGAAAAGTACTATATATATATGCATATATATGCATATATATATATATATATATATATTCAACCAACTAAAATTCCATGATGTATATTGTAGAGCTATTTGAAAAAAAAAGTTGTAATTCAAAAATTCTTCATAAATTTTTAAAATAGAGCATTAAAAAAGTAAAAAAACATTAAAAATTATCATTTAATTTTTCAAATGCTCTAAGTCATTTCTAGAACAAGGTATATTAGGTATAAATGAATAAATAAATATATATGTACCCAAACCTTATTGAAGAAACCAACTAAAACTATATATATAGGCATATGGAATATTTTCCAATACTCAATCTAAAATTTCTATTGCTCAAACTAATATTTTCTATTACTTCAAAATATTTTTGAATTAATATCTTCTCAGTGGTATACATATTATATATATATATACTTATTTAATCTTCACAACAAACTCATGAAGGAGGAGCACTATGACTACCTTATTTTAAGCAATGAAACTAATGTACAGAGCTGCTGAATAACTTGTTCATGATCACACAGCTAGTATGTGGTAGCACTGAAGTTTGATCTAGGCTCCAGAGTCCTTGCTGGGAACCACTACACTTTATTGCCATCCAAAGTAGGAAGCTAAGCTATCAGTCATGCTCATTTCCAGACTCAGCTTGAGTCACTAGCTTGACTTACCCCATTCACTTGATCTAATGTTGATCTCTTAAGTGATCTGGGTTTCTCTCATTTGCTCCAAACTTGGATGACCTACAACCTACCAAGATTGAAAAAACCAGGGGCAAAGACCCAATGAAAAGTGATTATAAAACAGCATGGCAGCGTCTGGGTGGCTCAGTCTGTTGAGTGTCTGATTTTTAATTTCCACTCAGGTCATGATTTCAGGGTCATACGATTGAGCCTAGTGTTGGGCTCCCAGGTCAGAGTGGAGTCTGCTTGGGATTCTCTCTCCCTCTCCCTATGCCTTTTCCACCACTTGTGAGTGCTCTCTCTTGATAAATAAATAAATAAATAAATAAATAAATAAATAAATAAATAAATAAAATCTTAAAAAACATGAAATTCTATGATTATGAGTTATTTAAAAGGATTTCTTTTGAATATTGAAATCACAGTATCTCTTAAATGTACATAAAAGTCTAAGTATTAGTTGGGTAGAGTTTTAATAATATATACTGACTTATGTAGGAGAAGAAAAGAAAAAACTCTATAGTTCCAGGATTCCTTTGTCTTCTTTAAAAAACTTCATTTTTGTGGTGTTATTGCCCAATAAATGAAAACATTACATTCATTTGTATCTTAGCTTAAACTATGTACAATACTTGAAAATATAATCTACACTTTAAAAATATTCGGGAGTCACTGTATTTATCCAATACAAAGACTTCTATTCTCATGTTTCCTCTCCTTATTCTATGTTATTGAAATTTTTGTATATGCCTTTGTCCAAAAATAGGTTACATTTCTTGGTTAAATCATTTTAAATGATAATGAGATATATAGTGTAGATATCTATGAATTTCACAATCATGCAGTGAAGCCTTATTTAGGTTATTTATGTTGGTTTACTTTTTTTGAAGAGGTTTTAAATATTTGGCAAAATATAATTCTTTCAACAAAGTTGACATAAAGGATAGAATTAATGTTACCCTAAGGCAACAGAAACATGTAAGAGCCCAAATTATATGGAATGCATGTGAGTACATTTTATTCTCTAACAGCTCTTGTACTCTACTATGGGATTTGTGCTGCTCTAAATCGTTTTTTAGAACAAAGTATATTGTGTATAAATGAATAAATAAATATGTATATACCTAAACTTATTGAAGGAACCAACTAAAATTCCATGATATATGTTATAAAGCTACTTGAAAAAAAGTAGTAATTCAAATAATTCTTTACAAATATTTAAAATAGCATATTAAAGATAATTATTTCAATTTTTAAATTGTGACTTGCTAATTTTTTATATCAATGTTCCTTCTTAAAATATACAAATGTGTGCTATTTACCAAATTCTCAATATGTGCTGAATACTTAGGAGATAGGAAACAATAACATATCTTAAAGGCATAGAAGAACAAATCCAAGATAATTCTTGAAGTGATTTTGCTTATTTTAATCAGAACATTCTCTGGCCAATTGGTATGGAATATGTTATTATAAATAAGTTTTTCAATTATTTTTTAAATGATGAAGCTTATAAACGATGACTTTGTCAGAAAGAGGTGTTTTTATTTAAGATTACTTTGTAAAATTGGACACCTATTTGGTCTTTGCTACATGGCAGAAACTCAGATTGCATTTTGGATAGTTGCTTGGCTGTCCAGAACATTCTACAGGTTTCTCATCAAGTGCTTCTTCCAATCTGAGCCAAATGAAACATACCAAAATATTGCTAGTTCTTCCAGAAATGAAAGGCTACCAGCATGTGGCACTAATACTATGAGTTCATTTTGATATCTGTAAAGGGAAATTTTTGAGGTGATGAGTCAAAACACAAATAGATCAAAGGTGTAGACCATTTTAAATTATAGTATTAAAGGCAAGTCCTTCAACTTCCCATGGAAGGTAGGAAAGGATTGACCATGCACCTAAAACTCCCTTGGTCGGGCTTGCTGGAAGATGAGACAAGGAAGGGCGTCTTTTTTTTTTTTTTTTTTTTAATTCATGAAAGACACACACACAGAGAGGGAGAGACACAGGCAGAGGGAGGAGCAGGCTCCATGCAGGGAGCCTGGGATCACGACCTGAGCTAAAGGCAGATGCTCAACCACAGAGTCACTCAGGCATCCCAAGGAAGGGAGTCTTTAGGAGGCCTCAGTCAATATGCATTTAAGAGCAGCTGCCTCAGGCTAATTGCATGAGGGGAGCTGAGCAAAAGGTCAACCAGAAATGGAGGTGATGCAGAACTAGTGACCGACTATGCAGAGTGCATCATGAAGGAACCAGAATTGCCTGAGCAAACCTAGGAAATCTGGGACATTGGAAGCACCTCTACCTATTTAATCTTATTACCATATTTGGGTTATGTGCCCATTCACTGACTAGCACTCACAAGGGTGATGGGATTATCCTGAATGACTTAGACAGTTCAGGATCCACTCCCTGAAACTAGGGACAGGGTCACCTAACTCAGTAAAAAGGAGACATATATACCAAAACCTTAATCCAGATTCTGCTGGATAGGTAAAAGAAGAAAATGGATATTGAACGGACAACAATAATATCTAGTACATACACCTCAACAAAATTACTGATTGAATAAACAAATAAACAACAAGGATGGGTTCATTTGACTACATTGTGCCTTCGTTTTTCCCAAATAGAGGGTAGTTTAAGATATTCATTAACATAGGAACAATGCTGATCACAAATTCAGACTACTGTTAACAAAATGGTGTAATTCTAAATATTTACATTCTTATGTCAACATTGATGTTTTTCACCACATCACTCCACACCATTTCTATGATGATAAATGACCTCTTAGTGGTGACTGTGGTGCTATCTAGATTTTCACAAAAAAAAAGTAATAATCAAAATTTTACATATGAATTTTAGTGAAGTACTATCATAGCTAATGTGCTCATCAGAGTCGGGATCTTGAATAAGACTTCAATTTTTCATGGAGCATGAGTATTCAGGCAACTTAGCAACTGGTTAATTACTGACCAATAGGAAACCTCATATGAGCTTATTCACTTATCCAGTTAATGCTTAAAACTTATTTTGTAGGGGTACCTGGGTGGCTCAGGTGGTTAGGCATTTGCCTTCAGCTTGGGTCATGATCCCAGGGTCCCGTGATTGGGCCCCTGCTTGGTGGGGAGTCTGCTTCTCCCTCTTCCTTTGCCCTTCCTCCTGCTCATTCTCTCTCTCACGCTCTCATAAATAAATAAATAAATAAAATCTTTTAAACAAACTTATTTTGGATAAGATCGCCTTTCCACATTTTATGCCCTAAATAAGTCTATTATTATAAAGAACAACAACAAAAAAAGAACAAAATTAAGTGGTGATGATTTTGGAAATAATATAGTTAGCTTGTCAAACAAGTGGCCAAGCACAAAAAGAGAATTCAGCCTCCTGATGCATTCCTTCCCCACTCACTGCCCTTCAGAAACAAAAGAAAGTGAAATAGTTGACGGCATATACAACCCCTTCCTATGTACACAGTGTATCTGTAAGTCAACTGTGTGAAAATTCAATGACTGGAGATGGGAGAGCATTCACATTACCAAAAGCCAAAACGTATTTTTAAAAATGCCTAATTATATCTCTCCCTTTAGACCTACTGCTGACATTTGTACATGTTCTTCAGAACTGAACACCGCAAGAGGCACACATGAAAAAGAAAGATTAGTCATTTATGCCACGCTTTTGAGGATTTCCATCTTTTTCTGATCGGAGGTCGCACACTGTGACCCAGGATAATTTTTGGCAGAGTGTTTAAAAGAGTTTTAAGCTTGTGTGCCTCAAAGTGGTGCATGCACTTTCCATTTCAGTTGCTAGTCGCCTGGATCTTAAAGGTAATCGTGTTTGTTCTCCTAAAATGACTTCAAGCTTATGAGACTTATGCTTACTTACACTTAATATGGGAAGCACTTTCATTTTCCATTTCCCACTTAGTCGATTAAAACAAAAGAAGACCGAAAATGCCATGTGATATTGAAATGCTTTTATAAACATGGCTGCTTAGGGATGCAGCATTGTGCGTCGGGATGACTGTTTTGACAAGTGGACTACTGTTGAAACGGAAATTATTTCTTTTCAATCAGCTGGTATTTGAAAGTCTAAATTCAAAATGTTCAGATTGGATCGTCAATTCCTAACGAACAAAATACAATCAGTTGGGAAGTCGAATTCTTGAAAGTTGAGAATAACCAACTGACTTGCTAACTCTAATGATTGTTTGGTTTTGCATTTTAGTTCAGCCCTGCTCTTGGACATGGAGGGCACTTGGAGCCCAGTCAGACACCCACTGTAGGGGGGCAGTGGGAGGGCATTGCCTCCTGAACCCTGGTCTCTAAAAGAAGCTTTAAGGGCCATACTCAGTGACCTTGACGAGAGCTCCCTGCACTTGGGGACATGTTGGCTTAGTGTCTGGTACTTCCTGAGAAAACTAGATCTGCTTGGGTAGCAGCTGGGAGATACCGCCCCCCTGCCCTTGGCTTCTGACAGCTGGACAGAGGTATGGGAGTGCTGGCAACTGCATGCCAAGCCACTGAAGGCATACTGATCTGGGGTACTTTACCAGGAATCCCACCCAAGACAGTAGTCTGCTCCAGCCCGAGGGCTGTCAGTGGTAGGTACCACTGGGATCAAAGGGGAGGGGAAGACAGGAGTGGCCAGCGAAGAGGAATTAGAGTCAGAGGAAGCTCCTCTTGAATAATCCATGAAGAGAAAAGAAGTTGACTTTGAACATCTGTTAGTGCCAGAAGGTACAGATGAGATGAGAAGAACTTTGGTTCTCTCTTGCCCTTCCTCTACACCTCCCCACTCCGTAACAACCCTGGATAGGGCTGGAGAAGGGAAAGGAAAGGAGAATAGCCAGCTACACCTTCCTAGCTCATACAAAAGGCAAGTGGCCAACTGCAGTCAGCCCTAGCTGGATAAGCAAGAGAATGTAGGGAGATGTCTCATTTACAAATAAAGATTGAAAGTGGGTTACTATACTCTCCTGGACATTCTCCTTTTTTTTTTTTAAGATTTATTTTAGAGAATGAGCAGGCATGCTAGCATGCAAGTGGAGGAGGGGCAGACAGAGAGAGAAGTTTCAAGCTGACTTCCCCTGCGAAGCCCTACTTGGGGCTCGATCTCACCACCCCTGAGATCCTCATGGAGGCAAAACCAAGACTCTGACGCTTAACCGACTGAGCCACTCAGGTGCCCTGACATTCTCATTTCTGAACTTGAACCATGACTAGGACTCCAATGGACTGTTAAGATTTTGAATTATGTAAGAGAGACAAGAAAAGTCACTAACACTGCTGAAGTTTTCTTCCAGGAATCCAGGAAGAAATAGCCTATGCTGGCCAGTTGTGACAGGACATGAGAGACAAAGTAGAGATTAAAATAGTGACTTAATAACAGAGCTATTTAAAGATAAAATATGCCACTACCTTGTTGTGCTGTAGCCATAGGTATTTTAATTTTTTAAACCTAGATAGATCGATGACCTCTGTCAGATCCCTGGAGAGAAAATAAAAAGTGAACATTAGCAACAATTAATTTATTCAAGGGTAAGTGGGGTTATATAGTAGGACTCTGGAATAACTGGAAGGGCCTCTCTCTTCAGTCTTTCAAAATTGTTGGCACACCTACCTACTAATTTCCAAAATACCATCATTAAAACTTCGTTCATTTGGATTAAGATTTTTGTCAGTTAAAGGAAATATTGAAGGAAAACACTTTATCACATTAATAGAATTTATACCCCGTTATGATTACATTTATTGGGACATCAATTTGAAAAAAAAAATAAGATTTTACTGAGGACAGAGCAGAGGGGAAACAGTAAGTGTGGAAGACATTGGATTTGTGCCTAATTGTGGGAAACACTATTGGCTCCCACTTGGAGCAAGGTTCTTACTTTGGGTGTGTCCAGATCTTGGCCATATTGTATTTAAGATGTGGAAATGGCTGTATACCAAGAGACAGAGATGAGGTGAAGTGTTTTATTCTTCCTTTGATGTTTATTTAATATGGGGTCAAAATATTACCATCGTTCTTGAACTGTGTGGGGAGCCCAGAAGCTTGTTGCTGATGCCGCTCTCTCAGCAAAAGGACAGGCGTGGGGTGGGGAGGGGGAGTGACCAGCAAAGTGGGCAAAGCCCTGAGGACAGTTGGTCCTTGATGGCTGTGGGCTGGGATATTCAGATCTCTTTTATTTCTCAGGGCAGAAAATGTGTGCCCAGGTCAGATATGCATACGTATATGTCTCTGCATCAAACAGTACACACACTTTTCTAAGCCCTTAAACCATGCTGAAGGTATACTAATGTTACATATATTAACTCATTTGTGGCAACATCCTTTCACAAGTTTTTGGGTTTTTTTAAACTTTGGGACACTGAAGAACTAATCTTTATTTGAAATAGTTTAATGAAAATTTTATGACATTTTTATGAAAACAATTTTTTTAAAAATCAGCACACAATTTTTCTAAACAAAAGGAACCTTTCTCACCAACTTTTTTTAGATTGAAAGATCTCAGAATTAAGAAAAGTTGAAGGAATATTACAATAAAAGGTTGCATAGCCCTTATAATTTTTAATATTTTGCCACATTTATGCTCATTCTCTCTTATCTACATAAAATATATACTTATAATTTTCTTGCTGAATCATTTGAAAATAAATTGCACACCTATCATTGTTAGAGCTCTCACTCCTAAATACTTCAGCATGCATATCCCTCACACAGGGACATCCTCCTGAATAGCCACAATAACATTATCACACCTAAACATTAAATTGAATTCATTTATCTAACATTCTTTTCAGATTCAAGTTGTCCCTGTTGCCCCTATATTTCTTTTATAGTTTGCTTTTTTTAAAATCCAGAATCCCATCAAAATTCATGCATTGCATTTTCAGTTGGTATAATCCCTTAGTATTCTTAAATTTAGAATATTTTCCTTTTATATTACCTTATCATTGAATTTTGAAGAGTCCAGGACAATTTTCAGATTGAATGTCTCACATTTCTGATTTGTCTGATTGCTTCCTCATGATTGACTTCAAGGTAGACCATTTTTCAACAACAAAGGTGGTGATCACTACACCACAGAAGGAGGCAAGTGATGCCACTTTGTCCCACTCTTAGTGAAGAAACTTCAGTCACTTGGTTCAGGCCATGTCTGCCAAGTCTCACCATTGTAAAAGCACAAATGCTGTCACTGAGAAGTAAGATGTGGGGCAAAACTCTGATAACTACATGTATGTCTCATCACCCCAAAACTTACTCAATAGCTTTAGCTTCAGCTGATGATGCTTACTGAATCAAAAGATTTGGGATTATAAAAATGCTGACTTTTCTCATGCTCTCATTCTTTTTACACTTATTAGCTGATATTCTGTTAAATAGGTGGTGGGTATTAAGGAGGGTACTTGTAATGAGCACTGGATGTTTTATATAAGTGATGAGTCTCTAAATTCTGCACCTGAAACTAGTATTACACTGTAGATTAAGTAACTGCAATTTAAATAAAAACTTGGCAAGACCATCCACCCCTTCCCTTTATTTCCTTCAATCATTCTCTTTTCCACCTTACTTGTATTTGAAGTTTTTTTTAAATCCTTTTCCATTTTTAAAAAATTCTCAAATTATCCCAAGCAAAGGACTTCAAGCAGACTACATGTCCTTTGGACATGCACTATTAGTCTTTGAGCTCTCCTCTGGCACAACAAAATATTCCAGACTCTTCAAAAGCAATGTCTAATAGAAGTTATACACATGATGCACTCCCCCCTCTATCACTGTAGATATGTATCCTATTTCTGGGAAGAAGCATTTGTATCCTAGTATGGCAAAATTATTGCATTGGGAAAAAAAAAACACATTAGCTTCATCTGTTCCCGTGAAAAATAAAACAATCATTATGTGGTAGCAGAGAAACTCAAGCCCCGCTTAGAGGATTTCCCCAAGGATTTTCCAGAAAAGTTATTTTAATACATTAATACTTTGAAATATCACCTGTGTCAAATTAATGTCCTTAATTTCCTTGCACTAGTGATATTGAGGCTGAATTTGCAGCTATTACATAATGTAATAAAGTGATTCCCTTTTAAAGCGATTTTAACTCAAGTCAGTAGAGTTAGTTCTACACATAAACCTGTTTGAAATCAATATGGGCTGTTGCATTACAAGGTGACACCAATGGAAGGCAAAGAGGAGAAATCCTACTGACAGCAATGACTTGTGCTGACAGTAGGATGTCAGCACTGTTGTATGTGTTCTCCATGATTACTCAAGGAGACATTGATAAGATTCCTTTCCTCCCACCACTTCCCACTGCCACCCCACCCCCCAAACCCCCACCACCAAGGGCAGCAGAGACAAATAATAGGCAAATAACCTAGTTTACTCAGTTTATTGGTCTCTGGACCGAGAAAACTTTCAAAAATTTTTTTTGTATCCAGATGGATTAAATGTTAACTTAGTTTTCTTAGGATATAAAATGTATTGTCCTTCAGTAGAGAAGACCACTAATTGCCCACTGTCAGAGGATCAATATTTCTAACTTTTTTTCTAGTGTGGTAAAGCTTTTCTTATTGTTTTCTACTTAGCCTTGCAGTGTACTGTTGTTAAAATCATGAAAGGCTTAGAGTAGCAATCTTTTGACCACATAAAATGTATATTGTTATTGTAAAACTAACTGATCTATAGGAAGAGTCACAGCATGACTTTAAGTGTGTCGGAATTATCTACCATATTTGTTCCTTTCTAAAATATATATTTTAAAAAATCTTACATTGGCCACCTGTTTTTCCCCTTACTACCAAGATATTCAGGACCATTACCAAGATAAATATTTTTCTCTGCACGTATAATCTAAAAAAATTTTACATAAAAAAGAAATCTGTTTATTAATAAAGGATTTCCTCAAATCACCAGAGATAAAGTGATTAACTTCAATGATAATGTGGGACATTTTCTCTAAAAAATAGCTGAGTTCCAAAAACAACCACCAAAAAGAGTAGCTGAGTTCCAAAGATTACATATGAGTAGAAGTATGTCAAGCTTATTTTAAAATCATACATAGAATTCACAGAAATAAAAGCATGAAGCAGGGAAAAGAAGAGTAGGAATAGGATCATTGTTATTAAATGCAAAGTATAGTTGCACAGATGTCACTTGTTGGCAAGTAAAAACTGTGGTGTCAGACTCCCATCCAACCCATAACATCCTCTTCCTCTTACACATGAATTCTATCTCAGGCACTGTGACTGTTTTGTAGATGCACCTACTTTGCTGACTGCCACCCTGGGAAATTGGAGGGGAATGAAAGGGGGTTGATGAGGAAGAAGGTTTCCTACTTACCAGTAAAATTAGTATAGGGTAGGGGTTGTTGGCTAGGTGTATGGCATAATAGCGTTATTATTATAGTATAGGGATATAATGAGCCATTATTCTCTAATAATAGTAATAATATTAACTGTATCAATGCTTTTTGAGTGCTTCCTTTGTACCAGGTCTGCCTCTACCTTCTACTAACTCACTTCATCTTCCCCTCACAACTCTGTGAAGAAGATAGCATTGTTCTACTTGGAGGCAGGAAGTTTGTCAGATAAAATACAAGCCCCATTTACATGTGAATTTTAGAGAAACCCAAGGAAGTGTGAGACAAATTTAATATTAAGGAAAAGTTATATTCCTTTCTTTGAAATTCACATGTAACCGGACTTTCTGTATTTTTAATTGCTAACTCTGATAGCCCTAACAGGGAGGTTGATGGCATGCCCAAGATCACCCAGCTGGAAGAGACAGGGCTAGGCTTCAGACTCAGCCTGGCTCTGTAATCTTTGTTTTTACCCACTTCAGTCTTGCCTCTCTAACAGAGACTGTGGATGCCAACAAATGGTAAAGTAATTAGAGGGTGGTATTTGCCTATCTAGTCTTTGGGAAAAACAATGAAAAAGAACATTTGAATCTGTGAAACATTATAATATGATGCTCTTCTATTTCTTATATCAAGAAGACTTACTTTTGAGAAAGGAACAGCTCATAGACATCAGCATCCCTCTTGCGGCCACATATCTTTAGCTGATCTTCAACTGCCTGATAACATATAATTAATCTGTCAAGCCACATTCCACTGAGCAAAAATACAGAGACATTTGCAGTCAATAACAATAATGTCTACAAGAAGATCAAAAGAAAGGTGAATACGGAGGCAACCACTCTAAACTGATAAATTCCAACACTACAATTATATATTATTTAATCATTTTTGTGGTTGAATTTCATTATCCTTAATCCTGGGCACAGATGTATAAATAATTTTTAATCAAAGAGAAAAAAATGCGTATGTATATATGCACCAAAACCAAGTTTTTGATTCTCTATGGATCAGAGTGACTTGGTCTTTAAATATTCTTTTTTTTTTTTTTTTTTGGTCTTTAAATATTCTTAAGTGTACTTTTGAACATGAAGAATTCATATTTATGGAAGATATTTACTATCCTGATTGCAGGTAGAGTAGGATACAATGCACATTATTGTACAGGTGCTTGACATTGTAAATTTTCAATAAATGTCAGATGAATATATGAGTGAATAAATGTCATTTCCCTTTCTTTGCAAAGGTACAGTATCTTCATTTTTCACTGGTTACTAACATACTTGCACCGTGGGAATTTTTGCTGAAGAATAAGTAATTTTTATTCCCATAGGCTTTGTTTTGAAAATACAAATCCAACAACAGCAATTTAAGAGCTTTGCTTTTTCTTAAGAGCCTTTGCTAAATTACAAAATAAC
Organism: Canis lupus baileyi; assembly: GCF_048164855.1. Taxonomy (NCBI): domain Eukaryota; kingdom Metazoa; phylum Chordata; class Mammalia; order Carnivora; family Canidae; genus Canis; species Canis lupus. The sequence continues at coordinate 29,978,345 of NC_132855.1, forward strand.
ATTTACAAGCCACATGACCTAAGATAATATGGAAAAATTAAAGCCCATCTATAATTTGTCATGAAGGAGTAAAGCTAACAAGACACAACAAAAGTGGAAAGTATAATTGTTGCACTACTGGAATCTGACAAACATTGTAATTATCAGAGTCAAAACAATGACCAAATTTCAGTTGGGATTTGCTGTGGGTGGTGAGGTTGTGATGTCAGTAATTGATTTATGAAATTTGACAATAGTTTTGTTAATTAGTAGAAGACTTTAAGAAAAGTAAGATTGAAATTAGGGATTGAGTGTCACTGCTAATTTATATCTCAAACTTCTTTGGTATCTTGTCACACAAGCTGAGTCTTGGGGCTTAGAGAATTCATTGGCTCAGGTGGAAGCATTTCCATCAGCATATTTAATGACTCCATAAAGAACAATCTGAATTTAGGGGTTGAAAAAAACCCATTGGATCAGGCTTAGGCTTCTGGGTCTAGATATTTTAACTTAAACATCTAAACTATTAGCTTCTACCATATACAGTCAATCACAACTGTGTCAAAGTTTTGAGATGTTAAAGACCACTCAAAGTGAACTAAAACTTTGCAGCTCGGGGATCCCTGGGTGGCTCAGTGGTTTGGCGCTGGCCTTCAGCCCAGGGCCTGATCCTGGAGTCCCGGGATCGAGTCCCGCGTTGGGCTCCCTGCATGGAGCCTGCTTCTCTTTCTGCCTGTGTCTCTGCCTCTCTCCCTCTCTCTCCCTCCCTCCCTCTTTCTCTCTCTCTCATGAATAAATAAATCTTTTAAAAAAAACTTTGCAGATCTTTATTAAATTATAAATGTGCTTTTGCCTTGATCCCACCATTCTACATCTAGTGCTGACAAATACAGCAGTATGTGTGTGTCTGCACACACACGATTTGATTTTCATTGTTTATCTTAGCATATATTACCTACATTTGTGAGATATGCCCCATTAATGGGGATATAGGTTAAATTGATATGTAACTTCACAATAGGATACTGTGTAGAACTTAAAATTATAGAGATAGATATCTAGATATCCAAAGTAAAAATGCCATTGGCATTGTCTAACACTATTTTTGTTACCAATGACCTTTATTATTTATTTATTTTAGAGAAAAGAGGGAAAGAGAGAAAGCACAAGTGGGAGGGGTCAAGGAAGTGGGAGAGAGAAACTAAGGCAGACTCTGTGCTGATCATGGAGCCTGATGTGGGGCCCAATGTGGGGCTCAGTCTCACCACCCTGAGATCACGACCTGAGCTGGTGGCTTAACCAATTGTGCCCGCCAGGTGCCCCACCAATGACATTTATATGCATTGAAATGCGTACACTTCAAACTGTTAACAAAATTATTACTTGAGATCACGTGGGACTTTCATTTTCTGAGCATTTAAATATTATTTGCCAAAAATAAGACAAGAATAAAAACAATATTTGGACATTTAAAAATAAGCATGTATTAATTTAGCAATGGGAAATTAATACAAATTTTGAAAACGTTAGCCATGGAATAAATACTTAAGGATTGAAGTCAAATTTCAAAAATTAAGAGATGAAAAAGGAAATTGAAGCTATCAGCATACTACGTAGATCACTGGTGTAATTAATTATTTATTTATGGAGCTTTTTATCATGGAATGCTTCTTCCCCACCAAAAATTTCATATGAATCTAGTAACAAGTATTAGTGTCAAAGTGCCAAAGAACACGAAAATGTGCCAAGAAGTTTTGAGTTTTAGTGAAGCCATGGTGGACCAATTCCAGTTCCCAATCAACACACAACTTCACGAGCAGCCTATTCCTTTCATCTAACGGAGCACAACAAGCATTCCTTCCCTCAGCTATTTTATTTATTGTGGTAAAATATATATAATACAGAATTTACTATTTCAACTGTACAGTTCTGTGAAATTAAGTACATTTACACTGTTGTGCAACCATGGCCACCATCCTTTTCCAGAAGTTTTCATCTTCCCCAAATGAAACTGTACGCATCACACACTAACTTCCCATTTCCCCTCCCCCCACCAGCCCCTGGCAAACACCCTTTTATTTTCTGAATCTATGAATTTGACTACTCCGGGTACCTCATCTAAGTGGAACCAGACAGTATTTGTCCTTTTGTGATTGGCTTATTTCACAAAGCATAACATCTTCAGATTCATCATGTTGTGGTGTCAGAATTTCCTTCTTTCTTAAGGCTGAATCATATTCGATTGTAGGTAGTATATACTCCATTTTCTTTTTCCATTTTTCTGTCTAGGGGCACTTGGGCCACATCCAGCTTTTGACAGAGCAAGGCCTCAGGAAAGTGAGTCTAGGAGCAGCAAATGTATGATGGGTCGGGGGGCAAAGGAACTGCAGACAGGAAGCAAGACTGCCTCTGGAGGATCAAGGCAAGGTGCCGGGATAGTGGGCAAGTTTGAGGGAGCATGAGCAGACGTGACATAGGGCATGCAGAGAGAATTGATGGAAACTGGCAAACAATAAGGCAGAGTAAGGGTGAGCAAAATCCCAAATGGTGATGGTAATGTGATGATGGGATGAGGAGAAGAAGACCTGGAAGGGAAAATAAATTCAGCTGGAAACACTGAAACTGTGGCACCAGTGGGACACCCGTGTCAAGGTGCACACCAGAAAGCTGCAGGTAGAAGAGTGGACCTTGCCTGGGTGTGTGCAGCCTGGCAAGTCAGGTCAGTGCATAGGAGAGAATGGTACCCACTTAGACTGTTGGGAAGTACCCACATTTAGAGAAAGGAGGAGGAAATCAAGCTGGGAAGACAGAAGGAAGGTTTGGAGCGATGGTTACAAAGTGAGGAGAAACAAGAGCACAGAGGGAGGCCAGAAAGCAGATTTCAAGAAGGTGGGATTTCAACCTGCAGCATTGTGGAGGGTAGTGAAGGATATTACTCTAAAGAGGTGTTGAATTTGGACAACAATTTCAGTCGTCTCTTGGAGGGGGGGAGTGCAGTCAGATTTCAAATTAACTCATTGACCAAACAGGGCAATAAAAACAATCCAACATGGAATTGGGGTGTGGGCAGTTCTGGCACAGGACAGGAGCAGCTTCCTGGTCCACCACCCCATGCCTTAGCATCTACATAAAATAGGGGGGAAAAAAAAAGTTTGAAAATTGTTGGATTGTTAAATCCTGGAAGAATGAAGTCTCTATTAGAGTTTATAGAAGAAAACATTCTCTTTGGTGATTTACCTTCTGTAACGATAAGTTTCCAGAGCTACACACAACACACAGGCACCACAGCTTGGTTAGGACTTAGTGTGAGTAGCTTTCAAATCTTTATAGAACCCCCAGCCTTGATTTACGTGGCAGCCCCAAGCCTCTTCAGATGGGTCCTAGAACTCTTCAACACTTGGGTAGCTCCCATGTCCAACAATTCTGACCCACCCCCCACCCCCAAGCATTCTTGAAGTTTTATCTTAACTGGCCTCAACTCTGAAACTTTCCTTGTCAGGGTGTCCCTTTGCACATTGGGGAATGGCATTTCTGGGTTACACGTATCTTTTGGAGAGTCAAGACTCCAAATTTATGGCTTTAGAACCTAATCTCTGACCTGCTGTTGTTATACATGTGGCGGAGGGTCAGCCGGGAAAGGTTCCTCCTGCAAGTCCGCTAGTGGGGCTCAGAGGCATCCCCACGCCCGACCCCGGAGGTTACGGGCCTCCAGCCCCGGGGAGCGCCCGGGGCTCCCCACGTTCCACCCCCTCCGGCCCACCCCAGGCTCCGGCATGGACCCGAGGGGCTCGCAGCCTGCAGAAGAGGGGGGCCGCTTACCCTACGGCTGACCTCCAGGGCAGCTTCCCGAGTCCTGATTAACCGTCGGGAGGCACCCCCGGGCAGATGGTTCGGGTCCCAAGCCATCAGGGCAGCGGGGAAGGCAGCGGCATCTAGCATCCACCCAAGCCAGCCCACAGCTCATTGTTCTGTTACCAAGAGTTACACCATCGCGGCATCTCAAAGCCAATCCAAACTAGTGAAGATGTGAAGCCAATCCCTGACTTCTGTGACGTTTTCACGTGAGGCCCTGCGTCGCCCACCACGTCGGACCTTGGACAAACTCGTGCTTCTCCAGTGTGCGCTGAAGCTGGCTGTGGATGCCAGAGATCAGGTGATGACCCCAATGGCAATCAGCCAACTAATAATAATTTCATTGATTTGAGTTCTAAATATCAGAAAATTTAGCCTTCTGAGGATTAGATGTACCACTGGCCACATGTGGGGGTGAGGGTGAATGAATGCCCTGCAGAATCCTAGTGGAGCTTGAACCAAAAAAGAAAAAATTCAGGACTGTTAACCCTGCCTTTATTTACATTTTGACATTCTACTCATTATAAATGCTGTTGCATTAATTTTGAATTTCTAAAACAATATATATATTGCAAAGGACATTTGTTTTGATTGCTGAGTTTGAATGCCTTATATTTTTGTACTAAGGCCGGTGTCTTACTTGCCTCATCCTAGACCCAGTTCCAGGATGGAGGTGGAGGTGGCAGCATCCAGGAGCCCAAGATTCCAGGAGCACAGAACAATGGAACTCTTGGCTGATCTTACTGTAAAGAGTAAGTGCATGTTGGTTCAGTACCTGAAAAGTCTTCCCACTGGCAGGAAATGGGTAAGCTGAACCATTATTTGGCAAGTTTTTTCCAATCTTTAAGTTGTTATTGTTAATTGATGGCTCCCCTAGTCTAATCTCTTGCATAGACTATCTTATGATCTTCTTTATGTGAGTTTTGTTCCCCTCTAGCTTGGGATACTCTGGAGGCAGGAGTCTGTCTATGCCATCACTATTTTCTGCTAGGGCCTACTAATATACTGCATTCAGTAAATGTTGATTCAATTGAATTAGTTGGTTTTTTGGGTCTACATTTGAACTTGAAGTCTAGAATTAAATGTAGCTTTTAGAAACGAGTCAGGTTACTTGCATTAAAAAAAATGCTGGAGGGATGCCTGGGTGGCTCAGCGGTTGAGCATCTGCCTTCGGCTCAGGGCATGATCCCATGGTCCCGGGATTGAGTCCCACATTGGGCTTCCTACATGGAGTCTGCTTCTCTCTCTGCCTATGTCTCTGCCTGCCTCTCTCTCTCTGTGTCTCTCATGAATAAATAAATAAAATCTTTTTTTAAAAAAAAATGCTGGAGTTGGAATAGAGTATTTAAAAATGACTCAAAGAAATCAAACACACACTCTTTTAATACTTCTGAAAATGTATTTGGGTCTGGTGGAGGTGGGTGGGTAAAAGTCTTCCGAGTTATCACAGAAGGAGTGATCATCTGAGAACGACTGTCGAAGTGGTTTTATATCCCAGAAATAAAAATCAGTTGAGTGGAATGATCCACTGAGAAAATGTATACAATAATTTACTGGCCTCTTGCCTCTCATTTTTGCTATTAATATGGATTACAGAATTTCAGATATCATTCATGTATATAATACATGAAAAAATGGAAATGCATACTATTTGTTCAACTCCGTACATGACACAAATGTGAGTTTTAGAATCATATGCAAAATACTTTTACAGAGCATCTTACATAAGTAAACTACTAACCAGTTAATTTCTACTAAAATCACATTTAAAAGTAGTATCCTTTATTCTTTCATTTTACTCAATATTAAGAAGAGAAAAAAGAATTTTAAAAAACAGCTCTATTCTTCGTAAAGGAACTCAGAAACTCATTTATTATGAGGTCTTAATGTGTTCTCTCCTTGAGAAAAATTCACAATTTAACTGATCCTGAGGACTAAAATAATGCAAGTTTAATTATAGAAGGTCAAAGATGGAAGTTAGTGAAGTACTTTTTTGGTAAAAGGAACTTCCTAGAAATCCTCACATTGGTGGCATTAAATTTTTACAAAAGAGGTATCCCTACCAGAGTGAGCAGAGAGATTTTTTACCTCTATGAGATGGGATTATAGCCTCAGGAATTCAGCTTCAAGGATTTAAAAAATCCATGTAAAATGCACATTCTGCTTTACAATCAATCTTGTTTTAAAATAAAAATAAAGTGGCTCCCCTAATTCCCCTCAAATCTTTGAGTAATATTTACATTGAAGCAAGACACCCTGTGTTTATCCTGTGGCTTTACCTCCCTGGCATACTGCCATTGCCTGCAGGGGTATGCATACCCCAATTTGAAAGCTCTATCATATCATGTATGTGGCTTTGGATAAGAAGAAAGAGGCTGTGCTCCAAGTCAGGGCATGTGGGGTTTGGTCTCAGCTCTGACATTAACCAGTTGCTGGCCATTTTCAAGTCACTTAATGTCTGTGGGATTCAGTTTCTTCAATATAAAATGAAGAAGTTGAAAGTTCAGCTCAAAAATCTATTGTTTAATTATACTCCTCTAGACAAGTAGTATGTATTATTCAGAGAGTAAAAGGTTCATGTTGAGATGTTGACATGCAATTGTTTTCTTAAAGAAGAATTTTCCAGTGGAAAATGTGTGAGAAAAAAATTTGTGTATGTGATGGTTATTATTAAAGCTAAATAATAAAAAAAATCTCTCTAATTTTGCCTTGAGTAATTCTAGTAATCAGTCTGGATGCTATTCTTTCCAAGCAAATGAAAAATATTTATTACATGAAATAATCATTATCAGCCATTTTCTACTCTGTAGAATGTGCATAAAATGAGCAACACATCAACCACAATCAAAACATATTCTTATGTATAAAAATATATCTTTTATGGTATTTCTTAAGTACAGTATCAACATTCTCATTGTTATAAGTTTAGGTAAAATATTATTTTAGTTGACAAGTACAATTTTTTGTTTGTTCGTTTACACAAAATGAGAATGAAATGGAACATTGAGAATTCATGGAATTCTCCATGAGCTTTTCATGTTACTGCAAGTTTTATAGGAAGAGACACTGACTGCCTTTGTTCAGGACCATATTTAAAATTTTTGTAATGAACACCCTTGGAAGATATAGTGTTTACCTCCTGAGCAAAGAGTGAGTGTTTTTTGATTTTTTTTGTTTTTTTTTTCTTCACTAAGCAGCATTATAAAAGTAATGTCTCCTTCCCTTATAATAGTATATGTGCTGCCGAAGCAAGCACTCCTTCTCTTTTAAAAGGTTGAGATCAGGAAGGCTTTTACTGCCCAGTATAAAATATTTGGGTTTTCTAAACTCAGTGTTCCTGTCCTCTAACACAACCCACTGTATGTGACCACATCACTTGGCCTGCTTCTCATTGACCTTTGGAAATTGTGGCTGGAGGCATTGGTGCAAATACTGATACTCAGGTTGTGCTGTTACTGTGAGTAATAAACTGCCCTTAATCTCTGACCCAGAAGTCTTGTATCTTCTGCTAGCACCTATGAGACTGTGGCTTGCTAACTAAATTCTGCCTGTGTAGGTTTTGGGGGGGGGGGGGTTTGGTTTGTTTTTTAAATGGAATGGGTCCATATCATTTGTTCTTCAGCTTTCATATGTCTCCTTACCACCCCGTGAACTTCCATCTTATAAACTCAAACTACTGAGTTGAATTGTTGCGTTATGTTCCCTTGTAACATTTCTTATGGTTTATTTATTCATTACCCTATTGATGACATTTATGTTGTCCAGCTTTCTTTTCTCTTTGCTATGATAATCAATGTTGTAATAGTGTTTTTGTGCTCCTGAGTATTCCATCAGGTGAAATTCCTTGATGGTATTAATGAGTCATGTATGGGTGTCTCTTTCTCCATAGGATATTTTGTTCAATCTTGCCAATCTAATTGGAGAAAAATTTTATCTTGATGTTTTAATTTATACTTATTGAGTGAAGTTGAGTGTCTTTCAAATACTTATTGGCCCTTTGTAGTTTTTTTTCTGTGAATTGTCATTTCATGTCAGTTGCTTAACTTTGAACATGCAGATGAAAATGACTGAAGCCCTACAAGCTAGATCTATGGAGGTTCCCAGTCATTACTTGAAGTCATCCAATGACTCAAGTCATCTTGTAGCATCTTATGCAACTGTTTTCCCTTGTGCTCCTCTGCCTGGCTAATGCCTGCCACCCCTTCAGACTGCTGAGATAAACTTTATTTCTCTGTCCCTAAATTACTCTCACTGATCTCTAGAATCCATGCCTAGGATGCCATCATCTGATGTTTTAAGGGTTACGGTTGTTTAAATTATCAGTGATGGTGGGTTCTGAGCTAATAGGGAAGCATCAATCTCTTCTCAACCCTGCGACACATTTTGTCATCGTGGCTCTGGAAGAACATTGCCCGTATATATTATTTCTTGAATTCTCATGGGAAAATAGTCATTTCTGGTTCTTCCTTATCTACTTTATTTCCTCTCATAATTCACACACAATCCTCCAAATAGCTACCTGGATGGAACAGAAAGTGGTTCTAATTTAGAAACATTTCTACACTGTCTGGAAAAGTTAGAAACCTGTAGATAGAACTGCGGCTTCACCAAATAATAAAATTTTCAATTCTAAACCTTTGCTGGTTTTGGTGTGATTTTACATTTTCTCTGAGATCAATGGGTCCCATGTCTAACCTCTATCCATGCCCTCACATAGTTGCCCTTTGACTATTCCATGTACCTTGAGGAGCACATGCCCATCAGGGTTCTAGGTATAGAGCATGAAAAAGATGATTGGGCAAGAACTCCAGGTGGGCTCATCCTCTTGTCCCTTAGGGTGGATTAGGGGGTGTTGAGTCCAGAGGAACATCTGAGCAGAGGTTTTTAAATCATGGAGCCTAGGACAGAAAACCTCTTGCCTGAAATGAGAAATAGTAATTGGGTGGAAATGCCATTCAATTCTTTAAAATTAATTTCCATTATAGGATTTCATTTTGTCATATCATTAAAATTACTAACCTTTTCATCACTTTGTTCAATTTAGACTTCATGAGTTATTGATAGGGAAAAATTTACCCTAAATTGGCAGAGAAGTCTTGTTAATACTAGCAGGAATGCTGTATTTTGTCACACATATGCTATAACAATTGGGCATTTGAAGCATAAATTCTCTTTTTATACTAATGTGTGGGGATATGTGTGTATATGCACACATACATGAACGTGTGGGTGCATGCACAGATGCATATGTATATACATACACATTCCGACACTTATGCACGTGTGTGCACGAGCACACACACACACAACAGACAACCTCTGCAATACTCCCAGTGATCCCTACATCCTGGTTTTCACATCCTTCTGTAACTCCCTTCCCTTGCATGTGGGACAGATTCATGGGCTTCTGATAAATAGAATATGGCAGGAGGATGGGATATCACATCTGAGATTAGATTACAAAAGGACTGTGGTTTCTGTCTTGGGCACCTTTTCACTTGTTCTCTGGCCTGGTCTCAGGTAAACTTGTTATCATGTTGTGAGCAGACCTAGAGAAAGGCCCACATGACAAGGTATTGTTGTCTCTGGCCAAAAGCCAGAGAGGACCTGAAGCCTGCCAATAGCCACTGGAGTCAGCTTGGGAGTGGATCCCCCACTGAAGTCTTCAGATAACTATACCTGTGGTCTGACTTGTAGCCTTGTGGGAGACTCTGACCCAGAGGTACCCAGTTGAGCCACACTCAGATTCCTGACATGCAAAATGGAGATAATAAATGTTTGTTGTTTTAAGCTTATACATTTTGAAATAATTTGTTCTGTAGCAATATATAACTAATTATACATTTATATGTGTATTATTGTACTACATGCATATGAAATATGTACATATGAATTTAAGTTGTAAGTTCAAGGAGAGCTGAAAAGCTCTATTTCTGTAGTCTACTTGGTTCTTCTCAAAAGAATTCTTGTCCCTCTTACCATATGTAGTAAAAATTTGACAAAATTTCTCATCCTGACAATTTCCAGATTAATATTTAAATCTGGAAAGCCAAATTTAATTTTGGAATGTTAGCTACATGCAACCACATGTTTAGATGTAAAAATAAATCCAATTCTTTTATCATAATAGTTGGTAATTTAGTTGAAGGATAATTTTAAAAGTATTTTTTATTAAACTACAACTTAATCTAAGTTACGTTGACTTAAAAATCATTGCCTGAATAAATACTATTAGCAAATCAATAAATATCTTTTTCATCTCTTTATGAAAATTTTTTCAAATGTGATCTATACTTTAAAAGACAATGGGACAATATAAAGTACTATTATTTTGTCAAATTTGGGGTGTTATTTTGGGGCTCAGTTTCAACTCTCCGCATAACAGGTTTCTCTGAGACTCTTAACCATCTGAAACTGATTTTCTTCTCCATACTTCCATAACTTTTAAAGTATAGTTCAGAATGAAGACTGAGATAAGTCATTTTCCTTTATGGCCTGAATTAGTTTTGCATAATAAGATCACTGGTAGCAGTGGCATCCAAAATTCTCAGGGACAGATTATTTGTTGTTCTTATTTACACATACTACTGTGACAGAGAGACTCTCAAACTAGCTCCAGCAAGTTACCATGTGTGGCCAGACTTGGACCATCAAGCCACTTAAAGAGCTCTTCTTTCTGCATGCAGAAGCTATTTTAGATGACCCGAAGTCCTTCATTTATGTGTTCATTCATTCAGTTAGGCATTGAAATGGACTGAATCCCTACCATAAATCACATACTCTGCCAAGTAATGGAGAATGTGAATAAGACACTCCAAAGAAAGGGAGTTACGAAGCAAATAGTATTAGCACCCATAGCTCTAAACACACTTTAATAATTTTTGGTTCTGCTTGATATTGGCTGGCATTCAAATGGATCATTAAAGATGTTACTATTATTTGCTTAGAGCCTAAAGTGTTTCAATTACCCTTGTACAGAATTCCAGAGTGTCTTATTGACTGTAATAACTGTGTGCTGCTTATTGCCTTTATTCAGTTGTAAGGTTTTTATTAATGATGCTTTCATTACCAACTTTTCACACAAAGCAAATAGGAGACAAAGATTCAATAATCATTTTAATTATAGACACTGCATTTTGGAAAGTAGTTCAGAAGAAATCTTTTTCAGAACTACAAAAACATGGAGAGACTTTTTGCATTGCAAATTTAATGCTTCTAAAGTCTTAGAAAATTTTTTGTTTGTTTCATGAATTCATTTTAGGTCATAACAAAGAAAGAAAATGTGGTTCCACATTTGGGGTACAGTTTCCAAGAAGTTTGGCAGTTTTCCTTAAATTTGGGTAGAAAAGATAGACAAACAGCTCATTTAGGCTTTGCCCAATTCTTTACCTTTTACCTAGTCATCTGGATTGTGCTGTAAGAAGCAGAAATCAAGCTCAAGTCCTACTTTTTGTAGAGGTGATGGTTGTGAGTGGGTTTTGCAAGCATGGACTATTAAAAACAGGAGGGGGAATAAGGGAAAGGGAGAGAAAGACTAGAACAAAGGAGAAGGAAGAGAGAAAGCAAAAGAGAAGAAAAACAGAAAGGAAGGGGGTGGAGAGAAAAGAGGAGATGGTGGGTGAAGACAAGAAAAAAAAGAAGAAAACAAATGTAAAGAAACAGGTAAGAGAGAAAGGGAACTGAGTATGAAAGGAAGGGACATAATTGTGATTTGGAATTATATTATTGCCTTTTGATCACCTTCTTCTTTTAAAAAGAGATGTCCTTCTTTGGGGGCACTGCTTTGTCCCTGATTGTATGGCCCAAGGGAGGCTGATAATTATAGCTCTCAAAGCTCTTGGCATCAAAGGTGGGGCAAATAAACCAAGATTGGCTAAGCAGAATAATTACTCCTAGATTTTTCAAGTTAGAACTAAAGGGAAAAAGAAGGGGTCTGTTCCTGGTGGTGAAGCTATGTGGTGGAAGATCTAAAGTTAATATTACATGTTGTCTTCAGTAATCACTAATTTGCTCACTATCTTTAAGGATTTACTTGAACTGGATATTTAATATAAATGGAATAATATAAGTCTAGCTTCTTTCACTCAGAAGGATGTTTTGGAAGTTCATACATGTTTTAACATGTATCAGCAATTCCTTCTTTTTAAGGATAAATAATATTCCTTTGTATTGATATACCACAGTTCATTTATTCATTCACCTATTGATGGACCCTTGGGTTGTTTCTATCTTTTGGCTATTGTGACTAGTGCTGCTATGTAGATTTAATTGTAAATCTTTGTTTGAGCTCTTGTTTTCAATTCTTTTAGGTGTATGCCTAAGAATGGATTTACTGGGTTGTATAGAAATTCTGTTCAATTTCTTGAGGAGCTATCAAAAAGCCTCTCTACAGTGGCTGCACCATTTTACTTCCAGCAGCAGTGTATGCGGTTTGAAGTCCTCTGTTGCTTGCCAACATTTGTGGTTTGCATTTTCCTAATGACTAAAGATGTGTCTTTTCAGGTGCTTGTTGGCCATTTGTGTAACTTCCTTATTAGAAAAATGTTTATTCAAGATTTTTGCCTATGCCCATTTTTAAATTGTTTCATTTGACTTTTTTTCTTTTGCTTTTTCAGCGGTAAGAATTCTTTATATATTCTTTTTTTTTTCTTTATATATTCTGAATGCTAGACTCTTGTCAGCTATAAAACTTGCAAATATCTTCTCCCATTGTCTAGGTTGTTATTATAACCCAACGATTTTCTGCAGACTGTTTCTACCCCTTCTTTAATACCAATTAGAACTTATCCTATGTGTATTATTATTGAGTATTCTTTTTTATACTTTATCCTTATAATGAGAAGTTTGGTTAAAGTACAAATGAATTAGAATAGGCATTACATGACCCTACCTCCCTGGCTAGTTTTTGGTCTAAATGTGGGAACCTAAATATAACTGGACTTCATAACCTGGCCACAACTATTGGTCAGCTACAGAAGCCAGTACAATCAGAGTTCCTGCCTAGAATTTTTTCATTGTGCTATTAGTGTATGAGCCTAGAAGCTATTAGCCATGTTTCTACATAGAAAGTGGATTTATAGTAGAAGAGCATGAAACTAACATACACAGCAAGAGAAGGTTAAGTTTAACAGTCCCTGTTAGTCCCTCCTTTTAGCTAGCTCCACACTTGCTTCTGGTTCACTGCAGTTTGGTTATGCAAGTCAATATACTTTCATTTTGGTTTAAGGTAGTTTGCATTAGATTTCTGTACTTTAAATCAAGAGTCCAACCAAGTTAGTTGAGTTAGTTGATGTAGTAATAATCTTAAGGATGTACCTCATAAAATCCTGGCATTTTCACATATATTGTCATTTCTTGGATCTAGATCTGGCCACACTGACCCTAATTTTTACCGTAACATTTGCTTAGAACTTGTAACCTCTCTGCCCCTGCCCTCCACTAATAACTAATAGGAAAATGTGAAATTATTTTTGGTAGCATTGTATCTTTCTCTTTCTCTCTAAAAATCTACACTACAGTAATTGGATAGCTGCCAAGATGTTGAAGTACAGCTACATTTTTAAATTAATTATCATAATCCCGTTTGCAGTTTCTATCAGTAACTGGAATGAAGGTTATAGAAAGAGCATTGACAAAAAGGAATGTGTTGTGTAATTTAATGTATCCTAAATGTAGGTGGTCTAAAAACTATTTTACCGCATTCCTACTTTTACCCTAAACTTTAAAAATTCTGTCACTAAAGTGTGAATACCTTTCAACAAAAGAAGTCAACTAAACCCTTTATATAACATTATTTTAAATAATCTTTTCTATATTTCGAAGTCAGATTGTATAGTTAATCCATCTACCTATTGTAATATTAGGTGGTGAAAAATGTCTTGCATCCTGTCTCTATACATTCTTTTTCCATTTCCTTTTGTTGACTTTAGTTATATTTTATATCATAGCTTTAGTAACTAGGATTTCTTTGGGTGAAGAAAATCCCTTATTTCCGATCTTTGTCATTTACAAATTAGTGACTCAAAGTATTACATGTGCACTCCCATAATTGTTTATCTTGGTGTGGCCCATGCTGAATATTATTGCTGCTATCAAAATTATTTTGTTCTTTGACATGATCTCTTGGTAGTTTTTGGTTATGTTTTCTCTAAACGTTCAGGAATTGCTTGTCGGAAATCCCTTGACAAGAAAATTTACCAAGAACGTTACTGGATTGATAAGCTTGACAGTTTCTTTGCTAAAAAATTCTAGCTTCCAGAACTTAACTTCTTCTTACCCTACAGCTATTTTTTTCTTATGTCATTGTCTCCATATACTATTCTTATTTGAATAAGCTATTTTTTATTAATTTCATTTTATTACTTTGATATGAATCAAACCTAAACTGTATAGCTATGGTAACATAACAAGTTTACACTTTGTATTAAGATAATTTAAGAAAATTTATTTAACTGGTGAAATGACGATGAGGCTCTCATCTAACTACCTAGGAGAGACCCATTGGAAAATCACAAAGTCTGGCTATAGCTTTTTCCTATGGCAGCTTCTATACCCTGGATCCTATACTGTTTATCTATAAATGATCTTGATTGTTGCTTCTAATAACTTTAAGTATAAGTCCCTCTGATTCATCCTGTACAGAATCACTAGCAGACTTATTGTCAGGGACAGGTGCTAATTTTGGATAAAGGGAATGTCATCAGTTACGATGTTTTTCATTATAATATCAGGGAAGTTTTACATGCTTAGATAGCAAGGAAATATCTTGCATTTATTAACAAGAAGTCCAAAGGGAGGTCAGTTCAAGGTTCTATAAAGTCAGGGCCAGAGCTCCAGATCTCTGCTAGATTTAAATCTTACATTCTTCTAAGTTGGCTTTCTTTTCAGGTTTTCAGTTAGCCTTTCCCCTCACAAGATGGTAGTAGCAGTTCTGGGTTTTACATTCTGATATGCCACTATGGAGAGGAAGAAGATGGTTTACTTTATATTCACCTCATGAGAGGGGCAACATTTCCCTGAATGCTTCTCGCCCATGTATCCTAGGCCAGAATGGAGTCACCTGTCCACCTATTTTATTTTATTTTTTTAAATTTTTTAAAAAATTTATGATAGTCACACAGAGAGAGAGGCAGAGACATAGGCAGAGGGAGAAGCAGGCTCCATGCACCGGGAGCCCGACGTGGGATTCGATCCCGGGTCTCCAGGATCACGGCCTGGGCCAAAGGCAGGCGCTAAACCGCTGCGCCACCCAGGGATCCCACCTGTCCACCTAAAATCAGTCATCAGCAAAAGGAGTGGTATCGCTAGGATTGGGTGGATAATCAAGATCCATTCTGATGTGTTATCAGGTTGCCCTGCCAGGTGGACTCATCCCTCACTTAGCTTGGAAGTGGGTAGTTCACACCCATCTGCCTGGTGTGAACTCTTGGTGTGAACATCTCCCACATACATGCCCTCCCTCTCCTGCTAGAGCTTCTACACCACACACTGGGCTGCTCTTCTTCCACAGGACATGATCCTCATGTGGCTTGAACTCTGACACTGCACCCACTTGTCTTCTCTTTTACCCTCGCCTAACCCTTGAGGCTGCTCTGGCAATGTGCTGAGGCTCTGACCTCCATGTATGGGCCCAGTGTATGCATAGACACCTTCTTTCCCCACTTGGGCTCTGACACCTGTGACCTCCTTCATACCACTGAGACTGACTGCTTGCTCAGCAGTATTCTATTCTAGAAAGAGTTAAACTTTGCTCAATGCAATTTTATAGCAGTCTATTTAAAGAATAATAAATAGCTATCTATTTAAAGAATGGCAAATAGCTATGTACAAAGTAAAAAAAAAAAAAATGAGATTTTCCACTCACAGAAAAAAAACAAAGGATGTGTCAGAATAGAAAGCTGTGATAGTACATGCATACTGTTGCTATAGTACATGCAGCTAATAAATGTGGTTTTCAAAAATTAAGAAAGCGTTATTTCCTCAACCCATCAGAAGGATCTCAAGTCACAGAAAGAGAATAGCAATTTCGAATGTCATTTTAACTTTTAAAACTGTGTAATGATCCTTGTCAATTGGGAATATAAGAATAAGAACGTGGCCCTGTTTTTCCCAAAAATGAATTTAAAATAAAATAGTTATTTTGAAGCGTTCATGTCATGGTACTTCTGGTCAGTCCCCAGCATAACTGCATTCCAAGAAGGCGACTTTGAGTGACAACAGGCCTTTTAGGTTGCTTTCTTACCTGCAAGATTTCCACAACAGGCTCATCTTACAGATGAGAAGCCTGAGGCACAGAGGGTGAAGTACCCGGTCCAGGGTCACACAATGGGTAAGCGGAACAAGCAGGACCCACCCCAAGCAGCCTGGCTCCTTTGCCCTTCTTCTCTATAGAGTGTGCTGATCTGTGGGGAAAGTACTGCGGTATTAGCTTTAATAGGAGAAAGCTGGAAGTAAAAGCATTAATGAATCATCCATTCTCTGGAAATGAAACAGCTGTTAAAGAATGATGCAATCGAGTCACATTTATTGACGGGGAAGATGTTTAGTTTATCACACAATGTTTGCTGTAAAAACTGAGGACCATCTACAGATTATAAAGCAAGTATTTGTATAAACCTGTAAATGCCCGAAGCAGGGTAGAAAGGTTCCAGCCAGATTGTCCACAGGGTCAGTCTGGTGAGGAGATCAGAATTTGGAATATGAAAGGAGGAATGATAGGGGTTGGAGGTATACCAACAAGGCACAGAAAGGAAAGTTGAAACAGGTCAGCTGAGGAAGCGGACTTCTCAGGAGGTCTGAATATTCAGAGGATCAGTGGTGAATCCCACAGGCTGGAAGCTAAGACTCTTATCTCAGTTTCATGTGGGGAGATCAGGTGCCCCGACCAGCTCCAGGGTGATGTCAGGCATATGTAGGCCAGGTGTGCTCACCTGGGTCCCTCATCTTTTCAGGGTTAACAGGAACCCTGTGCCTACAAGCCCATTTCAGGTAAATGCTGCACAGAGCTTAAGTCCTTGGAGGGTCCTTCACTAGGTGGAAAAGCTCAAATGGATCCATGAGACTCAGGTGTCCCTTTTGGAGCTTCTGTTGGGGATTGACCAGCCCTCACTCATGAATGGTCTACTTAGAATATTCTGGCTTGGCTTCAGGAGAAGTTCAGGAATCTCCATCATATTCTGGGAAGGCGGCTGTTGTGGGGGGCTGCACACAGCATGGAGACTCAGTTCTTGGCCTGGGGAGCTGAGTGGCCAGGGTTAATTTTCCAGTCTGTTGACTTTGAACTTTGTGCCATTACATTGGAGAGATCATATTTTCTTTTTGCCAGTAAGGGCCAACTTCTAGAATTCTAGGTCAATGGGTGGGGCAGGAGACTTAGAGCTTGTCTGTCATAGTAGCTTCTTCTGTTTTCATACCAGTTATCATAGTGTTACTTGTCAACATATAAGTAACATTGGGTCTCTCTGCTGGAGTTAAACTGCACAGTGGCAGATCCTGTCCCCTGCAGCCCAGATCCTGAGCCCAGGATCAGGAGGGAAGACTCAGCCTGACCCCTCTAAGTGGCTTCCTCTAACTGAATCTCAATGTCCATAGGGTAGTTGGGAGAGTCCTGGTGCTGGTAAAGGGGGGAGGTCCCCATACTTGAAGTCTCCATTGCTACACTCTGAAGGTGGCCCCAGCATGGGAGACAATAGAGTTCCAAGTCTTCTTCCAAGATGGCAAGGTGGTTATCCTCATACGGTTTCATTTGTTAGCAAATTTGTTCTCAGTTTCAGGGGTTTTGAGGATTTTTCGAAATCAATCTGCATGTTTAGCAAAATTAGATGACCTATGGAAGTTAGGAAGTTGATGAAATTAAAATGGAAATAATTTTATGGAGAAAAAAGTCCAATTAGGATTGTGTTAAATTTATAGATTAATTTATGGAAAATACAGATCAATATTAATTATTTTTTAGAAGATTCTATTTATTTCAGACAGCAAGAGTACACGAGATCATGAGTGGGGGCTGGGGCAGAGGGAGCAGCAGACTCCCCACTGAGCAGGGAGCCTGAAGATGTGGGGCTCAGTCCCATGACCCGGAGATCATGACCTGAGCCGAAGGCAGATGCTTAACCGACTGAGCCACCCAGGTGCTCCTCCATATAAATTATTAAGATTTCCTATCCAGGTGCAGAAGCATGAAATCTTACTTGGTTTGAAATTGATTTCTCAGAGGGTAAGATCATTTTCTTTGCTTCTCCTCCCACCTTTTTAAAATTTTAAGGCTGACTCGGCTATTTGTGGTTAAAAATGTGATATTGGGATCCCTGGGTGGCGCAGCGGTTTGGCGCCTGCCTTTGGCCCAGGGCGTGATCCTGGAGACCCGGGATCGAATCCCACGTCGGGCTCCCGGCATGGAGCCTGCTTCTCCCTCTGCCTGTGTCTCTGCCTCTCTCTCTCTGTGTGACTATCATAAATAAATAAAAATTTAAAAAAATGTGATATTGAGCATAGTACATGACAGAATTTGTATTTGATCTTAAATGGGGTAAGCCTTCTGGAGCAATGTGAGGAAATGGTGATACCATTATTCCATCTTCGGTGAATCACTTGACTCTGGAAGTTTCTTACATGGCGATTTTTGAAATAATAAATAGCAAGTTAGTCATAGTGATTCTGTTAAATAAACATTACTATTTGTTGTCTTCTGTCTATTCTTACTTCTCACAAGGATTTTATTTACCCAAAAGTATCTGCTTAAACTCTCCTATATTACAAGCACTATTTTAAGCCCTAGGGACTTCAATAAAAAATAAAACCAAAAATTTTTGCCCTCATTAAGATGACATTTTAGTGAATACAACTCAGCTATACAACATGATGTATCTTTGTTCATAGATGTGTCCATGGAAAAGAGGAAGAAGTTGACTCCTTTTCAATAAAGGTGTAGTACCATTTGAGCTGTGTGTCGTATTTCTGGCCCTCCCCACTTCTCAGCACATGGTTAAATTGCACTTCTTTGATCTCTTCTGATTGAATGGGGCCAGATGACTAATTATTGCTGATGAGTTGTAAATAGGAATAATGTGGGTTACTTCTGGGTGGGAACATTTAAATGCCAGTATAAGATTGTCCAGGACCTTCTTTTGTTGACATGAGGGTGGGCAACATTTGAGATGGTGGCTGCTTCATTAGTCTGGGATCCTGAATGACTATTATACAAAGAGACCACTTCTCCTTACCTACTCCCATTGGACAAGAGTATGGCTGAGACATTTTGCCATACTGATCCTCTGAGATTTTATTTGTGGAGACATTGTTTGTTACTGCAGGATAGCTCAGCCGATGCCCACATGTTTAAAGGAAAATGAAGTGAATCATTTTATATTAGGGCCTGGATGCAGTCAGGTGTGGAATTATACTTGTACAGCACAAACAGGCAGACATGGATCAGGCTTTGTACAATATTCCTTCCACTAGAATTAATTGGAATCATCTAGTAACTGTCTCTTGTTTTTTCCATTTTCCTGTTCCTGGTCACTCTTCCCACATTTCATGCTCACAGCTCTGGTTCCTTCCCTATTTAATACCTGACACCTTCTCCTCATACATCCTATAACACTGTTGAATTGGATCTGGCTTTGACCTTCTATTGTGAATACCACACATTTCTGGTTTCAGTCTTTCCATGCTCTATACTGTGCAAGTGCAACATGAGCATTGTTTTTTTTTTTGCAGCCGAAATAGGTCATTCAATCTAGATGGTGTATTAATTTATTTGAGTGGGCTAAGGTAATGCTACACTGTTCCAATGCATGTTGATACACTTAGGCCGACTATCATTTTCAGCATTATTACTTTATTAGTAAAGGATACTTTAGTTATCTATGTCTAATCTGCTTTCCTCCCCAATTTAAATGAATGGAGGACCTACTCCGGCAACTAGAACTCTGGGATATGTTTTGAGGGCAGTATTTTTCAGTACTGGTTGTGTGATAATATTAGGAGATCAAAGAGATCCCAGAGCCCAGGCAGCATCCTGACCAATTGCAATGGAATCACAGAGGCCAGGACTTTGTCATCAGTACTTGTTAAAGCCTTCCCCTTTTCCCCCAGTTGACTCCCATGTGCAGTTGAAGTTGAGAATCCCTCTTTTAGACATTAGTGCTGGGTCAGATGAAGGCAAGTGACCTCGGGAAATAGCAGGAGAAGGACAGAGAGGCAAACAAGGCCTAGGAGGTAAAATCTTGTCGGGCCTTCCAACAAAGACTGACCTGTAAGTGTTGTTCCTGACATGCATCAAAGTTGGGCATAGACACACTTGAAGACTGCCAAGATTTTGTCATTTGTGCTGGCTTCTCCTCTTCTCTTCTGCTGCAGCCAGAGCCTGAAACGCTATTAGCAAATATTTAAAAGTCAAAACTAGGTGAATAAAATCATACTGCAAAGTCCAATGAGAGAGAGGCAAAGCCTAAAGTATGAGAAATCAGGAAGACACTGGAATGGAGTAAGGGTGTTGAGCAAAGTTGAGAGGGAAGGATGGAATCCAAGCAGCCTTCACTGTACCTGGCACGTCTGTGGTTTCCATGGTTGCCTCTGCCCATCTGACAGGACCTGAGGAGAAGGTGAGCAGAGAGGTGGGCGAGGTCTAAACATTTACCACCCAGTGTTTTCACATCCAATGGTCCAACTAGGCTAGAGAGAGCCGGTTCTATCATTAGGGCAGCCAGCTTCAAAGAGCATGGTGAGCCTGGGCAAGGAGGAATTAGCAGATGGCATGCGGCATATTTTGAAATAGAAACCAATCCTTAGGGACACCTGGGTGGCTCAGCAGTTGAGCGTCTGCCTTTGGCTTAGGGTGTGATCCTGGAGTCCTGGGATGGAGTCCCACATCAGGCTCCCTGCATAGAGCCTGCTTCTCCCTCTGCCTGTGTCTCTGCCTCTCTGTATGTCTCATGAATAAATAAATAAAATCTTTTAAAAAAAGAAAGAAACCAATCCTTAATAAGTAATAAAAACAGCCTTGTAGCAAAATTGCTTCTGTATTTATTCTCCTTGATAATACAATTGGGCTATAGGCAAATAATATTGTTCATTTATGAGAAGAAAACCTCAATCAGTCGACTGTCTCACAAAAATGACACATCTTAGGGAGAAAGTAAGCTGAGTCCACCTAGATATTGTACTTCAATATAATTCTACTAGGGGGGATGAGTATGTTAGGGGGGCAAGTGTTTGATACTTTAAAGATGTGTGTTGACCAACAGTACATTAAGAAAATTATTCACCATGACCAAGTAGGATTTATCCCTGGGACACAAGGCTGGTTCAACACCCGTAAAACAATCAATGTGATTCATCATATCAGCAAGAGAAAAACCAAGAACCATATGATCCTCTCATTGGATGCAGAGAAAGCATTTGACAAAATACAGCATCCATTCCTGATCAAAACTCTTCAGAGTGTAGGGATAGAGGGAACATTCCTCGACATCTTAAAAGCCATCTATGAAAAGCCCACAGCAAATATCATTCTCAATGGGGAAGCACTAGGAGCCTTTCCCCTAAGATCAGGAACAAGACAGGGATGTCCACTCTCACCACTGCTGTTCAACATAGTACTGGAAGTCCTAGCCTCAGCAATCAGACAACAAAAAGACATTAAAGGCATTCAAATTGGCAAAGAAGAAGTCAAACTCTCCCTCTTCGCCGATGACATGATACTCTACATAGAAAACCCAAAAGTCTCCACCCCAAGATTGCTAGAACTCATACAGCAATTCGGTAGCGTGGCAGGATACAAAATCAATGCCCAGAAGTCAGTGGCATTTCTATACACTAACAATGAGACTGAAGAAAGAGAAATTAAGGAGTCAATCCCATTTACAATTGCACCCAAAAGCATAAGATACCTAGGAATAAACCTAACCAAAGATGTAAAGGATCTATACCCTCAAAACTATAGAACACTTCTGAAAGAAATTGAGGAAGACACAAAGAGATGGAAAAATATTCCATGCTCATGGATTGGCAGAATTAATATTGTGAAAATGTCAATGTTACCGAGGGCAATATACACGTTTAATGCAATCCCTATCAAAATACCATGGACTTTCTTCAGAGAGTTAGAACAAATTATTTTAAGATTTGTGTGGAATCAGAAAAGACCCCGAATAGCCAGGGGAATTTTAAAAAAGAAAACCATATCTGGGGGCATCACAATGCCAGATTTCAGGTTGTACTACAAAGCTGTGGTCATCAAGACAGTGTGGTACTGGCACAAAAACAGACACATAGATCAGTGGAACAGAATAGAGAATCCAGAAGTGGACCCTGAACTTTATGGGCAACTAATATTTGATAAAGGAGGAAAGACTATCCATTGGAAGAAAGACAGTCTCTTCAATAAATGGTGCTGGGAAAATTGGACATCCACATGCAGAAGAATGAAACTAGACCACTCTCTTTCACCATACACAAAGATAAACTCAAAATGGATGAAAGATCTAAATGTGAGACAAGATTCCATCAAAATCCTAGAGAAGAACACAGGCAACACCCTTTTTGAACTCGGCCATAGTAACTTCTTGCAAGATACATCCACGAAGGCAAAAGAAACAAAAGCAAAAATGAACTATTGGGACTTCATCAAGATAAGAAGCTTTTGCACAGCAAAGGATACAGTCAACAAAACTCAAAGACAACCTACAGAATGGGAGAAGATATTTGCAAATGACATATCAGATAAAGGGCTAGTTTCCAAGATCTATAAAGAACTTCTTAAACTCCACACCAAAGAAACAAACAATCCAATCATGAAATGGGCAAAAGACATGAACAGAAATCTCACAGAGGAAGACATAGACATGGCCAACATGCATATGAGAAAATGTTCTGCATCACTTGCCATCAGGGAAATACAAATCAAAACTACAATGAGATACCACCTCACACCGGTGAGAATGGGGAAAATTAACAAGGCAGGAAACCACAAATGTTGGAGAGGATGCGGAGAAAAGGGAACCCTCTTACACTGTTGGTGGGAATGTGAACTGGTGCAGCCACTCTGGAAAACTGTGTGGAGGTTCCTCAAACAGTTGAAAATATACCTGCCCTATGACCCAGCAATTGCACTGTTGGGGATTTACCCCAAAGATACAAATGCAATGAAACGCCGGGACACCTGCACCCCGATGTTTATAGCAGCAATGGCCACGATAGCCAAACTGTGGAAGGAGCCTCGGTGTCCAACGAAAGATGAATGGATAAAGAAGATGTGGTTTATGTATACAATGGAATATTACTCAGCTATCAGAAATGACAAATACCCACCATTTGCTTCAACGTGGATGGAACTGGAGGGTATTATGCTGAGTGAAGTAAGTCAGTCGGAGAAGGACAAACATTATATGTTCTCATTCATTTGGGGAATATAAATAATAGTGAAAGGGAATATAAGGGAATGGAGAAGAAATGTGTGGGAAATATCAGAAAGGGAGACAGAACGTAAAGACTGCTAACTCTGGGAAACGAACTAGGGGTGGTAGAAGGGGAGGAGGGCGGGGGGTGGGAGTGAATGGGTGACGGGCACTGGGTGTTATTCTGTATGTTAGTAAATTGAACACCAATAAAAAATAAATTAAAAAAAAAAAAAAAAAAAAAAAAAAAGATGTGTGTTGATACTCTGTAGGCTGGTTCAACCTACATTTCCATGCTTACATGCTTTTCCTGTCTTCTCCCTAACATCCCTTTAATTCCCTAACATTTTCTCTCTTTTCATCTTTTTCTAGCCTTCTGAGTTTTTTTTTTAGGACCCCTGCCTGCCACGGAGACTCTACCCACCAGATCAGCACATTGGGCAGCTCTTACCTTAATTTCCATTTATTTTTTTCCCGTTCATCGGTACCATCGTTTCTTACCACTGGAGTCGTTCTCTAATCTCACATTCTTGCTTCTGTCAGAAGGCTTTGCCTAAACAATGTGACCCCATTTCTCTACTGTTTCCACAGACCCCTGAGAAGCCTGGAGCTGTAGCCACATCTCTCCAGGACTCCTTGCAGTGACTTACCCAGTGAAGCTTTGATGGCATTCCCAAGAAATGAGTCACTTGAGCCCTTCATGTTTAGGGAAAGCTCTTGCTCACCTAAGGAAGCTGATTGATGGAGTGGCTGCATGCTCCCTGAGCCTGAAGCCTGCAATCCCCACTTGAGAGTGTCGTTATTTCCTCTCCTTGATCTTCTTCCTTTGGATCTAGTAAATTATTTCCTTGTTCTGTGTGTTCTACCTACAGGCAGACTCTGCCAGAAATCTGTCTGGGCCTGATTCCCTTGATGCTTTGTCTCTGTATCTTGTAGGGAGAAAAATGGTGAGGTTTCAGGTGGAGGACATTAGTGGTAGCCCCCACATGTATTCTTCCTTTGTGTCTCATTCTTTGATGCCCTGAGACCTCTTCCTTCTCTGCTGTGTGTCTGCTATCTCCCCACCTCTGCCATTAAATGAAGATTCTGAATTTGGTGATCAGGGGAAGGTGGGGTGAGAGGGAGAGAATACAGAACATCTCAGAATCCATGAAGGTGAGGAATCATTTAAAAACTTTTCACTAGGGACACCTGGGTGGCTCAGTGGTTGAACATCTGCTTTTGGCTCAGGTTTTGATCCCCGGGTCCTAGGCTCGAGTCCTGCATTGGGCTTCCTGTGGGAAGCCTGCTTCTCCCTCTGCCTATTCTCTGCCTCTCTCTCTGTGTCTCTCATGAATAAATAAATAAAATCTTAAAAACAAAAACTGTTCACTATTGTAAGATTATTGTATTTATTTTTATTTTTTATTTTTTTTAGATTATTGTATATTTTTAAATAAAGAGTCTTGCTTTTTAAAAAAAAAAAAAAAAGTTATGCTCCAATGACTTTATATTGGCTAACTGCAAAAAAATTTTAAGGGAATCTTATTTTTCTCAAAATAGGGTCAATTTTGTTACTAGTTAGAGTAAAATTCCTCACTTGGTTCACATTTGTTATAAAATACATCATTAAATTCTTGATGGAATATTAAAGGACCTACATCTCACATACACAATATGCCCTTAAGAGAATTTTTCAGCATATTCCTGTGTGCTAATTTTGTAAGTATAATATATATTTTTAAACCAATGAACCCTGGTTCTAGTCTTTCTCCCTCATGGCCTTCCTTTATCATCACTACTGATGGCATTTTTCCCCCATACTTTCTTAACTTTTATTTTTATTATTTTTTTAAAAGGCTTATTTATTTTAGAGAGGAAGAGAGCAGGAGCAAGCAGGAGGGAGCAGGAGAGGGAGAGAATCCTGAAGCAGACTAGGTGCTGAGCATGGAGCTGATGTGAGGCTCCATCCCAGAACCCTGAAATCATGACCTGAGACGAAACCCAGAGTCAGCCTCTTAACTGACTGCACCACCCTGGTGCCCGTCTCAACTTTTTCTGACAAAACATTTCAAACATATGTGTAGAGAGAATATCTTGCTAATCTTGTTCTATCTATCTCTCCATATTTTTAAAGAGTATTTTCAAATATATTGTTTTACCTTTAGTACATCATTGTAAGACATAAGTAAGGACTTTTAAAAATTTAAAAATAGGGGCAAATGTGATTAAAGCAACTAAATAAAGATTCTTGCTTAATATCACCTAATATTCGTTTCATGTTCAAATTTCCTCAAGTATCTCAGAAATGTCCTTTTATGTTTGTTTTGCTTCAATCAGAATCCAAGCGAGGTCCACAATTAGAATTTGGCTGATGTGTTTTTTAGATCTCTTCCAGCTACTTTCACCTACCACCCTGCCCACTTTAATATCATGTAGATGTTGAATAAGCCAACTCATTGGTTCTGTATAATGTCTTCTGTACTTGTTTGCTTACTAAATGACACTATTTATTTTGTACTTTTGCCAGCTATTTTTTCCTATAAACTGAAAACCAGGTTTTCAGAGGATTGACTAAAACTCTGGTGCTTTCTTTGGTAGGGGGTAGAGACAAATACTTTATAGGTGGCATTTTGTATGTCTTGTTACATTATTCAGGGGACCCACAATGTCTTCTGATCTGTTTTTGGTGATCCTAGGGAGAGATCTGCAGATTCAGGGGTTGGAGCCAGATGATCCCATGGTAACACTCAACCACCTTTTCCCTAAAGGTTTAGCACCTGTGATAGTGCCTAATTTCTTTTTTCCATCAGGGGTTGCAAAATGGTGGCTTTTCTTGTAGTCTCTCAGTATTTGTTGGCTGCAATTCTCTATAAATAACTTTCTCTTGTCAATGATTTGTTACCCAGAAATAGTTTGGCCTGACACAACAGAGTAAGTGCTCTGTGTTTTTCAATTTATCAGTTCACTTTTGGAATGGTGGATTGGAATAGTAGAAACCTCCAAGGATGAATTTTTGTTAAAGTTTTTTTATTTTTAATTTTTTTTATTTTTGTATCTTTTTTATTGGAGTTTGATTTGCCAACATATAGCATAACACCCAGTGCCCATCCCGTCAAGTGCCCCCCTCAGTGCCCATCACCCAGTCACCCCATCCCTCTGCCCACCTCCCCTTCCACTACTCCTTGTTCATTTCCCAGAGTTAGGAGTCTCTCATGTTCTGTCTCTCTCTCTGATATTTCCCACTCATTTCTCTCCTTTCCCCTTTATTCCCTTTCACTATTTTTTATATTCCCCAAATGAATGAGAACATATAATGCTTGTCCTTCTCCAATTGACTTATTTCACTCAGCATAATACCCTCCTGTTCCATCCACGTCGAAGCAAATGGTGTGTATTTGTCGTTTCTAATGGCTAATATTCCATTGTATACATAGACCACATCTTCTTGATCCATTCATCTTTCTTTTTTTTTTTTTTTATGACAGTCACACAGAGAGAGAGAGAAAGAGAGAGAGGCAGAGACATAGGCAGAGGGAGAAGCAGGCTCCATGCACCGGGAGCCCGACGTGGGATTCGATCCCGGGTCTCCAGGATTGCGCCCTGGGCCAAAGGCAGGCGCCAAACCACTGCGCCACCCAGGGATCCCGATCCATTCATCTTTCGATGGACACTGAGGCTCCTTCCACAGTTTGGCTATTGTGGACATTGCTGCTATAAACATCGGGGTGCAGGTGTCCTGGCGTTTCACTGCATCTGTATCTTTGGGGTAAATCCCCAGCAGTGCAATTGCTGGGTCGTAGGGCAGGTCTATTTTTACCTCTTTGAGGAACCTCCACACAGTTTTCCAGAGTGGCTGCACCAGTTCACATTCCCACCCAACAGTGCAGGAGGGTTCCCCTTTCTCCACATCCTCTCCAACATTTGTTGTTTCCTGTCTTGTTAACTTTCACCATTCTCACTGGTGTGAAGTGATATCTCATTGTGGTTTTGATTTGTATTTCCCTGATGGCAAGTGATGCAGAGCATTTTCTCGTGTGCTTGTTGGCCATGAATATGTCTTCTTTGGTGAAATTTCTGTTCATGCCCATTTCATGATTGGATTGTTTGTTTCTTTGCTGTTGAGTTTCATAAGTTCTTTATAGATCTTGGATACTAGCCCTTTATCTGATATGTCATTTGCAAATATCTTCTCCCATTCTGTAGGTTGTCTTTTAGTTTTGTTGACTCTTTCTTTTGCTGTGCAAAAGCTTTTTATCCTGATTAAGTCCCAATAATCCAGTTTTGCTTGTTTCCCTTGCCTTCATAGATGTATCTTGTAAGAAGTTACTGTGGCCAAGTTCAAAAAGGGCGTGGCCTGTGTTCTCCTCTAGGATTTTGATGGATTCTTGTCTCATGTTTAGATCTTTCCTCCATTTTGAGTTTATCTTTGTGTATGGTCCAAGAGAATGGTCCAGTTTCATTCTTCTGCATGTGGCTGTCCAGTTTTCCCAGCAGCATTTATTGAAGAGACTGTCCTTTTTCCAGTGGATAGTCTTTCTTGCTTTGTCAAATATTAGTTGACCATAGAGTTGAGGGCCCATTTCTGCATTCTCTATTCTGTTAAATTGATCTATGTGTCTGTTTTTGTGCCAGTGCCATACTGTCTTGATGATCATAGCTTTGTAGTACCACTTGAAATCTGGCAGTCATTGCAGGAGCTGACTCTAGAGTTGGTTAAGTTTTAGTATGAATTCATGGATTGTCGTAAGTTTCAGTCCACTTTTGTCACTGTTATATTTTAGTCTACTGTCATTACAGTTCAAATAACAGAATATTAAGCTTTTCCAAATTTTCTTGTCTAGTGCAGATGACATAGCAGAAATGGTTAAGGTGACCTGCGTGTTGGACTGTGATAAGTAGGTATTGATAGTTGTTTTATATTTATAAAATGGGCCTGGGTTTGGTAAAAGACTAATGATAAAGTTATGATAAAAGGTAATGGACATATGGGTATTCACCATAAAATTATTTCAGCCTTGCTTAAGTTTGAAGTTTCATAATTTAAAAAAAATTAAAAACTTGGATATTAAGTTAATACTCTGAATTAAATAAGTGGTCTACATCTAACTAAAAAGCTTCTACATAGCAAAGGAAACCACCAACAAAATGAAAAGGTATCTTACAAAATGGGAGAAAATGATTGCAACTCATATATCTGATATGGGGCCCATATGAAAAAATTTTAAAAACTCACACAATTCAACTTGCTTTTTTGCTAAAAGCCAAACAATCCAATTTAAAGATGAGCAGAGGAACTGAATAGACACGTTTCCAAAGAAGACATACAGATGGCCAATAGGTACATTGAAAGGTGCTCAACAGCACATAACCATGAGGGAAATGCCAATTTTGAAACCACAGTGAAATTTCACCTCACATGTGTTAGAATAGCTATCATCAAAAAGATAAGAGGTCTCATGTTGGTGAGGATATGGAAAAAAGACAACTCTTGTACACTGTTGGTAGGAATGTAAATTGGTGCAACCACTATGAAAATAGTACGGAAGTTCCTCAAATTAAAAATAGAGCTAATGCACGATCCAGCAATCCCACTTCTGAGTATATATCTAAAGGAAATGAAACAAGATTTCAGTGGGATACCTACACTCCCATGTTCATTGCAGCATTATTCATAATAGCCAATATATATAAACAACCTGAGGGTCTGTCAACAGATAAATGGACAAACAAGATGTATATATTGTATATATATATTGGAATATTATCCAGCCACAAGGAAGAAGGACATCCTGCTGTTTGCAACAATATTATTGTTGGAAACAATGTATGTATTGGTCCCATATCAGATATATGAGTTGCAAACATTTTCTCCCATTTTGTAAGATATCTTTTCATTTTTGTTGGTGGTTTCCTTTGCTATGTAGAAGCTTTTTAGTTAGATGTAGACCAACAATGGATGGACCTTGAGGAAATAAGCCAGACAGAGAAAGAAAAATGCTTCATGGAATTGTTTTTATGCAGAATTTCATAACAAAGAGTAGAAAAGTAGTTACTAGGGGCTGGGAGGTAAGGAAAGTAAGGAGAGGTTGATAAAAGGGTACAAACTTTCAGCTATTAGATGAATAAAGTCTGAAGATCTAATGTATAATATGGTAACTATAGTTGATAATGCTCTATTGTATAATTGAAATTTCCTAAAAGAGTAGAACTTAGATGCTCTTTGCCCTTCCACCACTGCAAATGTGTGAGGTGATGGCTGTATTTATTAACTTGAGGAGAATCCATTTAAAAATATATGTCACCTCGTTATGATATGCACTTTTAATATCTTACAATCGTATTTATCAATTATGCCTCAGTAGAGCTGGAAGGAAAAGCCTCATTGAGTGAACATATTGAAAGTTGTAAGAGAAAAGGAATTAAAGAGTTTTTAGATTTTGAGTATAAAAGGAGATGTGTAGTGTATCTTCGCATTACTACATGGAAATTTTTAACAGTGGCACTCAGACATCTACAATGTCTGTTGACCTCTGATATGTGAAATTTTTCTCAAATTAAATCAAGACTATTTAGCTATGTAGGGATAAAAGAATCTTGATTTGTTTGAGAAACACATTTTGAAAAGTTATGATGAAGTTTAATGGGAAACATACTTGTATAGAAGCCTGGGCATAAGGTTGAAATTGATCATCACATTGTTTGTTTAGAAAAGAAAACATAACATTCAAAGGATATGTTGGAAGCATTGGATTTCTTCACATGAGAACACACACATTGAAAATGATGAGGCTTGGATAAGGCATAAATTACAGCTCTTTTTTTCTTTACTTAGAAGTGTTGAGCTTTAAAAAACATGCATATATTATTGGGTACACTAAAATCAGAATATTTTTGCATAGGAAATATTTTTTGGGGGGAAAAAAGTTATAAAATAATAGAAACATTTTGTTAATAATACTAATTGCCAGACTCTGACAATTGTTTTACAAATGGAAGAATAAGATGACAGGCAATTTACAGCAAGCAAAATACATAGATTTTAGGCAGTAGCCTATCATTGCTTGCCTGGGTGGTCTCCCATTTCCCAGAAGAGACAATCATTGAGCTTCATGGTAGTCATGACGTACTCTGCACCTAAGGGGCCTCTGTGTGTGGGGAGGGCAAGCAAGGGGGGGGTGGAATTACTTTTTAAAATGTCAGAGAAAGGGGTCAAAAAGAAGCATAGAAGAAACTTGGTGAGTTATATAAACCAACCCATTTACCCCTAAGAAAAACCACACCTAAATTCTTCCAGACAGATTAAAATCTTTCTTATTTCTAAAGACCTCCTGAGAAGGAGTTTTCCATTTCCTTAGTATTTAACAGGCTTCACTCTCAAGAATACTGCTCTCTTGCCTATGTTAAATCTTTCATGATACTGCTAAGATTTTATTTGTTCTTATAATTTCCCTGCGTGGAAGGAAGATAGCCGAGTGAGCTTCCTTCAGGAACTTTCTCCCTCTGTCCCCTTGTCTCCCTGCCCCCCCCCCCCCCGCCGCCCCACCCTCTCAGCTTTCTCTACGTGTGTAATTTCCATCTTTTAAGGCAGGGATTGCTATCAATGCCTTTAGGGGTCAGGCGGATAATATCTAACTTAAAGGATTTAAGATTGTAGGGAGTGGTGGCAGAGTGGAGAACCAGTGCTCCTTTGAAGGCACTTAATTGCATAGTCATTACATGCACATTCTGTGACTTTCCGGTGAATTCTGCTTGTGAGCTACCCACTTACATCCTTGCTTTAGACCCTCCTAAAAGGGTAGAACATAATAATAAGATTGCATTTGCCTGTGTATACAAGTAGAAAACCGAGTCTTAATTTAACTCTGGTGCAAGATGTTGTCTGTGTATTCTTTAGTACAATGAGCACTCATTAAAATATCATTTCTTCTGGACACAAATATTCTGCAGGAGATTTTAATGGACATGTTAGCCCTACGATGGCCCTCGGTGATCCTTGTCTCCTGAAATTCATACCCTTGTGTGTTAGATGTGTGTGAGCAGTAGGATATGATATGGTGGAAATGAGGTTGTGTGCCTTCCAAGGCTAAGCCATGTTAAGTCATGTGCAGCTTTCCCTTCATCTCTTAAATCACTTGCTCTGGAGGAAGCTAGAGCTGTACCATGAGGAACCGTCAACAACCCTGTGCAGAGAACCTGAGGCCCCCAGCCAACCACCTGGCCTAACTTGCCAGTGTAATGACTGAGCCATCTTGAAAATGCATCCTCCAGTCCCAGCCTAGCCTTCAAAGCGGGCAGGACCAGATGACAGCTGACTACCACTGAATGAAAGACTCTGAGTGAGAACTGTCCACAAGAGCCCTGAGTTCTTGACCAATGGAAACTCGAGATGTAATAAATGCTTATTATTGTTTTAAACCATTAAGTTTTAGAGGAGATGTGTTGGGCAGCAATTGATGACACGGCAAGTAGAGTTGGTGGATTTAGAGCCATAAATCCACAACTGCAGCATCTATTACTTAAAAGGAGTAGAACAATCAATTCTGGTGACCCATTCCTCTCAGTTTCCCTTTTAAAGAATATTTTCCTAGCTTTATTGACATGTAATTGATGAATAATACTGTGTAAGATGGAGGTGTACAGCATGATGATTTTATATATGCATATATTATGAATTATCACAATGAGATAGTTAACATATCTGTCACCTCACCTCATATATCTTCCCAGTTTCTTTGGCAATGGGAAGAGAGATGTTTTGTTCTCTCTCAGGGAAGAGGAGCTAGAGATAATGTAGAGAGCATGGTGATCTTACCTGGATTGGTTCACAGCTTTTCCATGCCACACTGGCTTTTAATGATCATTCTTTAACGGCGTGTTTAATTGAACTTTTATTGCATGGCAGCACTATGCTAAGAGCTCTACCTCAATTATCTTCATATAATCCTCCCAATAACCATTATTATTATGATTTTTCAGTTTACTGCAAGACAACTCTGAGCTGATGAAATAAGCCGATGTCTGAGTAGCTGTGATTTAAAAAAAAAAATTATATAATTTCTCTATCCCAAAATATCTCTACAAAGCAGAAAGGACAGTTACTTCATTTTCCTAAGTATGAGCCTTAAGTGTTTTTCAAAATTATCTCTACACAGGGTAGTCAGTTAATGAATATATTTTGGCAAGTGTGTTTTATACCCTTTCTGGTGAAAGCTAATGTGTCACCCCATCTGTGGAAGAGAGCCTTATGTGCTTGCAGTCTCAGGAGCCCCACTGGGCCAGGGCACCAACTTGGTGCTCCTCCGTCCAACCCTGTCTGCATGGAGGTCATATTTCTCAGGAGCCGTTCCTGGTCAGTGACTGAGTTGACAGGGTCCATCCTGTACAGCTCCATCCTGCAGGGTGCAAGACCCCTCTGTAGGATGACTTTGTGAAACCCTGCCGAAATTTCCTACAGCTACACCAAAGCCCAAGCCTCTCCTTCCCATCATTTTTCTTCACCTGTCTCATTCATTTTAGGTGGGACAAGCATTTGGGACTAACTAGCATTTCCCTCCCCCTCTCCATATTCACCTCACAGGTGTTGCTGCCTCACATATATCTGTTGCATGTTTAGTTCTGTCTTGGCATCTACTTCTTGGGAGCCATGGACTAGCTCACATGGTAGCACATGGAGCATCTGGGATGACTGCATGACAAGCAGATGTTATGAGCAAGTCTCAAAGGACCTGAGGAGGATTCAAAAGATAAGTAACCAGGTGGTATAATTTTGGCTAACCAAAACTGATGCTGTGCCTAGGAACAAATCAAAGATTATTTACGAGGTGGTTAAGAGGAGCTCTATTAGCAATGGAAGTATTGATCTAAGATATGAAGATACATAAGGATGGGATATGTGGTGCTTTGTCTGGTAAGTGAGGTAGATTTACTTATCATCTAAAATAAAGAATACTCATGTAGCAGCTGCTTTGGTGCCCTGCTTCATCTTGCCCTCGGCCCATCTCTGATTTTAATTGTGGCAAGGGTGGACAGTTCTGGGCAAGCTCAACCTTGTGACGATAGCATCCCTCAAGCATGGTCTGGGAGATAGCACCTGGACTCAAGCAAGCATGCTCTGGGAGAAGAGTTGCCAGATTTTAAAAATGAAGAAGAAGGAGAGGTTTGCCTGGGTAAATTTGAATTTCAGAAAAAAATGAATAATTTTTAGTGTAAATATGTCTCAGGTAATACATATAATGAAAAAGTATTTACTATTTACCTGAAGTCCTAATTTAACTGGGCATCTTGTATTTTATTGGCACCCTTAGCCAAGAAGGTCTCCACTTTTCTGTCGTGGAGGTTTTTTTGAAGCCACAGGAGCTTTCTCATCCTCCACCTCAGCAGCCTAGGCTTGAAAAGGTTTTAATGTCTGAGCACTACCCCTCAACTAATGGAGAATTGCAGCTAGGGGATCAACACTCAGCACATGTCCTTCTAACAGAGAAGGGAGCCTTCTGTCTGTTTCTGAGGTCCCTGCAATATCTAGTCTCTATGTTCTGTATCAGCAGTCTCAGGAACACAAGCCTGTACTGGCCTCTTCTCGTCTTCTCTCTCTTCCTGTTTCTTCTGCTTCCTGTGATTGCCCTTCAAATAAATCTAAGTCCTTGTCTTAGGATCCACATTTGGAAGAATCTAAATTAAGACAATGCAATTATGGATAAAGGCGAGTATATGCAATCTCTTCTCCCCAATGATTTCAAACACCCATAAATTTGAAAAATAAGTTTGCCGAAATAGATGGTTACCTAATTATATGAGGATGTAATTTTAGATTCTAGTAAATAAAAAATTAGGCAATTTACATTTCAGGAAGGGACATTTTCCTTTTTCGACTGTAAATAAACCACATATTAACTTACGGTCAAAAAATATTCTTATGAAAACATTAACCCACCAGTATGTAAAAAGTAAGCAACTAAAACTATAAGCAAATCTATTTTCTAGTATATGCATTTTATTTATTTATTTTTAAAGATTTTATTTATTTATTCATGAGAAACAGAGAGAGAGAGAGAGAGAGAGAGGGAGAAGTAGGCTCCAAGCAGGGAGCCTGACACGGGACTCGATCCCGGGTCTCCAGGATCAAGCCCTGGGCTGAAGGCGGCGCTAAACCGCTGAGCCACCCAGGCTGCCCTAGTATATGCATTTTAAAGGCAAGACCAGTTTTGTTTAAAGAAGTGATGGAATGCGTTTGTATGGTTATCTGTAGTGCGTCTGGGAAGTTTGTGATCATGAGCTCTCAAGTACTTCTGGTCATCAGTATAAATATTGTGATACTTTTGAAGAGTTACGTTCACTTTTGGCACTGTTTTGCATTTCATCACAATTTTCCAGTACCTTTAGACCGCACGAGGTTGTGCATAAAACAATCAATCATCCCCTTTAGGCTGTTTGGCAGAGACAGCCAATGACTTGTTCTGTCATGAACTGAATTCATATATATTCATGAGGCCCAGAGAAGCACTTCATTGTTTCAGATTGTTTTGTTATTTTAGAATAAATCATAAAGACACCATCCCACCCATAGCTGGTAAAGAAATATTTGTCCTATGATCCTCACCTTTGTGGTTTGTAGTGTTTTAACTTGCACAGTTTAGCCCACATTACATGTTTTTTTTTTTTTTACAGTAAGTTGCATACCTTTTTAAAAAGCACCATGCCTGTGCTCCCTTGTATCAGCAAAAATGAGAAACATCTAAAGACTGAAATGACATGTGTCCTAAGAGTGATTTAATTTTCACGAACTGAGGGACTCACGGCAGAATGGTAAACTCCCTACAGGTAGATATTGTGTGAGCTTCCAAATTCCAACAATCACATCCTTTTTTGTCCTTCATTTATTTGTGCAGGACCTTCCAAGAATCGGTTGTGATTATGTAATTTTGTGTCTTGCCAGGATGTCTGCATGAACTTCAGTAAGAACCACAATAGCACTGGCAGCATTAAAACAATTGCTGAGAAAGCTATTTGAACACCTCTGATTAACAGGAGAAGAGGTGGGTAGTTATATTTAAAGCCCTCCAAAGCCTCACATTGTCTGTCTTTCCCAATCAGTTATCACATGCTGGTAAAAATCTTGTAAAATCAAGGGAAATAAAATCCAGAGACAGTGAATCCCAAAGACATAAAAGCCATTGAACACTCTTAATCACCACCAACGTGGTTCTCAGAAAAGACAGTTTATTGGATCGTCTCTTTGAATTATGAGTGCGGCAATAAGACTTGATTCAAACATTTACTGTCTTGGCTTCTAACAATGGCTATTTGTTTAGGTGGCACAGTGCCTATTTAAGACTTAGTCAAATTCTTGCCATGGGGATCAACAATGTTTAAAAGGACAAATGGTAATATAACTGTGGCTCCACACAGGGCTGGAATCTGACGACTTGGGTTGAAATCCTGGCCTGGATGGATTAGCTCGTGAAACTCAGACAACGTATTTGATTTTTAACCCTGGGTGTTCTCATCTCTATAACATAGGTAATAGTGCTTATCTTATTATGTGAATATGTGCTGGCCATAAAGTAAGAATCTGCATTTTGCTATTGTTTTTATTTTTACCAGTCGATGTGCTTAGCTGCAAAAAAACTGAACCCACTTTGGCTAGATTAAACAGAAGAAGAATTGATGAAAGGAGACCAGGCGGCTCAAACATTTTGGAGGTACAGAGAATCAGACTTGGAAGTGACATAAAAAAGACAATGTCTGAGTCATACTGTAGAGCTGCCAAGGGACACCACATATACGAGGGCTCACACAGGAGTTACATAAATTGTAGAGCACAGTGCAAATATGAGGCCACTTGTTCACAAAGTCGGAAAATTTCCATTACAGACACTAAAACAAAGAGCTCTCTCCCTTTTTTTTCCAGCTCTCTGACAACCCGTCATAGTGCTTTTTATTTGCTATTTCATCTTGTTCTGAGCAAAGAAAAGCTAAATTTAAAAAAATTTTAGTATGAATTTTATTCATCTTCATATTGTACCTTGTCAGTCTTAAATACGGATACATGAGCATTTACCTTATATGCAGAATGACCGAAAATACAATCCCTATATTATAACCTGTTCATGCTTATGTATTTTGTTCTTACCAGAGGAGTAAAAACACTGCCCCAAATTAACTCAACTTTCATTTCACTTCTTGATATGTGAGCATCCTACCAAAGCTCTCTACCTGTGACATACTGATGAGCAAGAAGAACTGATAAGGAAAGGAGACAGGGGATGCCCTATTGTCCCTTTTCTTCTGTATCAGCCTTTTCAATGTCAGAGTTGGTGACAGCAGAGGAATAACATGAGTGAGAAAAGCTATGAGAAGGTTCCTTGGTTGTTTGTGTTTCTTGGAATGACATTACCTTTTTTTCTGCTTTGGAAGCAAGATCTCATTCAAATGGGGAAAGTGTGGCCTCTCAGGGCTGTCAGCACTTCCCAGTCTCACACCTATCACTCTGTAGTAGATGTGAACACATTTACTTTGTCCTTGCTTTGAACCTTGCCGGACTTCTACACATCATGGGTCTATGGAATGCTGTGCTTACTGGGCCAATAAATGCAATATGCAGATGGGCGGGAAGGAATTGGGGCAGCCGTGCATATTGTGCAAATTATTACATGTAGCATAATCTGGTTGGAGTATTCCTTGTAAGATTTTATTTTTAACCCAGAAAGGCATATGCTTTACTGTCTGAATGTTCTTTTCCAAGAAAGTAAATGCTAGTGTTAGGAAATGCATCTGCTTAAAGAAACTCCCATCAGGCTGCATGAGACAAAGCAGAAGAAACGTGTGTATGAATTCATCATTGTTCTGTTAGGTGCAAAGAGCCTCTGTCATCTGACAGAGTGTGTTGCTTATGATCCAGAACTATTGGAAAAATTGGCAGGAGCTTACACTATCTTTGTTATCCCACAAAGTCAATTCCCATGGATTTTCTCTTGTGATCTATCACAAATATATACCCACAATATATGCTGATGAGCTGAACTCATATAAAAAAATGCTTCCCCTCTAATAACTGGGCTTGAATGTATAAAGTCATCATCATGATAACTGTCCTGAGTTCTTGAAATTCATTTTCAAACTCATTTTTCGTTCTATT
Source organism: Canis lupus baileyi (assembly GCF_048164855.1). NCBI lineage: Eukaryota > Metazoa > Chordata > Mammalia > Carnivora > Canidae > Canis > Canis lupus. Next base: position 30,015,689 of record NC_132855.1, read on the forward strand.
TTAGTCTCATATTATTCTTTCAAGTGGATTTTGTTCTTTAACTTTTAAGGCACATTAATTTTAGTGTGTAACATTTCGCTCTATGTGATGCATTATTCAAATAAACTATGTGAAGAATTTCTTGGCTATAAAATTCTTGGAATATTCATCTTCCTTTCTGTTTTATTTCACTATTGTAAAGACCTTACAATCTGCATGCTCTAACAAAATGTTAAGTCAGAAATACACAATCCTTTTTTTCATAATTGAAATACTGTAGATAAACTGGCTTCTATTTCTTTACTAATATTTATCAATTTAGGTGATTTGGATGAAATTATATAATACAGATATATACACACACGGCACACTTTGTTTCTGGTGTGTTTTTAGAACTGACATAGGAACTTAATGCTTGATAAATATTTGCTAGGACAGATGCCTCTGTGAGTAACTTATGAGCCTTCTAATGTAGATATTAATCCACCTCATAATAGATAATGTCTTAGGTAAAGAATTTCACAAAACTAGATTTCTCATTTTGGGTTACTAGCATTTTAAATTACATTTTAAGACATTTTTAAAAAAGAGATTAGATCAAGAATTTAAAGAAAAAAGTAAGAGACTTCTCTGGAAAAGTGGTCACATGGGTGTTTTTCTAAACTGAATCATTAAGTTATTGAGCACAGCCTTAACAGTCTACTAGTTCTACCCTTAATCCTCAGGGGAAACAAAAATTAGCTGGGCTCATGATGGCCCATATTAAATTTTCCAGACACTTGAAGCTAGGTGTGGCCATGTGACTGGATTTTAAGACCAATGAGATATAAGCAGAGGGGATGTAGGCTATTCAGATTATGTTATTGAGGGTAGAAGAATAAAAATCAATCTTATGCAAATGCCTGTGATTTTGGATCTACAGTACACACAGCCACATTTTTGTTTGGAATGATGCAATACCCAAGAAAGAATGTTTTGGGGGACAAAAATACGGTAAGAACTCATTAATTTTCCTGTGAACCAAATTGACATAAGATAGGAATAGTTGACCTACACATATAATACATATATGTGTGTATGTATCTGTTAGTTATAATAATTAAAGGTTTATCTTCAAAATAATTTTCCTCAATTCTCTGCTGGGTTTTGGAGCTCCAGTTTTTATCAAACACTTGCCTAGGCTGTAAGATGGTTCTGAAGAGCTTAGAATATAAAGTTGATTTCCTATGTGACACAGAAAGACCTAAAGACATTGCTAAGAAAAGCGAGTTATGAAATAAGGTATCAAGTATAAATTCAGTTGAATAACAAGTATAAAAAATACATTTGTATATAGGTTGGTATGCATATATGCAAATTAACACACGCATGTGTGTATGTGTGACCATGTTAATGTATAAATAGAAAATGTTTTTAAGGATATATGGAAAATTGTTCATAGTAGTGACCTCAGAGAGGGCAAGCATTTGGAAGGGAGGACGGTGAAGGTGAAATTTAATTTTTCAGTCCAAATGCTTCTTTTTGTTGAAATGTTTTATAAAGAATATGCATTCAGAAATTACTCATGGAGTTTATATATATGTGTGTATAGTGAAATTGAAATATACATATTATCAAAATTAAATATATATTATGTATACTTATTAAATACTTATATATTTATATGTGACAAAAGTAAAGGCAAACTCGGGAAGGCTTCATTTAGTTATGTTGTCTGGGAAATGAGACTTCAGATTTTTTTACTTTATGGTAGAATCATCCCTGGTTTTATTCCTGGTTCGATAGCTTGCTGGCAACAGCTAATGGGTGAATAACATGCATTATTTGAGAAGCATAGGTTACAACATAGCCTTATAGGGTGGCTGTTAGAATTGTACATAATATCACCAGATCATTCATGCCCCATTGCCTGATACATTAGAGGCACTCAATGGATGCTATTATTATTTTTTTAAAAGATTTTATGTATTTATTCATGAAAGACACAGAGAGAGAGAGAGAGAGAGAGAGGCAGAGACACAGGCTAAGGGAGAAGGAGGCTCCCTGCAAGGATCCGGATGTGGGACTCGATCCCAGATCCCAGGATCACGCCCTGGGCCAAAGGCAGATGCTCAACTGCTGAGCCACCCAGGCATCCCACATGCTACTATTATTGAGATTATTCTTAAATGTGGAAAACTGGAATGAAGTCTTTTTGATATGACATAGTTATAATTTCATTAAGCCAGGTAAAAGTTAATGATAAAAAAAGAGGAAGCTTGACAGGAAAAATGTAGGCAATGTTTTATTTATTTATTTACTTACTTACTTATTTATTTTAAAGATTTTATTTATTTATTCATGACAGACACAGAGAGAGAGAGAGAGAGGCAGAGACACAGGCAGAGGGAGAAGCAGGCTCCATGCAGGGAGCCTGATGCAGGACTCAATCCCGGGTCTCCAGGATCATACCCCGGGGACTAAGGCGGCGCCAAACAGCCGGCCATCGAGGCTGCCCTAGGCAATGTTTTAAATGAGTATACTTTGCAAGTGAATTCAGTAAAGTTACAATTGAAGATATATTATAACATATATAATGTTATTTATAAATTAATTTATAATGTTATGGATCACAGAGAAAATAAAATGAAGTTCTATTTATAATAAAGAAATCAATAATAGCAATAAACACAAGAGAACCAGGAAAGACTTTAAAAAGAAATCTGTCAACTCTATATAAAGATCAAATAAAAAGTAATGTTTAATTTTCTTAGGTTGTATATATGGGATATATATAATTTAAGTAATTCATAAATTATATAAAATTCATAAAAATCTGATCTAGTATAATGTTATCAGTCATAATTTAAAAATGAGTGTCATAAAAATATTTGTCAATTGTATCATTTGTGTGTGTGTAAACTCTCACCTTAGCCATGGCTAAGGCTAATAGCCATGGCTATTTGTAAGTCTTTGGCCATTTACAACTATTGTTTTATTCTGATGCTTTTGCAAACGTGCTCCTGATAAAATGCTTCATCTTTGAAGAGATTCATGGGAAGAGCCTGACAAATACTATAAAATACAGGATTCTGATAACTTTAAGATCGTAACCCTGAATTGGGTAAGAATTTCTAAAACTCCAATGGAAAACTGATGCATAAAGTTGTTAACTCAAGATGAAGCAAAACAAGAATTAACTGCATAAGATAAATGAACTGATGAAAATGTTACAATTTTTATGACTTCCTTGAAAACATTACTGGTTCTTAAATGTTTTCTTTCCAGATTTAAAGTACTGCTTTTTTCTATTCTTTTTTAAGCTATCTGTAACTTACTCTAATTTGGTAAAGTATCTTTGCAACAAAAGTTAAAGTATTTACCTTTTTGCTACCTGGTCCTCCCAGAATTTAGAAGCTCTTATTGAATATTCCTATTTTTCATAACAATATATGTATTTGTATAAATTCGATAAGAATTTGTTTTCCTCGTAACAAGACGCAGTTGGACAAGTCCTTGGCTTGGCTTCCTAGCCTAAAGAGGCTTTTGAAAGTCCCACGTGAGATTCCTTATGAAAAGTTCCAGCAACACAGATTTAAAAGAACCTACAGGATCAATCACTATTCTTGTAGTATTTGTGTAAATACTCAGGCCAAGTTTATTGAAACTAGACTTAATTTGCAAACAAATCAGTGTTACTTTGGTTATCTTTGATAGAAATGGGGATGATTATAAAGAGAAGAAAACTTATATTTCAGTAATACTACTTTGTGGATGTCATATTCTAGGGCTGTTGTCTTTGAGGTTGTGTTTTCTACCTGTAAACTGAAGTGAATCCTAAATTCTTCTGATTTCCTCCAATATTTGCCTAGAACTCTCCAAACTAACATTTACAGTTTTTTCTTACTTTTTTGACTTGGAGTCACGATAAAACTAAAACTGTCATTTTCCTGAAGCCATGCAAAGGAAAGCTAGACAGCTTGATATAAAACTTGAGAGAGATTACCACAGCCACTTATGTGTGGACAGTCTTCATGCCTGTTGCTATATGGCCACTTAGTAAGATTGCCAGAGACATTTACACTACAAAGTAGGGAAATCTGTCTGATTATCATTGTCTGCCCTCATGCCTTCTGAAGATGCTTTGAAATTTTCTGACATCTAGAAGTTTTCTCAACTGGCTGCTGTCCAAGCTCAGAAACTGAACTTACAATTTGTTCAAACTATTAACTTTTGTTTTTCTTTTGTTTCCACAGAAATGAGTCTCGTTAAAGTACTTGATTGCTCACATCCTATAGAGGCCTAGTCTAGGTGGAAGCTTATCTGCAACACCACCCCTTGAAATAAAATATCCTCATATTCGTTCTGTCCTAAGTAATCATGGAGATATATGATTGCTAATAACTAATATTGTGCCAATGTAAATAACCTTTAAAAATTATAATTCATTTGAGTTATTTAATTGTTTCAATCTTGGCTCCTGGGAACCTCTGCTCTTTTTCAATCTTTGGCTGTTCTTATAGTCATCATATTAACCTCTCTGGTGTGTTGTATGCTCTAGAGGGCTTTCAATGCCTTTCAGCGGCCACTCACACTCTAAATGGTACCCATCAGGATTGAACAACTGGATGAAATCAACAATTACCACATAAATGATGAAGATGGTGACTACATGGCCCTCCAGCGTGATGACTCAACTAATGGCAACAGCAAATATGTGACTCTGCAGCCTGGTTACATCAATGATGCTAACCGAGAATAACGATTAATGCTATTCTGGTTGGTCATATTCTCAGCCTGCCAAAAGAGGAGAATTGTTAAAATAAAAACAAACAGAGACCAACCTTGAAAATTCCATGAGCAGACAAAACCAGTTTAGTCTCACAAACAAAGCTTAATTTAGCATATTTTGCAAGACTGTCTTGACCTGGGCTATTTCTTGCTTATGCCTCTGGAAATCAAAAGCAAAACTTAAACTGCTTCTCAAGGCTGATATGAGGTAAGCCCTGACCAATTCCCTATCGTTTAAGGAAATTCTAATTATTATAACCAATCACCATGAAGAATAAAGTCACTGTTTTCTCATTTATATATAAGCTGCTTTATAATAAAATAACCCCAAACCTCATTCCACATTTTTGTTTTCGTGCTCCTCCTTTGCAAACTGCCCTTTTGATGTGTGCACAATAAAATTTCACTAATTATGATTTCAGTGCTTCATTGGTTTCACTTTGGCTATTTCTGAACTTTTGACAATTAGCACTTCTCCCTAACCAGAGAATGGAAGGTTGCCTTTGGGAGGATGAGACCCCAGAGGAGCTACCAGCTGGAAGGTGTCTATGCAGTCCTCACAGATGGGCAACAAGCTTGCCCTTGAAAGAGCATTCAGGGGGTGCTTCTCCATGTCTGCCACATTTTGAGGGGAACTTGACAAAGTAATTTTAAAGCTCAACTGAAAGAATAAGCAAACAAGAAGAGCTAATAAATTTTGGGAAAAGGAGAATAACAAGAAGGGATTTGCTCTGTCAGTTATGAAAACATATTTTAAAAGCCTTAATAATCCCTGGTAGTAATCTCAGGAGTAGACTGAATGGCCAGTGACACAGATTTGAAGGCCAAAACAACCTCCAGCTCACCTAAATATTTAGTGCACAATTGTGCGGCAGCAGTTTGTTTTTTGTTTGTGTGTTTGAAGTACTCAGAAGATTAAGGCAATGATGTAATTTGTGAATATTAGGGTACTGTCCATTTCCTATAGCCCCCCTCTGTGTGACAATGGCCTTGCTGATAATCAGGTTTCTGGGGGGAAAAAAAGGAAAGAGAGAAAAGAAAGAAAGAAGAAAGAAAGGAAAGAAAGAAAGAAAGAAAGAAAGAAAGAAAGAAAGAAAGAAAGAAAGAAAGAAAAGAAAGAAAGGAAAGAAAAGAAAGAAAGAAAGAAAGAAAGAAAAAGAAAGAAAGAAAGAAGAAAGAAAGAAAGGAAGAAAGGAAAAGAAAGAAGAAAGAAAGAAAGAAAGAAAGAAAGAAAGAAAGAAAGAAAGAAAGAAAGAAGAAAGAAAAGAAAGGAAAGAAAGAAAGAAGAAAGAAAGAAAGAAAGAAAGAAAGAAAGAAAGAAAGAAAGAAAGAAAGAAAAAGAAAACCTGGATAATTTCATGCTTTTAAAAATGTCCATAAATGGAAGCAATTAGTTTGTTGATGTAAGATCTTCTGGGATGAGGATATAAACCCCAAATATTTAAGACTCATAGCAAAGCTGGAGGTCAGCTGTTTGCTCTGCTCTGACAAGCCTCTGTGTGGCGGGTCACCAGCAGCTGTGAGTCCAATGTGGAAACCAGGAAAAAACACCTAGGTATAGTGCATCTGCTCCTATTTTGTGGATCTTTGCATCTATGTATATTTGGCTAATTAAGTCATAATTATAGTATGTGTGAAGAAGAGTAGGAATACAAGGCTTAGTCTCTTCTTGTTAATCTGTAATTCTCCTGAAACTCTGAAATGTTAAGGGACAGAACCAGTGGGAAAGGTTTAGATGTTCAGTAGACTTTATTTAAAAATTATTGTTTTTTTGAGAGGTACCTGGGTGACTCAGTCAGTTGGGCATCCAACTCTTGGTTTCAGCTCAGGTCATAATCTCAGGGTCCTAGGACTGAACCCTGATTCAGGCTCCATACTGGTGGGGAGTCTGCTTGAGATTCTCTCTCTCCATCTCCTTCTGCCCCTCCCCTTTCCTGCATACACTCTCTCTCTGAAGTAAATAAATCTTTAAAAAAATTTTTTTGAGGGGAGAAACAACAAAAAAAAATTGCTACCTGCACTCTATCTCAAATAAACTTTATATTGATAAAGTCTGTGAATCACAGAGAAATAAAATATACATAGATGTTTATCTGACCCTGGTGCTAGGGGAAGCCTTTATAAGCTTGAAGATCTAAAATAAATGAATTATATATGTGATCAAACATACCTAAGCCCACATACAGACATGGATTAAATCTTATATGTATAAGTCATATACAATTTAGCCTCTAAGCAGAGTCTAAGACAAAGATCCATGTGTGGGCAGTTTATTTGGAAATGTGACCCCAGATGGCATAAGAAGGAATATAGGTCAGTAGAAAAAGTCAATTCAAGGATACCTAATCCAGTTTGCTACCCTCTGTGTGTTGGATTACTCTGTTCCCAGAGATGTTCTGAGAAGACCCCAAATATCCACTTGAAGGTAAGAGGAAAAAGTTCCACTGCCACCAGACCTCCTTTGTCAAAGGTGGCAGTAACCAGAGAGTATTGATTCCTCACATTTCGTGTTGCAGAAATGAGTACCAGTGTGTTCCCCAGGGTTAGGCTACTATGAGGTCAGAGAGAGCCCAAAGCAGGAAGTAAGAGGTTTGAGACAAGGGTTTCAGGTGAACGTTCTCAGGCTGCATCCAAGGGAGGCTGAGTGTAGCCAGCAGGACACTGGCCTCCACAAAAGAAGCTGGAATAGGAGATGAGGCTGGAGACGGAGGTGGTGCACAGAAGTGTGCAATATAAGGAATGAGGAAAGCCATCAGCTATCATTAAATGGCAAGCCAGATTGAAAAAATACTTTCTATTCCTGATGAAGCATGAATAACTTCCTAATCTCTTAAAATACGTAGAAAGAATAAAGTAGGTACAATGTAAAGATGAAGTGGCAAGTTATAAAGGAAGGAAAAATCTGATGCCAAATAAGCAAAATGGCCTCATGCATGAACAATTTTAGAGATGAAATTGTAATATTTAAGATATACGATTTTCACCTATTGGCAATTATTCTTCATTCTTCTCAGTTTTAAGGTGTATTGGAAGAAATGGGCACTTTCATATACGACTGATAATTCTCCAATAGAATATTTTTGAAGAGCGACTTGGCATTATTCACAAATGTGCTAAAATGAGCACATACAGCGGTAATCAAGGAATCATTTTTTTATTATACTTTCAGAACTTAAGCTAAATAAACATATGGATTAATTTGCAGAATAATAAAAAATGGCGAATTAATAAATGAAAAAAGAACCAAACGTAATAATGAGCAAATAAATGAAAACATGCAATATTTCTTTCCCATTAAATTTAAAAATATTATTTATCAATTAAATTGCTGGGATTTTAAAAACTGGCAATGCTAAGTGCTTATAAAGATAAGGTGACTTATCCGCACTGCAGATAAGTTTGTATGTGAAGCTCTGGAAACAATTGGGCATTAGGTACCAAACATCATGGACTCCATTTTAAGGAAATGGTGAGAAATACAAATATTTATGCACAAAAATGTTTGCTTCAGTTTATTTAAATTATCAAATAATCAGAGACGACTAAAAGTGTCTGTTTGAAATACAATTACACACATGAATGTGAAGGATGAAACACTAGAGTTTTCAAGTTAGCAGAAGCATTGTAAGATTTCCCATCATCACTGCTGTAAATTAACATTGGTTGAAAATTTTAGCCCAGAAGAATAAATACCGAAGTAATATAAAATATCAAAAAGACAGGAACAGAGTTATCATGATTGTCAGATGACGTGATCACCGGGGAAATACTGAGAGAGTCTACTAAAGAAGTGTTAAACAGTAAGAGTCCTATGGTCAGTTACAGATCAATGATCAAATTCTGTAGCTTTTCAGTGAACATTTAGAATATATGATGTAAAAAAACTTTCATTTCAACAGCATTCCAAAACATAAGATAGGATTATCACTAAATTTACAAAGCAGATTAAAAAAACCCACAAAATCTGACAAGAGGACAGAAATAAACAGAATATATGGGCAAAAACTTAAAATATGAAGGAGGTAGGAGGAAAGTTTGGGAGGTGATAAGTTTTTGGCCTTGATTGTGGTGCTGGTTTCATGGGTGTGTATTTCAAATTGTCAAGTTGTATATGTTACCTCTGTATATCTTCTTTTTTTTTAATGTCAATCATACCTCAATAAAGTGGTTTTTGTTTTAAAGAAAATAATTTGTGTCTTTTTGAAGAAAAAGAACACTGTTGAAATATCTGGACTCTACCCTCCCTTCCCCTCTTCATCCGCAAGAGGAGAGAGATGATTAACGCAGCAAGTGTTTCTTCCAAATCACCTCCACTGCCCTCTCCCCATCTTGTTCTCCTTTTCTCTCTCCAGTTCTCTGCTCCCCTTATTTTCCCCCTTTACCTGTCCTTTTCCGTTTTTCCTCTTTAGTTTTTCCTTCTTTATGATAGTCCTGAGGTTCAACCCTCAGCTTTTCTCCAGCCCTGTTTCCAAGCCCAGCTTCTCCCCTCCATCCTCCAGTTGATTTGAGATATGCTTACCCTATGCTCAATATTTCTGAATTTAAATTTCTTCTACAATCCCTCAGAGTTATCTGAAACCCCAAGCCAGTCGTGTCACTTCTTTGATCACAGTTCTTCTAGGAGTCCACACTGACTTTAGGATAATATTCAAACCCCCTAGGCTGACAAAATATGGTTATTCATACTCTTGCAATGCTTCTTGCTCCTGCCTCTTTTCTAACTACTCCATGGGAGGCATTTCAAGGCAAGCAAGACAGGTTTCGTTTCTAAAATGTGCTGTACTTTCTTGCCTTGCCAGAGCTTCATGGACATACTCTTTCTTCTGCCTACAGAACTGCAATTCACTTGCTTTTTAACTTGCCTGCTTTCTATCCTCCATGCTTTGCTCAGAATTCACCTCCACTGGGAATCTTCCTGGTCCTCACCAGCGGCTTTGAGGTCTACTTCTAATTCTTTGATTCTCTCCTCCCCTGACTTAGCTCGGTATTGTAATTATCTGTTTGACTGTCTTTATCTTGTGCAGTGACTTTAGGGGAGGTAGCTTAGTTCTATCACTGCGGGGCAAGCCACAATATCTCGTACATAATAAGCACTCAGTATGTGTTAGCTACAGTGGTAAATGAAGGGGAACAAAGAAAGCATATCATAAATCCCACAGGGGGAAAAAAACTCATCCCTTTGGCGTTGATAAGGAAAAATCAGTTTTTGGGTCGAACACGGGGAGGTTGGGCAATGAAGATGAGGATTTAAGATGTGAATTCTTGAAAGGCTGTAGGCCTTGTTTTGAATCATGTGATAATTTCACTGGATCAAAGAGTGGTTTGGCAAGCAGTTGTTAAGGAACACTGAAACTGTGCCAACATTTCTGAGCTGATCTACTCCAGAGTGAATAAATTTTAAGGAACTGTAATTATCATGTGCATTAGCCACCTTTATAATTGGAAAGGTAAAATAGCACAGAAACAGTCCTGTAAATGACAACATTTATGTGCTTAAGGGTTGTCTTTAAAGGCTCAATCTTATGAAGATTTGATCTGCAGGGATGCAAGCCTTTCAAGTGTCTCAGCCTCCAACTTGCATGGTATTCGGAGACAGTCACCCTAGGGCGTGGCTGTGCACAGTTGTATTTTGTTTTGCTCAACTTGAGGCTAGCCAGATTCCTGGGGACTACCAAGTATGGCAACAAAACCAGCAGAACATTTAGATGGTCACTAAACAGCTCACAGTGTCCTGGCAGGAGTGGACTTTCCCCAGTCTGTTTTAAGTTCTTCTTTGGCTTTTTGTCAGAGGAGCCTTGTCTTTCCAAGCACCGTCAGGCCAACAGCCCCCAACTGCTATATAAACAGGCTGTAGAATTAGGCCTGAAGGCAATCTAAACTGTTAGTTGACATAATAAAATTCTAAGCCATAAGACATTTTAAGGATCCTCTCTGTCTTTCCTTGTTGAAAGCAATTTTAATCAATGCTTCTTAATCAGAGAATAATGGTTAAATTGTTTCCATGAGATTTTTAATGGACTTAATCTTTTGCCAACCTTAAACCAGGCTAAAGCCTTCAATGAAGATTGCAAAAGTACCAATTAAAGGTAAAAGCAATGGCAAACAAAAAATTAATGGTCATAATGCAGGCATGGCTTTTCCATAAAGAAATTATTTTTTTCTCTTCAAAATAAACAATTAAATCTTTTCTTTTCATATTATACCTTCCAAACTATACTTGATGTCCGTGTGAAATCAAAGTGATATACTAAATCCTTAAAGTGGTAGAGGTATGGTTTATTTTTGTTGGTACTGTATTTTAAGAGACCAAATGGATATCACAAAATTCCACATGTAACTACATCAAGATAAAAAGACAGTATTTCAAATGGGAATTTTCTCTTTGATTGATGAAAAGGACAAAAGGTGTCTAGAATTAAAATGCAACTTGAAAAATATTAAAAAATATAAAATAATTTCATATTTTGGAAATTGCAAATGTTTATGAAGATGGTATGAATTTCAGTATAGAAGGTTCGATGTGTGAAAAATATACATTGGCAGATATGTATATATATATATGTATGTTTCTTTATATTTTAAAATCTATTTAATTTAGAACTCTGGGCCTCATTTTCCTTTCTCTACTTCCCTTGCAGCTCATCAAGAGCTTTGCAGTTTTTCCTCCATAAGGCCAAGGCACTGGAGAGGTTCCTCTAGGCACTGGTCATTACCAGTCATTCCTCACTGGTTACTGCCGAGTTATCCATGTCCAGGCTACATGTTCCCATCAGGTCCGGAGGCTCTGGAATTACATATCCTACTGGAATCTCTAATGAAGCTTGTTATTGTGCTTTCTGAAGACTAACCACTTGTCTTGTACACTGTCAGAGAGTAGGGCTTGGCTTCTGGTCTTTCATGAAGCACACATACCCAACCCTACTCCCTCACCCTAAATCAATTCTATTCCCTCCTCAACTGCCTAGATGAAAGAAAAAGGGAAAATGGGGGCTAAATACTTGTTCAGAATAAATATCCTGCCACATATATAAAGGGGACCATCTAAAAACAACCTAAATATTTCATCAGTAGAGAATTAATAGTTTATGTCACATCCATATAGTTCATCCAATGCTAGGATTAAAAAGAATGGGGCAAATCTGTATGTTCCAATATAAGAAGATGTCCAAGATAGGTCATTAAATGTACAATGTAACTTGAGAAGTATATAGCACGATCCAGTCTTCATGACAAGTTATAAATGTATATGTATATATGTATACACATACATGTATACATATACATAAATGTGCTTGTAAATGCAGAAAATGTTGGAAAACATTACAAGAAACTTTTTTTTTTAGAAGTATTTTTTTTTAATTTTTTATTTATTTATGATAGTCACAGAGAGAGAGAGAGAAAGGCAAAGACACAGGCAGAGGGAGGAGCAGGCCCCATGCACTGGGAGCCCAATATGGGATTCGATCCCGGGTCTCCAGGATCACGCCCTGGGCCAAAGGCAGGCGCCAAACCACTGCGCCACCCAGGGATCCCTACAAGAAACTTTTAACTGTGATTATTTCTGGACAGTGGGATTGGAGGAGAAATGGAAAGAGGTGGATTTTATTCTACTTAATGAACTACTGACATTTTTTACAAGCGTGTGGTTTTTTTCAGAATTTTATACCTCAGTTTTTAAAAAGGTAGAAATCTGATGATGTGACTCTTTTCCATAATACAATAATTTTTTTTATTTGTTCAATACATCTTTTAATAAACCTAAATATTATGAAGTAATTGGGTTAGCTTTTTTGTTAATGGCATGAGAACATTAAGAAGGATACTTATTCAGAAACTTTAAAGATGTAAAGCAGTATTCTCTTTCAAGTTTCATAAATTAAATAATATTCTGTGCTGAAATCTGCATATATTCTTTCTCTGTTTTAATATTTTCTTATGCTTTAAATAATTTTACTGACTTTAAATGCATTGTGCTATATATTAGGGTCGGAAATGTGAATCACATAATTTTACTGTGATTAAAATAAATGTCTTTATATTGTTTTAAATTGTAATACATAATTCTCAGAGACCCAAATCCCACATGTTCAGAAAAGCTTCCTTTTCTCCCAATCGTCCTTTCCTTTGTTTCTCATTATTTGTTATTTTGGTCTATATATTCAAGAAAGTCTTCCAAGAACAGAATTTTGAATAGTGGAAAGAATATTTGCAGGAATGAAAGGCATAAAGGCATTAAATCAAATGGGGAACATGAGAAACTACCATAGAAATATAAAATGTGGGGTACCTGGGTGGGTCAATTGGCTAAGCATTGACTTCTGCTCAGGTTATGATCCCAGGGTCCTGGGGTCGAACTCCACGTTGGGCTCCCTGCTCAGTGGGGAACTTGCTACTCCCTCTTCCTCTACCCTTCCACTCTGCTCAAATAAATAATTTTTTAAAAAGCATAAGACATAAGAAAGGAATGGCAAAAAAGGAGAGTAGCTGGTTCCTGAAGGTGTTTGTTCTCAAAGATTAATATTTTGATTTTATCATTTATTTATTTGAGAGAAATTAAGAAAGCATAAGCAGGGAGGGGGAGGGGCTGATGGAGAAAGAGAAGCAAGCTCCCCACTGAGCAGCACCCCCCACCCCCACGACATGGGGCTCCATCCCAGGACCCCAGAATCATGACCAGAGCCAACAGCAGACCTCTAACTGACTGAGTTACCAGGAGCCCCATTGATTAACATTTTTAAATAAGATGTTCAGATATGCATTTTTAAAAGATCCTGCTGGATCTTATTGTGGAGAGTGCATTTTAAGGTGATAAGAATGGAAAGTGAGAGATCAGTGAAGAAGTTAGTGACAGTAGCCTTGACAAATAATAATGAAAGCTTGAACTAAGCCAGTGACTGGGTAATAAAAAACCAGGATGTTGAGAGATGTTTATTATTTATGGTTTCACATAAAAACACAAGACATACATTTTATAAACTTGTAGAAATATATTACACAGTAGTTCCATACTACTTTGGAATCACTGAAAGTAGGGAACTAGATTTTAAAAAATCTAGGGGTAGGATTAGATGATGATGGATATGTAAATGAAAGTCTTAGTGTTACTTGACAAAAGTGACAAACCAAGTTCTATCATTATACTGTAAAAAAGTATCCTACTGAATTTATTGTCAGTCAGTTGTGGGACAGATTTCTTGAGCTCTGATTCTAATTGTCTCTTAGATGATTTCTCTAGATTCCTGCCAGCACCCTAATCTCATCCTAACCCAGTCTAAACTCATTATTAACCTCTAACCTCTTTCAACCCTAGTTCCCCTGCCATCTCAGTGTTCTTGGTCACCAGCTTTAAAACTTTGTTTTCACCTTTGCCTTCATTACCAACCATCTACGAATCTACCTCCTCGGTGTTTCTAACCTCTGTCCCAGCCTTCCCACTCTTCTTCAAGTTCAGGATTTTATACTTTTTCACTTGAGTTCTTGAAATAACATGCTCCCCTCTTGCATTCTAACCTCACTTCACCTAACACATCTCCTATACTGCAGCTGGATTCAGTGTCCTGAAATAGTGTTGGTCTTGGCCTTCCCCTTCTTAACATCTGTCAGGGCTAGCAGACATTTCATTTAATGAGATTACTGGGGAAAACTCTGTTATTATCTACCAAACTTGAATATATACATCCTCTATCTCGTCCACTTCAAGACCAGATTTATATCTAACAAAAACGTGTATCTACAGATGCATCAAAAGAGAGGTACAAGAATGTTTATAGCAGCCTTATTCTTAATAGCCAAGCTAGAATCCATCCAGTCTGGACTGGATACATAAATTGTGGATGTCTATGCGATGCAATAGTATACAGCGATGACAAAAGTCGTTTTTATATCAAATTCTGAAACAGACAAGATTAATAACTAGTGTCAGAAATAGAATAGTCATTTATTGTAGCAAGGAGGAAGGAAGTGGTTACTAGGAAAGGGGACAAGAGGGGGACTTCTGGATACCAGAAGTGTAAATCATATGGTGTTTTGTTTTTACTTTGTGAAAATAAAAGTAAACACACACATACACATACACATCCTTCGATGGCTCTCCATTGTCTACTGAATCGTATTCAAACTTCCAAACCTGCAAAGTAGGATTGTAGTCAATGATCTGCTCCAATCTACCTTTTCAATCAATGTAGTCACACTTATTTTCCATGTTCCCTACCACATACCCTTCATACCAGCTACATGGTAGCTGGGGAACCCCTGAAGCACAGCTTCCATCTGTACAGAACTTAGAAGCAAATTACTTCATTAAAAATATCAGAATTGAAATTAGAGATTTCTGCAGCACCTTTATTTCCCAGAAAAATCTGTAGTGGTGTTGGGCCAATTTCTCTACTCATTCTTTTTGTTCTCCAGTTTTCTGACACAGCAGTGAACTACAAACTATTAAGTCTCTACTAGTGATGTAAGGTCCTAACAGATTTAGGCTTGGGCAGGGAACCTGCTGGTACCTGAGTAAGAGATTCCCCAGGAAAGAGGATGCAAGACTGCATGCTGCCAGGGCAAGGAGTCTGACATGGCTGTGGAATGCTCCTGAGGTTGGTGGACAATAATCAAAACCACAATGATCAAAGTATTTTGCCTAAATCTGGGTCAACATTAATATCTGTGAGAATCAGATGTGGCTGCTGAAATTTCTAGGGAGCAATGACTGTAAGTAGTAGTTGCCATGTGCATCTCTGTAGAACAAAGCATTAAGGAGTCACTTGAAGTCACCGAGAGTACCCAGGCCCTAGGGAGAAATAATGAGGGAAAAGCAAATGGGTTCAGGTTTTGGCCAACTGAGCTAAGCTTTAGGGCGGGGCTTCCCTCTGACTGTGCAACCTGGGAGAATCTGGAGCAGAGTCCTAGTTACACAGATTAGGCACCTGTAATGGAGGCTACAGGGATAGAGCACAGCTATATTCTGGAACAGTGCATTTCCAACTTTAGCATGTATAACAATGACTAGGAGAGTTTGTTCGAGCACAGGTTCCCGGGTTCTCTGCCGCCGGGGGATTCTGACTCAGTGTCTGAGGTTGGGCCCGGAATTTGCATATCTAACAAGGTCCCAGGTAAAATGTGGGTTTAGAAAAACTATCAGTCTTGTGGAACAAAACTGATTCTAGTCCCCACTATTGGGGACAGGATAGTCAATATGCTACCAACATTGGTCACACTTACTTCAGGGACTTGGCTGAGCTGAATGCACAGTGAGGACATTGGTTCCTACTGTACAAGGCAGCAAATGCCAGTGAAGAGGACAACTTACGACTCTCCCTAGTTTGTGCAATCGTGTAAGCCCTGCCCTGACTGTCTTCATCTGCTTCCCAGAGCTTGCATGTGAGGTTTTCCTTACTAATAGCTTGCTGGCATTTTTAGGAGGTTTCCTGGAGAATTTTCCTAGACCAGGATTATGTTGCAGACCAGGGATACATTTAGCAATGTCTGAAGATACTTTTGTGGTCCACAGCTAGGTGAGGGAGGTGCGATTGGAGCAAGGTGGATAAAGCTCAAGGAGGCTGCTAAACACCCTACAATATACAGGATGGCTCCCATAACAAACAATTATCTGGCCCAGAATGTTAATAGTGCCAAGATTGAGATCTTCATCTAGAAGTATATCCACTGGATTTAGAATTCCCACTTGGGTTTTATTTCGGGTTACACTTGTATTATGTACATAAATGTTATCCAGCTTATAATAGCAACAAAAACACATTTGTTCTATAAATAAAACCAAAAAGCATTTAAACAAAAGAAAAATACAGAGACAACTAATAAAGGTGATGAAGGAGGGAGAAAACTGTACAGAAGGATCAGGTTAAGGGGAATTCCTTTAGTGGATTTCTAAATAGGAGCTTTTGCAAAAGAGAAGACAGCAAATTCCGTATTTCATTCAGCTTTGCAGAACCTGGCCTACAACGTCTTTGAAAAACACTGGGCTCAACACATTATGATATGAAATGAATAAAAGATGTCAGTCCATCCTCTTTTTTAAGGATTTTTATGCATGAAGATCCTATGCTAGTTTTCTTTTTCCTCTAAACTAATGATGGTCAATTACTTTGCCAGCTAGCAAGCTCTATCTTATTAACTGGAACTCTCTGAACATGGTTAAATCCACAGAGGACCAGATATAGCTCATTGCTGCATTCAATAAGTTTATTTTGTTTATAGTTATTCTAGTTCTTCTCTTGTCAGAGATTAAAAAAAAAAGTTGGTCAGGCTAATTATTTTTAAGCAAAGAACATTTACACATTCTTTAGTATTTACTTAATCAAGCTAAACAGTCTTCCTTTTAACTTTTGTTCTCCACCTTAAATTGAGTAATTGTATTTGTTGGAGACTTCTCTAATCTTTCCAAACTCCTTTTTAAATTCAGACTCTAATGAGAAACAGTACTCTTAAACTCATATTCAATGACTATTTTTTCCACATTTCTTCTGGGCCAGGTTTTGTGCTAGACACTTTCACATTTTTTATTCCTCAGTGAGGTGGGTAAGTTTGGTCATGTTTTACACCTGAAGCCACTAACTTAGTTTCAGGAAACATAACCATGTTCATACAGATTCTAAAGAGCAGCCATAAGATTAGAATTCAGATTTTCTGATTCCAGTGCTAGGAGTCACATGATCAACAATACTGTTTAGAACATTAAAATTACTTTCCAGCTTTTGCACATCAGACCAATGGTAGTAATTCTGCATTGCTATTTGCTAATTAATAATAGAACAACATTAATAACTCATCTGAGGACCAGAAAATAGGTCTCAAAGCCCTGAGAACAGGAGATGCCCAGTCACCATATTGAATGATTTCACATCTAAAGCTTCCAAGGCTATAATGTTATTCACCAAATTAATAGCTTAATTACCCCATCCTCATTTTTAAACTGGTAATATCATATTATCTATGGATATGTAACAAATTACCCCCAAACTTAGTTAAAACAAGATTTATTATCTCATAGTTTCTGTGAATGCCTCTGGCTTAAAGTCTTTCCTGAGGTCACAGGATGTAAGCCAGGGCTGCAGCCCCACCTGAAATATTGTGAGATTTAGTTTCAAACTCATCCATGTGGTTGTTGATAGAATTCAGGTCCTCACAATTTGTTTGGATGAAGGCTTCATTCCCTTGTTGGTAAGAAACATCCATTCCTTGCCACTTGTGCCAACTCTCCATAGGAAAGCTTACATCATGATAGCTGGTTTCTAGCAAAGCAAGTGAGAGAGCTAAAGCAGGTAATGAAGACTGAAGTCAGTCCTTTGGCAACCTAATCATAGAATTCACATCTATATTATTTTCATTAGAAGTTAGTCACTAGGTCCAATGCACACTCAAGGGGAGCAGGTTGCCTCAGGGGTGTAAATACCACAAATAGAAGATTATTAGGGGCCATCTTTATGATTGTCTACCACAAATAACCAGTTTTTGAGTATGTGAAAAAATAGTTTTTTCTGTATTAAATAACTAATTTATCTACTTATTCAACACTATTCATAAGTTAAATACCATTCTTATTATCACAAGGCTTTCAAAGCCATCAGACAGCTAGCCACTCTGGTACAATGGATGAGGTGCTGACTCTAGACTTGAGGAGGTAGAGAACAAGGGAGTTTCCTTGGTCCTAGTTCTATCTAAAGTGAGACTTGAAGGAAAGATATGTAGTAGCCAACACAAAGGGGAATGAGGAAAGTGTTAGAGGAAGATTTTCCAAGCAGAAGGAGAAACATGTACATACAAAGTTTTGGAGATGAAAAAGAACATAGCTTGTTCAGGGGAATACGTTCTTAAACAATTATATCAAGTATTTCTAACAATAACCTTGGAGTTTGTTGTTATTCCTAATGAAGAAGTTTTAAACTGATCAGAAGAATTGTTAAATATCAAGTTTATGATTATTTCTAGTTTATCAAAGTAGTTTTCTAATTTGGTCCTCAAGGATGTATGGGACCTAAGAGCTCATAATTTTTCCTGTCCACATGCACCAACTATATTACCCTCATCCTTAATTTGCTTCTGCTTGAGGTATTATTATCCAGAATACTAGATGCAGAACAGATTTAATAATTATAAATTCAGTCAATCTGATTAACCCACCATAATAAACTGCAAAGTAAGGTATTTTCTCCCTCTCCCTTTCTCGCTCTCTGTGTCTCTGTCTCTGTCTCTCTCTCTCTCTCTCTCACACACACACACACACACACACAAATATCTAATGGGGGAAGAGATTAGATTACTTTGACCCTCTTACTTAGGTCTACTGGTCAAAAGTTAATATTAATATATTTTATGTAATTAATATAAAGTACCCTGATAAGTAGCATAAAAACTTCTTCAGTTAGTATTTTAGAAGGATACCTATTGTATGATCTCCATGTGCATACAATAAACTGATGTAGTATTTTTCAGAAAGGATGTCAGAATAAACATCTACATACAACCTTAGGATAGGGATCTGATTGTTATTAAACCATACACATTAAATTGAATTTTTTACTTTAGTTTTTAAATTTTTGATTATGTAGAAGTTTGAATATATACAAGAGTAAACAGAATAGAATATCCACCATCGAGTCCTAACAACCATTAACCCATGACCAATCTTGCCTCATCCATACCTCTAGCTAACCCGCTCTCAAATTATTTTTGAAGTTTATTCCAGACATCATATGGTTTGATCTAAGAATATTCCAGTATATACCTCTAAAACAGAAGTAATTGTTACTTTTAAAAAACAAAACCATAATAGTGCTTTTGTTCTAAAAAAAAAAACCCTAATAATTTCTTAGTATTATTGAATAGTTCTTTATTTTTAATTTCACTTTATTTTATAGTGACTTAGATAGATGTATAGATAATTGGTAGTTCTCCACTAGGGTGATTTTGGCCTGCAGGGGATATTTGGCAAAGTCTAGAGACTTTTTTTTTTTTTTATAATGGGGGGTGTATATTACTGGCATCTAGTGGGTAGAAGCCAGGTATGCTGCTAAACACACAGATCAGTACCTCATAATAAAGAATTATCTATTTATCTATTCTCAATTGTATATAGTTCCACTTGGCAACATAGATAGATAGATAGATAGATAGATAGATAGATAGATAGACAGATAGATAAGTGGATAGATATGAATAGCTGGTAAAAGTTTATAAAGGAGAGAGATACAAAATATTCACACTATAAGGTCATTTTAGTAATCACACAAAGGGCAAAATAGATCTAAAATTGAAAAGACAATTCAGAGTATGTAATTATTCCAATCAAAATGTTCCTTAAATCTGATGAAATTTTGTGATTTTTTTAAAAGAATGGAGAATAGTAGTATCAATGGAACATCTGTTGCAGATGTGGATAAAGAAGTTCAGGAAAGTACTAATTTCTTACATGGGCAGCAGAGTCAAAGGAAGCAATGAACAAAATGCTTAGTAAATACAGGTAGAATATATATTGTGCAGCACCTGAAAAACCTGGCAAAAATTATTTTGAATGTGCTAAACAATGATTTGTCAGAAATGGCTTTTTTCATGCAAAATCATGCTACAAATGTTCATGATTGTGACATATTTTTAAGATGAAAATTGATAGTAGTTACTTTAATGCAGAGAGAGCTATGCTCATTATTCTCCACACAGAACCCCTGGCAATAATTTACCTAGCAGAGCAGCAGTTCACACAGATCAAAGCTGCATTATTTAAGTGTGTCCAGGGGGCAGATTTTAGCTCCGTATGCCTTTACTTTAAAGGAAAAAAAAATATTGGTTTTCTTCTTGAGAAACTAAAAATGTTTAATAGGTAGCTTCATGCAAGTCCCACAAAACTCACATGAATTCCTCCTATTATCTGGGACAAAACCACTCCCTACCCTAAATACTCTAAAATCTGAGGGGGAGTACAGAACAACTGTGGGAATGTAGATCTCTTTAAATGAACAGCAGTGTATTTTCATTTAAATTAAACCCGAATGTGAACTAGATTCAGGAAAGGAAATGGCAGAGAGGGAGATAGTCTGGAGTTGCTATATAGAATGTGCCTGGCTGCTTTAGCTCCCAGACAACTGATGAAGCACAACTCTGAAATTTCAGGCAATTTGTATACCAAGCTCCTCCTTTTCTGTAGTCTTCTCTTCCATTGGTAAAATTCTTTTTGCAGGGTCATGTAGGGATCCCACCCCTTCTCTGTGTTTTCACTCTGAAGCTCTATACAACTTTACACCTGAATGAACGCCAAACCTCCCTGGATATATAAAGGGAAGCTTGAGGAGGAATTTCACAGTTACAGTGCAGAAGCAGAAGGAAAGGAATTAACCAGCTCTCCAGCCAAGCAAATCCTCTCTTCACCATGCTTCCTCCTGCCATTCATTTCTATCTCATTCCCCTTGCATGCATCCTAATGAAAAGCTGTTTGGCTTTTAAAAATGATGCCACAGAAATCCTTTATTCACATGTGGTTAAACCTGTTCCAGCACACCCCAGCAGCAACAGCACGATGAATCAAGCCAGAAATGGAGGCAGGCATTTCAGTAACACTGGACTGGATCGGAACAGTAAGTGTGTTTTACTTGCCTGGATTTTGTTTTTTTCTTTTTTGGTAGCATTAGCTCACATTCCTATAGAATTGTTTCACTGCTAACTAACCTGAACCATGTATATTTTGCTGAACAATCTGGGAGTAATCTGCTGCATGTGTAGATTGGCATTCTTCCCTACAAAGTTAATGTAACTAAAACAGTGATTTGATAATGCAAGCATGGACGTAAGTTCTATCAAACACCCCAGAAAGAAAATGTTTCTAGGAATTAAACTGTTGCTTTTTTAAAATCGTGCAAAATGAGAATTTTTAAAAAAAGTGTTGTTCTAAATAGTTTAAATTCAGGTTGTTGTCTGTATTTCAGGGCATGTACAATTGTGGTAAAATGTATAAACATAACTAACCAAAGTACATATAGAAAATCACAAGCTTTCTGAGGGAAAAAATGGCTCACACAGATTTCTAAAATATGTCTAGTGAAATAGTTGAGAGTTTTGATGATGATCGATGTACAAGAGAGATATAACTAAAAATACTGGAGAATCATATTTATCTGAGATAATTACTTATTGATCAGATTGAAATTTGGGTCACTGTATATTTCTGTGAAAGACTGGGGAAACTTTTATAACGTTAGAGACTTAATAACAATACAATAATATTTTGTACAGGGAGTATTTGTTTTCTTTTCTGTTTCCTCAACTGACACACTAATGGACCACTAGTTAGAAGGATTCAAATTTCTTCTAACTTTTGCTTCACTTCCTTTCTTCAAGAAAAGTTCACATGCTAACAATCAGGTTTTAAGAGAGACACAGAAGCAGTGGACAGGAAATCTTACACACATCTTTTGCTCTACCTCAACTCCATTCAACTGTTAAAAGTAGCTTTGACCCTTAAAAAGTCACATCAAATATGACTATTAATGTCTTTCTAAGAAAACCAAGGTGTTTTCACTTTCATGGAGATAGTTGTTTTTATGTACACAGGAAGTATCTGATTATTGTTAGATTACTGAGCGATGTGGTGGGTATTCATTGTCAGTGAGCTGTCACTGCAAAAATGCCGAATCTCCACGTATATGGGAACAAAAAGCTAGGCAGTCAAAATCATCTCTGGGTGTTTCCAGGTGCATTCCTCGGGCAGATGCAGGAAGGTAAGCTGGGATCAGAGTCAGAGAAGCAGAGCATATTGATCAGCCACCTAGTTTACTCTTTCATTTTACTCTTGCACTATATACGGATGTATGTGTACCTACAAAAATTGTTTTACAACTACTACATCCCTTTAGGCTATACCTCTCACCTCGGGAGTACTGAGACAGAGAGAAAGTACAACTCCTAATTCAGTATTTACCTCAAATTAGCTTTTGGTGTTATTCCACTTCAGTGCAAGCCTACTTCAGTGTTCCTTATGATTTTTATCTTTTGAATTTCAGCAGTCTGTACTTATAAACATTTTTTTCCCTGGTTAACAAGCTTTGATTTCTTTTCAAGTTTGTTATAGGCAATTCTCCTCGAGTTTAGATAACAAAGCAATGGAAAAGAAAACTCAAATATTTCAAGATTAATTTTTGCTTAAATTACATAAGGCACGTAACAAGAAACAGCCAATTAGAGAACATACTTACCAAATTCAAATAACTAAACAAAAAGTTTGCCATGACCAATGTTCAGGAAACGAACACCATGGTTCCTTTTGCAGTTGTAAATCAGACATGTTAGGCATTTTTCTGCCATTAAATTCATGGAAATGTAGCCAAGTTGTTATGGCAACCATACGTTCCTGATTTGGGGGCTTTTATATTCTTCAAATTTTGAGTTGTAGTGACATTTTGCATTTCAAACATTTTAATATTTGTTTTTAAAAGATAGCTTGGGAATTTATGTTTAAAATGTAGTTATTAAGTTTGATATGCAAAATGTCAGACTTTGTACACATATGTAAGTATGACTCTCTGCAGCTGAATTTTTAATTGAAACAAAATATCACAGAGAGCATATGCATCGTACACAATATTTAAATACTTTCCACATTTTCCCAGTAGATTTTTTTTTAAAAAAACCTAATTAAAAGCACTTGCAGATACTGACATGACCTGTAAGAAAAAGAACATTAAAGTATACTCTTGTTTAGCTTACTGAAGAATGAATATTTTACACAAATGTAACAGCTTCTTAATCCTTATTGGGGAGAAAGTCTAAAAAAATGGGATTTTTAAATACTTTAGGAAGTACTTAGCTAATGTTACCCATGAAAACAAAAACCAGGCCTAGTTTATCTTGTTTCAAAAACTGTATAACCATGTAAACTGTTAATTTTTATAAAAGTATCTCTATAACCATCCAGGCAGATTTTTGCATTGTGAAAATAAAATAGGTATTCACTTTCTGTTTACCAGTTGGCTATCATTTGGATACAATTTTTGTCACTGCAAATTACTTTTTATTTTTATTTTTATTTTTTTTTGCTTCTTGTCTTTAATGAACATTCTCTTCTGTTTCCTGCAGCTCGAGTTCAAGTGGGTTGCCGGGAACTGCGTTCCACCAAGTACATCTCTGATGGCCAGTGCACCAGCATCAGCCCTCTGAAAGAGCTGGTGTGTGCTGGCGAGTGCTTGCCCCTGCCGGTGCTCCCCAACTGGATTGGAGGAGGCTATGGAACAAAGTACTGGAGCCGGAGGAGCTCCCAGGAATGGAGGTGTGTCAATGACAAAACACGTACCCAGAGAATCCAGCTGCAGTGCCAAGACGGCAGCACGCGCACCTACAAAATCACAGTGGTCACTGCCTGCAAGTGCAAGAGGTACACTCGCCAGCACAACGAGTCCAGTCATAACTTTGAGAGCATGTCGCCTGCCAAGCCAGCCCAGCATCCCAGAGAGCGGAAAAGAGCCAGCAAATCCAGCAAGCACAGCCTGAGTTAGAACCCAGACTCTCAAAACCAGACTGACTAGTAACCATCTGCTTTACAGATTTGATTGCTTGGAAGACTCGAGCCTGCCATTGCTATTTTGTTACTTGAAAATATATGCTTTCTGCTTTGATCAAACCCACCAAGCTGTCCTAAGTATCAGGACCTTCTTTGGGAAAGTTTTTCCTTTTTAAGGTTTTCAAGATGTATGCATATCCATGAGTGCAATTTGCATTTAAATTCCATGCAACCTATACTTTTAATTCCCCACGGTTCTCCAAAGACTGGTGATACTATATACATCACTGAATCCTTACTTTTTAAAACAGAAAAAGGCTTCTTGGTTACCCTCCACTCCCCAGCCCATCCCCTACTCCCATCTCCAACAGAACTCTTCAAAATTAAAAAGTCAAAAAAAAAAAAAATAGTTGCCATGAATCTTCACAGTAACACTTCAGAAAGGTGCTTTACTTTATTTTATTTTATTTTATTTGTAATCTTCGTGGGAACAGTTCAACAGCCATGAGTGATTTCCTTTGAAAGAGGGCGAGATATTGTGACATTTCACTTCAAAAATAAGCCCTGTAGCTTTTTACAGTCTCATAGTATGAAATTATACCCTGCATGCTGACCCTTGCTTAGAGTGGAATGCCAGAAATGCATGGCAGCAACTAATAAGTAAAACTGATGAACTATTTATTTGTCAATGTTATTATTTAATGAGCTTTCACATGTGATTTTTTTCAAACTGTTAATTTTTTTACGTTTTGAAGCTTTTCCATGTACCTAAATATTTTCCTGTATAATTTGTGGTTGATCTAGAAATATGAGAATACATGTTGTAGATATGTAAAATAAATATTTTAGTCTCCTTATTGCATATATGTTTCATCATGAACTTTATAGTATGGATCTTTTAAAATCAATAAGATGCTTTGTAAAGGTGAAATATGTAATACTTTTTTGTTTCATCTGTGCAATCAGAAGGTGATTTAACCTTCAAATCCATCAGTTTCTTTTAACGAAAATAAACACTGCTAAAAGTTATTGTCCTTGCCTTTAACATGTATGGAAAAGGTACGTGTTTACAAAAATTAGAATGTATGGTGCAGGGTAATTGATTTTTCTTGATGAGGCGCATTTAAGTTTTGACAGAAAGTTCTGCAGTAAGAGAGGAGAGAGAGGAAGAGGACAATCTTTTCAGTAAAGGGATGATTTAAAAAGTTAGGTGGCAGGGATCTCTGGGTGGCTCAGTGGGTTTGGCGCCTGCCTTTGGCACAGGGCGCGATCCTGGAGTCCCGGGATCAAGTCCCGCGTCGGGGTCCGGCGTGGAGCCTGCTTCTCCCTCTGCCTGTGTCTCTGCCTCTCTCTCTTTCTCTCTATATATGTCTATCATGAATAAATAAATAAATCTTAAAAAAAAAGTTAGGTGGCCACCCAGCAGTGAGTTGGACTATCATATTTATATACACCCAGATGCCAAGTCCACTGCCCCTTACAATCATCTAGAGGAGATAGTATAAGACCTAATGTCCAAATTACATCAGAATTTCTGATGATGACAGAAATCAGGTATCAGCAGTTTTTAAGGTTTTCTGGGTGATTCCAACATACAGCTATATTTGAGAAAGGAATTGTGAAAAAGTCACTACCTTATGTTGGGGGAATTTTGAATACTATTGCATGGACCCTAAAACAACAAATAAAACAAAATAAAAACAACAAAAAGCAAAAATAATTTTTCAGTGTTTTCAAGTCTGACATGTTATAATATTAAGCAACATAATCACAGTCTTGAACCAAACAATGCAGTTATATGACTGATGGCCAATTCAATCAAATGATTGATCCCATAATTCCAAATGAGAACCAAAGGGGCTTGGTTATGTACTGATCAGATCTGGATTTTCCCTTTTGGGTTCTGATCATGAAGGGGTCCTTAGTACTCTTCTGTAGCAGAGTGTCCTCTTTGCAATTGCAAGTTTAAAAGTCACATGTATTTTACACATGGCACAGTAAGTTAAATAAGGACATTAGTATTGTCCCTTTCCTATGAGAGGTAGGAGAATCTCAACACATATAAAGACAAAAAAAAAAAAACAAACCTCTAGATCTTATAATAATGCTATTGTACTATTAGATAAAGTAATACTTCCTAGTCTATTGACTTATCTTCCAGTTTTACTAACTAGATCTTAAACTTTTTCATATTATATCATCACATCAATATTTGAGACATTCATAATAATTATATCATAGGTGAATATACCAAAAATATATTGTTTCATTTGTCTTTTTCAGTTGCTTATCATTGCTCAATATGAGATATTGACACATCGGCTATTTCTTCCATCTCAACTAGATAGCACCTTTATTAGATGGCCTTAGAGTTAATCTCAAAAATTAGTGTGTTCCAAGATCTGAGGCATAAAAAGGACTTAACCTGACAATAGCTTTTCACAATCAAGAAGACTATGTTGTTGCCTTTTAATAAGAAAACATTGAAACAAAAGTTATGGTGAAAAAAAAATGCTAAAATCATCACTGATTTGATTGCTAATCATGAATTAGTAAATGAATGTACCAAAAAAATAAAATGAAATAAAAGATTATATGTAAGTCTTCCCTAGTATCTGCTAAATCAAGAATTGGATCTATTTCTCATGGTCACATTCAATTAATTGATCAGTCTCTGGCCTTGTTACATTGATGATGTATTCATTGCATGGTATTTGACATCAAATGACAGGAGAAGGTCAGCAATCAATAAGGGCCTAGAATACAATCAGGCTTCCAGAGAAGTGCAAATTAAAAGCCAACAGAAAGAGTAGCTTTACAGTTATTATTTAAAAATGCTAAAAAACACTTGGATCTGAATTACTGATTATATTTCAGGGTGTTTTTTTTTTCTCACATATTCCCATCTGATTAAACTCTGCATAATTGTCTTCTCACCTTAGTAGCTATCATTTCAAATGGTGAATTGTGATAATTTTAGAGTCTGACCTCTAGTTCACATTCATAATATCTATCCATAAAGGATTTGTTTATCAAATTTATTTTTGTCACTATGAATAAAGGACTTTTTTTTTTTTTTTTTTTAAGATTTTCTTTATTTATTCACGAGAGACACAGAAAGAGACAGGCAGGGATCCCTGGGTGGCGCAGCGGTTTGGCGCCTGCCTTTGGCCCAGGGCGCGATCCTGGAGACCCGGGATCGAATCCCACGTCGGGCTCCCGGTGCATGGAGCCTGCTTCTTCCCTTGCCTGTGTCTCTGCCTCTCTCTCTTTCTCTCTGTATGACTATCATAAAACAAAAAAAACAAAAACAAAAACAAAAACAAATTTAGAAAGAGACAGGCAGAGACTTTAGGCAGAGGGAGAAGCAGGCTCCATGCAGGGAGCACAATGTGAAACTCTATCCCAGAACTCCAGGATCACACCCTGGGCGGAAGGCAGATGCTCAACTGCTGAGCCACACCCAGGCGTCCCATAAAGGACTTTTTCAAGAGGCTCAATACATAGAAGGTCAGTATTAATATTGATATTTATACATACATTAGATATATAGATAGATGAGTATATCAATAACAAGAATGAGAGAAAAATTACTAGCACATATAAAAATAAATAATACATATAGTTTGTGAGATCCAAGTTAAACATGGACATACACAGAGCCTTTGGGAATAACTAGTTGCATAAAGAATAATATTTTAACCAAAAATCATTTGTATTTATTCATGTTAGTTACAAATAACTGCTCCTTAGCCATGTTTATTTTACTGTGTATTTTTTGAAAAGCAAGAAAATAAAAAAAGACTGACTCTTAATCTACTCCAGCTCAGTATCATATTAGTAAGGTTTTACTAGGAGATCTTGCTGTATCATTGACTCTATCTGCTACTAGAATTGTTATATTTTAATTATGTAACCTGATATGTCCATTTAGTGTGATATTTACTTTATTTTTTAAGATATTTTTATTGGATATAGAAATCTGGGTTCATCAATCCCCCCCCCCCAGAACTTTATTTATTTATTAGCGTCTACACCCAGCGTGGGACCTGATGCAGGGGGCTTGAACTCACACCTATAAGATGGAGACCTGAACTGAGATCAGGGGTTTTCACTTAACTGAGTGAGCCACCCGGGCATCCCAATATCTACTTTAATAGGTACTGAATAGAATGGTTATACTAGGCAGTTATGGTGGAAAGAATAGTACTTAGTCAAAGCAAAATCAGGAAGCTTCCAAACAACTGAATAAAATTGAAGTCCTTGACCATTTAAATTTAATATGTGAAATATCCTTTTTTTTGCAATCCCCATGAAATTCAGGTATCAAAATCAAATTCATTATAGTTGGAATTAAAGCATTTGGATTTGATGTAACTCTTGAAAATGTGTTTTAGCACTGAAGTGGCAACTCACTGCATATCTTAAATTCAGCAGTTGTATGCTTCCTCTAGTCATACAGTTTTAATAAAAACCGAAATGCATGGAAACTCTTTGATAAAATTCTGTAGACACCCAGAAGGAATTTAGTGGGAAAATGATTTAGGACCCTCAGTGGTAGAGTACATTCTCTTGTTAGAATGTTTCCTTCCCTCAAGGGCAGACAGAGGTGACTTCCATCTTGTTCTTATTGGAACTTATTAAAATACAGCTCTGTGTTGAATTAAATGAGTATATGTTTGTGAACTAAATAGATATTTGGCCATTATTGTTACATCCGCGGAGAGACCTTCTAGAATAGATATCCCAAAAGATGTTCTTGTCAGTGTCATTTTCAATTCCATTGGTTTATCTAGTAATCTTGACTCTAGCTAATGATGCATTTGGTACCCTAGCCTGCATATTTTGCAAATTGTCTAGAAGGGCCACAGGGTAGCAACTACTACAAAAATCCCAATGGGAAGATGTTTTAGCTTCCAGGTTCAAGAACTGATTAAAATGAATGCTAAACTGACTGCATAATTATTTCTAGTGCAAATTAGACTGAGTGATAGTTTATCATCTGCATTGGCAGACCTGCTGAAGGATTTATTTTCCCTTACAAATAGAGAATGAAGCAGTTTGGGAGATTTATGAAGGAAACTAAATGTTTTCCTTTGAATTTTACTAACTGCACACTAAGGATTACCTTGTATTATTGATTTCATTTTTTAGCTATGGGATTAGGCCTTTGAATCTGAGAGAGTGTGTCTAAATTGAATGACACTTTTAGTGATACCAATATACTTAGCCAAAGTTCATTATTACTAAAACTTGTCAAGGATTTGATAGGCTTAAAGACGTTTTTCTATTAAAATGTAAATATCACTTTTTTCAGTAGGAATAAGTGTCTTTTTTGGAGAATTTGTTATTAAATTCATATAAATCTAAAAATCTTTTACATTACTATCTTGGTGAATTTTCCCACAAAGATCATTTGAGTCCTTATATTCATTGAGGTATTAACCTAAATTTGGCACTGAAATACAGACTATATCACAGAACCTAAGAGTCTAGTAACCAGGACTTTTTACCAATCTATTGCAATATTTTATTAGCACTATATATTGATATGTTTGACCCTTGAACAACATGAGTTGGAACTGTGCAGGTCCTATAATACATGGATTTTTTATGGTATACCATAAATGTATTGTAGATGCATTTTCTTTTATGATTTTCTCAAGCTTGCTTTATTGTAAAAATACAGTATATAATATATATATACATATATATACAATGTGTGTTAACTACTTATTTATCAGTAAGGTTTCTAGTCAACAGTAGAATATTAGTAGTTGAGTTTTGGAGGAGTCAAAGTTATACATAAATTTTTGACTGCAAGAGGTTGATACCCCTAACCCTCATGTTGTTCAAGAGTCAACTGTGACTGACAATTTTTACTAACTGGAGCTTTCTATATATATATTTTTGCTTTGTTTGCTCTTACTTCTCATTTGTTTTTTTTTTTAATTCTTCAAATTTGGAGAGTTTAAAAAAAACTGTTTCTTGCTATATATTTCCTTATTTTTTTTAATTCTTCAAATTTAGAGAGTTTTTAAAAAAAAACCCTCTTTCTTGCTATATATTTCCTTATTGTAAAGATAAAAATTGCCAGATGCATTTAATAATCTAATGAAAGTTTGCCATTTTGCCTGTTTGATACTATCCTTCCTAAGAATTGATTAATTTTGTCCACTTTCTGTACTAATTAAGAAGAGTTTTACATTGAATCTGTGACTTAGTTTGGCATTTAAAAAAGTAATAAACAATAAAGTTTTCAATATAACTTATTTACAATTTTTTATGTGGTCATATTACACAAGCAGCCCAAGACATGTGAACTTGTTTTTTTTAAATTCCAGTTAGTTAACATACAGTGTAATATTGATTTCATGTATACAATATAGTGATTTGATACTTCCATACAACCAACACCAGGTGCTCATCACAAGTGAGTACCTTAACCCCCATCACCTGTTTAACCCTTCCCTTCAGCCACCTCTATTCTGGTAACCATCAGTTTGTTCTCCATAGTGAAGTGTCTGTTTCTTGGTTTGCCTCTCTTTCTCTTTGTTGTTATTTGTTTTATTTCATAAATTCCACATATAAGTGAAATCATATGGTATTTGCCTTTCGCAGATGGGTGTATTTTGCTTAGCATAATAGTCTCCAGCTCTAACCATGTCATTGCAAATGGCAAAGTTTCATTCTTCTTTATGGCTGAGTAATATTCAGTGTGTGTGTGTATGTGTGTGTGTGTACCATATCTTCTTTATCTCTTCATCAGTTGATGGACACTTGGGCCATTTCCATAATTTGGCTATTATAGATAATGCTGCTATAAACATTGGGATGCATATGTCCCTTTGAATTAGTATTTTTGTATTCTTTGGGTAAATACCTGGTAGTGCAATTGCTGGATCATAGAGTAGTTCTATTTTTAACTTTTTGAAGAAACTCCATACTGTTTTCCAGAATAGCTGCACTAGTGTGCAATCCCACCAACAGTGCAAGAGGGTTCCCCTTTCTCGATATCCTCGCCAACACCTGTTGTTTCTTGTATTGTTGATTTTAGCCATTCTGGCAGGTGTGAGGATTACATTCATTGTAGTTTTGATTTCTATTTCCCTGATGATGAGTGATGCTGAACCTCTTTTCATGTGTCTCTTGGTCATCTGTAGTCTTCTTTGGAAAAATATCTATTCATGTATTTTGCCCATTTTAAAATTGGATTATTCATTGTTTGAGTGTTGAGTTTTACAATTTCTTTATGTATTCTGGACACTAACCCTTTATCAGATATATCATTTGCAAATATCTTCTCCCATCCCATAGGTTGACTTTTAGTTTTCCTGATTGTTTCCATCACTGTGCAGAACATTTTATTTTGATGATGTCCCAATAGTTTATTTTTGCTTTTGTTTCCCTTGCCTCAGGCAACATATCTAGAAAGAAGTTGCTGCGGTCAATGTCAAAGAGGTTACTGCTGGCATTCTCTTCCAGGACTTTGATGGCTTCCCGTCTCACATTTAGGCCTTTCATCCATTTTGAATTTATATTTGTATATGATGTAAGAAGATCCAGTTTCAGTTTCATTCTTTTACATGTAGCTGTCCAGTTTTCCTAACACCATTCATTAAAGAGATGGTCTGTTTCCATCCAAATGAATATTCTTTCCTGCTTTGTCATGATTAATTGACTATATAGTTGTGACTTCATTTCTGGGTTTTCTATTCTGTTCCGGTGATCTATGTGTCTATTTTTGTGCCAGTACCATACTATTTTGATCAATACAGCTCTGTAATATAACTTGACATTGGGATATGTGATGCCTCCAGTTTTGCTTTACTTTGTCATGTGAAATGTGAACCTATAGACAGAAGACCTGGGATATAGTTTAGACTATGCTGCTGCTAATTGGTTGGGTGAAATTATACTTGTGTCTTAATGTTTCTATGGCTCTATTACTTCAACTGTAAAATAAGGGAGGTGAATTAGATATGTCTAAAATGCCTTCCAGCCTAAAATATAGGAAATATTTTGTTAGCCCAAACAATTTATCCATATTTCCAATCACACTGACACCCACAAAAGCAGTTTGACTAATGCTACTTTCCGGTTCTGATGATATTTCTAGTTCACTCAATTGTGAAATTTCAAAATAAGATTTTGGTCAGACTTGTAATGGATTTGACATATTCCATCATAATCAATACCTTGTTGATGGAGGCAGTATAAGATGAAATTGGAGACTTAGCTCCAGGAGGGCTGAGACAATATAGCCTGTTACTGGGCATTTCCTGTATTTTGTTAAGCTTGAGCAAGCACCAGGGACATATTAAGGACAAGGGAAAAGATGAGGCAACTTTGCACAAAAGGTATTAGAAATTTGCTCTTCAAAAAACACTATTGCTACTCTATTGCCTACTCATTTCTAGAGGAAAAAAATAAGAGAAAGTGGCTATAATCCATACAGAGAATTGGATTTTATTGTAAAATAATGATGTTATATTCTTGCTGACAGTTTCCATTCTGAAAACCTTAATATGAATACATATTGTGTTGTAAGTAGGATAATGATATTTCTGATCAAAATATTTTGTGATATTTGGCTTCATTAATCTATTATTATCATTTTTAATCTAGTATTTATTGAAAATCTAGTCTGTCTTTTAGGTTCAAAGAACACATTGGTGAACAAATGGCAATCTAATTAAGAAAATAACAAGTGCTCTAATGCAAAATGTAAAAGTAATTACGTATAATCTCATTCTGAGCAAGATTAATAGGGCAACATTGCTATGATCCATTACTTAAATTGCACTATCTGGACTTAAAACAGAAATAATATATTTAAGAAGAGAATGCTCACATTGTCATAAACATTTGACATAGACTATAGCAAACACTAAAAGTATACTGGAAAAAAGTTTTTTCCTTTTAATTGTTAGATCTGTCAAATAGGGCCAAAGCCTTTATTTTTGAGCAGATACAATCTTAGCACTAACTTCCTGAAAAGAACTTATCTTCTCGTATAAGGTTGCTATAAATTTTATTGAAATTTTTCTTTTTAATTTAGATATTTTTATAAGTTGCTTTTTCTAGACCATCTTTTACTCAACATTGATATTGAATATCAAAATTCCTGTTTCCTAATTGTTTCCATATATTAATTAGGAGCCATTTTCTTGCTGATGATAGCACGAGTAAAGGCAATCGCTCTAGACAATTCTAGCAAACAAAATATTTAGATATTTGTTCATCGAGGACACCAAATATTGCTCGTATCCAACATTTACAGAGAAATTTTAAAATAATTGCAAACTTTAGAAATAATGTCATTGCTATCAATTTTCTCAGGAGAGGAGTAGCATGATGATCTGCCTGGCTGAGTATGGTAAACTCTCAGTAAAGCGATCTCCAAAAATATAGAGATTTTCATGGATTACAGCAGATGATTGCAGTGATATAATGCTACTCATACTGATATTGCATAACTTAAGCTGGTTCTCAGTCATTAACATATGTTCAAGGGTAATAATTTTTTTAAAGATTTGAATTGCATTTGTATAAATGTACATTATATCCCATCCCTCAATCCATAAAATGGGGTAAAGAAATCCAAGAGAATGCCTCCAGCAGATGTTGGAACTGGAACAAGGCTCTTTTTTGATCCTTGTGTTCTTTTGGAGTTAAGACATTTATGATTCAGTAATATTATTAAACTGAAACAGGTGTCCTTTCTGGACATTCTGGGTTAAGAATTTTCTATTGTGTTTTATTGTCCCTTTTATTACCAGTAGTCATGATAAGTACATTCAATGGGAAGATGACCACAATGCCAGAACAGCTGTATGTGGAGCTGGAATGAAGAGCTGGAAAATGCTGATGACAGGGGAAAAAGGCTTGTAAGGACACACAATCAACACCATAGCATAGCTTTGGAATGAGTTCTGAAAAGCCACAGTCTCTCAGGACTGCTGCCCAGAATAGGAACCTTCAGACACTGTTCAATTTCAAGGCCATCAGAAGACCTGCTGCTCTTCTCTCCTGGTAAAAACAACAGACAAACAAAAGTCTCTCTCTGGCTCTTTTGTAACTACTGATACCCAATATTCTAATAGAAGATCATTTCCATTTTCTAACATTTTTGATCCTTCTCAAATACAAACATCTCTGGAGGAGAAAATACATCAAGGGAAGGTTTGCAAAGTCAAAGGACTAGTAGGTTGGGAGTAAGACAAGGGACAATGATGAGGATGTTAGAAAAAAGGCCTTGCATAACAGCACTCTGACATACAGTAACAAAATTCCACCACAAGTCCAAATGCTTTATATGAACTTCCTTAATTTTTAAATATTAACAGTAGACTGACTTAAAAAGAAATCCTATACCTGCCAAACTATGCATGCTGGTCTTCTTGTTAGGTTTAAGTTTTTAAAGCTGCTTAAAATCAGTTTAAACTGGTCTGTGGGCCACAAGGGGCTACTTAAATGATCTCTTAGTTCAGAGTTAGGAGACTTTAATTCCAATCTCAAGTCTACTATTTCTGAATGGCTTTAGAAAATTCAGCTAAGTTATATACTTCTTGAGATCTGAGTTGACATCTCTGTATTAGTTAGCTTCCCAAAAGAAAACAGACAACACACTCAGAATCAGTTCAGGAGGATTTATTTACAAGGAGACTAATTGTAAAAGTCTGGGTGGGATGGAAGAAAAGCACAAGGCATAGTGGAGGAGCACAAAGCCAGCAATAGCAAAGCTGTCACAACCCCAGATGCTAAGAAAAGAGGGAAGAAGGATGAGGCTATTGGACTCGGGTAGGTGAGAGCACACACTCAGAGGAATAGTGGGCTATGGTCAATCTGAGGAGTCAGACAATCCTGCAAATCTAGGAAGTCAGGAAAATAATACTTTTATCACTGCCCTGGCTCTCTAGATTTGCAGGATCCTCTGACTGACTTCCTTTTTCCGACTGATCCCTTGCCAGGGCTCTCCGTTGGCAGTCCCCATTGGAAGCCATGGGCTTGGGAGTGGTGAATGTCATCCATATAGATTTACCTTGGGGCAGAGGGCAGGGTGAAGGGTAGAGGGTGGATATGCAGAGCAAAACATAAGCTGCCTTGCACAATCTCCTCCGGCATACTTTTCTTTACAACATCTGTTACATGTACTACATGAAGTAGGCAATGAATTGTTACAGAATCTTTCTTTGTTGGGGCACCTGGGTGGCTCAATCTAAGCATTTGACTCTGGATTTCAGCTCAGGTCATGATCTCAGGATTGTGAGATCGAGCCCTGTGTAAGCCTCCATGCTGGGTGTGGAGCCTGCATAAGATTCTCTTTCTCCCTCTACCTCTCTCTCTCTCTTTCTCTCTCTCTCCTCTAAAAAAAAACCCCAAAAAACAAAACAAAACAAAACAAAACCTTTCATTGTTTTTTATTTCTAGAATGTAGGTACTAAGATGCTCTCCAAGGTCCCTTCCACCATTAATCTTCCCATTTCATTATTTTATACTTGAGAATCTGAAACAGACATTTGGGAGAAATTCTGAGAGTTTTAGATACCCTTGCTTAAGGTTAGATATCATGTAATTCAAGAAACTCATCAACCTAGTAAAGCCAAAAAGACATAAAATCTGAGATAATTTTTTGAACAATATCTCATGTAGCACATGAAAAACTGGGGGAAAAAAAAAAAGAAAAACTGGGGCATATTTACTGTAGACTCCTACAGCTTCTGAGACATTTTCACATATTTACATTCTATGAGTAGAGTTGGGAGTAGGAGTTAGGTGTTTGTTTTTGCTATTAGTGTTAGATATTTTAATAACAACCAAGTCATGAAGACATGCAGTCATAGGTGAATGATTATCTATTTGAGAGTTTATTTCATGAAAGCCATTCAAATTCTAAAATAGTCTATTAGTTGGGAAAAATAAAGAAGCCATCTATTCCATAAATCTCTTATGAATTAACTGAGAACGACTCACCAAATATGATAATGCTCACCAAACGGCATTATCTAGAATACAAATATATACTATGTGAAGCCTGTTCCACAACCTTAGAAAATAAAGCATTTGAATCTGCCAGCATTTAAGCTTGGAAGCTACTGTGTTCTATAATGAGAAGGAACTTCAGAACTAAAACCATAAGGTGAAGATCTATGGATTAAAAGGGTGGCTACATTACTCCTGCATGATTTCAAAATGTGTAACCCTTACCCATTCACATTGTCCTCTCAAGCACTCATCAGTGTAACTCATGAACTACACAAACTTGTAGAAGGATATCATCATGGTTCCATATGCAGCTGGTCTCTTCCTTTGGGACAGAGATGATCATATCACAGTTTCACAGAATGGGACGGATCCAGGGAATGATGGCAGCAGAATGCCAAGACACTTTAAATACACATCAAAGCTAATTTTGAAACTTGGCTTAGGTGTGGAATGATGGGAAATGAAGCACTTGGCTTTCAGAATTTCAAAGACTCACTTTAAGAGGAAGCACTACATAGATAAAAGACGATGAGAAAGAATGAACAGCTGTGCCAGGCTTTGCTTAGTGGTTACACTGCCGAGCACAGCCTTTAGATGTACAAAGGATAAGAAGCACTGCCAACTTTGCAATTTCTTCTTCACCTACATCTGAATGCATAGCAATAACATCTGCAACTGGAATAGTTCCCTATTCCTCTTATTCCATTCCCTTACACTTGAAAGGCCATATGTTGGGCTTAATCCACTAATGATAATATTACTTGATCAAACAAAGGTTCTAGAATGTTATGATCCTAGGAATGGGAATTCGAAGAAAAGATTAAATGGGGAATCCATTTAAATCACTTGTATTTTGGGGCACTTGGGCAGCTCAGTCAGTTAAGTGTCTGCCTTCGGCTCAGGTCATGATCTCAGGGTCCTGAGATCAAGCCCCACATCGGGCTCCCTGCTCAGTGAGTGAGAGTCTGCTTCTCCCTCTCCCTCTGCCTCCTCTCCTCCTTGCTGATGCTCTGTCTTTGTCTCTCTCTAAAATAAATAAAATCCTAAAAAACTAAAATAAATGACTTGTATTTTATGTGGCATATTTTTAGATAGTATTGCATTGTTGTCAAGAGTAAGGTACAGGAGCCATTATACCTGGGTATGAATCCTGGCCTTGCCCTTAATACTTGACTATTTAACAATATGTACCTCAATATCCCCCTCTATAAAATGGGGTAATTATACCTGCCTTAAACAAGTTCCTGGGGCAGTCCCGGGTGGCTCAGGAGCTTAGCACTGCCTTCAGCCCAAGATGTGATTTTGGAGATCTGGAATTGAGTCCTGCATCAGGCTTCCTGCATGGAGCCTGCTTCTCCCTCTCCCTGTATCTGTGACTCTCTCTCTGTGTGTGTCTCTCATGAGTAAATAAATAGAATCTTAAAAAAACAAAAACAAAAACAAAGAAACCAAGTTCCTGGATGTAAGGGCTCACAGTGTTAGTTGTTCTTGCTAATACTATTGTTGTTATAATGTTTCTTAGCGGTGTTTTGTTTGCTGAGTTGGAGAGAATGTAGACCTGGGTAGGGATTTCTTCTCTAAGCCCTTGATCCAGAGAGTAGACTAGGAGTAAGATGGAAACACAGGAAAGAAGGCAGAGTTAGCAAAATAGGAGAATGCAAGGTCAAGGACAGAAACATTTTTGGAAGATATTCTGGATTGACTTTATTTAATTTTAAATAAAAATGAAAAAGCCTCTGGCATTTTGATAACTTTTGAAAAAGGAGCATGTACTCTCTCTCTTTTTTAGTGTCAATGCCTTTATCCATTGCTTTTTTGAGTCATTGGGAGTTTGCTTTTCATGGCTATGTTGTCATTTCCCATTTATTTCACATATTTTGGGACATGAAGATTATTGTAGGAAACATTTTCATGCATTTAGGCTCCTTTTGCCCTATACTTAATCCTGAAAACTGTTGTATTTGCTCATTTTACCAATATGTCACCCAGGGCTCACACTTTCTCATTCATTTCTTCAAGAACAGGAATAGGAGTTCTCTACTTCATTTCTACTTCTTCATATTTCCAATACAATATGTCAATCCAATATTAAACATTCAGATTATTGCTTTATTCTAATTTTTCTTTCATAATTTATGTTAACTGATGACTTATAACCCTCTAAATTCATTAAGTTTTTTGAGCATGGTCTCCACAAGAAAAAAAACTTTGAGGACTTTTACCCAATATACATTTATTTACTTATAAATTATATAGCCATATTACTGTATTATATACATTATAAAACAAACTTAAAAACAGGAATAGAATCAAGTGAATTAAAATGAATACAAATTATTTTTCCTGTAGTGCAATGGATCATTAAAACTTAGTAATAATAATCGGACTGCAAAAGAACAATAACATGTGAATTTGACTATATTCTTTGAAAATAGTAAATGTTACATAATTTTGGAAAACTTGTGCAAGATTTTATACTATTTATTTAAACTATGCTTCTAAGTATATCTTGCACATTTCTCAGTCCTCCTTTACAAGGCCCTTAAAATACTCTTATGTTCTCAGCAATTGTGCCTTACAAATGATCTTTGACAACCTGATTAACCTTTCCCTTCCTTACCAATTTTTGTCAAACATATTTTCTTCTATATTCTGGGATGGCTTTATGGAGAAATCCAGAAGACAATGACATAAACGGAAGGAAAACATTTAACACCATCCTAAAGAAGAATGGCAAAATTCCAGGTTAATGTGCCTGCTGTATCTGGAAGTCTATCTTATCCTTGGCCTCACAAGAAGATATTTAGAAGGTATCAATAGAGGCTTTGTTACTAAAGATTCTTTCAACATAGTTTACTGGCATAAAAAAAGTGATGAAACTTTTTTAAACCAGTATACCCTTAATATGCTTGGCAAATTTCTTTTATATCTTTTAGAAACATTACATTCCTAATTAATACCTGCATTTAATATGGATATCAACTCTCCATTTGTGTCTTTTTTATATTAGAAAAAGAAGAAACATTAGAAACATTAGAATTTTCTATAGGTGAAAAAAGCTTCATTTTTTAAATTATTCTCTCCTAGAAGGTATGACTGGGTACTTTTTATTATTAATTAATTAATTAATTAATTAATTTTAAAATTATTTATTTATTTATTCATGAGAGACACACAGAGAGAGGCAGAGACATAGGCAGAGGGAGAATCAGGCTCCCTGCAATGAGCCTGATGTGGGACTCGATCTAGGACCCCGGGATCACACCCTGAGCCAAAGGAAGATGCTCAACCACTGAGCCACCCAGGTGCCCCCAGCTTTGTAATTTTTAAATAGTAGTTAGCTATTTATCACTTTTTTCTCTCCTGTTTTGTATTTGGTTTCCATAGATGAAATTATAAGTTATATACAAGTTATACCAGCTCTGATTAGTAAGTTATTTCAATTACCTTACAGCACATAAACCTTGGATTAACAAACTCTTTCGAAATGGAAATAGAAAAAATACTATTGAATGCCTATCTCATCTATTGCAACCACATACTCAACTATTTAATTGCACTAGGTTTTGTGTACATCATTCTTTCCCCCATCAATTAGATTGATATTTCTTGGAGAGGTACACCATGTTTTGTACCATGTGCATAACTCTTATGTAATAAGTTGGTAGCCTCCTGATGAGGAAGACTTTCTCTTGTTTTTTTGTTTTTCCAAATCAGGGAATTCCTTAGTGGGATGAGGGAGTTGGGATTGACTATTGCTATGAGACAGGCAGAGGCTGCTGAGACCCTGTTGAGATAGCAAGATGGCCAGAGTGCCAGCACTTATTCTTCCCATTATGGAAAATGTCTTCCAAACCGTTGCAAAGAGGCATGGCTGCAGTTTTCCACCCTCCTGCTGATGGTAGGCCTTGCACAATCCCTGATTCCTGGCTGGTTGGGATCTCATTGCAGCAGATGAATGCTGCGCAGACAGCTGTAAATTAATTAACAGAAAAACAAAAAGTGCTGATGAGGTTTGATGGAAGAGGCAGTTCAACACAAAGATTGAATCCAGCATTTGTCAAGGATTTATGGAAAGTTTACTTCTTGTCAATGCTGTTTTCCCCAGTGTTTCTTATTTCTTTCCAATTTTTTCCAGGCTCATTATTTCAACTCATTATTTCATACTCACAATTCCCTTCTATATTTTCTGAATCTATAACTCAGTCCTTTTGAGAGGTGAAATCAGCATCTCAAGCAGATTTTTGAAGCCCAGGCAGATGACTAATTACAGTGTATATACCCTGTCTTAAACACAAAGAATCATTGTCTAATAAAACAGAAAAATCTTAGCAATGTGGATAAAACAAAGTAGGTTTTTGTGCAAGCCTAATTGATGCATGCTCTCTTTGATATGGTTTTCTACATCACCATAGGGTTAGTTGAGTCAGGCAGTCGTATTGTGATTGCTTTGTTTTCTTCTTTCTTAGTCCTAAACTTCTTTTAAGGATATTCATGTAAAATCTGTTTTCAAACCATATCCAAAAAGGTGTCAGTATTGACATATTCTTTTAACTCGATGAAACTTGGGAAAGCTTAGACAGCTCTTTACATTAGCCCTTACTTTCTACAATTTATTTCTTGAAACAGTTTTTTTTTTTTTTTTTTTTCTACTATAGATGAGACCTGAAATCTAATAGGCCTTAGCAATGGCACAAAGTGAGTAAGTGGTTTACTCTTATGTAAGATCTCGTCTGTTTCTGGATAGATAAGCATGGCACATAAAATGTGTTAATAATGAGATTAGATGAGTGGAAAGGATTTGGATCTTTAAGACATTATAAAAGTCATTTTTGGGCTAGTGGTATGCCCCATGATCTCATTTCTCTGGTAGATCTAAGAAGAGTTGTTGATTTTTCAATTTGGTTTTTTGTTTGTTTGTTTGTTTGTTTTTTTGTTTTTACTTGTTGCTAGAATATAGAATGTGACCTCTAAACTCTTTATATGCTGAACTGTAGTCCTCTTTTTAAGACTCTCTCTAGTTATAACTTGGATAAGCCTCTTACCTACTTATGAGTTGCTCTTGCTGTGGCCCCTGCCGCTTTTACCATCTTCTGGTAAACATGGTCATAATCAAGCTATGCTTACCTAATGATCCAGTGTCAGTTAACTGAGTCTTCAATGCCATTCCATTACAACAGCCACAAAATTCCAAAGGCATAAAATAATAAGCATTTATTTAGATCACATCTCTAAGTACTTTCTGGGGGTTCAACTGATATAGATGGGGTTTGGATTAGCCTGGTCGATACAGCTGGACTCATTTATGCATCTGGAGGAAAACTGGTACAGGCTAGGCTCAGCCGGGGGAGTAGGGCTCTGTTCTACATGTCTCTCAGCTTCCTATATAAACGGGCCTGCTAGCTAGGTACCTCATGGAGGGGCTTATAGGAGATGCTCAAGAAAGCCTAGGAGCATGGGTGCTTTTTAAACCTTTGGTCACTTAACTCTGCTAACATTCCATTTTCCAAAGAAAGTCACATAACAACTGAATTTAAAGTCACAGTGGGCAACTATACTGTGTTTCTTTACTGGGAGAAACTGCAGGTAACATGCCAAAGGGTGTTGATACTCTAGAAGGGGCAAAGATTTAATCCGATTAGTAGAATGTATTACACATACCTTTATCCAAACCCAGTCTATGTCTCTGAACTTGGAACTCTTCAGACTCAACCCTCCTCAGTGTATTTATGGTTGTTGAGGATGAGCACAGTAAATTTTGA
Source organism: Canis lupus baileyi (assembly GCF_048164855.1). Lineage (NCBI taxonomy): Eukaryota > Metazoa > Chordata > Mammalia > Carnivora > Canidae > Canis > Canis lupus. The sequence goes on from NC_132855.1 coordinate 30,057,683, forward strand.
GCTGAATTTCTTTCAATTTTCATTGTATGTACTATAAAGTACCTATTCTTTAGGTGAAAGACTGAAAACTTTATTATACTTCAACATGATTTTTGTTAGCTGCATTTGTTAAAAAGAAATGAGCAAATAAAAACTCCATCCAAAAAAACCACTGATCCTTAGAACTGTTTTTGATGAGACTATGTAAAAAAGAGAACATATCTCACCCCAAAGAGAAAATCTAAGCAATTTTACACACTGACAAAAATGATTTGTTCTGTTTAAGTAATGAAAACAATGAAAGTGTTTTGGAGGGCAGTCACAATAAAAGTATGAATTTTATACTAATGAAATAAAATTTCCAGTCTGTTCTTCGACAAACACATTTTATAAAAATCAAATAATCATTTAACCCAGATTTTAAAGAAACAAAGCATATGTCCACTTATGAATCCCAAGAGTATATTCTTAATCGTAGGGCACCTAATTTGATTTACTTAGGCCTCTGTGTCTTCAACTATATAAAGAGAAGCTGGAAAGGTTGGGACTAAAATGCCTTCTCACGCTAGCATATCCATATTCTGTTATATTGTTAAAGTGGTATCGTTTCTTCTGTTGCATCAGCTATTTGTGCTTGAAAACAATGTTCGATGAGGAGATCTTTTTTCCAAGGACACATTACCTTGGGGTGGCTTTTGACAAAATTGTGAAGTGGGCTAGAAATCTGTTTTGGCTTTTTACAAACCTGAAACATGAATGAAAAGTTAACAGTCTCTTGAAAAATTCTAACACCGTCAATTGAATTTATTCCGCCAAAACTTCTTGAGTACCTACTAGGTACTATGCACTACGACAGGTGCAGGATGTTCATTAATGAACCAGATAGGATTCCTCATTTACATGCTACTGGTAAATGTGGAAACTGGTTTAACCATTTTGGAAAACTGTCTGGCATATCGACTGAAATTGAACTTATGAAAACCCTGTGGCCCAACAATTACGGTGCTTGGTGTATATGCCACAGAGATATGCACGTGTGTTCATCAAAATACATATTTTTCATGAACATATGTTTATAGCAGTATTATTTGGAATAGTTCCAAATAGAAATTACCCAAATGCAAATCAGCAGTAGAATGGATAAACTGTGGTGTCTTCACACAAGTAATTACATATAGCAATAAGGGTGATTTACAACTACAAAACAAATACGGTTCTCATAAAAGTTATTTTGAACAAAAGAAGCCCAACACAAAATAGTACACACCATATAATTTTATTTATATTAAGTCCAAGAAGAGGCAAAAGAAATCTTTGCTTATAGAAGTCAGAAAATGTTTATTTTTGGAGTGTAGTAACTTAGAACGTAGTACCAGGAGTCTTCTGGCATGTTGGTAATCTAATGTTTTTTAATTTGGACACTTGCTATATAGTTGTGTTCAATTTGTGAAAGTTTGTTGACCTCTATATTAAGGATATGTGTACTTTTCTTCATGAATACTATAATTTTATTAAAAAAAAATGTCTCCCCTTAAGAAAAATGATCATGTGGGACACCTGGGTGGCTCAGTGGTTAAGCGTCTGCCTTTAGCCCAGGGCGTGATCCTGGAGTCCCAGGATCGAGTCCCACATCAGGCTCCCTGCATTGAGCCTGCTTCTCCCTCTGCCTATGTCTCTGCTTCCCTCTTTCTCTCTCTGTGTCTCTCATGAATAAATAAATAAAATCTTAAAAAAAAATAAAATAAAAAAGAAAAATGATCACAAGTAGTTTACAGTTTAGAGTAAAAAATAAGAAATTAAAAAATAGATAAATGGCAGTAAGTGCAAGGAAGGAAGTGAAGAGTGTGGCAAATCTTAATCAAGTATCTACAATGGGGATAGCACACAAAACAAAGCAAAATGGGGGATGCCTGGGTGGCTCAGTGGTTGAGTGTCTGCCTTTGGCTCAGGTCGTGACCTGGGAGTCCCAGGATGGAGTCCCACATTGGGCTCCCCTCAGGGAGCCTGCTTCTCCCTCTGCCTGTGTCTCTGCCTCTCTCTCTGTCTCTCATGAATAAATAAATAAAATCTTCAAACAAAACAAAACAATTGATCCTTTGTTTTTTAAGGATCCCATGTTTGACAATGGAAGTCAACATAAACAAAACATCTGGCTATTCAAAACTGCCATTTGCCTTCCAGGAGTGAGAGTCCTCATTAAAAAGGAGATGCCCCAGGCCACCTGGGTGGATCAGTGGTTGAGCATCTGCCTTTGGCTCAGGTCTTGATTCCAGGGCTCTGGGATCGAGTCCGTACCGCATCAGGCTCCCTATAAGGAGCCTGCTTCTTCCTCTGCCTATGTCTCTGCTTCTCTCTCTGTGTGTCTCTCATGAATAAAAAATAAATAATGAAAAAAGGAGATGCCCCATTTCTAGTGGAAGATGTTGTAGACCGGTCAATTGATTGTTGTGATTCTTCACTAATGTGTGATTATGCAACGTTCCTTGCATATTCCTGCTTTAAGAACTCTAATTATTCTGTCCAACATGCCTATGGCTGCACTTCCCCATTCTGCTAACCATCTGTTCTCTTTTATATCTTCTCTTCACCAGAGGAGGTACTGTCAGCATTTGAGGACTTTAATGGGATGGGTGATATTAAGAACATCTGGGAAGCTGGTACTTTGGCCTCATTGTGGACAAACATAATTGTGACCTATTAATTAATTAATTAATTTTTGCTAGCTGAAACCTAGATATTGCACAAATTTTTTTTTTTCAATCCTCAAAAGCATTTTTTTCTTTGGCTATATTCTTAGGCCTCTGCAAAATGTATTGCATATATTTAATAATGTGAGCAGCATCTGTCACTTAAAAAAATAGCTCCACTGTATTGTAGTAAATGAGTATTTATAGATTAAACTCTAAATTAAGTTCTATTTGAGCCCAATTTAGTCATCGACCCAAAAGAAGTTTAATTATGCCAATCAGCCTGTGAAAATCCCTGGCATCCTAGGATATGAAAATGAGTCAATAACCAAGCCTGCATCATCACTTTTTCTCATAATTAATGTGGGAGCAAAAAAAAATCTACTTTTTATAATTATAACAATTTTTAAAATCACAAAATCTGTTTAAAACATGCTGTTAATATGTAACAGGCTAAGCAATGTCTAAGAAATGTAATCCTGATTAGAAAAAGATTCATTTCAATTATCCTATGCTACCAAATTTCTTGGCTTGGTCACCAGACCCCTACATGTTGCTTGCTGTCAGTTCACATTTTTTGCATGAGAATCAACTGATCCTGACAAATTGATTTCTCCAAACTGGTAAGGAGACAGCAATTTAAAGTTCTCTTTGAAAAGAGCTATTTTAAGCCATCTCTTGACTATACAAGATCTAATTGTCTGTTTGTTTGTTTTTTCCAGGACTTTGCCTCTCTTCTTATGCCTTGCCTTTTGGTCAGTATACTCCTTTATTAATTGACTCATCAAGGGTGAGCCTCTCAGTATTCTTATTCCATACACCTTGTAGAGATAATGTTCAACAGTTTCAAAAAAAGTGTTATTTAGCAAAGTGAGAAATATGGTATTGGAATTTTGAGTCTTAAAGAAAGTACATTTAAATAGTACTGAAAATATGATATTTTTTCATTTTCAAGTTCATCAATCCATCCCTGAAAGTAAAAATAATGATATCTTGAATGGTTGAAACTTAAAATTCATTCTATAACTTCTCTGGTTTGTGTATAAAATAATGTCTTGGGTTATATATTTGGAAAAATGTGTAAAGGTCCAAAGAAAGGTAAATCCCGAACAATGGATATTCAAACAGTGATTGCTTTTTTTTTTTCTTTTCCTCAAACATGAAATTATGGCCCTTAAAAAAATAGAAACTTAGATAGAATTGGGTTTTAATTGAAAGGATGCCCATTATTTATGTACATTTAAAACAAATATGCATACATATAAACGCAGGAGAGTAATTGCAATGTAATTTGAATATGGGGAAGGAATTTAAAACACAAGAAAAGAATTCAGCACAGACTAGTTGGCTTTTTTTTTTCCTCCATGCTTTTCTATAAAGACAGAAATTGGGGGAAACTTTTACTGCATTAGATCAAAGTAATGATTGGGTATTTAGATTTTTAATCGAGTACACATATTCTTCAATTCCATGAGTTGTTTAATTCATCACCCAACAAGTGTATATACTGAGCACCTGGATATATCAGGCATTGCTCTGGCCTTGGAATTGCTGTGGAGATACAGATAAATTCTCTATCCACAGAGATTTCATTATGGGACAAAATGACAAAGGAGCACCATTATGGAACGAACTCAAAGGATCATGAAGAGAGAATAGAGCACAAAAATTGCCTTGCTGATTAACTGCCAAACTACCAACACTTCTGTGGGTGGCAGGTTGATTGCCTAGGCAGGTATAAATCAAGCATTCTCTTCAGTACATGCTTTGCCTTTTTACTGATAAAAAGTGCTTGGGGGGGACACAAGTTGGTACTGGTTGGAACCCCTCAAACACCACAATCTTTTTGTTCAAAAGCACAGGCAGGCTTGAAAACAGAAGGCCACCATTCTTTAACCTCACTCCCTCCCACTCCGCCTTCTTTTTTTTTTTAAGAAGTCATTATGGGGAAAGCATTGTGTTAGATCCTGAAGGGAATGCAACAAAAGCATAAGGCAGGGAGGAATTTTTCCTTTCCTTCTCATTGAGTATAATTTATCAGGAGAAGATGATAGAGCACAAAAATAATCACCAATATTAGCATAGAGTTTTCTTTAGAGCTTATAACAAAATTTCCTTTATAAGATTCATATAAATTTTGTTCTGAAAACCACCTGGTGAAGTAAGGCAGGAAAATGATATTATTATGGCTAATTTATGAAGGAAGAAACTGAGCTCAGCAAAAATGAATGACTTTTTAAAAAATCAAAGAGCCAGGGATGGAGCAAGACTTAACTTGTCTCTTATTTATGACCATTTATGTTTAAAAATACATCTTGCTCTTTCCCATAAGAATGTTAATGATATATAGACCTTCATTCATTTATTCATTTATTGAACCTATTCTATTTGCTAGCTACTATAAAAAGTGTTGAAGATACAAAAATGAGCTATTGTCTGGTCTCACGGTATTGCCACACATTTGAATGGCACTTTATCTCTTACAAAATCCTTCATAAAAAGGATACAGTCATCACTACATCCTTTGTAATATATCATTATTAGTTATATTTTGCACATAGAGGAATTTAGTAACTCACCTAAAGTCCTAAAGATGGTAGGGGCCCAGGAAGATTCAGTCATTACTTAAGTGCTGAAATGTTGGACATGCAACTCTATCACTTAAAAATTTTCCAGCATGCACTAGCAATATACATTTAACACATTTTTAGCTAGTATACATATGCTGCTATACTAATGTTAATACATTACAAAACTCATCAAAATATGATTTAAAAAAGATGAAAATGAAAGCAAATACAAACAAGTGTTAAAATATTTACTCTGTCTCCTAATGGGTGATCCTGCACACCTTTGAGGGTACACATACCTTTTTTGGAAATTGCTATTACAGTGGATGATTATAAACAAGTATTAAAAGGGGGCAGTCAACATGGGTGGATGGTACAGCAGAGGTAGTATTGTATTGAGTTCCAGGCATCTTTTAAGTTATGAGGGACTAATCAGCAATCTAAAAAAAAGTAAACTTGATCTTCAGACTCTAGTCATGAATGTCTCTATCAAACACTAGAGAGATGTAAGTTTTTTATGTCTAATTCTCCTAGTTTGTGTCTCCTCGTTGTGTTTTTCAGCTTTTTGACAACATGACAACAAAAAAGGTTGAATGCTAATGATTATAAGCAAGAAAATTTTGAACAAATGGATGTCTGTGCCAGAAGCACAAAAAGAAGAAATACTTAGATTGTATTCCATTCATGTGACAAAACTTAATTAAAAGGAGAACCTTTGAACCAGCAACATTTTATTTCAATGCCCAACTAGCTATTCATATAATTTCTGCTGTTGCAATAGCTACACCACCTTAGGAAAACATTTAGTTACAATTTATGAAGAAGAGATCACTTTCTCTCCCACAACAAACTCCTTAGTGGAGCTCCATTTTATTTACTTTTTAATAATTTGAATAAACTCTTCCTTCACAGAAAACAATTTTCCACTTCAAACTTATGGTAATATTAAAATTAAATTTTTTGGATGTTAGCTCAAAGAGTAGTTTTTACCAGGAAAAAACAAGCAAATTTTAATTCATCCTTTCTTTGAGGCATCTAAAACATGCAATTGAGGCATATAAAATCACTTTTGTAAAATCCCAAACCTAATATACACACACAAAAACCTTCGCAGTCTTCTAAAATTAGTTAACAACAAGCAATGGAATAATAAAGGAAAGTTTTTGTCTGCACCATTACATTACCCAACTTTGGGAGGCGAAGTTTGCCACATATTTTCTAGGCCTGGTGTCTCTTGGAATTTTGCAACACAGTGGCCTTGGTCCCTGGGTATTATGCTAGGACAAGCTAGGAAATGAAAATATTGTTTTTGTAAAGGGTAATCATGTCTCTGCGTTATACCAGGGATCTTTGAAAAAATAACTGGACAAGTTCAAGACTTTTAAAAAAGCTTTTTAAAAGTTCAACAACAAAGACCATTAAAAATTGAGTCACTGTGAAATTTGGGGGAATATTTCATCATGAATACAGAGCACATTTTCAGTTAATTCATATTATGTTTCTATTCAAGAAGAGTTGTGGTGGCTTATGTCAGACAAGTTTTGAAATGAAAATTTAGAAATAACAGAAAATGTTGAAGTCAGGTAAGGAAATGGGGAAGTAGTAATATCTGGAGAAAAAAATTTAATTTGTGTTCTAGAAGGATGATGTAAGAGCCATCATTCATGATGAAAAGAAATCTTAATTTCTAAGGCATATTATAGTTGTCAATGCCTTCTTTGCTTCAAAGCTTAAAAGCTTAGCTGATCTCATGTTATGAGTGTCTGCTCTAGGAGATAATGCTCAACACTCACTGAAGTATAGTTTATTGTAAAATTTGGTCAAGATCAGCAATAAAGAAGTGTACCTCACTATGAAGAGTACTGAAAACAAATTAAAAACCTTGATCTCTCCTTCAGAGAGAAACCTGGCATCACAGCCCAACACTTCTTTTGTCAAATCACTAATTTCCACATTAGCAAAAGGGCAGTAATGATAAACTTCCATTTCACAAAAGCAGTTGTGAGACCTGAAAGAATTATTGATTAAGCACATCAGACTGTTCTTTGCATGCAATACATATCATTAGCTATGATTGCTCAGCAAGTTTATAGAACTATGGAGTAAAAATGGACCTATCTTTTGATTTAGTGCCCATTCCATTATGCAAACCAGGTCAGATTTTCCACCTAGTGATTGCCAACAGAGGCGCTTGTCAGCATAAGAACTTCCAACGTCTCCTCTCACAATCTGACTCAGCATTTGCACCTGTAAAACCTCTACTAATGATTTTGATGTGTAGCCTGGCTGAGAACTATTAATCTATATTATGTGCCAAGAAGGACCTGGACCTGCTTTTAACCTCCCAAGTTTCTAGCTCATCGGCTGCCCCTGCCTTGACTGGCTGTTATTACTATGGGGGTCTCTGCCTACACTTGTGGATGGGATCAGAGATTCGAATATACAGGCAAAAGTCAAAGTCATCCTCCCTCTCCCACATCATCTGATTTTCCCCATCTGTTGACAGTTTGTTCCGATGTTTTCTGGCCAGACACACTTACTCATAAATGTGTCACTTAGTCTTCAGAGAATTTGGAACTGGGGACAATGATCTCAGAACTGCTTAATCCAGTTCTAGTCCTAAAATGTGAAGAAGCAATTCATAGTTCAAACATGGCATGCATGAAAAGAGAGGTCTAATTCAGAAAAACAAGGTAGTTGAAATAGGATATCCTGTCAAATGAAAGATATTAGGCAAGTGTAATATTTTTCTCCAAGTGTTACCACCGGGGTGTTGTTTATAAAAAATTGGGAACCAGGGAGTCATTTCATTGAATCAAGTTTGTGCATCTATAATAGATATTGGATGCTTTGGTTCCCTTTCCAAGATAGCGTAGGTTTAATGTTCAGAAATTTCTGGTTGGCTGAGTCGAAAACTGTAGCTGAAGAAAGTAAAAGCCCATATCATTTTGGAGAAATGGCTCTTTTTTTTAGAATAAATGGCCACAACAAATTGTAGAGCTTATGATTTTCAGTTTGGGAGCAATGGAAGTTGATTTCCAAATTGTTCATAGACTTTCAAAAAACTGTTTGTCATCTCTGTTATTGCAAGTACTTCTTCATATTTTTACTTTTATTGAGTTCTAAATTAAGAACATCACTTGAAATAGTTTTAACTGATTCAAGTTGGATTTAGCACTTGTGATTAAAATTTAAAATTGAAAGAAAATACAAATAATGAAAAACTGTCACCACCACCAGTTTGTCCTCTAATCAAGCGCTAGCTCACACAGTATGGTTCTGAGGAGAGCTTTGCTTACGAGAGAGACCAAAAGTTGTCAGATCCTGGAAATCAGTTTTCAGACTATCATTTGGTATGTATAACAATGAGGCCTTGACTCAGTAGCAGAAACAATTTCTTTGGTATGTACTCACTTTGGTAACATTTTAGGCCTTTTATGATGATAAAGAAGGTTTGGACAATTATTGATAGGTTATAGCATAATCTGTAAAAACAGATTCCAAAGAGCAGATAGGGCCTTTCAGATCGCCCTGCATTACTTTGACCTCTTTCTGTCTCAGAAATTACTCTTAGAATCCCCTGCCTTGCTGTGGCCAGTACTCTATGGAGTCTGTAAATTTGAGTAGCTGTTGCCCTGATCTAAAGACACATTAGAATTAATTCTCAAAATGGGTGACTGCTACCTGTAGAAGATTGTCTGCAGAGGAGGTCATTACTAATTCCTCCATTCCCTGTGTGTGCTATTCTGTGCATCAAAGTGTGGAGGAGCCATTCCCCCTCTTCTTGAATTTGGGCTAGTCTTGCGACTTTTGACCAATAGAATGAGAAAGAAGTAATGCTCTGCCAGTCTTAGGCATAGAATCTAAGAGGCCTAGTGCAATCTAAATTTTGGTTTTCTAGAACCCATCCTCTATATAAAGAAGGCCAGGGTATCCTGTTGGCAAAAGATCATGTGAAGAGAACTGAGATGCTTCAGCCAATAGCCAGCACCAAGGCCCTAAACCTATGAATGAGTCCCTCTTGGATCCTTCTCCAGCCTCAGATGAACTTCCTCAGTCAACCCCAAAGGAAAGGGAGATGAGTTGTCTTCATCCAACCCAAGTCAAATTTCTGACCTGCAGAATTGAGAGCAATAAAATGGTGTTATTTTGAGACACTAAGTTATGGAATGGTTCATTGTAAAGCAATAGACAATGGAAAAAAAGCAATAGACAATGGAAAAAAATAGTATAAAATAATATACTTCTTGTTCTTCAGAACTTCATCTGATTTAGCAATTACATAGCACACATATCTTTGACCATTCATTCAAAATAGTCTAGAAAATGGATCATTTTTAAGATTAGACTCACTGGCCTCATGTGTAAGGTATGTTTCTTGCTATTATTTCTAGGCCTTGGGAATTTCCTGAGTTAAAATATCATGCTTTTATTTTTTCTATTTTATTATTTTTTAAAGATTTATTTATCTATGAGAGAGAGAGGGGGAAAGATAGCGAGTGAGCATGCACATGCAAACAGGAATAGGGGAGAGATAGAATATTTAAGCAGACTCCCAGCTCAGTGTGGAGCACAATATGGGGCTTGGTCCCTCGACTCATGAGATCATGACTTGAGCTAAAACCAAGAGCTGGACACTCAACAGACTGAGCCACCCAAATATCCCAAAATATCATGTTTTTAGATTATTATTCTGATATTTACTAAAATGGAAATGTCTCAACTTTTATTAGTTGTCATTTCCTGGGATAAATGAGATGGTTCAATTTTGATTATTTTGAGATCTAGGTTTAGTTGGATAGAAGGCCCTTAGTGTCATAACTTAAACAGTCCTAAATCTTAGAAGTATGGGAAGTAAATTAAGGCCAGGCTATAGAACATTGCAAGGAAACCCAGGAATCAGAATTCTAGGCTGGACACTGTGGTCACATTTGTTTTTTTGTGATTAATTTTTTCAGAGAAGTTATCCAGCGAATTAATTGGAGATCAGCCTTCTGGTGACTCAAGCCTTTGCAGTCAGACTGGGGTCCTGTTCCACCTTTATGGCAAAGAGCTGTGGAAGTCTAAGCAAGAGGAAGGTTGCCAGAAGGTGGGTACTCTCCATGAACATTCTTCTAGACAATGAGACAAATTCAAAATGGAACCCTCTCACAGGATGGAGCTGCTTGTCCTGATCAGGACTGGCAGGGTTGAGTCCACAGGTGAAAACCACAGATGAATTAAATGCATTGAATATAAAGCAGAGCTGATGGTGAGAAACCCAATTCAGGAGATAGCGGGGAGAAAGGGAAAAGGATCAGGAAGCCAAGACACCAGGAGGGCCAAAGACAAATATACAGAAATGTGAACATTTGTCCAGGATGAGTGTTGGTTAGTTTGTGCATATTTTTATTATTGCAGTTAATAATAATCACATATTTTTATAAAGTTAGGGGAGAATAATTGCTAAGGAAAAATTTGACAAAAGGGAAAGTTCTTTTTTTAAACTTTTAAATTTTTTGTCAAGGCCTTGAGGTCATTTAAGGAACAAATGATAGGGGAGGTAGAAGAAATATGAAGTTGGACTGAGGAGGATAAATGCAAACTTAAAATCAAAACCATTTTTTTTTTTTTTTTTTGCATTGGGGAACAGTCTTAAGCATTCAAATGTTTCTGAAGATGAAATAAAAATTGGTCTTTATGCATTAAGGTTTACATCCCCTGGTGAATTTAACATTCTTTCATTTATTCGTTCATTCTTTCTTTCACTGATGTCTTAAACCAATTAGTGGTAGCCATGGTCACAAATGGAAATATTTAATTTTTCTATTTATTTCTATTCACATACAGCATAAACAATAGAGTGACCTAATTTCTCCCTCTTTGCAATCTGCTACAAGTTACTTCTACATGAAACATTGTCCTTCTGTCACCACTGAGTGCTTCTTATCTGAATTATAGTTAAAATGTATAGGAGTAGCTGCTGCCAATATCTTGTCTTGCATGAAAGTAAATCTTCCTTTTCTAGCTTTTGCTCTTCTATGATTTTGATTGTTCTTCCCTTCCACAGATTATGAAAAATAGTCACCACCCATTCTAGACTAGTCATTTGTTTTCTAAACAAGCTTTTCAAAGACCTTACCCCTCCCACATTCCTTATGTGTAGAGATCATTCTCCTCTTTTAGTTTTTGGAGGTATGTGGCATCCAACAATAGAATTGTACCCTTTAGTTCTGTGCACAGAAGCAGAATTCCAGGCAACAATTTCAATTCTGCTTAAGTTGTGGTCAAAGATATGGCCTTTGGTAGCTCTCAGAGGTGATTTGTTTTTAAATGACAGTTCTGTAGAAATACAGAGAGGGGAGATAATTTCATTCTCCAATTTTCTAACATCTTTGTTTTCCCCTCTAGCACTTAAACATTTTCCCCTTGTGTTTCCTTCCTTATAAATTAACAAGGAAATGCAAGTGTTTTAATGGATTTCTTACCCAATTTTTATATGGCATGTTTACTATATTACATTCCTTTGCTTTAGGTTTTTTTTTTTTTTTAAGATTTATTTATTTATTCATGAGAGACATAGACTGAGAGAGAGGCAGAAGCACAGGCAGGAGAAGCAGGCTCCCTGCAGGGAGCCGGACACAGGACTTGATCGGAGATCCCAGGATCACGACCAGAGCCCAAGACAGGTCCCTAACCGCTGAGCCACCCAGGCGGCGCTGCTGTAGGTCTTGAAATTAAATGCATTAAATATAAAGTGAATTGGGTATATTTTTAAAAAAAATTCAGTGCTTATTTTTTTGCTCAATTATTTAAAAAATTTTTTATTTGTTTGGGAGAAAGTGCACGCGCACAAGGGGATGGATGGGAGGGGCAGAGGGAGAGGGACAAGCAGACTCCCTTCTGAGAGGGAGCTTGACCTTGGGCTCCACACAGGGCTCCATCCTATGACCCCCAAAGTCAGATGCTTAACCTACTGAGCTACCCAGGTGCCCCTTAACTGGTAAGTCTGGTCAACGCTTACGAAGAATCACCTAAGGAGGCATCTTCTTAAAAAAGAAGATTTCTGGGCCTACTCCCGATCTACTGAATCAAAATTTCTGTCTGAGGGTGCCAATAATATATTTTCTAAGATTATTATACAATATATAATATGTAAATAATGTTATATAGAGTGCATAAGAAATGCTATATATTGTATACAAATAATTCTTATGACAAGTTAAACTTTGGTAGCAGTAATGATCAAGTTTATCATTTGGTCCTAAGGCTGTTTATCATTTTTTTTTTTTTTTTTTTTTTAGCTATAATAGGAAAAACAAAGTAGACAGTCGAGATAGTTGATAATTTACTTTGTAAGAAATATTGAGAAAATGAAAGATGAAAATCTTGTTGTCATGTGGTGTTCAGTTTGAATTATCCACAGAAAGACTTCATCATGGAGCATCATTTTTATTATGTAGAAAAATGAGTTAAAGGTCAGACGTTAATAGACTGTAGCATTTACAGACAACACAATGGCAAAACAGGCATTAGAATTCATAGGTTGACAGAAATACAGGGACTGGCCCATGGTAGAATAATAATATATTCTGTTTGGCTCCTATTTCAACAGAGTAAAAGGGTAAACCATTAAGCTGTTCATTTGCATTTGTGAGCAACACCCCAACTAACCTCTAGAAATGCTATTAAAACAGTAAGTGTGTTTGAGGAGGAGGAGGAGGAGAATGATTGGCAGTGATAATTATACTTGAATTAACACTAAGAAAAGAAACTCAATCTAAAATTCAGTAATAATAATAATAATGTCCCCGAGATAATCTTCCAGGGTACATTGACATAGACAAACAAACAACAAAGGGGAGTTTTAGGTCTTTCAGTTATGAAGATGAGAGCCACTTCCATGTAACAGACACTTTTACATGCATTAAAAAAAAAATTGACACATCCAAGTGAGTTGATAAAATTGTGGTATACATTTAGCAAAGCTATGCTTTGAACACTCACAGTACAATAAAACACATTTTATTATTCACAGGATGATTAAAGGGTATTTTAAAAATTACAGTGCACTGAGAGTGTCATTATGGGGCATAAATAAAATCAAGTGGGCAGTGTTTTCTTTCTTCAGTCACATCATTATATTTTAACTATGTATAACTTCATGGAGATTATAGTCACTGTGTAAATTTGAAGGTTTTCCTCAGTATGAAACTGTATTAGTTTCCTATGTGTGTGATAACAAGTCACAAATTTAGTGCCTTAAAACAAGTTTATTATTTAAGTGTTGTAGATGTGAGAAGTCTCAAAATGGTTTGGCAGAGCTACATTCTCCTGGGATTTCTAGTTGAAGAATTTGGTTCCTTGCTTTATCCAGCTTCTAGAAACTCCTGGAATCCTTGACTCATAGCACCGTATCACTCTGACCTTACAAATCCATCCTCACACTTTTTTCTCTGAATCTGACTCCTCTCTTATAAGGACACTTGTGATTACATTGGGCACACCTGGATCATCCAGGCTATGCTCCCCATTTGAAGACCTTTAATTTAATCAAGCCGTATGTTCCTTTTCTAAGGTCAGGTAACGTATTCAAAGGTTTCAGAGATTAGAACATTGGCAACTTTGGGAGACCATTATCCGGAGTCCAGATCAAGAATCACTCCAAGAACTCTGCCCTTTGCATGCTCTGCCTTGTGAGACATTTGGGTTTTGTTTTTTTCTAAATTTATCAAGTGATATTGTAGAATGGTTATAACCAATGGATCACAGAGGTCCTCACTTTCCAAGGTATGCATTTTTGGCTACTTGTTGCAGAGAAGATAATTTTATACTGTGGCCGCTACAAGTTGGTATAAAACTACATGGAAACCACATTTTTTTACCGAAAATATGCACAAGGAACTAATTATTTATATCTATATAAAAAGATACAGAAAAAATGTTGCTTCTCATACTGATAGACAAATGAACAGTCTGTTAAATATTGTTCACATACAATATAAAAGATCTAAGATTCATAAACAGCGAAATTAATATATTTGCTCTAAAACAAAACTAAATCGGTAAAACAAGATTCTTGCTAGAATTTGGTGAGATTTAATTGTTTGTAATACATAGCAATTAATATGACTCTTATTACTATGTTTTTTTTGCTGAGGTTAAGAAAATGAAAAATAGTTTTAACTCCACTATTAGACTAAAAAGGGAAGTTAGCATCAATATTAACAGAAACACTTATTGATTTGCCTTTCTGCCTGTGTACAGATTTTTATTCATTTATCCATTCAGTTAGTCAACAGGTATTAATTAGACACAGGTGTGGCAATGGTGCTATCAAGTCAAGTATATTAGGAGGCTTATTTTTCATCTGACAAACTAGTTATAATGGACCTAACGTTAATTATAATAAAAGTACTTGTTGCTTCTGTTTTGAAAGTACTTCCATATTGAAACATGTGTATTGAAAATAGGAGTGTATTGAATGTATTAAAAGCATGCTCAGTCACTGATCAACAAAGGATAGGAGGAAAATTCTATTCCAATTTCGTATGCTTTAACCTCAATTGGGAAAAGTGGGTAAAAATACTGGGTTGGAATATTATGACCTGGTAATAGTTTCGGTGTTTAAAAGATTGCTTTTTTTTTTTTTTTAATCAATCTTACATTAACTTATGGGTGAAGATTAAATCAGCAAATATTTTATTTTTTTAAATCAGCAAATATTTAATACTCTATACTTTAATTATCATTAACTTATTCAATCAGTAGTTCATTCAATACATAATTATTACACTTCTTTTATATTCCAGGCACTGGGCACAAAACCCAAACCAAAATTAAGGACCTTACTCTCATGGGGTTTACATTCCAGGGACCTAATACAATAGGCTCTGACATTCCAAATACTTCAGGACATTTGCCCGCTAAACACTGCCAGCAAGGACTAAATAAAGGGCATATATGCTCCAGTTGAATTCTTCAACGCTGGCTGTACTTCTGTGCAAGGGCCTTAAGGCAGCTCTGCCATTAGGTGTGCAATTTTACACAAGTTACTTAAACATCACAACCTTTTCTCTTTCTCTGTAAAAACAAAACAAAAAACCCAAAACAAACAAAACCCCAGTAATAGTTGGGTTCTCCCGGAGATTAAATGGGCCTATGTGTGTCGCTTGTTTAGCAATTACTGCATTTTCGCCTTGGCTCTGCGTGTCCGAAACGTGCCGGCTCATTAGAAAGTGGCTGGAGATCTTTAAGCACATTCCAGGGGATCCCTGGGTGGCTCGGCGGTTTAGCGCTTGCCTTCTGCCCAGGGCTTGATCCTGGGGACCAGGGATCGAGTCCCGTGTCGGACTCCCTGCATGGAGTCGGCTTCTCTCTTTGCCTGTCTCTCTCATGAACCTTAAAATCTTCAAAAAAAAAAAAAGATAAACTCATTCCAAAACTCAGGCCAGGCCATTAAACCCCAATCCCATCACAGGTGTCATGTAGTTACACTTTGCAGACAAATTTGAGATCCTGGCAGTCTGGTTTACATATCAGGATTTTTTTTTGGTAAGATTTTATTTATTCATGATAGACAGAGAGAGAGAGAGAGAGAGAGAGAGAAGCAGGCTCCATGCCGGGAGCCCGACGCGGGACTCGATCCCGGATCTCCAGGATCGCGCCCCGGGCCAAAGGCAGGCGCCAAAGCGCTGCGCCACGCGGAGATGCCCCGCGCCCGGGGTTCCTCATGACATCTGCCCTCCACCTGTCGGCTTAAGCCAGGGGTGGACGTGGAGGGCACATTCCCGGCCTCATCCCGTGACCCGGATCCAGAGGTCTAAGGCGAGCGGGAGTGGCGGGGTCCCGGCCGCCCTGGCCGGCTAAGCGCGGAGGGCCGGGCCCGCCGGGAACTCAGGCCCGCCGGGGGCGCCGGGGCGCCGGGCTCGGTGCGGAGGCCGCGGACGCCGCCGGAGGGGGCGCGGCTGCTCGAGCGTCCCCCGGGGACCCCCGCGGCCTGGCCTCGCGGCGCCGCCGGCCGCCGTCCGCCCTCCCCCGCCGCAGGGAGCCGGGCCTGCCGCGCCGCCCGCCGCCATGGAGCCCGGGCCCGCCGCCGCTCCCGCTCCCGCTCCGGCTCCCGCTCCGGCTCCCGCTCCCGCCGTGGCCGCCGTGCTGCCGGCGGGGGGCAGCGGGGAGAGGATGGGCGTCCCCACCCCGAAGCAGTTCTGCCCCGTCCTGGAGCGGCCGCTCATCAGCTACACCCTGCAGGCCCTGGAGAGGTAACGCGCCCCCGCCCCGCCCCCGCCCCGGCCCGGCCCGCGACACCTGCCCCGGAGCTGCGCTCGCGCTGGCGCTGGCGCCTCCTCGCCTCCGCCCGCACAGGCCCTGCGGGCTCGGGCTGCGCCCCGGCTGGAGGTCCGCTCCCCCAACAGCCCCGCGCGCGAGCCCCCGGGAGCCCCCTCTGCGCCCGGCCCGCGGCGGGGGAGGGGGAGGGGAGGGGGGAGGGGAGGGGGGAGGGGGAGGGGAGCGGGGAGCCCGGCCTCCGCAGCCCGAGCCGGCAGAGCACGGGGCGGGGCTTCGGTTTGCCCGGCGGCGCGAGCGTGGCCTCCGCACGAGTCCTTCCGGGTCTCCCCGCCGGGCGGCCGCCCCGCCCCGCCCCGTCGCCGCCGCGTGCACGCGTGAGCTGCCCTGTTAGCCCCACGTGCAGCTTCGCGAGCCGTCGTTCACTTTCGTGCGCTCACTCGTAAACACGAGCCCCCTGTGGAGGACGGACGTGCTCAGGGTGGGCCGAGGGCGATGCAACTCGAGCCTTTCAGCGGCGGATCCTGGAGTTCCCGGTGTGAGATTCCGAAGTGAAAGCCCATCTGCGCTTGATCCCGTAAACACAGTGCACTGACTTGTAGGGGAAATGGAGCAGGAGTGTCGGAGCGCAGAACGAGGGGAGCCCCAGTGAGGAGAAAACGGGGAGCGGGGGTGTATGTTGCTTACTCTGGCGCCCGGGAATAGGGCGGGGTGAGGCTGGAAGGGCAGAGGTAGGGCAGTAGCAAAGGTGTTGAAACCTCCCGAAGCCAGTGCGGTGGTGTGCTAGGATGCTAGACCTTGAAGTGAGCTTTTTGTATCTCTCTTTTTTTTTTAAGATTTTATTTATTTATGATAGACATAGAGAGAGACAGAGACACAGGCAGAGGCAGGCTCCATGCCTGGGCCAAAGGCAGGCGCTAAACCGCTGAGTCACCCAGGGACCCCCCCCCCTTTTTTTAAATATTTTTTTTCTTTACTTATTTATGATAGTCACACAGAGAGAGAGAGAGGGGCAGAGACACAGGCAGAGGGAGAAGCAGGCTCCACGCACCGGGAGACCGACGTGGGACTCGATCCTGGGTCTCCAGGATCGCGCCCTGGGCCAAAGGCGCTAAACCGCTGCGCCACCCAGGGACCGACCCCCCTTTTGTATCTCAAAAGAGATCCCTCTTTTAGCCTATCCTTTGCAGGTGGCTGTGATGAAGACTTAGCCAATGAGTTGCTACCAATCGAAAAGCTACCAAGCTTATGATCTAGAAAAATCTTTTCCCTATTCCACCCTCCTGGCACGCACCCCACAAACCCAAGGGCCCACATCGGGCTATGGTTATCTTCCTGAATGTTGGCATTTGGAATAGGGAAGCACAAAGAGTCCTAATCACCCTTGAGTCAAGTCATCAGGCCAGTGGTTCCATCTGAAACCCAGATAGTGAAACAGTTCCAGGTGCTTCTCCTATTCTGTAGTCTGCTTTTTCTCTGGGTTTGCATCATGTAACTAGATTATTGAATCCTAGACCTTGTGGCAATAAAGCTAATTATGTAGAAGGCATTAAAGGGACACAATGGATTTTGGCCAGCAGACTGTAACTGCTTAATTACCAGGTGTAGGGGAATATACTCTCTTTTATATTTTTCTTTCCTATGAAGGAAATTAGCGTTATTAGTATGTTTGCATCTTCTGAGGGAGCCCCAGATAGGTGGTTACTGGAAAAATCTTTTAAAATAAAAATGTTCTGGAAAGGCCTTGTTTATGGAAAATGAAGAACAGCAGTGCTTTCTATTAACAGCAGTGATACAATTCTAATTGTAACTACTTAAACCTCCGTTTTGAAATACTTCAGGGCTCATTTTTGTCACCGTTACAATGCCTGAAGAACTTAAGGAATGCTTACAGTTGGTATGTATTTCAGGAAAACCTTGGAAACCTTGAGTTACCGGGGTTAAAGTATGGGTGCTTCTGAGCCATTTGGTAAAGGAAGGACATCTTCTTGACTGCTAATAGACTTCCTAGAGCATGGTGCAAAAAAGCCTAGGTTATTTGATCTTCCCTAATTATTCAAGTTCAAACAAAGAAAGGGAATGGAAGCATAAAATGTCTTGTTAAAATTTTACCTTTTAAAAAAATAAATAAATAAAATTTTACCTTTTACTATTTGGCAAAATTGTGCAGGCTTACCATTCACTAAGGGGAAGCACAACTCTGTGTCCCAAATCAGAAAAGATATAATTGGTTGTCCCCACTGTCACTCATCTGGGTTATTTTAGGACTCTCAGCTCTCCTTGCCTCCTGAGAAGGGGAAGTATGGATTGTGTAGAACTGATTTCAAAGCTCCTTTGTCCTTCATAAGTTAGGAGTTTCCTTTCTCAAGCTTTGGCTGTCTCACACGTTGCTGTGAGTAAACCTTATTTCTTAAACCTTGATTAAGGAAGGTAGTATTAAAAAATGATACTTAAGGTTTGATCTTCCTTGTGGAATTTCGAGCTGATATAAAACTATGGTGTCCGAGAGATTTCGCCTCTGAAGCTGGGTCCACAATTCTTAAATTGGGATAGGGAAATGTAAAGAAATTTGCTAGTCTTGGTTTTAGTTAAACATGTGTTTCAATGGCATTATTTCCACTCTTGGATTTACCCACCCAAAGAGACTGGAAAATGTATAGCCACACAAAGAAAAAAGAACGTAAGAGGTGCTCGAGTAGATAAAAGATCAACGACAAAATGTTGGAGGAACAGCATAGTAGTCATCAATCAGACTAAACAGTCCTAAGAAACTGAGAAGAGTTGTGAAGAAGCATGTTGGTTGAAGTCCCAGGATCTTGGAAAGGTTCAGGAATTAGAGGTACAAGATACTTCTGAAGGTGGGGTAGACAGCTGAAAAGAAAAGAAAAGAAAAAAAAAAAAAACTGATTGAAACCTTCCAAAGAAGTACTTAAACTCCTACGTTGCTATTAGAACCCTGGAAGCTTATTCTCTGACTCAGCACAGCCAATGGCTGATGGAGGTATTCATTCCGTGGCCGTAGAGGAAATTAGGAGCAAGTCCTCAGTGAGATCCTTAGCTTTTAAGGCAAACTCCGTTGTTTTTTCTTTTTTTTTACTTCTCCAACAACATGGTATATTAAAGCACCGGTTCTTCAATCACTGAAAAGTTGGAGGGGACTTTCAGAGAATATAGAGAATATATCTTGTGAATTGGCTGGGACGTCAGATTTTTATTTCTGATGAAATTGGAAAAATGCTTTTTTGTTTTGCCGAGTGCTACTTGTGTGCCCCTGAAATTTCTTAATTATTGAAGAAATGAGATTGAGAAGAATCTCTGAATCCTCACAACTCAGAAATTGGCTATGGTTCTATCTGGACAAATGGAGATTGAATCTATTCGTTGTAAGGGCCTTTAAGAAGTTGACTTAAAAATGTTTCTAGGATTTTGAAAGTTTCCTTTTGGCCTTGTTGAGGGAATTGAAATTAAATTATTGAACCACAGATGATAACTTGAAGAGAACTTTTTTTTTCCCCCTATTATACTAATAAGGAACTGAGGTCAAGAACAAGAGTCCTAATTCCTTATGTAAGTAACTATTGGTTTATGACCAGAGTTTCTAAAAGAATTACTGCTTTAAGAAAACTTAGGTGACGGTGGTGGTCAACGCATAAAGCCCTGACAGTTAAATTATAAAATATACTCAAAATTGATCGATTATTTTACGATCTAAAAAATGTATTCCCAGGTCTTACGCAGGAAGTAAAAATTCCTGCCAGGAATCTTATTTCTGGTTTCAAATAACTAAGGAAAAAAAAGTGTTGCTAAGAGTGGTTACTTAACCTGGGACACCTGAATAACTGAAATGACAACTGCAAGAAAAGCAAGCTAGGGAGGCAGATACGGCCATGCTTCTTCAGATTCTTGGTGGAGGTGGCCTGGGAGTGGGAGTCCCTCTGCTAATAAGTTTGAACAATGTCTGACACAGCCCTCTCTGTGATTTGTGAAGGTTTTCATTCTCGAGGTAGAGGACACTGCCCCAGATGACCCGTTCCTTGATACAGTTCAGTGCACATCAAAATCTTACCATACACTGACAGCTCGTATAAATCTTCTATAGGGAGGAAATGGGCTGTCTCACTAATAAAAAGCATTCCAGATTTTTGATAGTAATGTATCTTGTTGTGTATTAACATGTTGGCCTTCTAATTGAGATTTAAGTCTCTTTTAGTTATAATGTGTGTTGGTCAACCTAAGTGTGTTAACATCAGATGAATTAGAAATCGTTTTTGTTGATTGAATGTGCTTGTCCTAAGGGAACTCTGATTTCTGTGGCTGAATTGGGTGGCTTTCTTGCCACTTGGAAAATCAATGGAAATCCAGTTTTAGCAACTTAGACACTATGGTGTGGTGGTTTTGTTTGGTTTAGACTGTTTTTTTTTTTTTTTTTTTTTTAATGGAGTCCTAATTGACATTAGTTTCAGGTGTATAAAGTAATCTATATTTCTGTATATATTTTATTTTTTAAATCTTTCTTTTCCCTTATGATAAGTCTACTCTTTAATCTCCATCACCTATTTTACCCATTCCCCCACCTACTTCCCCTCAGGTAACCATCAGCTCTCTATAATTAAGAGTCTGTTTTTTTGTTTGTGTCTCATTTTCCTTTTGCTTGTTTTGTTTCTTAAATTATGAGTGAAATCATACTGTATTTTTAAATTGGATTATGTTTTGGGTGTTGAGTTTTTTAAGTTCTTTATATATTTTGGACACTAATTCTTTATCAGATAAGTCTTTTGCAGATATCTTCTCCCATTCTGTAGGTTGACATCTATTTATTTATTTAGGAGGAGGAGAGGTGGGGGAGAGAGAATATTAAGCAGGCTCCACATCCAGAACAGAGCCTGACTTAGGGCATGATCCCAGGACCCTGAGATCATAACTTGAGCCAAAATCAAGAGTCAGATGGTTAACTGATGGAGCTACTCAGGTGCCCTTTGACTTAGTTTTGTCAATTGTTTGTTTCATTGTGTGGAAACTTTTTATTTTGATGTACTCTCTCAGACATAAATAGGAAAATGTTGCTATGGCCAATGTCCAAGGGATGACTGCCTATACTTCCTTCAAGGATTTTTATGGTTTCAGGTCTCACATTGAAGTCTTTAATCTGTTTTGGGTTTATTTTGGAGTATGGTGAAAGGAAGTGGTTCAGTGTCATTCTTCAGCATGAGGCTGTCTAGTTTTCCCAACATCATTGGTTGAAGAGACTGTCTTTTGCTCCTTGTATATTCATTCCTCCTTTGTCAAAGATTAATTGACCATGTAATTGTGGGTTTATTATTTTTTGTTCTATTTTATTGATGTGTATTTTTATGCTTCTACCATACTGTTTTATTTTTTAAAATATATTTTTTTTAAAGTAATTTCTGTAC
Source organism: Canis lupus baileyi (assembly GCF_048164855.1). Lineage (NCBI taxonomy): Eukaryota > Metazoa > Chordata > Mammalia > Carnivora > Canidae > Canis > Canis lupus. The sequence goes on from NC_132855.1 coordinate 30,079,592, forward strand.
CCAACAGGGGGCTCAAACTTAAAACCCCAAGAATGAGAGTCACATGCTCTACCAATTGAGCCAGCCAAGTACTCTCATACTCTTTTAATTACTACCACTTTGTAACATAACTTGAAGTCTGGAGTTGTGATACCTCCAGTTTTGTTTTTCAAGATTGCATTGGCTCTTTGGGGTCTTTTTTTGCTCCATACAAATTTGAGATTGTTTGTTCTAGATCTGTGAAAAATGCTGTTGGTATTTTGATAGAAATTGCATTAAATCTGTAGATGGCTTTGGCTAATAGAGACATTTTAACAATATTTGTTCTGCCAATCTATGAACACAGGAATGTCGTCTTCCCATTTTTTTCTGTTATTTTGAATTTGTTTAATCAGTATTTTTTCAGAGCATAGGTCTTTGACCTCTTTGTTTATTCCTAGATATTTTCTTGTTTTTGGTGCAGTTGTAGATGGGACTGTTTCATTTTCTGCTGCTTCATTATTAGTGTATAGGAATACAACCTATTTCTGTACATTGATTTTTGTGTCCTTTGACTTTACTGAATTCATTTTTCAGTTCTAATAGATTTTTGGTGGAATCTTGAGTGTTTTCTGTATATAATGTGTCATCTGCAAATAGTTTTACTACTTCCTTACCAATTTGGATGGATTTTTTTTTTCTTTAGTCCATTCACATTTAAGGTAAATACTGGTAGATGCATATTTATTACCATTTTGTTATTTGTTTTGTGGTTGTTACTATAGATTTTGATATTTTTCTTCCTATCTTTCATGGTTTGTTGGCTTTTATTGGTGATATACTTGGATCCCTTTCTCTTTTTTCTTTGCTTGCATCTTGCCTCTTTTTGAATTGTGCTTACCAGTAGATTTGCGTATAACATCTGTGTATAGCAGTCCAAATGAAGTGATTGGTCACTTAAGTATAACTCCATTTTTTACTCCTTTTCTCCCATGTTGTAGGTATATAGTGCCATATCTTACATCCATTTATGAATCCCTTGACTGACTTACTATAGTAAATTATTTTTATTGCTTTTTTTTTTTTTTTCTTTTATTAACTTTCAGTCTTCCTTTCCACCTGGAGTCCCTTTTATTCCTTCCTGTAGGGCTGGTTTAGTTGTCATGAACTGCTTTAGTTTTTGTCTAAACTCTTTTATTATGAATGATAGCCTTCTTAGACGATTGTTGGTTGCAGATTTTTCCCTTCCCACTGAATATATCTTGCTACTTTCTTCTGGCCTGTGAAGTTTGTGCTGAAAAATCTCCTGATAGCCTTAAGGGATTTTCCTTACGTGTAACTTTCTTCTTCTTCTTCTTTTTTTTTTATAGATAGATAGATAGAGTATTTATTTATTTATTTGTTATTTATTTATGATAGAGAGAGAGAGAGAGAGAGAGAGAGGCAGAGACATCAGAGGAGGGAGAAGCAGGCTCTATGCTGGGAGCCCGATGTGGGACTCGATCCCAGGACTCCAGGATTGCGCCCTGAGCCAAAGGCAGGCGCTAAACTGCTGAGCCACCCAGGGATCCCCGTAACTTTCTTCCTTAGCTGCTTTAAAATTTTTTTCTTTTGACTACTTTTTGCCATTTTAATTTCTCTATGTCTTGGTGTGTATCTCCTTGTGTTGAATTTTTTTGGTTGGACAAGGATCTCTGTGCCTCTTGGATCTGGATGTTTTTCAGAAAGGTAAGTTTTCAGCTATTAGTTCTTTAAATTTTCTACCCCCTTATCTCTTTTTTCTGAGATCCCTATAATGCAGGTGTTATGCTTGGTGTTACTGAGTTCCCTAAGACTATTCTCAATTTGCATGATTCTCTTCTACTTTGCTCAGATTGGATATTTATGCCCCATTACTCTTCCAGGTTGTTCAGTAGTTTCTCTGTTTCAGCTAGTCTATTTAGTCCAAGTGTATTTTTAATTTCTCTTTGTTCTTGATCTGATTTTTTTTTAATCTCTAAGAGTCTCACTGATGTCCACCACTACTTTCTCAAGGCCAGTGATTATCTTTACCATCATACTTTAAATTTTCTATCAGTTCTATTACTTCAGTCTGTTTTGGTGTGGTCTCTTGTTGGGGTTAGGTCCTGTTCTTAATTTGGGAAATGTTTCTCTGTACTACAGTAGCCTTATTATGAGGTCTTAGAGTGCCCTTCCATGCAGTGTCTCCTGTTATCCAGGTCCTGATGCTTCAGGGATTGTCTCCTATGTGTGTTGGGTGTGCTCTGCTGTTGAGTCTTAGCCTCTTTTTCCTTCAGTTCCATTGTTGTCACATCGTTCTTTTTATCTACTGTCTCTGTCTGTTGTGGGCAGCAAGGTAGGCAGTGGTATCTACTGTCTCTGTCTGTTGTGGGCAGCAAGGTAGGCAGTGGTCTGCTTGAGAATTGAGAAATGTCCCTGCCACGGAGGGAACTGCAGTTCTGCAAAAGCGCAAGTTGAGAGTTGTGGTGTTGGCGGGCTTTGCACTGGTGTTCTGGGGGAGGGGCTGCCATAGTGGTAGTGAGGTAAGAGTAACTGGGAAGGGCTGGATCCACTGAGTGGTGTGGGAGTGGCATGATGCGGTGGGGCTTCCTGCAAGCAATGTAGGAGTGTCTGCTTTGGCCGGTTCTCACAGGTGCCATTGTTGATGCTATGGGGTAAGGGAAGGCAATGGTACCTGCTGACTTCTTTGTTCTTGCAGGTGTATCCTCGTGATCCCTGTCTCTCTAGGCTGTGCTTGGAAGTGAGCAAACCACCCTGCCTTAGTTTACCCCCAGTATTTTTCAAACTGCTGGTTCTATAGTGCATCTGCATGGGTTGTTGGTCCTGCTGTCCTTTTAAGGGCTGAGACTTCCTGGCTAAAGTCTTCTGGGCTCTCCCAGAGGGGACCCTGAGGATTTAAAAAATTCCAGGCTTGAAGTCCCACTGGTTTTAAGAACTCAAGAAATTTGGCTCCTCTCATATTGAGAGGCAAACAGTAAAGAGAGTGGTTCTCCTGATACATGAGCTTCTGGTATGAACATCTGTTTTCTGCCTTTCTCGGTGCCACCAGCTCCCTCCCCACCGTAGGTCGCAGGGTCCCTTTTGCTCTCAGACTGCCTTTTGACCCTTCTTCCTTCACTGTGGCCTCGTCCCTACTTTTAGTTGTGGGGTTTGTTCTGCCAGTCTTCTAGTCATTTCATGGTTTTTTTCACACTGATTGGGTGGTTATCTAGTTCTATTCGTGGGTGAGGTGAGCTTAGGGTCCTCCTACTCCACCATTTTCCCTGCTGATCAGTGTATACATTTAAGTGTATGAACTCATGGCTTTATTAGATTTTCTGACTTACTGGATTGTCTCTAATTTTTGCTTTCTTGTGTACTTGTTCTGCTACTCTTTCTAAAAACCCCTGCAAATACTATTTAAACAAGATAGGATAGAAATAAATACATAAATGTTAATGTAAATGAGCAATATTGATTGCTGGAATTGAGCTGAAAATTGGAATGGAGTAGTGAAGGCAGGAAGCTTTGACAGGAATTGATAGGTTTTAGTGACTAATTGGATGAAGGATTCAGAAAGAGGCACTTACAATGTTTATAGTTGAATGAGTGTTCAAATACATGAATTTGAGGTTAAAAAATTAGCTTAATGCTTCACTAAGGGTCAAATCTGAGTCAAGGGAAGCAGGCAATTGGCCTATATTCATTAAAAATAGGACTGTGTTTTGTGTAGGTCAGATGATTAGATATTTGTGTTAAATTCCCAGCAGAAAGAACCCCATCAGGCTCCTTCAAGAAGAGATTAGGACTGGTAGGTTGGATTTGACAACTGGGAATCCCTTATCGGTCATGATATGGAGACCTGACCTTGTGAGGGCAATTGGGAGCCAGCCCTTGCACATCAACTTAATACTTTGCTGCTAAAATACCAGAATGAATATGGAGGGATGTAAATTTATTAATTCTGGCCACAGTACAACCCACAGGCCTAATCTCCATGAAAATTATCATGGCAATCGCCACAGCTGCCATTGACCCTTGGAGCCAAACTTCCGCAGCCTAGTAAGAGCCCTTTAGATAGGGTAGTAATAGGACCTGATTTTCTGTTTAAAAAGCATTTGTTTAAATCTTCTGTTTCCAACTGATCATATTAAGCTGCTCAAGCAGAATACTCTAAGTGATTTTTTTACATCGTGGGGGGAAGATAGGAGAAATTTTTCCTCATTGTCTATATGTGTAATAGAGCTTGAGGGTAGCCTTGTAATTGCCTATGGAATGTGGTGGGAAGGATATAGGAGATCTTGATAAAATGTGGCTACAGGAGTTTAGTGCCTCCTTGCCTTCAGCTAAGGAGGTCAACCAGATTCATTTATTCAGCAAATATTTGTTAAGTAGGCACTGCGTGAGGTAGTTAAGGTTTTTCTCAGTCCCATGATTTTACATCATTAAACTTTAATACTGTAAAAGGCTCTTAATTCTATAACTAGAAAAGAATGTGAATAAATCCTTTAAAATATAAACAGTACTTAAAAAGGCTTGTAAGTGCTGGGAATACTCTTGGTTGCTGAACAAAATAGTGTAACAATGTTCTCTCATAAGAGTGGTCTAAATCCATGTATTCTAAAATTTTTCATTGTGACTTGTTTAAAAATGTTTAGCATGAGGATTCCATTAAACATGTACTTATATGCACACGTGGACATTTTTGAAAGAATTTCAAGAAGACCTATCCTTGCTACTTGTTATGGATTCTAACTTTACTGTTAAATTAATTTCTATTTCATTTACCCAGAAATGTTAATCTAAAAATCACTAAATTGACATGCTAATAGGCCTTGATCTACAGTGTGAGAAAGAAACCAGTTTAAGACACTTTGTTCTTTGGAGTCTTCTATAACTTTTGAAAATAGTCAAAGGCCATGGGTATATATAATTATATCTATTTTTAACATAATTTTTTAAAGATATTTTTTACTTATTTATTTATTCATAGAGAGCGAGAGAGAGAGAGCGAGTAGAGGCAGAGACACAGGCAAAGGGAGAAGCAGGGAGCCCGACGTGGGACTCAATCCTGGATCTCCCAGTGGCGGCGCTAAACCACTGCACCATGGGGGCTGCCCTAATTGTATCTATTTTGACTGGCTTTGTTTGGAACTTATTTTATAGCTCTTTGAAGGAATTCTAGTAAAATTGGGATTTATCTTTGGGAGTTCATTAATTCATTGACTCACTGTGCAGATATTTGAATAACTATTTAGTCTAGCAGTGTCTTGTCTTTTTCCCTCTTAATTATTCAATATTAATATTTAATTGAAAGTATTTGTTAAGGAAAAATAGCAACATGAGGTCTTGAAAAGTTACTTTAAGTTATTTTTCTGGTAAAATACACTCTGAAAAGAGAAGAATAGATTAGGGTACTGATTAAGCTCCTGACTATAGAAGAGTCCTCTCTACTGATTTAGTTGAGCATGTACTTAAAGTTTCTCAAAAAAAAGAAATCCAAAACTTTGGTATCATGTAATTATCAACAAACTGAAGTATATTTGATCACTGTTAATAATTCTTCACACTCGGGATGCCTGGGTGGCTCAGTGATTGAGCATCTGCCTTCAGCTCAGGGTATGATTCTGTGGTCCTGGGATCGAGTCCCACATTGGGCTCCCTGCATGGAGCCTGCTTCTCCCTCTGCCTCCCTCTGTGTCTTTCATGAATAAATAAATAAAATCTTAAAAAAAAATTCTTCACACTCAAATGAATCACAGGCCATTATGTCAAATATATTAAATGAATCCATGACTGGAGAAAAGGCTTAAACACTTAAACTAATAATTTATCCCTGTCTAATTATTTAAGTCTTCTCAATTCATGTATTCATTTAAGATATTAGTATATGGTCTGCGAGGTCAGAAATTATGCCAGTTTTGGTTCATTATTATATCACAAATGTCTAGCATACTGCCTGGAAAATATTAGATGTTTATTTTTGCTTGAATTATAAAAAAATTACAGGAAGCTTGACATTTTGACCACAAATGCAGCAATATTATATGGTTCATCACTAGTAAGATAAATGAAGTTCTGGAGACACAGTGGATATGGACATGCTCCTCTTGCTTCTAGATTTTACCACATCCTTCTCAGAGACTGTTAATACATTTGCAGAGGGTAACTATGTGTTCGAAAATCAGACTTGGGTCCACTCACATCCTTTCATTTTCTAAGTGTGATCTCATGGGCAGTTCATTGCTTCCATGTCACCTATAAAGTGCTGATAATAGTGATGTCATACAATCTGATGGGAGATCTTGCAGGAAAGCATTCAATATGTGTCACCTAGCAAACCATCAATCTTCTTTGCTGTTAATAATGCTAATACTACTTGCTTTAGAATGTGCCAAGCTCTGAGGTATAGATGTAGCCTTCTATGAGTTGGCAGCTTAGCGAGGGAGATAGAAAAGGAGGACCATGTAGTATGATGATAAGTCTCTGTAGCAATAAGAGAACTCTGCAAGTGCAGAATGGGGATGCTGCCCCTAGAATATCTAGTAAAGTTTCACAGGGTAAGCTATATCTGAACCAACAACTGAGCAAGGGGGACTGTCTCCTACTTTCCTCCCTACCCAAGGTAGATGATAGGTGGGTTGGGAAGCAGAGTAGCAGAAGTGAAGACCTGGGTGTGTGGGAAGATGCCCTCAGTAGAGTGAGAGTGGTGTGGAAGAACTGAAGTGGTCTAGGGACAAGTGGGCTTCGTTCAGATCTCGAAGTGCCCAGCTCAAGAACTAGCGGGGGCTGACCTTAGGTTTGCATGTGAGAAAAATCCTTCAGAAGTGGTGAGAATGGATTGTGCTGGAATACGATGAGAAGGAGACCAGCTAAGAGGATGATGCAATAAATAATGGAGGAGATGAGTGCCTTGGTCACAGCTGTGTCAGTGAAGACAGAACCTTGGGAAGCTTGGCATTTAGGGGACACAAACTGTCACTTGTTGCTTGCAGGGAGGCTTTGAGTATAAACTCTACACTGCTAAGTATGCTGTGATCAATTACCTTTGCAATGAAAAGAATGGGGGATGGATGGGATATAAAACCAAGAGCATCCCACATTGAGTCTTATTCCCTAATGCTTTTTATTGCCTGCATGTAATAATGCATATCTTTTCCTCAGGTATTCTGTGAATATTACTGCATTGTCTTAGCTTATTCATGTTTAAAACTACCCCCTAGTGTCTAACAAACCATAAGTAATACCAGTCCTCCAGCAGCCTAAAGTTCTAGAAATGAAGGTAAGGAGTCAAATGACTCCAAACCACATTATATAGGGAAGGTTCTACTCATAACTGAGTTTTTATAGCTAAACAGGTTAATGAAGAGCTTCTTGTGTTTTCATAACCCTTGAGACAAGGCTGTGTTGTCAGATGTTATTACACTGTTAGAGGTAGAGAAGACTGACCAAGGTTGTTGACTCAGCAAATTGGTGTTGATTAGGTACTAGGTGAAAAGCAGTGGGCAAAACAGACATTGTCCCTGCTATCATGGAACCTATCTTCAAGAAGAGGAATGTCTTCTTTTGATGAAGAATGGTAAAACTACTTGGAGTGCATTGTGGTCTAAGATGGTAGTGTAGGAAAACTAAGTATGATGTATATATCACATCTTAATTGTTTAGCACTTAAGAGACAGTGGCGCAGGGGGATTACAGGAGTTTAGAGCATGACTAAGGCTTATTAACCCATTGTAAATGCTTAATCGATGTTAGAGCTATTTTATATTCTGTCATAATTGATTTTTCCCCCCATCTTACTAGGTTATTACCTCTGATTTATCTCTTAAATGCCACCTAGCTCCATTTTGTAGCCAGGCTACAATGACTGTATTGCCCAGAATGCAGCAGCAGCAGCTTCCTCCTATCTGGTCTATCTGCATCCTTTCTCTCTACTAAACCACTTCTCCACCTTGCAACAAGAGTAAAATTGATGTTTCGAAATTAGTTTACTAATGCTATTAAAAAAAAAAAAAGTCTATCAACCGAGTAGCTTAAAGCAACATGAATTTATTACCTTAAACTTCTGGAAGTCAGAAGTTTGAAATAGGTTTCACTGGGCTAAAATAAAAAGGTGTTGGCAATGCTACATTCATTATGGAAGCTCTAGAGACAGTATGTTTACTTGCCACTTTCTAGTTTCTGAAGGTCACTTGGATTCCTGGACTTGAGCTACTGTATCACATTGACCACTGCTTCTGTTAACTCCTCTCCTGCTTTGACTCTTCTGCCTTTTGTTCATTTGTAAGGACTCCTGTAATTGTCTTAGACCTACCCAGAGAGTCCAGAATGATTCTTCTAGCTCAAGATCCTTAACTTAATCATTTCTCTAAAGTTCCTTCTACATGTGGGGTTAGACCTTTACAGGTTTGGGGAATTAGGAAGTGGTCCTTTTTTAGGGGCCTCAGTCTCCTAAAACAATGCCTAGAACATTTGAGTAGGTGAGCATTTCTTTTTTATTATTTTTTGGTGTAAATGTCTCTGTGCAAAGCTTTTTTTAGCCCAGTTTGGCTCTTGCCTGGACCTCCGGCCACTACATAGGCTCTTCTCCCCTTGCCCTCTGGCCCTCAGGACCTTGCGATGGCCTTGGCTTACACCGGCCCTTCATACCCCCTGCCCTTTCCCCCCCTGCCACTCATCATCTGGATCCTATAGCAAATTTTGTGTCCTTAAGGAGTATCATCTTGGCCTTCCCTTTGCCGGTCAAATAATCAACTTGTCTGCAATCCTGGAGCCTGGATTTCTTCATAGCACTTGATTACAGCTTGAACTTGTTCCTCAGTGTTCTTTGATCTGGAAGCTCTGCAAAGGCAGTACTTATTTTCATTGTGTACTCAATGATGATCATTTATTCAATATGCAATAAACACTTAGTAAAGGAATGGACTTAAAATGAAAAGACCATGTGCTTATAAAGTAGCTCTTAGTGTTCATCTGTGTACTGTTGTAGCCACAGGCAGAATGGGGTTTTGGATCATGGAAAGGGTTGGTTCAATAACAGAAGATTGGTGATTAACAATTGAGTAAATCAACTGAATGTTCATATTAACAAAGTAAATTTCACTAAGTAATTTTCAGACTTTTCCATGTCTGTAAAAATGTGCATAAGACTTGAACTATCTAACATGAACATGGAGTATCTCATGAGCTAAGAGTTCTAAAAAAATTTTTTTTTGAGTTCCTTTAAATTTTAAAGTGATCTTTATTTAGAGTTGATAGCGTGGGTTAGAGACAGTTTGCCTGGTTTGGTCCTGTTGGCTGTGGAACATAGAGTTTAATGACATTAAGCTCTGTTAGCACTGGTGTTCAAGAGAAGTCTACCAAGATTTAATGCAGTTGCCACTCAATGGTGTGAACTGTGCAAAGCAATATCTCAGTAAGTCTTTAGGAAAACATTTTACAACAGAAAAATTGCTCAATACTATGTATGACTCAGTAGGTTAATTCTTTAATTTTGTAAGGTTTATCGTTATATTTTGAGCCTTACTTATAAATTTATACAATATTCATTGACCTATTGAAGCTATGTTTCACTTCGATGTAGGCACAGTTTATATTAGATAAGTGACCCAGGTGGGTTGGTTGGTTGTTTTTTTTTTTTTTTTTTAGCAATTCATTGGATTTCTTGAGAGAGAACTTTTGGTATTCAAAACTGCTTCAAATTGTTTGTACTCTATTGAACAAATTATTTTGAAGAAATCAATTTTTTTAAAAAGATTTTATTTATTTATTCATGAGAGACACAGAGAAAGAGAGAGATTGGGACAGAGACAGAGACACAGGCAGAGGGAGAAGCAGGCTCCATGCAGGGAGCCCGATGTGGGACTTGATCCCGGGACTCCAGGATCACGGCCTGGGCTGAAGGTGGCGCTAAACCGCTGAGCCACCAGGCAGGGCTGCCCAGAAGAAATCCATTTAAAGGCCTATTACTGCATTATTTTTTCTCAGTGTCCTGATAGATCCCTGAGTAACTAAGTTTGAATTAGATTATCTATTGTACAATATCTAGATGTAATCTCACTGTGGACTATAAAACATTATATCTGTTACTATGTAGGATATGAAATATTCATTGATTATCAACCTCTTTACAAGACCTGATAAAATTCATAAGACTGATTTACTTTCAGTTTTCAACATCCCTGAGAAGTTAAAAGTAGGACTTCCTAATACAGTTTGGTACTAGCTTAAATTGTGTAAGGCCCAATTTATGTTCAGTGTACACTTCTCTTTCAGCGTATGTTGGATAAAGGACATTGTTGTGGCAGTCACTGGAGAGAACATGGAAGCAATGAAGGGTATCATTCAGAAGTACCAGCATCAGCGCATCTCCCTGGTTGCAGCTGGAGTGACCCGCCACAGGTCAATTTTCAATGGACTAAAAGCCCTAGCAGAAGACCAGCCTGACTCTAAGCTCTCTAAGCCAGAAGTTGTGATAATTCATGATGCTGTGAGACCCTTTGTTGAGGAAGATGTTCTTCTTAAAGTTGTCACAGCTGCTAAGGAACATGGGGTAAGTGGCTATACTTCTGAAAATGGATAGAAGACACAAATGCTATAGCAAATGTTCACTTCCTGGATGTTGATGAAATCTTCGTCAAATGTCAGTTTACAACGGGCATGATGAGTAAAAGACGTGACGCTAAATTTTTTTAGGAAGCCTCAAGTATTGTATTATGAGACTATATTAGAGTTTATATTTGTAGTCCCTCAACATAACATGAGATTTTTGGAGGAGAATGTAAAATCTTCAGAATATGGCTCTGAATGTACCCTGATGGGTACATTCAGAGAAGCATTGTGCACTTTACCTAGAGATACCTAAGAGAACTCTGAAGTAAGGGATGTGCATAATTATCAGAAATCTGGGTCATCACACCCAAATTGTGTTTTGACTTTTTGAAGATGGTTTGCTTTTCAGCGCAAACAGCCAAGTAAGCTTTTCACACTCTTTAAAGTAAAATGTTTTAAGATGACGCAGAATTCTGTGTTATAATTAACCGGAAGAACAAAGGATAACAAAAGACATATTGTAGTCTTTAGAATATCTTTGTTCTGTTCTTAGATTACTGGATAAAATCCTAAAAATAACATAATAGATTTATAGATAAAACGTGAGACTGAGTGAAAGTCGCTATACATCCTTTGTATAGCATAATAGCAATAGGTTGTGGAGGGGGACATGCATAGGCCTAGTTCTCAGGTTTTTTAATTAGTGATACATAGGTAACTTGGACAACCTCTTTGAGTCCCTTTTCCTTGTACTTGCGCTATTTTTAGGGTTGGATATTAGATGTTAACTACTCAGAGTTCGAACTACTTAAAAATGAAAAGGTATTAAGAATTACAGCACCTAGGATTGTAGAGATATGGAAGGAGTCCTCTAAGCCTTCTTTGCCATGTGGGTGGTGAGTTAAAAAAAACCCATCTGGAAAAGATCTCATGTGATTTCTCTTCAGTTACCTGTATGTAACTGTAATCTCTTTGTCAGGAAATTGTTGCACCTTCCATCTCCTCTTCCTTAAACATCAATTGCTTTTAAAGCTGTAAAAGAATTCCACAAATCAAACAAAACATTTTTCTTTCATATATTTTAAAAAAGATATATTGATGGAGTGAAAATTGTGATAGAGGTAAGTTGGCTAACCTAAAAACTTGATCAGGGCTCCCATACTTCTTTAACCCCTTCCTATTGTCCAGACTTCTCAGCTGCAGTAGAGGTAATCAGTTAGAAGTAGCATGAGGAGGAATGAAAGAGCGCAGGATTTAGAACTTTCAGGAATTAAAGTGAAACTTGACAAATTTGAAGAAGTTCCTAGGGAGGACTAGATATTTGGGGCAGATAATTTAAAAATTAGGGTTCCCAGTGAGTATAATTAGGGGTCTTTGACATTTTTCCAAAAGGTAACATAGATAATCAAGCTGACTATAGAAATTACACGTTTGGAATTTTTTTTTTTTTTTTTTTTTGATATCTTATTTCTAAGATGGTGCACCAAGTGATACTTTTAGTGGTAGGTCTGAAACTAAGAGGACTCTTACTGCTGCAGTTAATAAGCCAAGATATCCTAGTTTAACAGGTGACTAAGTAAAACATTAACATGGATAGCAATTAATGACTTGTTGCAGCAGATTGATTGGAATTCCTTGACTGTCTTTATAATTAATGTTAATCAGAATAACTTTTATGGAACATGATTAAATCCTACATAATATTTTAATGAAATCTCAACTTTGCATTGAAAAGCTAGTTTTAAGTGGAATTTTCACAATTTATTTTGAAGCTTCTGGTGTCTTGTAGAAATGTCATAGGGAATGATTTTCAAGAAAGCAGAAAATGAGTTTCATACAGATATGTGAAATCCTTAACATATTGAAGGAACCAGGCACATGTTACAATCCAGAGAGGCACAAATTTTAGTGAAATAAAGCAATACTGAAATGAATTCACACAGGCAAAACTGTTTGTTTTCCTCTCCTATGTGAGAGGTATCAAACCTCCACCTTGTAGAGTTTATTTGCATCTTGACAGGCAAGAATTATTTTTGCATTGCTGTCAGGTACATGTAACTTGGGAAAGTTGTAAAATTGCTCAAAGGCAATGGAAGGCTACGTTAGGCTATTCTAGAAGGATTGGTTCTAAACAATATATAGTCTTAAACTGAATCTCCTGGTTATCCTAAATTATAAAGTGTAGGATAGTTACCTAACAGCCTTAGGTAGTCCAGGTACTGCTTCATGCCAACATAATCACACTGTTCTAAATTCTAATCATAAAAATGTAAGTGGAAATTTGAACTAGTAAAGTTCCTGTCCTAGTGGAAAGTAATGACCCCTTCTTAATCTCTGGGCGTTAAATTGAAGACAACTGGTCTGAAAGATAGGCAAGAAAATAGTGAAGATTAACCTTAAAGCCACTAAACCACTTATTTTCCATGAATTCTTATGAACTAATTCTCTTTTGTTCTCTTAAATTATGTTGTATAGGTTATTATTTTATTATTTTTTTATGTTATTTTTTGTTGTATAGATTCTTAATGGATTTTTTGTTCTCTTAGCTCTTAGTTTGCCTTACCCAAAGGCCCCTTTCAGATAAATCCTTTCCTGGATAAGGTAGATACTGAGTAAGCCCCTTGGAGGGCATACATGTTAAAGGAAACAGAAATTTTAACTTCATGGTTTAAAAACATTCTCACATTGAAGATAGATTACCTCAAAGTAGTAAGATGTCCCAAGTTAAGGTTGACAATTGAGTTATTTGCATACAGGAGCTCAGAACTGTCATCAGGACCCTGGATATTTTACCTCTATAAGTTTCATTTCTGAATTCCATGGAGGGGCCAGGACTTCAATAGAGCTAGCAGGTAAAGACTTTCAGGGTTATTTCTGAATAGCACTTGATGATCATTTTCTATGATATAAATTTCTAAGTTGATAACTTTTTTCTTCCCCATTACTTAGAAAATATATCATTGTGTACTGGCGTTATTTTGGCTTGTGAGAAATCTGTTGACCAGTATAATAGTATTCTTTACCAGTCTAACTGTATCCCTTTAAAGTTAATTGCCTTTTCTGTTAGCTGATCTTATTTTTATTTTATTCAAGTTTTTATTTAAATTCCAGTTAACATACAGTGTAATATTAGTTTCAGGTGTAGAATTTAATGATTCATCACTTACATGTAACACCCAGTGCTCATCACTACAAGTGCCTTCCTTAATCCCTATCACCTCCCCCCTTAACCCATTTCCTATCCTTTAACCCTTCTCCAGTAACCCTAAGCTTATTCTTGGTAGTTAGGAGGCTTTCCTTCCCACCCCCTACCATATGTTCATCTGTTTTGTTTCTTTAATTGCACATATGAGTGAAATCATATGGTATTGGACTTCCTCTGACTTAATTTGCTTGACATTATAATTACTCTCTAGTTCCACCCATGTCATTGAAAATGGCAAGACTTCATTCTTCATTGAGTTCTATTCCATTGCACATATATATCACATCTTCATCCATTCATCAATCAATAGACATTTGAGCTGTCTTCATAATTTGGCTATTATTGATAATGTGGCTATAAACATCAGGTTGCATGTGTCCCTTCAAATCTGTATTTTGGTATTCTTTCGGCAAATACCGAGTATTGCAAATGCTGGATCATAGGGTACTTCTTTTAACATTTGAGGAACCTCCATACTCTTCTTCAGAGTAGCTGCACCAGTTTGCATTCCTATCAACATTGTAAGAGGGCTCCCCTTGCCCTGTATCCTTGCCAACATCTCTTGTTTCCTGTATTGTTAATTTTAGTCATTCTGACTGGAGTGAGGTGGTATCATTGTAGTTTTGAAAGGTATTTGCCTGGCGATGAGCAATACTGAGCATTTTTCATGTGTCTGTTACCATCTGAATGTTGTCTTTGGACAAACTCTGTTCATGTCTTCTGCCCGTTTCTTAACCTGGATTATTTAATTTTGGGTGTTGAATTTAAGTTCTTTGTATATTTTGGGTGTTAACCCTTAATCAGATAACATTTGCAGATATCTTCTCACATTCCATAGATTGACTTTTAGTTTTGTTGATTGTTCCTTTGCTGTGTAGAAGATTGTTGTCTTGATGATGTCCGAGTAGTTCATTACTGCTCTTGTTTCCCTTATCCCTCAAGAGACCTATCTAGTAGGAAGTTGCTGTGGCTGTTGTCAAAGAGGTTACTACCTGTGTTCTGCTCGAGGATTTTTGTGGTTTCCTGTCTTGCATTTAGGTCTTTCATCCATTTTAAGTGTATTATTGTGTGTGGTGTAAGAAAATGGTCCTGTTTCATTCTTCTGCAGGTGGCTGTCTAGTTTTCGCAACATCACTTCTTGAAGAGACTTTTTTCCACTAGAATATTCTTTCATGTTTTGTTGAAGATTAGTTGACCATATAGCTTGTGGATCCATTTCTGGGTTATCTATTTTGATCCATTGATGTATGTTTCTGTTTTTGTGCCCAGTACTATGTTGTCTTGATGACTACAGCTTTGTAAGAAATCTTGAAGTCTGGAATTGTGATGCCTCCAGTTTTGCATTTCTTTTTCCAGATTACTTTGGCTATTCAGGGTCTTTTATGGTTCCCATACAAATTTTGGAAGTGTTTCTCCTATCTCTGTGAAAAATGCTGATGGTACTATGATAGGAATTGTATTAATTGTGTAGATAGCTTTGGGAAATAAGAACATTTGAACAGTATATGTTCTTCAGCCATGAGCATACAGTATTTTTCCATTTTCCATTTCTTTGTGTCATCTGGACGTTTCTGATCAGTGTTTGTAGTTTTAAGAGTATAGATCTTTTACCTCTTGGTTAGCTTTATTCCTATGTATATGGTTTTTGGTGCCATTGTAAATGAGATTGGTGTGTTCCTCGATTTTTTTTTTCTTTCTGCTGCTTCATTAATTGGTGTATAGAGATGTAATATATTTCTCTAAGTTGGGTGGGGTGTTTTTTTTGTTTTTTTTTTTTGGTATCCTCTGACTATGCTGATTTTGCATTATCAGGTCTTGCAGTTTTTTTTAAAGATCTATCTATCTATCTATCTATTTATTTATTTATTTATGATAGATGTAGAGAGAGAGAGAGGCAGAGACACAGGCAGAGGGAGAAGCAGACTCTATGTCGGGAGCCCATCGCGGGACTCAATCCTGGGACTCCAGGATCATGCCCTGGGTCAAAGGCACGTGCTCTACCACTGAGCCACCCAGGGATCCCCCCAAGTCTTGCAGTTTTTTTGATGGAATCTTTTGGGTTTTACATATAGAGTATCCTGTCATCTGCAAATAGTGGAAGTTTGACTTCTTTCTTGCCAATTTGGATGCCTTTTATTTCTTTTTGTTACCCAATTACTGAGTTTAGGATTTGAAGTAGTATGTTAAGTAACAGTGGTATAGACATTCCCATCTTGTTCCTTACTATATGGGAAAAGCTCTCAGTTTTTCTCTGAGAATGACATTAGCTGTGGGTTTTTCATATATGATCTTTATGATGTTGAGGTATATTCCCTCTAACCCTACTTTGTTGAGTGTTTTTGTCATGAATGGAGGTTGTGCTTTATCAGATCTTTTTCTGCATTTATTGAGAGGATCATGGGATTATTACTCTTCCTTATTAATGGGTGGATTATTGATAGGTGAATATCGAACCATCATTGCAGCCTGAAAATAAGTCCCACTTACTTGTGGTGAATGATTCTTACAATGTACTCTTGGATTTGATTTGCTAGTACTTTATTGAGTATTTTTTGCGTCCATGTTCATCACGGATATTGGCCTATAGTTCTCTTTTAGAGAAGTCTTTGGTTTTGGAGTCAGGGTAATGCTGGCCTCATAGTTTGGAAGTCTTCATTTTCTGTCTTTTGGAGCAGTTTGAGAAGACTAGGTATTAACTCTTCTTTGAAGGTTTGGTAGAATTCCTCTATGAAGCCAACTGGCCATCGGTTTTTGTTTGTTGGGAGATTTTTGATTCCTGATTCAACTTCTTTCCTTGTTATTGGTCTGTTCAAGTTTTCTATTTTTTTAAGTTTCTATTTCTGTTTCAGTTTGGTAGTTTGTATGTTTCTTGGAATTTATCTATTTCTTCCATTTTTGGTAGTTTATATGTTTCTGGGAATTTACCTATTTCTTACAGATTATCTGATTTGTTGGCATATAATTTCATTTTTTGTTAAAATCATATGTATTTCTGTGATGTTGGTTGTTCTTTCTGTTTTTACTTCAGTCCTTTTTTTTGATAAGTCTGGCTAGGATTTATCAATTTTTTTATAAGGATTTTATTTATTTATTCCTGAGAGACACAGAGACAAGGTAGAGACATAGGCAGAGGGAGAAGCAGGCTCCCTGCAGGGAGCCCAGTGTGGGACTCAATATGGAAACTCCAGGATCATGCCCTGAGCCGAAGGCAGACGCTCAACCATTGAACCACTCAGGCGTCAGGCGTCCCTTGTTGTTTTATATACTTGGGTGCTTCCATGTTGGGGGCATAAATATTTACAATTGTTAGGTTTCCTTGTTGGGTAGTGCCCTTTATTACAATAGTGTCTTTCTTCATCTCTTGTTATAGTTTTTGGCTTAAGGCTAGTTTGTCTGATAAAAGTATGCCTACTCTGGCTTTATTTTGATGTCTGTTTGCATGATAAATGGTTCTCCATCCCCTCATTTTCAATCTGCAGGTATCTTCAGGTCTAAAGTGAGTCTCTGGTAGGCAGCATATAGATGTATTTTGGTGTTTTAAACCATTCTATGTTTTTTGATTGGAATGTTTAGTTCATTTACAACCAGAGTAATTGTGATTGATAAGAATTCACTGCCATTTTATTACTTGTTTTGTTACTTGGAGATTTTCTTTATTCCTTTTTACTCTTTGTCACTTTTAGTCTTCCTTTCCCACTCAGAGTCCCCATTCATATTTCTTGAAGGGCTGGTTTAGTGTTCACGAACTCCTTTAGTTTTGTGTGTGGGAGACTCTTTATCTCTCCTTCTGTTCTGAATGATGGCTTTGCTGGGTAGAATGTTCTTGGCTGTGGATTCTTCGCATTCAGCATATTGAATATATCATTCCATTCTCTTCTGGCTTGCCCAATTTCTGTGTAGAGATCTAAAGCTAGTCTTATGGGTCTTCCCTTGCAAGTTAGGGACTTGTTTTGTCTTGCTGATTTTAGGATTTTTTTTTTTTATCAGTGCATTTTGCAAATGTAACTATAATATGTCTTGACATTTCCCTGCTTTTGTTGATTTTGATGGGAGTTCTGTGTCTCCTCTTGGATGGAATCTCTGTTTGCCCCTATCAGGGAAATCTTCAGCTATTTCCTCAAACCTTTTGCTGCTTTTCCCTCTCTCCTCCCCCTGGGACTCCTATATGATAGTTATTATGTTTGATGAAGTTGCTGAGTTCCCTATATCTAGTTTTATGATCTATAATTCTTTCATTTAAAATTTTCCATAATTGTATCTCCTGTATTACCACTTATTAATTCCTCTTCTTCTTCCATCCTTGTGGTCATTGCATCTAGTTGGTTTTGAATCTCAGTACTGCAGTTTTCATTTCTGCCTGAGTTTTAGCTCTTCTCAGTAAGGGTCTCCTTGATATCTTCCATGTTTTTCTAAAGTCTGGCAAGTATCCATGTGAATGTTGATTTAAATTCTCCATCAGGCATATTACTTGTATCTGTTTTGATTTCTGGCTGTGATGATGTCCTCGTTGTCCTCCTCATCTTCTTTTTCTGTGGAATGGATTCTTCCATCTTGACATTTTTAAAAAAGATTTATTTATTCATGAGAGAGGGAGAGAGAGAGGTCCGCAGAGACTCAGGCAGAGGGAGAAGCAGACTCCATGCAGGGATCCCAATGTGGGACTTGATCCCGGCACTCTAGGATCATGCCCTGGGCTGAAGGCAGGCGCTAAACCGCTGAGCCACCTAGGTGTCCCCATCTTGACATTTTTGTATAAATCTCTGTCCTCTTCTTTGTGTTAGAAAAGCTTGTTAAATTTTCTGCTCTGGAAAGGAAGGGCCTTTTGGAAAAAGTGGTCATATAGTTTCCAGGACCTGATGCTTCAGGGACTGTTTATCATGCTCTGTGCTCTGCTGCTGTGTTTTGGCTGCTCTGTCCCTCAGTTAGTCGTCTGTGGAGGCTCTCCTTGCCTGTAGTGGGCAGTGTTTGGACCTTGGCCAGAGTGTGGCGAGTTTAAACTAGGTATGCTCCGGTCTATTTGTTAGATGAGACCTGATGCTACTTCCACATGAAGCCTTGCAGAACTTTATGGTTGGAAGACGTGTTGAGTTTGGGTTTTTACTGGTCTTCTAGGGAAGGGGCCCACTGTTCTGAGCCTGGAGAGAACCTATAGCAACAGAACAGTGGGGCTTGAGACTTGGTGTAAGCAGGTTAGGCAGCCAGTGTTGGAGCTCTGCTGTTGACTGAAGCTAGTTTTATGCTGAGGGACTGGGGAGGGAATTGGTGCCAGCCAGCAACTTTGTTCCCAGAGATGGGCCTCCTTGCTTGCTGTTCTCAGGGAAGCACCACAGAATAGTGAATAATGTCCCCCTGTACATCCCAGGCATCCTTCAGATTGCTGTTCTCATGCAGTCTGTCTCCAGGTTGTTTGCCTGGAACAATGTGGTGAACTTTAGGCTCTGTCCCAGCCAAACCTGCTAACTCTTAAAACTCCAAGGTTTAGGGACTTGCTATGGCCTGGGGGCTGTGCTGGTCTTCTGAGGGGAGGGTCTTACCACATTGGGATGGATGCAGGTTTTACAGAGAAGGGCAATCAAACTAGAGTTCAGGGCCATAGGATCTGCAGCAAAACAGGCTAAATAGCCTGTGTCTGTGTTAGCCACCCTCGGCAGGTGTCTCTGCTCCTATGTGGAGGGTGGGAAATGGTGCCCACTGGCTCCTTTGTCCCCAGAGAGGCCTTTCTGTGAACTCCACCTCTCACAGATGCTAGAAGAGCAGTCTCTCTCTGTTCCTTAAATCCTCTTCCAATCATGCTGTCTACCCCAGGGTTGTTGGCCTGCCTCCTCTCCTGGAACCCCAGGGCACTGCACTCTGTTCCATCCTGACCTCTGGAAACCTCCAGTCTTTGAACCCTGCTGGTTGTACAAAACTTAAGAACACTCAGCCTCTCTTTTTTCCAGCCAATGGCTTTGGGGCAATATTCTCCTGTATGTGTTCCTCTCTATACCCCCCTCTCTCTCTGGTCCGCTTTCTCTGAGACCAGGGCTCTCTCACTTCCACAGTACTTGCAGCACATTTCTTCCCCAGACTAAATGTCTGGGCTTTGTAGTTTTTTGGTGTGGCCTCTTCTCTCCCTCTAGTTGTGTAGTTTGTTCTATCAGTACTCAGGTCCATTTCTTAGGTATTCAGAATGATTTGATAGTTAACCTAGCTGTGTTAGAGGGATAAGGCAAGTGCCTGGTCTTCCTACTACACAGCTATCTTAGCTATAGTGTGTCTATGAGGTTGACTTTTTTTTTTAAAGTAACTTATTTTTCACTTATTTTTCACAGATAATGTGCATTGTTTCTATTATGTGACTAGATAGGAATTTCAGGAATAAATCCAAAGCAAGGGACAAAAGACCCAATGTAATCTCTTGTTGAAGTATTCTTAAAGTAAAATTTCATTTTCTAGAAGTTCGATTTGGTTCCTTCAAAATGTCATGGGCCTCCTTTTTCTTAGGATTTTATATTGTTTCTCAGTATTTTAAATATGAATAATACATCGTAGATAATGTGACTCTTTGTAGTTCTTCATTTCTCCACTTCTACTTGTGATTTAAATTATATTGTTCAGATCAGTAAATTATAGGCCCATGTTTGGCAAGCCATTATAAGTAGGAGTTCTTTGGGCATGAGATGAGGATGTGTTTCTAGTACAGAGATTTGTGTTGGTTCTGCTGGGGATCCTGAGGGTTTTAGCATTTTGAAATCTCCTTATGTTAATTTTTGGCTTGAGATTTTATCCATCTTATGGTAATGTTAAGCCAAACTCTGAACTCCCATCAAATCTAGGTGATAGTACTTCTCAAGAGAGATGCCCCTCCCAAGCCAGGATAGCAAACTATTTTGTAGTCTTACTACACTGGTGACTGTATTTTATCTGGCCTACCTTATAAATAGTTACATGGATTTTTTTGTGAGGACCACAGTTCTAACTGACCAAGTAGCATAGGCTCAAAATATGATTTCTTATTCCTTCTCATTTGTTTAAAGCCTCTTAATAACTCAAAGCATCTCCGCAGTTTTCCTTGAATTCTGGCTCTCTGATGTTAGTCCTAGGAAGTTACCTAATGAGTCATAGTTCTAAAAAAAAAAAAAAAAAAAACAACCTATTTTTTTAAAAAAAAACCTTTAAAAGTCACACTGGGGGTGGGGGGAAGAGCTGTCAATAACATTTCTCCTGATTTTTTTTAAATAGCAAGAGGTTTTGTAAGATAATTTGTCAGCCATACTGCTGGAAGTACAAGTTTTTTACTAAGTACAAATTACTTGTATATTTCTGCATAATTAAAAGTCGAGAGATGAAAAAGCAGTAATAAGGACATTGTAAGAGAGATGTTGGCAAGGGTAAAATAAGTTGGAACACAGAAATGTGGGAGAATCATTTTAGGACTACGAAGCTAGCTAGCTATTATATACACAAAACTACCAGCATAACATGAATTTGCAAATGACAGTGCAACAGGAAAGCTCTTGCATCTCTAATCATGTTTTTGTCCTCTCTTCCGTAATCAACTTCTGATAGTAACAGGTCACATTTACTGCTCTCTCTTTGACATCTTAAGTTGACTCTTTACTGCACAGCAGTCTGGCTTCTTCTGACTATTCTGTCCAAAATCACCTATAACTTTTCAATTCCCAAACTATATGTGTACTTTTAGTCTGTTGTAAAATAAGGAAGCTGAGTGGCTTTTATATGTGAGTCCTCAAAGGCAGAATGAAATATTTTGGGATTTCCCAAGTAATAGGGTCTTTCTTTTTTCCTTTTTTGGACCTGTTGGATCTCCCCTGAGCTTATGATAATGCTCACTCAGGGTGGAGGCTGGTCACCAGAAATACTAATGGTGTCTAATTACCAATGGTGATTGGAAATCTGAGGCTTTGAATCAGCTCCACCTCTATGGGAGAGGAATAGGGCTGGAAACTGAATTCAACACATGGTCAGTGATTCAATTACTCATACAGCCAAAATGATAGCCCAATAAAAACCTTGGACTCCAAAGCTCAGGGGAACTACCTGGTTGAACAGTGCTGTGACAGTATGGCACTTCATCATTCCATGGGGAAAGGGCATCACAGAAGCTGTGTTCTGGGTTCTCCCAGACCCTATACTAGGTCTTTCTTCATTTATCTAGTCTGATAAATATCCTAAGTCCTAAACATGTGATCATAAGTAATCATAATCAACATGTAGTCATAATCATTCTCTTGAGTTCCAGGGGTTTTAGTGAACTTTAGTGGGGGTTGTGAGAACCTCCTGGACTTGGAGCCAGTTGATCAGGAGTATACGTGTTATGAGGACCCCTTTTGTATCTGGTATCTAAAAAAAAAAAAGGGCAGTCTGGTTGTGAACAGTGGGGATTGTGTGAACTCCAGGTGGCTGACATGAGAAATGAATTGTATTATAATACACCAGTGTATACAGAATGTCTTAGTTAACTTTGACACTATTAACCAGTTCTTCATTCTGCAACTCTCTCTACCTTGTCTTCTGTGACTGTAGTCTTTAGTCTTTATATATATTTTTTACCACTCTTTCCAGATCAATCTTCCCATACTCTAAACATTCCCTTTAACTTCTGTGAAAACTGGAAAGGGCACTCCTGAGCAATCAATCATGCTCACATTACTTAACTGAAAAAGTGACATATAGTAATACTCATGTTATACAGTTTGAGTGTTTACGTCTGTTGTGATGACAATCACCTATACAGAACTTCCTAACACTTCAAAGAATTGCCTCCTGGTGCTGCTTGGTACTCAGACCTTTTGTTCTCTTCCTAATCCCTGTCAACCAGTGATAAATTCTCTGTCCTTATGTCTCTGTCTGTTCTTAGGATACGGTATAAAAAGAATCCTAAAACATGTAACTTTGTGAGATAATTATTTCATTTGGTACAAAGCACTTTCATGTAACCATCTTAACTCCCGCTTGACATGTTCTCTCCAAAATCTCTTTCATGCCACACGGTCTCTGCTATGATTCCAGACCTTGTGTATTCAACTTCAGCTGAACAGAACCACTTAAATTTGCCTTTTTCAGCATGTCTGGAATCGTGTGTAGGTCTGAATTCATTAATTTTGCCTGATCTCTCTGCTTGAATTGGCTTCTTCAGACAAGGGGGAACCACTGATATCCTGCACTTCGCCCTCCACCCGTGCCCCAGGGGAAGTAACCTAAAACGTGAAATTTAGAGATTGGATAGGTGGAGTACAGGAGGAGATTGAGGGACTTGAAATTAGTTTGAGATCTACAGTATTGATCCAGCTGAGTGGTGAAGGTCAATTTAAGCCAACTGAAATAAAGCAAGAAGTAGATGTTGGAAAAAAAAAATGTTAAGGGAACTGGATGGGTCAAACCTGATGGGACACTGTAAGCCATGAGGTAATAAGACGTGTGCTTCTGTATGCTTTGATTTTTTTCTTTGCTATTCCCTGCCAGTAGACTTCATCATTTCTTCCAAAATCCCTGTGCTCCTGCCCTCCCTGCATCCTTCCAAGGTTGTGTGAAATTAGTTGAGACACTGAATCACTTGCCAAAACTCGGCAGTCCTACCCATGGACATACATACTTAAAGAGTGTAAACAGCTTGTGAACTTTCCAACACGTGACCGAGGTACATTTTACTGCATCCCTTATAAAAAGAGACCTCTATACTTAATATAATGGGTTGTTTTTCCCATATTTAAGGCAAAAGGGATTTTTGTAGACTAGCTGATCTTTTTTTTTTTTTTCTATATCAGAATATGGAAGTGGCACAGGGTTTCTCAACCTTGGCACAATTGACTTTTGGGGTAAGATGCTCTCTGTTGTGGGGGCCGCCCCATGCCCTATAGGATGATTAGCATTAGTTTTTAGTTAAAAAGTATTTTGAGTCCTTTTCTGAAGAGAAATAGTGTAATTTAATACCCAGAAACTTTGACATGGGTGTGTGTGAGTGTATGTGTCGGTGCTCCTTGCTTTTTGCAGTAGGATTAGACTTAGTAATAATTGAAGAATGCTTCAGAAGTCAAAAGTTAATATGTGTGCATCAGGAAGAATGTACTTTTTGACAACCCAGTGTTAGAAATCTGTGCCAAGGATTTTGGGCCTATTTTAAAAGCTCTGAAAAATGATGTGGCCCATGATGTTACTTTTGAAATGAAGAATCTTAATGTATAATTGACGATGGCTAACAGCAACTTGTACTGTCTTTCTGTTGGTTAGTTTTGATCATGATAAAGTGCGCGGAAGCTCAGAGTTGAGTGTTAGGTGGGGGTCAGGTAATAAGAGCTCCTGGGACATTGGATTCTGTATCTGAGTGGAGGGAAAGAAACATTGTGTTAAGTCCTAAGACTAAAGAAGCAATTTGATTTGTGGGCACTCAGTGAGTTCTGATTATCTAATGGGACAGTTGAGGCTTATTTTGACAAAAGTTGAAGTGCCCAGGGCAGGTGATGAATTATTCTCTGACTACTATGGAATGAGCTAAAACTTGATGTGTTCCTGATGTTGAAAAAGCTACTGCATGAAAAGCTTTTGTTTTGCTTATCTAAAACTACTACCCTTGTATAATCTCCATATTACTCTCAAATGAAGTTGAAGAAGTGGAGCAGATCAAGGAACCATGGTATTTCAAAATGTAATAAAGCTTATTAAACATTAAGAACATTCAAGTAGAATACTTCTGATCATACTAGATTTAAGTTAAATGATACTTCTTTGATTTTCAGCAGTTGAAATTGAGTATATCAAATATAAGCCTTATTCTTGATACATATCCTTTCTTAGGGGTACTTGGAGTGATGGGGCAATTTGGATAGGTTTTTATAAAATACTTGGATTTCTGTATTGAATGCATTATTTTCTGTAAAAGGGTTTGGAAGATATTGTCAAAATACAAAATATTTAAAATCTTATAATGGCCAATGATTAGCTTTAAAGATGTGATTATGTAAACATTTATTAAGTAGTCTTGGAATAAAGGCAACTCAGCTAAATGAAATTGTAATTATATAGTCAGGATTTCTATATTGTCATAATTAGCTTGAACGCAGATATGTGAGTAGGAATGCACGTCAGCACCTGCTCTGTGTATGCCTAAGTATTGTTCAAATGTACTTTTAAAAGTAAACAGAAGAGGTGGGGTTCTTTTTTCCACATTGTATGATTTGTATCTCTGATGATTTCCATGCAATGACATGTGGAAATACTTTGACAGATTAGCTTGAGAGGCAAGTAATCACTGTGGTGCTGAGCTGTTAAGCTTCCATTCAGGGCTTATTAGGCTAATTCCCAATGAGACAGTGTATTTGACAACTTGGGAATTATGCTTCATATAACAAACTACCCGCATAGCTCTATTTTAGAGGCAGCTAAAAGACAGCTTAAATTTCAGAAAATATCAAGAACTGATTATTTTCTGAACAAATGTCCTTTTCTATGGAAACAGCTATGGAGTACAAGCCTGTTAATTGTAGCATCTTTCTTCTCTGTTTAAACTAGGTAGTTGGGTGAGTGGTAGTTGGAGGAATAAAAAAGGTTGGCTTAAGGGTGATTTTTTTTTTTTTTTTTGACAAGTGATCCTTTTCATGAACATTTTGTTTAGTAAGCTAGTAGTCACCTTGTGCTTTAAGTGATCTTCCTGTTGTGCTACCTTGTAGCTGATCTCTAGGCTTCCATTAAACAAGAACCTTACTGAGTCTTGGAATATACCAATCCTACCATAATGACATCACGAATATGGGTGGTTCTCTTCTGTTGAGAAGATTTTGGAAGTCAAAATGAGAGTCCATATGTACACCTTAAGAAATTAAAAGGAACCTGAAATGCTTTTTGGACACTTCTAGATGTACCATCTGAACATTACTAGTCACTTTAAAACTATATTGTTGCCTTATTCCTATTTATTTCTCCCACATAGATAAACAATATCCTGAATTTTTTTTTCAATTTTGTAGTGTGTATCTCTAAAGGACATACTAGGTGTGTATGCTTTTTCATATCCCTGCAAAAAAATTATTTGTATGATTTAACTTCTGTTAAATGCTTTCTCTTTGTGGTTTAATTTAGTCTTTTGTTAATAGGCTGGGCATTTTTTTCAAGTACTTTGAAGATTTATGTTTTCTTTGAATTTCCCATGAAAGTCTCTTACCCCTATTTTTATTTTTTAATTTAAATTTCAGTTACATATTTGTATCTTTCAAGTAAAAACTGTTTTCTAGGAATTATGTATTGTGCACAGAGATACTCTGCTTGTTATATTCCTTGTAATAATTTTCTTGCAGCTTATTTTAATGTAGTGGAAAATACTAATGCCTTCCTATGGCCTTTGTTTTCTATATGAGGTCTGAGGCAGGAAGGATGGGTACTTTGAGTTCAGTTGTGACAGTGGAAACATTGAAATGTATGCTGATGTGGGGTAGTTTGAAGGTGATGGGGCTTTCTGATGGATTCTATTTGGAATATGAGAGGAGAGAAATCAATGATGATCAGGGTTTTTGACAAGAATAATGAGTAGAATAGAGTTGACTTTTATGAAGATGGGAAATTATGGAGGAACGGGTTTGGAGTGTGTGCTATGTGTGAAACCAAAACTGATCTCAGTTATGTTTATAGTTGAGGCGTATCTCTTGATCTGAGAAGTTTAATAGAGTATTTGGATATGAAGGTCCAGAATTGCAGGGAACATTTTAGGGTGTTACTATAAATAGGGAAATTCTCATAGATGATATGCAGTGTTGTGACTTGATGAGGTTACTTACAGAGTGAGGATAGCTAGAGAACTTAGAGGTCCCAGCTCGGGACCATTTAGAGTTGAGGTTTTAGTGTGGGAGTGAGATGAATGTTTGAAAATGGTTTCTGAAAGCCAGATGAACAAATGCTCTTGAGAAGACAGAGCTTGCCATTGGATTTGGCCAGGGTGTGGGGATCTGAGTGATTTTTGGTAAATAAGTTTTTGTGGACCTAATACACATTAAAGTAGATTGCAGAGAACATGGGAACAGGCAGATATTGGAGATATAAGTACAGATACTAAAGTAGTACTTGTCAACAGACTTCTGTTTGTTTGTTTGTTTTTTATTATTTTTTAAAGATTTATTTATTTACCCATGAGAGACAGAGAGAGAGGGGCAGAGATACAGGCAGAGGGAGAAGCAGGCTCCATGCAGGAAGCCCGACGCGGTACCTGATCCTGGGTCTCCAGGATCAGGCCCTGGGCTGAAGGCGGCGCTAAACTGCTGAGCCACCCCGGCTACCCCAGACTTTTGTTTGAAACTAACAGGGAAAATTTGATCCTAGTTGGAAGGCAAGTGTGATCAAAGGAGGAATGACTTGACTGAGTTGGCACCAAAGGCCTGGACATTAAAGGTAGTTGAGTAAAGGAATAAAAACTGATATGGCAGGATGGAAGGAGGACTGTTACTATAGAGAAAGACTTGAGAGGGAGTGGGTACCAGTGAGTTGGTAGAGATGCTGGCTTTTGCATAAGAGCTTGGGAATTTTTAAAGTTCTCAGAGAAATGAAGTTTTTTTTTTTTTTGTTAAACTTTAAGTATTTTCTTTTTGACACTATTGTAAATGATTTTTTCTTTTGAAGTGTTGCTTGCTAGTATTGAGATAGATGTGATTTTAATTTTTTTTTAAATACTGATCTTGTCCTGTGGCTTCTTGCTGAATGTGTTCCTAACGTTTTTAGGGCATTAGGATTTTCTATACAATACTGTCTGTGAATGGACATAGTTTGATTTGTTTTTGGATGCCTCTTATTAGTTTTCTTGCCTAATTTTCCTGACTAGAGTTTATAGTACAATGTTGAACAGAAGTGGGGACAGTGAATGTGTTTGTTCCTAATATTAAATCAAAAATACAGAATATTGATCAAATACAATGGTACCTGTGGGTTTTTCAATATTCATCTTTATTGGCTAGAGCAGTTCTGTTCCTAATTTTGTTGCATGCTTTTTACATGAAGGAGTATTGAATTTTGTAAGGTCTATTTCTGCATCTGTTGACATGTTTTTGTTTTTTTCCCCCCTTTAATGTGATATATGACATTGATTTTTGGTATGTTGAATCAATTTTGCATTCATGGGATAAGTCCCACTTGGTTATAGTATATAATATGTACTATGTAGTGCCAAATTTGGTTTGCTAGTATTCTGTTGAAAATTTATGCATCTATATTCATCAGGGGTTTTGGTCTGTAGTTTAACTTTTTTGTGATGGCTTTGTCGGGTTTTGGTAATACTCATCCTACAGAGTGAGTTAAAAAATATTCTCTCCTATATTTTTGGAATAATGTGAGGAATTGGTATTGAAAGATTGTTTCTTTGGTGTAACCAGTGAAGCTGGCTGGGATTTTCTTCATGCAGAATAAAAATTTATAATTTTGTATTCTTGTTATGTATCTATTAAAATTGTCTATTATTGAATCAGTTTTTGTAGTTGATGCTTTCCCAGGAAACTGAAATTTCATCTAATTTATGGAAATACACTTGTTCATAGTTCTATATTCCATCTTATATTCCATATAACATACGGAACTATACTGTTCCATAGCTCTATATTTCTGTGAGATTGGTAAAAATACCATCACTTTAATTCCTGATTACACTAAATAGAATTCCCGCCTCCCACCCCCCACCCCCACTTGTTTGTGCATTACCCTCAAAGTCCATCTATGTTGTTGAAAATAGCAACTTATTTATGGCAAAAAAACCCACAAAACTTTCTTGTGAATATATGTAGCACACTCCCTTTATCCATTAATTGGTTGGTGGACCTTTAGATAACATCAATTCTAGATGTTGATAGTCTCTCTTCTATTACCTCAGGACTTGTTACTGTTGAATGCAACTTTGCTGGTCTATTTCAGAGAAGTTTTTTTTTTTTTTTTTTTTTTACCCCTACTAGTTGAAGTCTCTAAAGTCACTTCACAAAGGATACAATCTTAGGCATGAATATAGCCACCTTGTAATGACAGTGGTTTAGTAGGTTTTCTTTGTTTTTTTGTTAATCTCTTACTGTCTGATATCACACTCAACTGATACTCTATTCATTGCCTGCAAACTACTTGCTTTCTTCTTCTTTTTTTTTTTTTTTGGACAATGCCTGAGGTATAAAATTCTCTATAATCTGATTCAATTACTTTGGCTCCATTGAAAGGGCAGTTTTTGAGGCCAGTATTGGAAATTTGTTCTGATTCCAGGGGGATTGTCATTACTTGTCTCTTTCTGTGGTTATCTATGGTAAAATAGCTTGCCAACAGTTGAGCTTATGGCTCTCTTATAGCTGCCACCTTTCTCTTAATTGCTTAGCCTAATGGTCTCCATTTCCTTTATGAGTGCACTTAGGTTTAAACATGGCTGCAATCATGTTCATATAAGATGAGTTCCCCAAAGGGAAACTTTTTTAAAGTTTAAAAGAAAAGTTTAAAAGAAAACTTCTCTTCTCTTCTCTTCTCTTCTCTTCTCTTCTCTTCTCTTCTCTTCTCTTCTCTTCTCTTCTCTTCTCTTCTTTCTTTCTTTTCAAGAACCCTCACCCAGTCCTTGTCACCACTTAGATAAAGTTAGAGACAGGGGATCCCTGGGTGGCGCAGCGGTTTGGTGCCTGCCTTTGGCCCAGGGCGCGATCCTGGAGACCCGGGATCGAATCCCACGTCGGGCTCCCGGTGCATGGAGCCTGCTTCTCCCTCTGCCTGTGTCTCTGCCTCTCTCTCTCTCTCTCTCTTTCTCTCTCTCTCTCTCTGTGACTACCATAAATAAATAAAAATTAAAAAAAATTTTAAGAAAGAGACGAATACACAAGTGTACGTGCAGCATTAACGCTGTGACAGCTGGTGGTGGACACATCTAGCTGCCCCCGCTCTTGTCCCCTCAAGTCCTTCATGGACTTCCTCCCAGGACAGTTGACTAGGACACAGGACCCAGGATAGTTCCCAGAGTCCTTGGGACGATACAGGGAGCTTCAGTAACAGGGGAGCTGCAACCCAGACCAAAGGAAGCCCAGGAATGGATGATTGCTGGCAGTTTTTCCCATTGAGCCTAGGATTGGATCAGTAAGACTGCTTGAGAAGCAGGGGGCTAGGTGACAAGGTCATGGGATAGAAATGTTCTCCTCCATGATAGACTGATCCAGATCCAGTCCCACTATGAAGACAATGTACTCTTTGAACTGCAGCCTCACTGTGCTGTCCAGCCTTGGTACCCATCTACCTGGCATTGAAAGCTCTGCTCCATCTCCCACGTCGTAAGGGGGGAGTCTGTGGGTGACAAAGTCCTTTTTTATGCCCCCCTGCTGTTCTTGATAGATGTTCTTAGAGCCTGTCTCTGTCGCTGTAAAAATCACTCTCCTCACCCCTTGCTGGGGCATCTTGTTTTTCTAAGTAAAACTACTTTATGACCAGGGTGACACTTGAAGACTCTTAGCTTTTTGTTAAGCTTCTCCTCCTGGTGCAAAACGTCTGCCCTATGTGAGATTGGGGTTAAGGGTATTCAGGGCCGAGCATCCATTCTGTGCTTACTGAGCCTGGGGTAGATACTCTATTTGGAAGTGGAGGTTATGTGGTGGGAAGAGTCTCCAATATCTTATCCACAGTTGGCTTTAAATTAGGTTCTGTGACTTGGAGCTGAGTGGGATGGGAAGTGCTAGCACTCTGCCCTTTGCACTGGGGGAGAGGAAAGACCCATCTCATCAGCCATACCTACTTGGAGTGGAACTTCAGACCCAGGGAGCTTCCTATTAAGGAAGAAAGATTATGACTTGAGTAACACAAGCTCTGTTTTTATCCGGATTTAGTTGATATTCTTAAATGTTTCATTTGCTACATGCCCTTCAAAGATTTTAAATGGTTGTTGTAAAACATTTTTCACTAGTTCTTTTGCTGGAGAGACAGTCTGCTGAAGTCCCCATGCTGACACTTTATGACTCACATTCTCTTAGGTATATATATATATACACCTATTTTTTTTTTTTTTTTTTGCTTCATGACCTGATAAAAATATTTTGCCAATATCACCTATATATAGGTACAATATAAGAAGAACTTTTCCCTTAAAAAGCTGTGTGTGTGGGATCCCTGAGTGGCTCAGTGGTTCGGCGCCTGCCTTTGGCCCAGGGCGCGATCCTGGAGTCCCGGGATCGAGTCCTGCGTCAGGCTTCCGGCATGAGCCTGCTTCTCCCTCTGCCTGTGTCTCTGCCTCTCTCTCTCTCTCTGTCTCTGTCTATCATGAATAAATAAATAAAAAATCTTAAAAAAAAATCTTAGAAAAAATGCTGTGTGTGTGTGTGTGTGTATGCATGCATGCATATGTGTTTCTTTTGTCTTCTAGCCTTCTAGGTGTCAGGGTTGGCCAGTTGTGTTTTGTTCTTATTTGCCTTTTGCCTTCTTGGACATCACTGCTTCACTATCAGCCCTGGCTGTCTCCTCATTTTTGCTTTTATTTCTAGGCTCTAAACTTCTCCTTGAGTCACTAGAAATGTTGACAGTTTATAAACTGTCTACTTGGCTTACGTATTAGCTTTGATTTTTAGCCAATCTCTGGGATTTTATAAGCTAGTTTACAGGCTATCTATCTTACACAGATACTGGTCTTCTCAAGACCAAATTGGCTCATCAGTTTGATGTGCTGTAATATCTGTGTATTAGTTATGTGGAAGACAGGAACTTTTGGAGGAGGTTTGGTTAATGGTCTATCACAGGAACTGTACTTGAAAGCTGCTTCTCCATAGCCATTGTTTGGTAATGACCTTCAAGACTACAATCAAACACTACTAAAGATAAAGAGGATAAATTGTCAGGTATGAAGGTGCCTTTTTGTAATGTTTAGATGCATCTATAAACGAGATAGCTTTTATCAGAGCAATTGAAATCAATGGCTCCTTGAACTGTGGGAACCTTGCTCTGAGGTAGTGTGAAGGCAATGGTTTTTCATAGGTAGGTTCAGTCTCATTTTGGGGATGTTAGGGAATAGGTCTGTTTACTTAATTATCTGTGTTGATAGTAAATCTTTTGAAGGCATGCTAAGAAATATTGATGTGTAATCCATGTCTATATTTTCCATAGTAACTTTTCCTGCCCCCTTCCACCTTCATGGAATACCCACTTGGATGTTGTTGTTATTATGGTCTAGTATTAGATTTCAGTGACCAGTGAGCAAAGGATTGTGAACCTATAATGGAAATTAAAAAAAAAAAACAAAAAACACAAACTATCCCTTACATGGAACTGCAATATTAAGAGAGAGGGTTTTTGATGTAAAATACTGAATTCAAAACCAAATCAACACTTGGTCAAATGTTTTCTTGAGAGTACTTATTAAAGCTAGGAATAAAACCTCCCCAAAATGAGAAAATTCAGTTTGACTTTGAAATATGCCCTAAGTGAAATAAATGTTTATTTCGATCTTTTGTTCTTTAGGCAGCAGGAGCAATTCGACCTCTTGTATCTACTGTGATCAGTCCATCTGCTGATGGTTGCTTAGACCATTCACTTGATCGTGCCAGACACAGAGCAAGTGAAATGCCACAGGCTTTTCTATTTGATGTGATCTATGAAGCATATCAGCAGGTAAGAATCCTAATTTCTGAAAGTGTCTATATTGGTGGTCCTCAAGATTACTCCTCTTTTTGGGGATTTGCTGGAAGAACTTGTGGTATTCCACTATAGTTGAACTCATGGTTAGAATTGCTAATGGTGAAGTGGAGAGGATTCACAACTGAGTCATAGGAGAAACACGTGGAGAGTCTGGAAGAATCCATGTGTACTCTTAATGTAAGTTCTCATCTTCCCATGAGGGGTCACACAAAGCATCCTCTTTTCTCCCCATCAGCAATGAAAATTTGGCAACACTTCAGGGAAGTGCATTTGAGACTGGTGTCCAAGGTGATTGGTCACATAGGTATCTCCTGCCTTAGAATGTACAAAAATTTCAGATTCCCGGAAGGAAAACAAGTGTTTGACATCAGCCATGTTTCTACAAACAGTAAAAGTTAGTGAACCACACTTAGCAGTTACCTGCCGACTGAAAATACTGCAAAAGCCAATTTCTCATATCAAGGTGGAAGGGTATTCAAAGGACAGCCATTTAAGGCTTTTACGGTAAATTTCCTACACAGCTATACTTTTAACAATTGAATTAACTGACTAAAAATCTCACATAGCTCATTCATGTTAGATTTTTCTGGGTTATCTTTGTTTTTCATGTAATGAAATGCTTTGGGACCTATATAACTTTTACCGAGATTTATTGGGTATTTATGGATAAATGGTTCCTGATTATTAGGTATTATGCTTGTCAGAAACTTCCCAGTGAATTAAATTAGAACTAACTTATCGTTTGGCTGATGTTAAATAATCAGTGAAGAGTTTGGAATGATGGACTTTAAAGAATATGTAGTAGTAGTAATAGGAATTTTGGCATTTATAACAATGCCTCTTGTTTTGGATAGAAGGTGATCACATAATAAGTTGATTCGATCTTGATTGGTTAGTTTTAAAGTGGGATGATGTAAATAAGAATACATTTTAATGATATGAATAGTCTGCCATGGTTTGAACTATTTATTTAAAATGACGACTTTGGAGTACAGGAATTGACCTGTATATGGCCATTAATTATATCAATGTTAAGCTGTCATAATTTTTTAAAAAAATTATTTAAATTCAATTAACATATGATATATTAGTTTCACAGATAGAGTTCAGTGATTCATCAGTTACATGTAACAACAGGACTCATTATATCATGTGCCCTCCTTAATGCCCCAATTTTTAATTCAAGTACTTTGTTCTACAGCCTAAATGTTGCAGAGCTAGATCACATTTTCTTTATTGCCTGAAATTATTCATCCTTAAACACCTGGAGTTATCACATACCTTTCTCCTAATATATTTTAGAAGAGAACTTGAATATAATCTCATGTTCTGCACATCAGAGAAGCTTTTTCAACAGCTTTTGCTGAATTAAGTGCTTATGCACTGAGGTACTGGTTCTCAAAGTGTGGTTCCCAGATAGCACTGGCATGCTTTGGAACTTGTTAGAATGCAAATTCATGGGCTCCACCTCAGACTTAATTAATTAGAAACTGTGGGAATGGGTCTCGGCAATTTGTCTCAACAAACCACTCTGCCACGTGATCTAATGCACACTGCAGGTTGGGAGCACCCTCCCTAAGGCTGTACTGTATGTAATGAATTAAACACTCTTCTTGGGAGAATTCAGAAAGTAGTAACATGGCAATAATTATCTATGTTCTGTGGTTCAGATGAGGAAAATTTTTTTTTTTAAGATTTTTATTTCTTCATGAGAGACGGGGGGTGGGGGTGGGGGGCAGAGACATAGGCAGAGGGAGAAACAGGCTCCCTGCAGGGAGCCTGATGTGAAACTTGATCCCAGGACCCCGGGATGATGACCTGAGCCAAAGGCAGATGCTCAACAACTGAGTCACCCGGATGCCCCATGATGAAGAATTCTTAATTATAGAATTGTTGTGAAGGTTTTCCTGTAAGATATTTAATTTTTTCCCAAGTTTTTAAAATTTGTTAAAATTAGCTAGTTAACAGTACAATGTTAGTTTTAGGTGTAGAACTTAGTGATTCATCACTTAAATAGAACACCTGCTGCTGACTATAAGTGCCCTCCTTAATACCCAACATCTATTCAAACCCCCCACCCTCACCTCCTTTCCAGTAACCTTTGGTTTGTTTTCTTTAGTTATGAGTCTTTTTCTTGGTTTCCCTCTTTTTGCCACCCCCCCACGTTCATTTATTGTGTTTCTTAAATTCCACCTATGAGTAAAATAATGTTATTTGTTTTTCTCTGGCTGACCTACTTCACTTAGCATAATACTCTTTAGCTCCATTCACATAGTTGAAAATGGCAAGATTTCATCCTTTTTGATGTATAATACTCCATTGTACATATATGCTACATCTTTATCCATCATTAGTTGGATATTTGGGCTTTTTTTTTTTTTTTTGTAGTAATTTGGCTATTATAGGTAATGCTGCTGTGAACATGGGGGGGGTGCATGTATCATTTTGAATTAGTATTTTTGTATTCTTTGGGTAAATACCTAGTAGTGTAATTTATGGATCATAGGGTACTTCTGTGAACATTTGAGGAACCTCCATACTGTTTTTCAGATTGGCTGCATCAATTTGCATTCCCACCAATAGTCCTCCTTTCTTGGCATCCTTACCAACACCTGTTGTTTCCTATGTTAATTTTAACCATTCTGGTAGGTGTAAAGTGAGGTTTCATGGTAATTTTGATTTGTATTTCCTTGATGATAAGTGATGTTGAACATCTTTTCATATGTCTGTTAGCCATTGATATATCTTCTCTGGAGCAATGTCTACTGATGTATTTTGCCCTTTTTAAAATTCTGCCCATTTTTAACTGGATTATGTTTTTGGGTGTTGAGTTTCATAAGTTCTTTATATATTGGATATTAACCTTTAATCAGGTCATTTGTAAATATTTTCTCCCATTCCATGGGTTAACTTTTAGTTTTGTTGTTTCCTTTGCTGTGCAGATGATTTTAATTTTAAGTTCCAATGGTTTACTTCTGATTTCGTATCTCTTGCCTCAGGAGACCTATCTAGTAAGGAATAGCTATGACCCAACTCAGAAGTTACTGCCTATGTTCTCCAGGTTTTTGATGCTTTCCTGTCTCATCCGTTTTGAATTTATTTTTTTGTATAGCATAAGAAAGTGGTCCACCTTGATCCTTTTGCATGTTGCTGTTCAGCTTTCACAATACCATTTATTTAAGAGATTATCCTTTTTTCCCATTGGATATCATTTCCTGCTTTGTTGAAGATTAATTGCCCAAACGGTTGTAGGTTCACTTCAAAGTTTTTGTTCTGTTCCATTGATCTGTGTTTGCTTTTGTGGCAGTACCATTTTGTCTTGATCACTACACATGAAGTTCAGAATTGTGATGCCTGCAGCTTTACTTCTAGTTTTCAAGATTGCATGGACTATTTGGAATCTTTTGTGGTTCCATACACATTTTAAGATTTTTTTCTAGCTCTGTGAAAAATGTTGATGCTATTATAATAAGGATGGCATTAAATGTGTAGATTACTTTGGGTAATGTAGACATTTTGACAATATTTGTTTTTCTAACTCATGAACATAGAATGTTTCCGTTTCTTTGTATCCTCTTGACTTTCTTTGATCAGTGTTTTATAGGTTTAAAGGTACAGATCTTTTATGTCTTGGTTAGCTTTATCCCTATATATCTTATATTTTATGGTATAACTGTAAATGGGATTGGTTCCTTGATTTCTCTTTGTGCTGCTTCATTATTGGTGTATAGAAATGCAATAGATTTCTATATGTTTTTGAATTCTGTGACTATAGTGAATTTCTCTATCAGGCCTAGCAGTCTTTTGGTGGAGTCTTTTAGGTTTTCTATAGAGAATATCATGTCATCTGCAAATAGTGAAAGTTTGACTTCTTCCTTGCCAATTCAGATGCCTTTTTTTTTTCTTTAAAGATTTTATTAGAGAAAGCATAAGCAGGGGAACCAGCAGAGGAAGAGGGAGAAGCAATGTGGGGCTCGATCCCAGGATTCTAGGTACATGACCTGAGCTGAAGGCAGATGCTTAACCAACTGTGCCAACCAGGCACCCTGGGTGCTTTTTACTTCTTTTTGCTGTCTGATTTCTAGGGCTAGGCCTTCCAGTAGTATATTAAATAACTGGTGAGAGTGGACGTGTCTGTCTTGTTCCTGACCATAGAGAAAAAGCTGTTTTTCTCCAGTGGGGATGATATTACATGTCAGTTTTTCATATATGGCCTTTATGATGTTGAGTTAAGTTCCCTCTAACCCTACTTTGTTGAGGGATTTTGTCATGAATGGATGTTGTTCATTGTCAAATGCTTTTTCTGCATCCACTGAGAGGATCATATGGTTCTTATCTATCCTTTTATTAGTGGGATGGATCATGTTGATTGATATGAAAATAATAAACTACCACTGCAGCCTGAGAATAAGTCCCACTTAATCATGATGCATGACTCTTTTAATGTGCTCTTGGATTTGATTTGCTAGTATTTTATTGAGTATTTTTGCATCCATGTTCATCAGGGATATTGGACTGCAGTTCTGTCTTTTAAGTGAGTGTCTGATTTTGGAGACGGGAATGCTGACCTCCTAGAATGAATTTGGAAGTCCTCTTTCCATTTCCATTTTCTGGAACAATTTGAGAAGAATAGGTATTAACTCTACTTTAAATATTTGGTAGGATTCCCCTGTGAAGCTGTCCAGCCATGGTCTTTTGTTTATTGGGAGATTTTTTATTACTGATTCAATTTATTTGCTGGGTTATTAGTCTTTTCAAATTTTCTGTTTCTTCCTGTTTTAGTTTGGTAGTTTATATTTGTAGGAATTTACCTATTTCTTCCAGATAGTCCAATTTGTAGCATATAATTTCATACTACTATAATGGTTTTTCTGGGATGTTATTTTTTATCTCTCATTTGTGATTTTATTGATTTGGGTCCCTTGGTTTCCTTTTTGATAAGTCTGGCTAGGGTTTTATCAATTTTATTAATTTTTTCAAAGAACCAGCTCCTGAATTCATTGATCTGTTTTATTGTTTCCTTAGTTTCCATGTCTTTTATTTCTGCTCTGTTCTTTGCTATTTTCCTTTTTCTGCTGGCTTTAGGCTTCATTAGTTGTTCTCCCCCGCCCCCCAGCTCCTCTAGGTGTGAGATTGGGTTGAGATTTTTATTGTTTCTTGAGTTAGGCCTGTATTGTTATATACTTGGCTTTAGGATTGCTTTTGCTATATCCCAAAGTTTTTGGACTGTTGCCTTAATTTTCATTAGTTTCCAATTCTGTTGATTTCTTCCTTGATTTCTTGGTTAACCCATTCATTCTTTAGTAGCATGTTATTTAACTTCCATGTATTTGTGGTCTATATAAAGTTTTCCTAGTGTTTGACTTCAAGTTTCATAGCATTGTGATCAGAAAATGTTCATGGTATGACCTCAGTCTTTTTGTATTTGTTAGGTCATGCTTTGTGACCTAGGAGGTGTATTTAGCTTTAGGATGAAGTGTTCTGAATAAATCTTAAGTCTATCTGGTTCAATGTGTCATTCAAAGCCATTGCTTCCTTGCTTATTACCAGCATAGATGATCTGTTGATGTAAGTGGAGTGTTAAAGTCTTTTACTATTATAGTATTAGCTAAGAGTTCCTTTATATTTATTAATTATTTTATAAATTTGGGTGCTCTCACATTAGGGGCATAAATATTTAGAATTGTTAAATCTTCTACTTGGATAGTCCCCTTTATTATGATACAGTGTCTTTCTTCATCTCCTGATACAGTCTTTGGTTTAAAATCCAGTTTGTCTGATATAAGTATGGCTACTATGGCTTTCTTTTGATGTCCATTTGCATGGTAAATGGTTCTCCATCCCCTCACTTTCAGTCTGCAGGTGTTGGAGGTCTAAAATGAGTGTCTGCTAGGCAACATATAGATGGGTCTTGTTGATGTTATTATTTTTCCATTCTGACACCATCTGTGCTTTGATTGGAGTGTTGAGTGTTTTTACATGCAGCATAATTATTGATAGATGGGTATTTAGTGCCACTTAATACTTGTTTTGTCATTGTTTTTGGAGGTTTTCTCTGTTCCTTTCTATTCTTGGCACATTGGGTGTTTACTTACCACTCAGTCTTCTTTAGTATCTATTACAGGACTGGTTTAGTGTTCAGAAACTCCTTGAGTTTTGTTTGTCTGGGAAACTATTTCTCCTTCTATTCTGAGTGATAGCTTTGCTGGATAGAGTATTCTTGGCTGTGGATTCTTCCTATTTGGCACGTTGAATGTATCATGCCACTCTCTTCTGGCTTGCCAAATTTCTGTGTAGAGATCTACAGCTAGCCTTATGGGTCTTCCCCTTGTAAGTTAGGGACTTCTTCTGTCTTACTGCTTTTAGGATT
Source organism: Canis lupus baileyi (assembly GCF_048164855.1). Taxonomy (NCBI): domain Eukaryota; kingdom Metazoa; phylum Chordata; class Mammalia; order Carnivora; family Canidae; genus Canis; species Canis lupus. The sequence continues at coordinate 30,118,276 of NC_132855.1, forward strand.
TTTTCTTTATCACTACATTTTGCAAATTTAGCTACAATAGGTCAGCTCGAACTGCTAACACCTTCTCTGGTCCCGTGCTCATAATCAACAAACACACTCAGGCTCAAGCTTTCCCCGCCCAGCCCAAATCACCTACCTCATCAAGTCATCTCCAAGTTACTTTCTTCCATGGGAGACATGTGGTTCAGTTTCCCTACTTAATGGACTTCTGAAAATGAGAAAAATAACTCCAGTCTCCGTTTATACAGTTTTAAAAGTTCATTCAATTAGATAATTGCCCCTCCAGCCCCCCAAATGAAAGAATGTCTAAACCCATCTAATGTGAGGAAGCAGAAAAGTAGTTGAGTTCTGTTTTGTGCTTCGCTCAGCTCTGAGGCACTGGGTCTCAGAGTAGTTCTGCTGAGGGAGTCTCAAATCTTAGGTTTGAAGAGGAAATTTATCATCTCATGGGAGGAAGCAAACTGGAGTGGTTTAAGAGAACACTCTGAAATTAGATTTAACCAGATTCAAATCCAATCCCTACTACTTCCTAGTTCTCTGACCTTGAACACTCACTTGATCTCAATTTCCTCACCTCTAAACTGTGAATACTCTGAGTACCTGCCTTGTAGAGTTAATATGGGAATCAAATAAAATAGTCCACATTAAAAAAAAAAAAAAGTGCAGCAGAGGGAAGAAGAGATTGCTGAATTGCAGAAAGCTCTAAGTGATATACAGGTCTGCCTCTTCCAGGAATGGGAACATGTTTTACGCCTCTACTCAGAAAATGACCGACTGAGAATCAGGCTGTGTTCCCCAGGAAGCAGACTCTGAGATGGTTGCAAGGGTGGTTATTAGTAGGAAGACTCTTCAGGAATAACATCTATGAGCAGATTTGAACTGTGATTCCATGATAGCAGAGGTTTCAGCCAACCCCACAGGGAGCTCTGAGGCCAGGATAGCCATTCAGAAGCAAAACGGTTGACCATTTGTGCCCTACAATGATCACTCAGTGGATGTAGGCTGTCACCAGAGAGGGGATGTAATCTTGAGAGAGGCAAGCCCCCTTCAGCCTAGGGCAATTCCTGAAGGACTCAGCTCTTGGGTGCTGGGTGTCTTGGTCCTGAAGGTGGCATCTGAGCAGTATTCTACAGCATCCACTACTACATTTTTTTTGATTGTGGTAAAATATACTTAACGTAAAATTTACCATCATGGTCATTTTTTTTTTTTTTTTTTCCATCATGGTCATTTTTAAGTGTATAGTGCAACGGCGTTAAATATATTTATGTTAATGCAGCCATACTACTATCCAGCTCTAGAACTTTTTCATCATCCCATATAGAAACTCTCTACCCATTAAACAATAACTCCCATTCCCCCCGCCAGCCCTTAATAACCACTGTTCTACTTTTCTATGTATTTGATTTCATAGAAGTAGAATCATATAGTATTTGTCCCATTGTGTCTGGCTTATTTCACAAAAAAAAAAAAAAAAAAAAAACCCAAAAAACCAAAAAACAAAACAAAAAAAACTATTTTGGACTATTTTGTTGATTTTAGTGGGAGTTTTCTATGTCTCCTGGATTGGGATGTCTGTTTCCTGCCCCAGATTAGGGAAGTTTTCAGGTGTTTCCTCAAATCTTCTGCCCCCTTTCCCTCTCTTCTTCTGGGACTCCTATGATATGAATTCTGTTATGTTCGATGGAGTCATTAAGTTCCCTAAATCTACTCTCCTGATCATAATTCATTCTCTCTCTCTTTCTCTCTTTTAGCTTTATTATTTTGCATTCTACTTTCTTCATTCATTCCTCTGCTTCTTCCACTCATGTGGTCATTACATCCAGTCTGTTTTGAATCTGTTACTGCTCTTTCCATTTCTGACCGGTTGTTTTTTTAGCTCTTTAACTCTGTGAGTAAGGGTTTCACTGATGCCTTACATGGTTTTCTCAAGCCTGGCAAATATCCAAAGACTGTTGATTTAAATTCTTCATTGGGTGTATTACCAGTATCTGTCTTGATTAGATCTCTGGCTGTGACTTTTTCTTGTTCATTCTTTTGAGATGGATTCCTCCATCTTGGCATTATGTCTAAGTCTCTGTCATCTTCTGTGTGTTTATTTATTTTATTTTTTAAGAAAAATTCACCATTTTTTTTCTTCTGTGTGTTAAAAAAAAAAAAAAAGCCTGTTACATTTCCTGCTCTTGAGAGGAATAGCTTCATGAAAAAGAGGTCATATAGTGTTCAGAGCCTGGTGCTCCAAGGAGTGTCTCTGGTGTGTTTCGCGTGCATTCTGCTGTTGTGCTTTGTGGGAGGGAACCCCCTCTTATCTTTGAGGCCACTTGTCTGCAGAAGCTCTCCTTGCTTGTAGTGGACAATTTTTGATCCTTGGCATGAATATGGCGAGTTGTAACCAGGTGTGCTCTGGTCTACTTGTTAAGTGGGACGTTATGGTGCTTCCACTAGTCATGAAGCCTTGCAGAATGCTATAGTCAGAAGACATGGTGTAGGCAGGGATTCCTGCTAGTCTTCTGAGAAAGGGGCCTGCTGCACTGGGTCTTGGGCATATTTGAGAAAAGCAGCACAGCAGAGTGGTTTTGCTGTAAGTTCTTAAGAAAATTGAACATAAATGCGCACAAGAATTCTTAAATACCTGAAATAATTTGCTCTTCACTTCATATAATTTGTATACATGTATTGATTTTCATAGGCTAATAAAACAATATTGAACACTTCAGAAGAAAGGGAAAGTAAAACAACAAAGGCCATACCTAAAGTTATAAAATAAACACCCCCCCCACAAAAAAAACCCCAACCTTACCCAAAAGGTGGCTTCCTGATTTTTGAATCAAAATGAATAGGTTTTAACCTGAAACTGTGAAAGGAAAAACTAACTAGTTATATACAAGTTAACTGATAAAAGATAAACATTTTGAACTGTTTTTCAACTTAAGACCTATTTTGTGGAAATGTATTGGTAAACATTGAATATATATTTGGTGCTGAGATGCAACAGGGACTAAATAGACTACCTTTAATGAAGGATTTTATTTTAAATATACTTTGTTAAAGCTGAAATAAATTGATGAGATTATTTTGCAGCACAGTTTTTTTTTTTTGGAAAGAGTGATTCCGCATTGTGTTGTTAGCTGTTGGCTGGTCATATACGACATATGTTGAGTTATGTTCCCTCTGTACCTCCCTTGAGAGTTTTTATCATGAAAGGATGTTGAATTTTATAAAATGCTTTTTATCTATTGAGTGTATCATATTTTTTATCTTTATGTGTTATACAACATTGTTGCCTCCCACACACATATTGAACCATTCTTGCCTTTCTTGGATAAATCCCACTTGACCATGGTGTTTGATACTTTGATGTATTCTTGAATTTGGTTTGCTCATACTTGGAGGATTTTTGCATTTGTGCTCATCATCGATATTGGTATATAATTTTCTTCTAGAGTCCTTGTTTAGTTTTGGTGTGAAAGTAATGTTGGCCTTATAAGATTGGAAGTAATCTCTCCTCTTTTTTAGAGTTTGAGGAGCATTGTCGTTAATTGTTTAAGTTTTCAGGAAAATTACCTGCTAAAGCCATCTGGTTCTGGACTTGGGTTTGTCATCTTTCTGATGACTGACAGATTCTCCTTACTAGTAATCATTCTGTTAAGATTTTATGTTTCTGATACAGTCCTGAGTAAATACCTAGAAATTTATGCCCATAAATAGTATAATCTAAAAGAAATGGTTACATTGTTGTTCAAGACAGTGATTTTTTTTTTATACTCATGTTATCATTTATACTGTTAGATATTTTGCTTACAATTTAGACTTCTGTCTTGGAAAGTTTAGCTAAAGGTTTGTCTATTCTACTTTAAAGAAAACCAACTGTTTTCATTGATATTTTCTATTATCTCTGTACCCTTTTTCACTTAATTCTACTTTGATCCTTGTTATTCCTTCAAACTTTGAGCTTACTCTGTTGCTGTGTTTCCTTGAGGTGTAAAGTTTAGTAGTTCCTATTTCCTTAAAAAAAATTATTTGGCTTTTTAATAAAAAGGACTTAGCTCTATAAATTTTACTCTTAGAACTGGTTTTGCTGTATCCCATAAGTTTTGATGTGTTGAAAATTGCTGGATTTGCTACGGTCCTGTGGGACTCATGAGTGTGTGCCCTGTTGGCTATTAAAGTTCCTAGGTAATTTGCGTTTCCATCTCAAGAAGCACGTGCAAAAATTTGGGCACTCAAGTATGTGTACAAGCTTCTTCCAGGGAGATACTGGTGACTTTATTTTATTGTTGTAGCAGTCTAGAGGGAGGGAGTTAGGGGAAATGCCTATTGGCCTCTCCAGTTGAGAGGCAAGAGTAGCCAGTATGTTAGAGGTGTGGTTTATTAGAAGTCAGATCCTCCATAAACATAGCTTGTAAAGTTGGTAGTTAACTCCTATCTTCCGTTTTTCTTAAAATGAATCCTTTTCTCTGGTTTTGTTTGATCCTTAAGGAGATACTGCAGTTGGTGTTTACATATACATGCCTGTTGAAAAAATTGCTGTTAAGTTTGCAGAGTGAAGTTTTCAGAGTCCTATGACCACAAGCTTAATAGATGTTCAGCATTTAGAGGTATCAGGATCCTGTCTGTCACATGGGAGTCTTAAGGTTGGACTATAGATATGTGATACAAACCCTTTGCTTAATAGGGAGAAGCTGTAAAGCTGTGAGTTGGGAGTGCTCTCCTGATTGTATCATGCTGTGCTGTGTTGAGATGATTTAGGTTAGTTTCCAACTTTGACTCTTTCGATAAAGGCATTTTTCTCACCTGCCAGTGTGTAGAAGTCGCTCGCTGGGTTCTAGATAGCTTTCATATGAAATTGCTTCTGATGTGGCTGTAGGATGTGGGAAATTCAGGAGTCTCCTATGTTGCTGTCCTGTTGGGCTCTTTCTGTGAGGATTACATTTAATGGGGGAGAGAAACCCCTACTAAAAAAGGATAATTTACAAAAGTAAAAATTGCAACATTAAAATATAAAATGAACAAATGGAAAATTTTATTCAATACATGGAGGAGCCAGTATGATGACAGTATTGATTCAAAGAACATTTGAGAAGTGAATATGTATAGTCAACTTAACCAGGTCTGTTAGCATAAGATTGCTAATAATGTCTCACAGGGTCCTGAACTTTGGTATTGTCCATTTTATTGAAACTATTTGTATCACAAACAGAAGAAAAGTGTTGATGATAGTACCTTTAAGTCTGTCTTTTAATAAAAAAGTAAAATAAGTTTTGAAAAATAGTCCTTGTCTAACATTTGCCGCCTTTACACATTTTGGGATTTTTTTTTTTTTTTTTTAAAGTGAGAATAAGCACGTGCATGGTAAGTCAAATGGTGATAAGTGTTCAAAGAGAAGAGTAGGATATAGAGTTCTGGAGTGAGAGGTTGCTGTTTACTTTAAGTACTCAGACAAATACTCTGTGAGAAGGCTAAATTGAAGGTAGGGTGTGAAGGGAATGAGTCATGCAAATAAGTGAGAGTACAATATTTTAGGTATAGGACACCATGTAAGAAGGTCTGAAAGGCTAGAGAATAGTGATTCTGGTAGGAAGGACTGGGAAGAGATGTGTTGGAGAGCATCTGAGTCCCATATTATGTAGGGTTCTGATGACCATGGTATAGATTTCAGATTTTGTACTGAATGAAGATGGAAATTGAAGAGGGGATTGTGTAGAGTCCCACTTTCATGGCTTCATCCTGCCACTTGAGACGCAATAGATTGTAGAAGGCAAAGAAGAAAGGAGCCTTGATACTGATGGAAAAAGGTCATGATGACTATTTGGACAATTTGGAGAGCAGACAGTGAGATGTGAAGTGCTTGTGCTCTGAATACTTGAAGATAAAATGAAGAGGACTAGCCTATCGATTGTATATGGGGTTTGGGGGTAAGAGGAGATTCCTAGATAAAGAACTTGTTCTGAATAACTAGAAGAATACAGTTGCCCTACTGAGATGGAGAATGCTAGAGGATGAGAAGATTTCATGGGAGTTGAAGAGTTTAGTTTCAATATGCTAAGCCTGCAGTTTCCTTTAAACACCTTAAAAATACCAAGGAAGTAGTTGGACACAAAATATGGAATTCAGCGCAGAGGTCCAAATAAAGATAAGTACTTGGCAGCTGTCACCATATAGGCATTGACTACATTTGGTTTGATTTGAGAAGACAAAATGAGTGGGTACAGAATGAATGAAACACATACAAGGACTGAACCTTAGAGCAGTCCAGGATTTTGAGGTTGGAGGTGTATTAGTTTCCTATTGCTGCTGTAACAAACGATCACCATCTTAGTGAATTATAACATCATGAATTTATTCTCTATTTGGAGACCAGAAGTCTAAAATCACAGTATTGGCAGGGCTGTGTTCCCTTTAGAGGCTGTAGAAGAGATAATTTCCCTCACTTGTTGAATTTTTGGAGGCCACTTGTATTCCTTGGCTCTTGGCTCTTAAACTTCTGCAACCTTGAGATTTATTTTACTGTCCCATCACCAGCAAGTCTGATCTTCGTTGCCTTGCTCTTAAAAGATTGCTAGTGACTATGTCAGGCCCACTAGAGTAATCCATGATGATCTCACCATCTCACAATCATTCACTGGATTATATCTGTAAAGTTCCTTTGACATATAAGTCAATATATTCACATTCTGGAGAAATAGGGCACAGACATCTTGGAGAGGCCTTATTCAGTCTACCACAGGAGGTAAGGAGGAATTAGCTAAGGGGACAGGAGAGAGGTTGGCCATACAGTAATGATACAGAAGCCTAGTAAGAAACATGTATCAAAATTGAGCATTTGTAGTAAATGCTGCATATTGGTTTAAAAAATAGAACTGATCATAAGTTTTGGCAGTGTGAGCTTACCATCACTGGAAGACAGTGGTCAATATGGAAACCTGTGTGGATTTACTAGAGAAAAGGAGGGCCTCCCTTTGGAGAAGCTTCCATGAATATTGAACAAAGAAGTGGAGGTGATGGCTGAAGGAGGATATAGATAAAGGAATTAAGAGGGATGATATAACAACATAATGATATGCTGGTGGAATAATATAGTTGGGGGGGGGAAGTGATGCCATATTGAGAAATGATAGGGGATAGTGTATTAATGGTTTTAGAGTTGATCTTGATTAGGAGAATACCGTAGGTCATCCACAGGACAAGAAAGAATACAAAGCACATGTGTACAATTGTAAACAGATATGGTAAGAGGGTGTGAAGTTTGGCAACTCTTACCTTTTTAAACTTGCCTTTAAAAAAAAAAATGGAGGAGACCTTTTTTTTTTTTTTATCAAGGGTTTCCCTTGTCTTTGTGGAACTAATATAGAAAATACATAATATTTCCCATTTATGGGGAATTGAGCAAAAATTGGGCCATTGTTATTAAGGTCATATAAACTTAAAACATGTAGAAGAAACTTCTCTTAATAGTACATGAAAAAAGCAAGAGATGTGAAAGTTGAGGTTATAGATGACTTACTAAACAATAGAGAGGTCATAGGTATCAAGATGACATTGTGTATGTCAATTTGCTGGCCTTTTACTTGCCCCAGCATTTCTACTGTCAGCTCTCCTTCATTCTCTCGTTCTTTATGTTGTAGCCATGGTCACCTTATTTTCTCACACATGAGTTTCTTCCTTTCTGGAACTTGTCTTTCTTCCTATCTTGCTACATATCCTTAGATAATGCCTAAGTTATCACTTAGGGAATCTTTTCCTGTCTTCCCCATTTTCCCACTCCCAACTAGATTAGGCCGATTCCTGGTAACTTTCCTAGTGACCTGTTCTCTATTTTGGTTTTTTGTTTTTTTTCTGTCCAGCATCCAAATTAAAGTGGAAAAATGACTTGGGAATTTGTATATAGGAAGTCTTAACTACCCTGCTAGACTGAGACCCGCAAAGGCAGGATGGTATCTGTTAATAGCAACTTGCCTGGTATATTAGTCCCAAGTGTTTGTTGAATGAAAAGGATATCCAAGAATCTATGTGCATATTAACACACACAAAAAAGGCCTATGTACTGGTTCTTCAGGCCACCTTGTCCAGGTATGAGCAGTGTTCCACTGTTCATTTGTCCCTGTGCAAATGTGACCTCCAAAAAAGGCTTCACTGATAATCTTATGTAAAATTATCTCTTCTATCCCTTGATTCTGTTTTAGTTAGTCTTATTAGATACCAAAAATACAATCATGTAAAAATAATGGTAAGTATTTGTGGCTTCCTGATGATGGTATGTGAGTTCTGAGTGCAGGGTCTTTGTCTTGTAGCACCTGGAAGACTTCATGCCTTACATTAGATTCTTAAAACTGTCAAATGAAAGAATTTCATACACCTACCTATGTATATGTAGATATATGATAGTATGTTGATACTAATGTAAATTACGAGTTGAACATGGGGATAAATATGTATGTACATATTGGTGTATTTATAAATACTTCCTGAAACATTTAAGAAAGTCCTATGAAAATATTAGAAATATGGGTGAATATTGTAAAGTTAGTTAGTGGGAGCATTTTTGTAAATGTAAGCTTCTCAGGCTGCGATGCTAGAAATCAAATAGCAAACATTTGTTAGGAACTTAAAAGGTCACCTGAAGTTGTGTTTTTGGAAACTTCAGTGGGGCACGAAAATGCTCATGATTTGATATTGATGGGGCAGGATATAAAGTTCTATTGACTACATATGGTATGTATTTATGCTTATTTCTAAATGTAGGTGTGTATTAGTGTATAAAATTGAAAAACTGGTTGTACATATGAATCCTGAAATGGGTATCTGGATTGGTATTAAAGCTCATTAAAAACCTACAGGTGTGAGATAGTTAAGATAAACACTTGCATATTTGATTCTTCTCCATGCAATTAGATATTTAGTCTTTGGTTCTTATGATCCTAACTAAAATCTATTTCTTAAGAATATTTAATGACCGGGATGTCTGGGTGGCTCAGGTGGCTCAGCGGTTGAGCTCTGCCTTCGGCTCAGGGCCTGATCCTGGAGTCCCGAGATCGAGTTCTACATCGGTCTTCCTGCATGGAGCCTGCTTCTCCCTCTGCCTGTGTCTGTGTGTCTCTCATGAATAAATAAATAAAATATTTTTTTAAAGGAATATTCAATGACCAGTTAGGAAGTTGCTAAAGGAAAAGAAAAACTGGTAACTTAACACATTCAGTAGTAAATTATGTTTTCTCTAGGAACACTATGAAGATTTCAGGTTGGTCCAGACAATTTTTATTAGATAACAGCAAATACTTCTCTGCAGCTTTATGAAATAGCTTTTCCTACAAAGGAGCTTTTCAAACTGCATAATTCAATTTCAAGATCATATTCTGAAATGATACAGATTGTGAAATCTCTTGGCAGATCTAGTCTCATTTCTAACAGTTTTTGGGTTTTCAGAGAGTTTCATTTTATTTTACTTTGAATTTTAGAAGGCAATTTATTTTCATGAATATGTACTTATTACATAGAGTACACAGCAGGACTCAACCAGTGACAGTTGTTCTCTGTTAGTATGTACTTTTGGTTTGTATCATAGACTTTACTGTGGACACAGTTAATATTCAAATAAAATTACAATGGAGATTGAAAAGCTGTATTATATTAAAAAATGCTTGTTTATCTTGAAAGGGTAAAAACACCTTTAAGGAAAAGCAAAACAAACCCTCAATTTGAAAACAAAACTTTCCCTTAAGTCTCTAAGAATGCAATGGCCAGGGATGCCTGGGTGGCTCTGCGGTTGAACGTCTGCCAATTTGTCTTATTTCTCCTGATTTTTTTTTTTTTAATCTTTGTTTCTCTGCTTCCTATCTCTATTTTTTTCTTCTACCAATTCTTTTAGGTAGGCTTATATATGCCTTGTCATTTTTCTGGTCCCATTTTGGGAAGCTTCTAAAGTGCTGGAAAAAGTATTGTGACCTTCCATTGAGAAGAAGAATCTCCTACCTCCAGAAAATAATTTCATAGGCTTTAACTGGAAACTAATTTTTCTCTTTTCCTTTATATGTATAGAGACCAGTGTATAAGTGACTGCTACACACATTTTTTTCTGTAGCTTCCCTTAATTTAAAACTGCTGCACCAAATTTTGATTCGTAAATATCTTAATTCTTACTATCTTACATGGGCACTTTGAGGGTAGGGGAAAATCTCTTGACAGTTGGCCTCCTGCCTGCCTTGTCTACCTTTATTAATGTTCCATCTCCGTAAGCCCCCAAGTGATCTTTATAACTGCAAGTTTGTCCATGTTGTCCCACAGCTTTAAGACTTAATGTGGTCCTTGATAGCCACAACATAAAGTACCAGCTCCTAGCAGGACCAGAAATTGTCTTTTACTGCTCAGAACTGCGATCTTTGGGATCACGACTTGTGGTTTCCCTATTACATACGTACCTTTTATCCTACCAAATGTTTTGGGCATAAGCTTTCTGCTTATTAAACAGAGAAAATACTTCTACTTTGGGCTTCACACTCCCTCCTTATTTCCTGAACCCCTGAATTCCTGATAATTTTCTCATGTATTAAAACTATAGAAATCTGTTCCTGGGGCAGTCCGGGTGGCTCAGAGGTTTGGTGCTGCCTTCAGCCCAGGGCCTGATCCTGGAGACCCGGGATCGAGTCCCATGTCAGGCTCCTTGCATGTAGCCTGCTTCTCCCTCTGCCTGTGTCTCTGCCTCTCTCTGTGTGTCTCTCATGAATAAATAAATAAAATCTTAAAAAAAATAAATCTGTTCCTTGCACCCCAATATATTTTAACTTTGAAAATAGTATTTAACATGTATTAAGAGATACATTAAATTACAGACTTATTTCAAGTTTAAATTTTAGAACTTTTAGTTAACAAATAATGTGACAGTTTCAGGAGTAGAATTAAGTGATTCATCGAAAGTACAAACTTCTTCATTCCATCTTATTTTGGGGCCTTAAATCTCTAGAACTGAGTTGATGGATCTGTCTTGGTTTATTGTTGGCTGCTATTGTTTATTTGTTATGCTGCTGTTTTAAACTACTTTTTCTTTCCCTTTCCAATCTAAATTACTAATATTCTGTAAGAACTTCTTTTTAATGTTTTTTTAAAAATAACTGTTATATATATTCTTAAGATGTATCCTGTTTTGCTTTTTAAATTTCTGTAAAAGATTATCACTTTTACTCAGAATTTAGGAAATCATTCATGTTGAAAATGTTGAAGAATCTAAAACCTTTTTGATTACTAGATAACTTTGAATCATGCACAAACCACATTTTATCTATTGGTATCTTCCCGACGTGGATACCTACATTGCTTTCTACCAAACAGAAACAAATGTTCTTATGTCACTTTGTGGCCTTTGTACAAGTTTTCTTTGGGGGATGTATCAAGAAGTACAAGTGGGAGGTCATGGAGAAATGCCTTCTTAATTACAGTAACCTATTGCCAGATTGCTCTCCAGAATAGCTGTGCCTATTTAAGGACCTACTAGCAATGAAGTAGGAGGACATGGTTCTAGTTTTAGCCACATGTTCTATAGTTTGAATATTATTCTCATTCTGGTATTTACCTCTGTTGCAACTTGACTTTGATTTCTAGTGAGGATGAACTTTTCTACCTAATACGTTGGTGTACTTCTTAATGCTTATTAATACTTGTCAATTATCATTTGAGTTTCTTGTCTCTTGTTGATTTGGTAGAGATTCTTGTATATCCTAGATACTATTACTTTCTTAGTTGTACACATTACAAACATCTTCCATTGGTCTGTAATCTCTTGGTTACAGTTTCTCCCACAGGGATTGAAGACCAACAACCTAGATCATTCATTCATTCCCAAGGGAAGCCAGGTCCATAATGACTTACCTGTCCAGAGGTAGCTATAAGGAGAAATCAGAGATTCTGGCTTGGGAGACCAAGAGAATCAGAGGCAAGACATAGAATGGGACTGATGAATTTTTTATTGACCATTACTACTTTTATATAACTTTGAAACCTTAAGTTTCCACTGATAAGATTTTATCGCAGTGCTTGGAAGCTGTATATCAATTTACAGACCAAGTTGATGTCTTTAAATAGTAGGTTGTTTCACTCATGAATATAACTGGCTTATTTAGATCTTTTATGTTCTTTTCTTTTTTATGTTCTTTGAAGGATTTTTACTTACCTGTATATTGTATGTTCCATGTAAGTGATTTCTTATTTTATTACAGCTAATAAAAATAATTGATCTTCTTTTATACTTTGTAATTTGTATTTGCTATTGGGTGTTAACTTTCCTCACAGTTGCTTTTGGTAGATTGCACTTAGATAATTTTATTGAACTCTGGTTTTAAGCTTATATGTGAAGAATTATTTTTTTTATTTTTTTATTTGTTTATTTTTTAAGAATTATATTTTATATAAATGATAACACTATCTGCAGATAATGACAAAAACGTCTGCATCCTTCGAATCCTTCTGCTGTCACTTTCACCAGGGCCACTGGTATTATGTTGTAGATTAGCAAAAAAATGAAATTAAATTTTTTTGGGATTCTATCACTAAATGGACTTCATCTAATTTCTTAAACAAAATCTTTAAGTTTTTGGCTTGAAAGTCTTGAATAAATCCCTTTTTTTTTTCCTATCCATACATTACTTTTATTTCTCATTAAAAGAGTGCATAGAGTCATTAGCATATTAGGAGATATGTTTCATTATTACATATCCATTAGTGCAGTTTTCAATACCACTTGAAACATGCATATCGTCCTACAAACAAATCAGTTTTCAAGTGCTGCTTATTTGATACACAATACTGTAAAGCCATTATAAATGACTGAGGAGGTATTTGGTTAAAATATAAACAATAAATTACACTGCCCATATGAATCAAGTCTTGTTATTTCACAAGAGTTTAATAGTATTCATCTGGTAGTTCCTATGTTAACTGGAAAAGACCACAGATGTGTTGCCATACTTTTATATTGATATAACCTACATATTTCACAGAACTTTATAGTTATTTGTTATTGTAGCAGGTAGTTGAATGCAAAGATTGTACTCAATTTATGAAAGTCCAACAAACCTCTAAATATTTTAAGTTAAATCAGTTATCAATCAAAAACCCACTGACGTGATTTTTTGAAAATAAACTCTTTTGAAATATTTTTATTTTTAGTCATGACAGTAAAGTAATTCTTACTAATTAAGGTACTAGAAGTGCAATGCAACTCATTGAAAGTGTTCTAAGAATAATTTACATTTCAAACAGTGCACCTCTCTTTTCCAGGAAGGCTTATTTCTTTACAAATTTCACAAGATATAAAAAAAAAAAATTCCAGAAGACATCATCTTGTAATTTCTCTCAGTCTTGGTAATGGAGAATTCATATGATAGACTTACTGATGTTGAGCTATCTTTGTGATTCTGAGATCAATGATACACAATTTTTTTTGTACTATATAGGACTTAACTACCTGGTATTTCATGTGGGATTTTTTTATAAGTGAAATTGTCATGTGTTTCTCATGCTGTCCTTACTTGATTTTCAGGGCAACACTGTATCTCATGAGGTAGGTCATTTTTCCTCATTTATTATATGAAGCAATTTTTTTTTTTAGATTTTTATTTATTTATTTATTAATGAGAGAGAGAGAGAGAGAGGCAGGGACACAGGCAGAGGGAGAAGCAGGCTCCATGCAGGGAGCCCGATGTGGGACTTGATCCCGGGTCTGCAGGATCAGGCCCTGGGCTGAAGGTGGCGCTAAACCGCTGAGCCACCTAGGCTGCCCTATGAAGCAATTTTTATAAGAAACATATTTAATCTTTAAATTCTGATAGAATTTCTAATAAAATTGCCTAAGCTTGGAGATTTTTTTAGAGTGTGGTAAGGTTAGGAGAATGGCTTTTTGGTGGTTATTCGGTTAACACTATAATTTCTGTAATGGTTATTAAATCATCTAAGCTTTCTCCTTTGAGCTTACTCTGACACATATCTCTAGAAATTGACCTGTTTTGTTGACATGATCACTTATTGGCATCTTAAAAATCTGTAGGAGATTCTTTGTTTATTAATGATGTATTTTCTTTAGACCTGTTGATTCAAGTCCTACTGTCATTTAAAAAATTGTGTAAGTTTTTCACTGCTCTCAGAATTTTTAATATACTGTGTATATTAACCCCTTACCAGATAGATAACTTGCAAATATTTTCTCCCCTCTCATGGATTGCCTTTTCACTTAGATCGTGTCCTTTGTTGCATTAATTTAATTTTAATATGGCCTAACTTATTTATTTCTAATTTTATAGCCTGTGCTTCTGGCTTTAAATCCAATAAATCATTGCCAAAGTGAAAGTCATGAAGTTTTCCTCTTAGAGTTTTCTAATTTTTATTCTGTTAGGTAGATCTTTGAGTTTTTAAATATGGTATTAAATAAAATCCAACTTGATTGTTTTGCATCTAGATGTCCAGTTTTCTCAGCACGATTTGTTGAAAGATTGCCCTTTCCCATTGAATGGTTTTTGCGTTCTTGTGAAAAAACAAATTAGTTTTCTATAAGCAGGGGTTTACTTCTAGGTCACTCTATTGTATTCTGTGGTCGATACATCTCTATACTAGACATCTCTATAAATCTCTATACAACTACTTAGTTGATCACTGTAGTTTTATAATAAGTTTTGAAATTACAAGTTCAACTTTTAGTTAAAGACTGTTTTGGCTTCTTAGAGTAATAAAGCACACTCTAATAGACAATAACAACTTCTCCCTTATTCTTCTGTCTTAATTATCAAGCACATTGCCTCAAACCTAGTAGATACTTGATACAAATTGTGAAAATTTTAAAAACTAGGGGATTTGATAGTAGAGGACTCGGAATGCTCTTACAGAAAAATAAATTCTTTTCCTTTATGTACTCTAGAGTAGAAAACTAGACTGACTTTGAAAATTTCAGAGCAATACTCATAAATTTTTTCTCTTAATTAGTTCACACTTGTTCTTTAAAAATGATGTCTTAAGATATGAATTGCTGTTTTTATTGCTGTTACATAGTTTCAAAAAACAGTATAGATGTAATCTAATTGCAAGGGTCTGTAAGAATAACAAAAAATAAAAGATGAGGCAAACAGTGGATATCAAATCAGAGTGGATAGAGTATATTAAAAATATGTAGTACATTGTTCCTGCTCATCTGTAATCAAATAATGAAATTTCGATCACATTTAGTCCTTCAACCTTTTATGTTACCTTGTATAGTGTAGGCATTAGCATCCAGATAATAGCTTAGCGGTTGATGGCTGAAATAAAACCAACTTCTTAGGTATAATCTAAGAACTCTGAAGTCCAATTTGAGGCTCTTTTACTTCAGAAAAAAATGGAGAGTGATGGAAAAAGTATGGTGAGAGGCTTTGAGGATATATTTTCCAACAAAAGAATATGGATATTAAAATCTTAGAATCCTATTCATATCTTTTCATAAACTATGCCTATTTTAAGCAGATGACTTAATTCATTTTTGTGTTTATCTAAGTGACCTAGTATTCATCTGTGGTAGGTACCCATATGATAGTTTGGTTAAAGTTGGATATTTTCTTTCTTTCTTTCCCCTTTCTTTTCTTTCTTTTCTTTTCTTTTCTTTTCTTTTCTTTTCTTTTCTTTTCTTTTCTTTTCTTTTCTTTTTCTTTTTCTTTTTCTTTTTCTTTTTCTTTTTCTTTTTCTCTTTCTCTTCCTCTTTTTCTCTTTCTCTCTCTTTTTCTTTCTCTTTTCTTTCTTTCCTTCCTTTCCTCCTTCCTTTCATTTCCTTCCTTCCCAAGGGGGGAGCAAGAGTGAGATTTGGAAGCCTGAAGTGAAACCAAAGCCATTTTTCTTATAAGGTCTTTGTGCTGTCAGACAAGGTGACAGACAAATGGTGCCTGGTGGGTTCCAACCTGTCCTTGCCATCTCGTTCTACTGTCTAGCTCATTCTCATGATGGGTAACCATCAATGCTGTTTACCATCATCAGCCTTAGTTCAGCTTACCCACTGAGGCAGTAGCTACACAGGGACACCTATTGTTCAGACTTCTCCATGACTTTCTTCTCAAAGTTTCCCCTTTGGTGTCTGGGTAGGTTTGGCTTGTCAGATTGACTAGTCAATGATGACTCCTTTCCTCCTTCTACACTCTTTTAATCTGTGCCTTCCCTAGTAATTCTGACAGCTGTGTAAGGTTTGATTCCTATATGATGAGGGATTAGATCACTTATAGTAGGTAGCCCTGCTCTCCGATTAATAGTTTGATTCAAGTGTGGGGTTGTATCTACACTTAATCTACCTATCTGATGTGCAGCCAACTCTTACTGGGTTGTGAGCACTGCTAAATTTTCTTAACTTGTTTACAAAAGAATACGTTTTTAGAAGACACATAAGTCTTTCATAAAAATATTCTGTGATGGTTGGTGCCAAAGTTACTCGATTTTGTAATACAGCTTTCTTATTGTTTCACAAAGTATTGTTATAAGAACTAGAAAGAAAGTTTTGCTTTCAAGTGGTTCCCACAGACTTGTGGTTTATTGGTCTGCTGCCTAGAACTTTGAAGTCCTATATAACGACATAAAAAAGATTACTAAGTGTGTAATATTAAAGTTGGCATGTTTAGGAACAACCTTTGTTATAGAGAATACTCCCAATCTGAGTTAGTTTTGTGTAATCCATCCCTTCGAACTACATGCCCTTTAACGTGCACTTAAACTTGATGGATTTTAACACATACAGATATTGACACATGATTTCAAAGTTTGTTTCATTTTATGGACAGGATTTTTTTGGACCTTAACATCTTGACAGTATTTCCAATTATGAACTAGAAATGTGATTTTTGGCATTATCTGGCCAATTTGAGACCATTTCATGTGCATTTGCATAAACTCAGTTTTGTTTTTAGGACTAGTAGAAATCCTTTTTCCCTAAGAATATCTTAGATGAGAGTTGGTCAGTGAAACTGAGCATGTACCGTTGAAGGTCAAGATGGTCACACATTTCATAAACCTGACAGTAGATAGTCTGAAACATTAAAAGAGTGGCAGCTTTCTGCTCAAAGTATTCTCTAGATTCTTCATCACATCATTATCCAGAGCTTTTGACTTAGACTAATGACAGAATAGCTAAAAGGGCCAACCTTCAAGTATATAAAAAGTAAAAGCTATGCTACCTATGTATGTATTGAGAGAGAAATATAGAGAGATGATATATTTGCATTATATGAACCCGTATGATAGATAAATGTGTATGAAGGCATTCACCAACTAAAAGTAGACAGGAACTGCAAGAGATTGAACCCTTGAAGAAGGAACCGACAGTGGGTAACATTCACATTTACGTGTGGTGCCACTTAGATTTAGAGCCGAGAGACAATAAATTATTTTTCCCTGTCTGGCTACATCTCATGGACATCCCTCTTTTGCCAAGAAAATTGTAGTTTCTTCAGTGGAGAGTGCTGAAGGGACCCTGTGGGAGGAAGGGATATTTCTTCCTGGTTCAGGTATGCTTGCATTCCTGTTGGCTTCAGAGCTGCCATTTGTGTGTGTGCGCACAGCCCTGAGTGCTATTTATTCTCAGCAAGTTTTTGATGATAGCTGTGGCCCTCCATTCCCTGCCTGCCAGCTTTTGTTGGCTGACACGGTAGTGGAGGTTTTCCTGTTGGCCAGTCCTAGCCTGGGGTTCTGTGCCTGCCAGCCTTGGTTCCCTGGTACAGCTGTAGGCTCCAGCTTGTTGGTCCCAGTGTGCGGTGCCCTGTTCGTCAGCCTTAGGTCCTTAGGCATCTAGTTTTAGTCCATGGTTTCTGACATCCCAGCCTTAGCTTGCTGACTGTGTCCCACCTCCAGTGCAGGACAGGCTGTTCCACTTCTTGACCATCCAGTGGGCTATAGCCAGACCTTCATAAATGAGTTTTGAATTTCAGCCTTGGAGAATGGATGCCCCTTCTTTCTATGTTTGTTACTATCTTGGCTTTATATCCTCAGATTTCTTAGTTTTAGTCGTTAGTTGACTATCATATATAGATAAGTATACTTTATATTAAACCTTTCCTGTTCAAACTATGTGTAGTGTACAAGTCCTTACCAAAGAGTGAACAATAGATCTTTTGTTGTTTACTCTGAGGCCACTTCTCCATCCCTGTAGTGGCAAAGAAGAAAGCTATAGTTTTTGTCCTGAGAAGCCAGAGCCTGGATCATGGGGCTCCCAGGGCAGTTGGGAATTGAGGAAGCTTGGAATGGCCACAAAAGAGGGGGACTGTACGTGCATATAACTGCTCAAAGGCTTTGCTGATGCCAGAACTGTGCATGCATGGGGCAGTATTCCAAGGGGCCTAGGGAGAAAACCTCAACTGGAAGACAGAAAGATAACCAGAGGCTTAGGCAGGCAGTCACCCCAGAGGAGACAGAGTTGTGAATTAGAGTCCTGCCATGTTAAAGGGAGTTAGTGAATACCTTTGGATTTTCATGGGTACTTCAGAAGGACCACATTTTAGGAGCAGAGACCACTTAACAGGCAACAATCACCACCCTTCAGAGGAAGAGGAAAGAATCTATAGTTGGTAAAACATGTCTTCAGTGCCCACTCAATTGTTCAATATTACTCTGTTAACATGAATCACCTTTCCTTTTTTTTTTTTTTTTTTAAGAGAATCAGTTAGAAAAAGAGCCAGATGTTGGAAACAGTAGTAGAGGATTTCAAAATAATATTGAAAAAAATGTTGAATCTACAACTTTGACATAATAGATGAGATATCACAAATTTCAAGACAAAAAGTATAAAAGAGAATAAAAGAGAATACAATGAAAACTGAGGACTGAAAGAACATCCAGGAAAAATTATCTTGAAATCTATTGGCTGTAGTCAAAACAGAACTGAAGAATGGAGTGGACTTGAGAATAGACTGTTTTTTGATACCAGGGTGGAAGCTGCGAGTCTTGTTACCCCCTGGGCACAGATTTGGAACCAAGCACTTCTAACTGCTCTGCCTTACAGAGTAAAACAGAAGTCAGCCAATATCAAGGAGAGGGAAAACATACTTCCCTCCCCCAAGAATTTGTGGCTGTTAATCTATCACAATCGTCCTTTTGTAAGAGTAAGAACTGGGGCAGATTGCTGAGTGTCTGCTAGTTTCAGCAATTTAGGCATTGTCGAGTCAGTCGCCATACTTCCTGGAGTCTTTGTATTCTTGCATGTAAATGTGGTGAATTACATCAACTTTTGTTTAATAATTTTGAGATAGATTGGAAGTAATGTAGAATTTTTTTCTGTGAAATTTTTTCTGGTTCTAATTATATTTTAATAATAATAGGGGTATGTAAGTTGTTGAACCAGCCATTATAATTGTGGTCAGAAATTTTGTTCAAGACTACGTATTATGTAGTATAAACATAATAGAGACAGTAGTAGTGCTTTAAGGTCATCAGAGTGAACACAGATCTTTGTACTGTAACACGAAATGAACTTAGACCCAGAGCAGGTGCCTACTCAAGCCACTATTCCGATGGGTATTTTTTACTGGGCTTGCCTGCCCTGCATTCTGGCATCCCAATATCATGCTTTTCTTATTCAAGTCTGTTTGCCCAGTGATGGAGTCAGAAACCATGATGATATGGGGAAGTCCAAACATGCCCTACTTTTATTTCTACCTCTGCGTCCTTGAATAATGGCATAGTTTTTAGTTTTTCTGGACCTATATTCACACCTGTATATGAGGGATTTGGACTAGATGATGTCTACAATTTTTGGAGGGCTCTGATTTTATGGTTTAAAAACAGGTAAAGGGCTGGATATGGCAGTGACTATATATTAAAAACAGAAACTGAGTAGAGATTGAGAAGATATCCAGTGGTCCTTTGGTGACATAAGCCTCAGTTCATATGAAGTATTAATGCAGCCCAGACATACAGCTGATGGAATGATGCAGTCAAAGTATATGTGAAGTCAAAGTAGTAAAAACTATTTGCCAGGTGAATCATGATAAGGATATTTCAAATGATGTTAGAGAATAAACAATTGCTTTGAAATAGATTTCACGCTTCATTTGAGACTTAAAAATATTTTAGTGACAGAAATATTGGTCTCAGCAAAGCTGTAGTAATAACTGATCTTTTAGCTTATAGAATTAAAACAGATTTAGCCATATATTTCTATTCAATGTTAATTTTTAAAAATAGCAATTAAGTATTAAAATGCATTATTAACTGAACAAGAGAAGTAAATCCCTATTGATTTAGAGCCACTTGCCTTTTTCTCTGATCGCAGTTCTCATTTGGATGTCTGTCATGTCTAAGCTTCTGTTTTCAGCAGCATGGACTTTTTAAAAAGATTTTGGGCAGCCTGGGTGACTCCATGGTTTAGCGCCGTCTTCAGCCCAGGTTGTGATCCTGGAGACCCCAGATCGAGTCCCATGTCAGGCTCCCTGCATGGAGCCTGCTTCTCCCTCTGCCTCTCTCTTTCTCTTTCTGTGTGTCTGTCTGTCTGTCTCTCATGAATAAATAAATAAAGTCTTTAAAAAATTTTTATTTATTCATGAGAGACACACAGAGAGAGGCAGAGACATAGGCAGAAGGAGAAGCAGACTCCGTGTGGGGAGCCTGTTGCAGGACTCAATCCCAGCGCCCCCGGATCACACCCTGAGGCTCAGTCCCTGAGCCACCCAGGTTCCCCTCAGCAGGATGCATTTTAATCTGTTCTTTACTGCTCCATTAGTGAGGAGTTTGTATAGAGGGAGGACTGACCAAAGAGGAGTGTATGTGTGTTTTTAAGATTATGAGAGTCCCTTGAAACTGATGGAAAACATCTGCTTCTTCCTCACCCTACAATACACTTAATTTGTTGAATTATCTATTCATACTAAAGGAAAGGGAAACTACTAAGTTCACAGAGTATCTACTTTATGGAAGGCAGAATAAATAGTACGTGATATGTTCCTATTTTGTAATTGAAAAGTTAAGGTACTTGCACAGGGTCGAAATCTGTTAAATGGCAAACACAAGATCCAAATTGCAGCATCATTACAATACCTGTTGGGTTTCCTGAAACTGATTGTTATGACAATGCCATGCTTTGTTCTACTACATCTTGCTTATAAAAAGTATAATTACTTGTACAAATATCTTTTCAATAAGGTTGGCAACACCAAATGAAAAAACTGGAGTATTTCCTTAGCTAGCTAGTTGGAAGTAGACTCAGCAGTTCAGTTTTTATTAGCTTATTGTCTTTTTTTTTTATCTCTGCTTTTCATCTTTTTGGTTTAACTTTGTGGGTTAGTCCTGATGTTGAATATGTTTTAGATATACATGCCTTAGGGGAATAAGTGTATTTGAAATGGAAGAAAATAGGATGACTAACTCCATTATTTTCTGATGGAGTTCAGTGAAGGAGGTTGAGGAAACATCCTATTTAATTGTGCTTTAATGATCCTAAATTCCTTTCTTGGAAACACACCTTTTTCTTGTCCATAGTAGTCTGTAAGGTGATAGAAAATGGCAAGGAATAAATATTTTATCCTCTAATTCTAAGAATAACTAAAACTTGTAAGATGCTTTGGTCAGGCTTTTTTCTTTTTCCTTAAGGTAATCGAAGTTTTTTTATAAGTTAAAAAAATGTCCAAAGCCTTTCTTAATCTGAGATAGGTTACATCATTGGTGCAGTCTGTGTGTTCCCTACCACAAAATATTAAATGGAATTAAGAGTATCAGGAAGATAAACTTTTTCCCTTTCATTAGAAGTAGGGTAGTCTACTTACTGCATACTGATTTTGATGGATTTTAGAATGCATAAATGCTCTTTGTTTTCAATCCCATTCCAAATCATGTTATATCATGTCCTGGTGGTATATAAAAAAGGATAATATGTGAAAAAAACCTTAAAAGATAGCATTCCACATAGAGTTCAACGAATTTTACTTTTCATATTCACCATGGCTTTATTCATTCAGGTAAAGAATTTATTAACTTTTATTTCTCAAAGGAACATCGTTTTTCCATAATTTCTTTTTCAGGAGGAGTTGTCACTATCAAATTGTGTAAAACTAAAATGTCTTATTTTCAGTAAGACATTATAAAAGCTAGATTTAATTAGAAAAACTTACTCTTATCCAGTGTAAATGATAAACAGTATAATTACACACCTTCCCCCCCTCTTAAGTGTAGCTGCTTGCTTCTTGACTTTATTTTCTGGAAGATGAAACTGTGTTATAATTTTAAGTGGTATTAAGGTTTGGTAGGACTTTGTTTAGTTTGCATCCAGGTAAAGTAAATCCTGAGAGAGCAGGAACAAAAACTCAGGAGACCCGGATTAGTTTTCAGTTTCTCTTTTGTAACTGACATCCTAAGTGCTAGACTAGAAACAAGATAATGCTCTGGGCTGAGGGACTATAACAGTAATAAAAGTCCACATATCTTTGAAATTTTGCTGTTTGACAGATTAAGAACCAGTATTCAAACACCATCTATTTCTTTATCTCACTTTTTTTTTTTTTTAAGATTTTTAAATTTAATTTTGAGAGAAGGGAGCACGTGCACAGAGGGAAAGGGAAAGCAGACTCCCTACTGCACAGACAGACCAGGTAGGGCTAGATCCCAGGACCCTGGGACCATGACCTGAGCCAAAGGCAGATGTTTAGCCAACTAAGCCATCCAGGTGCCCCTCCTTCTTTCATTTTCTTATATGGTTAAGTAGATACTAATTTGCCCTATCTCAAAGGGAACTTTGGATGAGCTAACCCATGTGAAATTTTCTAGTCCAGTGCTTCATATTAGAAATGATGGTCAGCTGTTCTTATGTGCAGAGATTACCAAAACTCATAGCATGAAACAATAACAATTATTTATTCTTGCTTGCCTGTCTGCAGATGGGCTGGGTGTTGGTTGATCCAGGTTGGGCTTGATGGGGTTGTTCTTGTCATGTCTGGTCTTGTATATGTGGCTCCTTGCTTGGAGGGCTGTTCTCAGGTTGCTCTCTGTGTGTTTCTTGAGCCCAGGCTGAACGGGCAGCAGCTACCTTAGAGAACTTCTTATAACAATGGCAGAAATTAGAAGAGAAATGGAAAGATGGGAAGCTTCATAAGCAATAGGCATGCACCTATCAAAATGCCACTACCATTCTCATTCCATTGGACAAGGCAAGGCATGTGACCAGTCCCCACATCAGTGCAATGAGCCGGTACACTTCACATTTGAGATAGTGGCAAGGGTACATGTATATCATTCTATGGGGGAAATGAAAAAAAATATATGGTCAACACTTAAATCTTCAGTAGTCCACAATTACTAGATATTACCTCTGCTTTTCCTTTAAAGTTTATTTTTAACTTCTTTTTCTTCTTACCAAGAACTTTTTGGCTTGAAGAAAATAGGTGCTGAACTTGTAGCATTCTGGTGGTATTAGGAGCTTTACAAGTCTGATTAGTCACCTATCTTTTTTTTCGACTGACACAAGTGCTTTTTCTCATACTCTGGCTTAATTTCATCTTTTAGATCACAGCTTAAATATCAACTCCTCAAGAAACTTTCCTGTCTGTTTTCTCCTTATTTTCTAATTCCCTTTTTAACTTCCTTTGTAGTACTGACCTTTAGGGCCACTTTTCACTTCCTGTGCTTTAAATTCTTCCATTTATATTGTAAATTTACTGATAAAAACTGAGCTTCCAAGACCGTAAGTCCCCATGCTTGACCTCAATACAGCAGAACTGTTTACCTGTGCATGTGTGCTCTCTACCTGTGACCTTGCTATAAAGCCCTGGGTGCGCTATGTCATTTCCAAGTCTTGTAAGTGATAAACTTTTATTTTTTCCCCTAAGTTTCCTGATGGTTGTTGCTGAAGAGTGTCTTGGCATCTTAGACCCCCAGGGTTGGTCCAGTTATAACATTGGTTTGGAGACAGGAGATGCCTGTGGGAGGCCCACCAGGGCCCAGGTGAATGCCCCTGGACATTTGTATCTGATAGCATTCCTATCAGTAGGTGGAGACTGGTACAAAACAGAAAAAAAAAAAAAAATGGAAGAAATGATAGAACAAGTTTATGTTTTTAGTTGAAATGTATTGTCTCTTGTTTATCTTGTTTTGGTATGGCGGTTTACTACAAGTGTTTGTTAACACATTGGAACACTTAAATATACGATGGGCTTTAAGAAGTCATTTTTATAGGGAAGTGAATTTAGCAGCATCTAAACAAAATCTTTATATCTTGATGCGGAGAATTCAAGGAAATTATTTGGATTCTGGAAGGAAATAACCTCAGTAAATATCGTCTCTAGCAGCAGATTGCTTGTACTGTTAAAAAGTGGATTTCTGATATATAAAATGGGCTAATTCTACATACTTCAGTATCATTCTTAGGCCCCTAAAATTATTTATAATTTTATTTATAATATTTATAATATTTATTATTATAAAGTTCCCAAACAGGTTACTTGAGAATTGAGTGCTGACTGCAAATGTGTGGGTCTCTCATACATTTTCTTAAAATTAAAACTTCTTCAGCATTGAAACAAAAACAAAAAGACATGTAAATTGACAACAAAAGGTTAAGCAATACTGGATTCTCTGTTTTATGCTGTATTATCATAAAAATGACATCTTAATACACTGTATACCTTCTATACTTATTTATGATTACTGTTCTTTGCAGTTGCCTTTTAAATCAGACAAAGGGGTGGTTGCCTTGGTGGCTCAGCAGTTGAGCCTCTGCCTTTAGCTCAGGGCATGTCCCAGAGTCCCAGAATCAAGTCCCACATAGGGCTCCGGCATGGAGCTTGCTTCTCCTCCCTCTTCTTATGTCTCTGCCTCTCTCTCTCTGTGTCTCTCATGAATAAATAAAATAAAAATAAAGGGGTACAAAATACATTGTCTTTAATGTAAGTAGTTAATTTTACTCGTTATGTTAATGGAGATTCAGGTTGCTGTCTAATGTTAATTCATTTGGCCTCAAAAGACTCCCTTTGGTTTTGCTTACAGACTATGCTGGCTAGTAAAACATTCTATTACTGTTTGCTTACATGGAATATTGTACTTCATTTATGAAGGATTTTTTTTTTGTACATAAAATTCTTGGTTGACAGTCTTGCCTTTTAGTATTTAGAATATGTTCTCTCACTGTCTTCAGGGAGTTCAGACATGGTTTCCTTTGGCTTGTTAAACACATTTAAAATACTTTGAGTATCTAGTAACTCTAAAGTCTGGCCTTCCTCAGGACAATTGTATGGTTTTTTTTTTTCTTTACATATGCTCTTGTTTCTTGACGTATTGGCTAATTTTGTTGAAAATTGGCCCTTTTTAGTAATATGGCAATTTTGGAAATCCGAACCCACCCCTCCTAGAGTTTCCTGTTGAAAATATTTGTTTGTACTATTGATAGGTTAAATGACTTACTTGAAGTCTGTAGTACATGTATTCTTTTCTGTTGTCACATGTAGCCAGTGAAGTCTCTGCTGGAATAGTTTGGTCACTTAACGATAACAGATTTCCTTAAATATCAGAACAAAGCATGTTCCATGCTTTGCCTGGTGTCTATGTATAGGGGCACACTTGGTATGCTCAGGGAAGTGGTTTACAACTCTGGCTTTGTTCTCACTTGCTGCTTGTGAAGAGGCAAAAGATGAATCAGAAGTAAGAGCACAGGACCTTCTCAGGTCTTTCCTGGGCCTGTGGGCAGCCCTCTGCATGTTCATGGTCTTGAACAGATACCTGGGAATAGCATTTGAGCTTTTCAAAGCCTTGTATGGACATGTCATTCTTCAGCTTTTTCTTTTAATGGTTCGGGTTAGCTTATGGTTTGCTTCAGTTGCTACCACCATATTAGGGACTGCTGTGGTAAGCAATTACTGCTGATAATTTTTAGCACATGCTCCCGGGGAAACACTGTGCTGGAAATCTCTGACATAAGTCAAATAAAAACAAAACTTGGAATTTAGGTTTTTCAGGGAACTTGGGGACAGGGGAAGGGATGAAACTATGGCAGTTACCTGGGGATTAGAATTTGGAGAAGCTCCAATTCTGTTTTGCCATATCCAGTAGTTGCTAGGCTTCTGTTTTTCACTGTGGTTGCAGGCTTTTGGTTTTCAAGATGACCATGATGCTCAGAAGAGACTGTCGGGTGGGGGTTGGGGAGAGCTGGGTAAGTTAAAATGCCACATGTTCACTGTGTTTTCTTCTTCTTTTTTAAATCCAAGATTCTGCATTAGCTACTGGAGCAAACATTCCATAGACTGTCACATGGCTTTAATTTCCAGAGTTCTGAAGAAGTTAATTTTAATATCTGTCAGTGTTCTTGTTGCTTTTATGGAGAAAAGAATTTTGGTGCCCTCAACAAGTAACTATATTACTTGATTTAGTACCTTCAACAAGTAACAATATTACTTGATTTTTTTTTTTTTTTTTTTTTTTTTTTACATGACTGTTGTCTCAGATTTCTGAGTTTAGGAGTGTCAAGTCAAATATGCAACAGCCAAATATACCAAAGTTGATTCCTGACCATATACTGTTTGCTTGCCATATCCATCATGTTAATTACTAATTATATTTTGATACTAAATAAACATCTTGTAAATGTCTTTTTCTTTAAGTTGGAAATATACTTCTCTAAAATGTACATTTGTGCCTTGTTTTGCCTTTTAATTACCACTAAATATGATTTGCCGGATTGGAGGCAGCAGGGATTTTGAGTGTATTCTGTAGCAAAAGAGTAAAAATACTGAGCTCAGAAGGGTTAAATCATTTTCTAACTTGTGTTCTATGGAATATTCTTGAAGATAAGCTTTGGGAAAAGGTCTCATGCTAAAATAATATTTGGGAAATAATAGACATAATATTCCTGACTTGAATATTTAAAATGGATATTTGTTTTTTTTTTTGTAAATTTATTTTTTATTGGTGTTCAATTTGCCAACATATAGAATAACACCCAGTGCTCATCCCATCAAGAGCCCCCCTTAGTGCCCATCACCCAGTCGCCCCCACCTCCTGCCCACCTCCCCTTCCCCCACCCCTAGTTCGTTTCCCAGAGTTAGGAGTCTCTCATGTTCTGTCTCCCTTTCTGATATTTCCCACTCTAAAATGGATATTCGTAACCAAAGACTGAAGTGAAGTTGCTAAACTTTAAGCTAGCATTTCCCAAACTTACTCACTTAAGGAGCATTTTCTGCTGGCAATACCCTAGGAAACAAATACATTTCTACACAAGAAACTGGTAGACCTCTTGGCAATTTTGTTCACTTTAATTTTTTATTTCAACTAAAGTTAAAAAGAAGATAAGCATAGGTGAATAGTGGTAACAGAGGTAAAGGCATACTTACATACTTTGCTAAATAGTAGAAATGTACTTAGTTTTGTTAAGCTACCTCATAACCATACTTCTTATATAATGAGGGGTTAATAAATTGACAACTAAATATTTTTTTAAAGGTTTTATTTATTCATGAGAGAGAGAGAGAGAGAGGCAGAGACACAGGCAGCGGCAGAAGCAGGCTCCATGCAGGGAGCCTGATGTGGGACTCGATTCCGGGACCCTAGGATCACGTCCTGGGCCAAAGACAGGCACTAAACCGCTGAGCCACCCAGGGATCCCCAATAACTAAATTTTCAGTTGTGCTGTAGAACTTTAAGAATACAGTGAGCTGGTTTTTACTGCTTCTTACAGTTCCAGACATATGGCGATTGTTAATGTATATGTATGTATAATGAATTAGTACATTTTATTTTCTTTAAAGTAATATGATTTCATAGAGGACTTACCACTTGGAAGGAAGAAAGCTACAGGAAACTGGAAATAGAATTTTGAGCTCCTGATTCTTGGTGATGGACCATTTCTAGGTTTGTAAATTCAAGGAAAGCTATTGAAACCTTTTGAAACAAGCCAAGAATATTTTCTAGTCTAATCTGATTGAAAAGACCACAGAATTTAATGCAGTATTTCATATACTTGTGGCTTACATCATGGTTTCTAGATACTTGACCTTTATACGTCTTCCTGTGATTGTAACCAAATGAGAATTAAATTTTATTTAAGCCTGTTGTCTTTAACAATTTAAGAGATTGTTTTTAGAAAAGACATAAATTTGAGTTTGATCTTTCCATAAAATCCCTGGCTTTTCTTGTCTGTGTGCATGCATACATGTGTGTCAGATTTTCGGTAGGTTTGTATTATATGCAGTTTACAAAGAGAAGAAAAGACTGGGCACAGTCTGAAGCAGTGCCTCTAAGGAGTTAATTTTCCACATGTGTGTAATACCGTCAAATTGAAGTAAATGTATTTTTTCAAATATTGAGTATATGCAACCTTGAGGATCTGATTTCTATATTCTAAAAGTAGGTTTAGATCAAATATTTGGTAGACTGCATGAATTTTTAAAGACTATCAACCCTTCTTTTCAAAAATCATCCAAAATATAGAAAGGGAAATCTTCTAAACACATGAGGCCAGAATTCCCTTGATATGAAAACAAGAGAAAAACACCACAAGAAAATAAAAAAATATAGGCCAGTATCTCTGAACACAATGCAAAAATCCTAAATAAAACATGAGCAAACTGAAAGCAGCAACACATTGAAAGGACTATTCACAATTATCAGGGGTTTTATTTCAGTAGTGGAAGAATGGGTCACCATCTATGAATGAGTCTATGTGATACATCACATTAACAAAATGAAATATAAACATCACGATCATCTTCCATTTTTGGTAAATCAACAAAGTAGAGGGTTTATGGAGGAAATGTACTTCAACATAATAAAGGACCTAGATGACAAGCCCACATAAACCATCATACTCAATGATGAAAAGCTGAAAGCCTTTCCTCTAAGATAAGAAACAAGACAAGAAAGCTAAGTATACCCACTTTCCTGCAACATTGCTTTGGAAGTTCTAGCCACAGCAATTAAGAAGAAGAAAAAGTGGGGGAAGCATGTAATTGGAAAGGAAGAAAATTACTCATTTGCAGATGACATGATACATGTCATAGGTAATAAACAGTCCACCAAAAAACTATTATAATGAATAAATTCAATAAAGCTACAGAAGATAAAATCAAAACACAGACTTGTTTCCATATACAAATAACTAAGAAAATCCCACGTACAATTGCATCAAAAAGAATAAAATCTATAGGAAAAATCTTTAAAAAAAAATCTATAGGAACAACTTAACCAATGAGGTGAAAGATTTAAATATTGAAAACAAGGATAGTAAGGAAGGAGATTGAAGATGTAAATGAGAAATTTTCATGTTGATGGATTAGAAGAATCAATATTTAGGATGTCCATACCAAAAGCAATCTATAGATTCTTTGCAATCCCTATCAAGGTTCCAACAGCATTTTTCACAGAAATAGAAGAAATTATCCTAAAATTTGTACAGAACCACAAAAGATTCTGAATAGCCAAAGCAGTCTTGAGAAAAAACAAATGTGGAGGCATTATGCTTCTTGACTGCAAACTACATTACAAAACTATAGTAACTAAAACACTGTTATCATACACACATAGTACCAATGGAACATAGCCCAGAAATAGACATACATGTATATGATCACTTTATGACAAGTCAAGAACACATGGGACAGGACAGTCTTTCCAATAAGTGTTGTTGGTGACACCAGATAGCCATATGTATAATGTGAAGACTTGATGACTATCTTGTACAATACACAAAAAGTAACTGAAAAATGGACTGAAGGCTTGAGCATAAGACCTGACCATAAAACTATAAGCCAGCAGAGGTAGTAGGCTCCTTGATGTGATCTGACACCAAAAACAAGAACAGTAGACATAGAAATATGTGAGACTACATCAAACTGAAAAGCTTCTACACTGTGAAGGGGAAAAAAAACAAAATACAAACCTACTGAATGGGAGGACATATTTACAAATCGTGTGTCTAATAAGCAGTTTATATAAAAAATAATGAACCCCTACAACTCAATAGAAAAATACCTAAAAATAGGGATCCCTGGGTGGCGCAGCAGTTTAGCGCCTGCCTTTGGCCCAGGGCGCGATCCTGGAGACCCGGGATCGAATCCCACGTCGGGCTCCCGGTGCATGGAGCCTGCTTCTCCCTCTGCCTGTGTCTCTGCCTCTCTCTCTCTCTCACTGTGTGCCTATCATAAATAAAAAAATAAAATAAAATAAAATAAAAAAAAATAAAAAATAAAAGAAAAATACCTAAAAATATAGGCAGATAATCTCAATACATTTTTCAAGAAGACATGCAGCTGGCCAACAAGTACATGAAAAAATGCTCAATATGACAAATCAAGGAAATGAGAATCAGAACCACAATGAGCTATCCCCTCACACCAGTCAGAATGACCATTATTAAAGAGCCAAGAAATAACAGGCTGGTGTGGATGCGAAGATGGAATCCTTCTGCACTGTTGATGGAACATAAATTGGTGCAGCCACACCAGAAAAGCATATGGAGGTTACTTGGTTAAAGAACTACCATGATTCAGCACTTCTGCTTCTGAGTAGTTATCAAAAGAAAAGCAAAACCCTCAAAAGGGATACCTGTACTCCTACATTCATTGCAGAATTACTTACAATAGCCAACACATGGAAACAACCAAAGTGCCTGTTGATGGTGAATAAAGAGAATCTGTCTCATGTGGAATCTAAAAAACAAAACTCAAGCTAATGGTTACAGAGAAGGGATAGGTAGTTGCCAGGGTAGGAGGTGAGGAGTAGGTAGGATAAATGGATGAAGGGGGTCAAAAGGTAAATAAAAACATTAAAAAAAACCTGTAACAACCAAATTACTGTTTTCTCCCTCAAAAATATAGCAGAGAGAATTTCATCAGCAAGATGTAAGTACAGACAGATCTGATTGTTAAAAAACAAAGCAACTTATGCATTCGTCTGCAAGAGTATTCTGACTACACAAGGTATAGTGCTTGAGTGTTTCTAACAGAATTTGAAGCAAGACTGGTGGTATTTTGAATGTACTCTCTTTAGATTGTTATTCATTTAACTAGAGTATTTACATAATGAAATATCCAGGATGTATAAATCCTTCAGTTAAAAGTTACAGCAGGGTTCTAGAATCTCTCAGGAGACTGAATTAAGTTTAAAAAAAGAAATAAAATAAAAAAAACCCTCGGGGTAGCCTAGATGAATTGGGAGACGTTTTTCCCCCACTAAGGCTTCTATAGTGAGTGTGGTTAATTACTGTCTAATGTGAAATACATATGTGACTTTTAAAAATAGATGAGAGAAGTTAGAACAGGAAGCCTCTGAGCTTTATGGAGAATGAAGAGAGTAACAGGCCGAGAGGAATGTAGCCTGAGGCAAAAGCAGTGTGTGGTGCTGAGTGTGGCCTAGCATTTTGTAGCAAGTCTGCGATGGGACACACCCTTGTCCTGTGTTGAATTTCCACTTCTGTTTAAAGTAAGGTAGGATGAGTGGATGTTGCGCATTGCACCTTTATTGCTGAGCCAAGGAGCTTCCCCTTCCTCTTTAGTGCATATATTGATAAAATATATGTAGATAAGGATACATACATATTGACATAGATATACTAACATAAAAATTTCAAGATGAAAAACACTGTTTACCTTAAGGAACGTTTTGAATGAAAGGACTATTTGAAAGAAAGAGTATTTTACCCTGGGGAGAGCACATGCTTATCTCCAACAGCTATTCCCTAGGAATTACTTTTTTTTTTGACTGCACAAGATGCACTCTGACCCACAGAACTCAAGGTGCTTGTTACTTGACACCACTGAGTCCTGGCCGCCTTCCCTTGTTTCTCAGTAGGCTGTGATCTATTTGAAGATAATTTCACCTGGAGTGAATTGGAGCCCTCCCCAGTATTGGAAATGAGAAAGGAAAACTATCTCTGTCAGGTGGATACTTGAAAAGATGCTGTGAAATATTTCTACTCTTTGAGGAAAAATGGGACAAAGTTAAAATGTAAAAATGAACTGCAATGTCCTATTCCAAGCATTTATTTTCACTCTGTTACAACCTAGAAAGACATCAAGATTCAAATTCCTGGTTTGCTTTGACATTGCAGCAAGGCAAGTGGAAACTAGCCAGGGAAAAGAAAATGGCTTTTTTTTTTTTTCATAATTTGGTAGTTTTCAAGCACTAGACAAAGTTGGTCCCAAATTGATCCAATTTAGAGTTATCTTTCACAAGCACACTTAGTGGAAAATACCCTACACAACATAAACACCACAAGATTGGGGGAAAATGCTGCAGGTATGTTTTGAATTTTTATCTTAACCTCATTATTTTTAGCTCATAATGGATTTGATGGCTCTTAAATCTTATATGAGGATTCCCTAGAGAAACAGTACCTCTGTGATGGGCTTTGTAGGACAGATGATCTAAATCCTAGGACATCCCTACATTTTAAGATAAATTTCCTTCTTTAGCTTCTATATATGTTTCCTTCTACTCTTACTTTCACAATGAAAATTAATCAGCTGGGTTTTAAAATTTTTTTTATTTTTATTTTTTGTATTTAGGCCTGTGTCTGTTAGATGTCTGTTTAGTATCATGAAATTCCTTTGGAGGAAAGAATGTGCTTTTGCTTACATTGAATAGCAAGGAATAACTGTCAACAGGGGATAATAATTATTAATCAAGGAGGGACTGTATTTGCTTCAGAGGAATGAGACCTGAGGGTGGGTAGGAGTCCTAAATTCTTAGTGGTGTTACTGAACTTTTTTTCCTCTAGTTTTTCTTAATTAAAATATATTCTAATCTTTGTTATGAAGGAGTGTTATTAGACCATTTTTTTAGCATAAAGATTAAATTTCTAACAGTTTTTGGATGGACTATCATTTCCTTTTATGTTGCCAAGTCCACTGTTATTGGACATGTGATTTTAAAAGGAGTAAGTATCATTCCTTTTGATGTTGGTTGCATAGTAGATGTATTCTGTTTACGTGTATTTACAGTTAAAAAGGAAATCCTTTGAATCTTAGATAATGTAAGGTACTCTAGAACCACTAAATACCATAGAAGATTCTATTCATGTCCATGCCAAGGTTAAGCTGAGACTGCAGGTTTCACATGTATTGTGAAAGAGGTACTAGGGTGTATTCTTAGAGAGTTTCAGTCTGATACTTGTCATTTTGGTTTGGAAAAGGTTTTTGGATAAATGGCCATACTTACAAATGATCATCAGTGATGTTTTTGTGGTTACATAGTCACCAGTCTTATGGGAGAATTTTAAGGTAATTGCTTCTATTAAGAATTCTTACTGATGCTGTAACTTTCCAATGTCCAGGGGATCTCCCTATCTCATGTTTGCAAAAAAAGAGAGACTTCAAGTTTTTAAAGAAAGACCTGTATGTTTCTAGAACAATATAATTGGTAACTGGCAAGTTGTTGAGACCATTGTTCAAGCCAGATTTTTTGTTGCTTTATGATAAATCAATTTTTTTTAAGCTGTTCCTCTGCTTAATTTGATTTCTGTTTCCTGTAACTTGAGCTTTAGTTACTATAGCTCTTCAGTCGTAAGAAGAATGTGCACCTTTTCAGGTTTGGCTTCCTTGCCCAACTTGCAGATTATTTTATTATGTTGTAGTTCAAATTTCTTGCAGATGGAATGTGATTTACTCTGTTTTATTTATTCACCCAGATCATAAGCCTTAGATCATCTGATAGATTGGCTACTCTGAGGATAGGTCTCTATCAATAGATTGAACAGGAAACAAAATGACAGGAAGTAAAACAAGGTTGATGCTTCTTTAGCTAAGACTGTGGATTAGGCATTTCCTTTAAAAAAAGGGGGGAGTGGGGTCCCAGTATATGTACTAAAAATAATTTCAAGTCTATAGTATGTCATCTGATGATGTCCTAATCATGGGAACAAAAGCAGGGAAATTAGGGCATACTAAAAACCTCACAAGTTTCCACTACTGAGATAAAAAATGAGTATGACATTAGAATTGTTCTTCGACAACTCAGTTGTTATATCGTGGGCAGATAACACTGTCTCTTGTCTCCTATTTGTTGCATAATGGAGAGTGTGAGTGGCAAGGGCCAGTGTAGTATATGAAACACAAGGGTCTAGGCACATCAAAGGGTGATCCGATGGCCTGGAGTCATTGTTGTTTGCCATGGCATACTCTGCTGATCCATGATGCAATCCATAGAACATACAGAGACATAGATTTAGCTCTCTGTGGAGGAGGGGCAGGTATGCAGGTCTTAGTTCATGGTCTGCTCAGCAAGACTTTTGTGGATATGTATGTTAATAAGCATATTTGATACAATACATTCCTTAGTATGTATTAAATATCTGATAGACTGATTTAAAGACAAAGAGGTGTTTAATTTTGTTTTTATCATCCGCTTATGAGGTATTGCAAGTATATTATTAGACATCTTTAGTGTGCTCTTTTTTTTTTTTTTTTAAAGATTTATTTATTCATGAGATACATAGAGAGGCAGAGACACAGGCAGAGGGAGAAGCAGGCTCCATGCAGGGAGCCCGACATGGGACTCAATCCCGGGTCTCCAGGAACTGCTGAGCCACCGGGGCTGCCCTAGTGTGCTCTTTTTTGTTTGCATCCCTGTCCTCATTGTGTTTCTTTGCTCCTATTTAATTTTGTGTTAATAATATTCTTGCCTTCTTTTATAGTCTTAATATATAAGCAAAGTGTCCTAAAATTGTTTGGCTTTGAATGTTTTTATGAAGAGAACCATAATGGTAATATTTCTATGTGACTTTTTGTATAACATTTTTGAGACTCCTCTTGCACATATTTGTGGTTTATTATTTAGAGTTATTTAATAATATATTCATTGAGGTCTTCCTAGTTGTTGGTAAATTAAAAAAAAAAGTTTTTTCAACAACTTAGTTTGCCATTGCTCTATCAATGTTGTGTGCTAAACCATCCATGAACATGGTAGTTCATCGCTAATCAATCTATGCTCATGTATCTATGGGTTAGCTGAGGTTCTGATCATGGACTTGGCTAGATAGCTGCATTTTGGAGTAGCTCTGCCTCACACTGGAGGTGTACATAGGCTGAACAGTTTACCATTTTTCACTCTTCTTTGACCAGCAGTCTTCAGGCATATTCTTTTATGGAGATGGCAGAGGTATAAGAAAGTGGAAACACAGGTTTCTTAAAGCTCAGATTTTCTACTGGGATGTTGTCACTTCTGCTTTCTATTGGATAATACAAATCAGATGGCCAAACTTACACTGAATTCTTTTTCTGTATCCTCAAACTTGAGCCATCATGGATCTGTTTTCTGTCTCTACAGTTTTTCACCATCTATCATGTCATACAAATGAAATCAAAGATGTGCAGTCTTTTGTGTCTGGTTTATTACAGTAAAGTGAAATGATTTTGAGATTCATTCATGCTGTTGTATGTATCAGTCCTTAGTTTCATTTTATTGCTGAATTAGCTATTTGGGGGTTGATTTTCACTGCAGTGGTGTACTGTTCAGGTGGCTTTATTTCCCACTCTTAGATATGACTTGTCTCATGATTGGAGGATATAGACCCAAAAGAACAGTCTATGAAAAAAAACAGAGTGTCATAAATAATGTGTCAGTTAAGAGTGCTGAAGGAACTAAATCGCAAAGTGAAAAACTTGTAAAGGTGTGAAACTATCAAGGGAAATAAGAGAAAATTAGAAGACTGAGTATACTAAATTATTACAAGGACTGGATCAGAAAGAAGTTATTGGACAGGACGCCTGGGTGGCTCAGTGGTTGAGCATCTGCCTTTGGCTCAGGGCATGATCCTGGAGTCCCAGGATTGAGTCCCCACATCGGTCTCCCTGCATGGAGCCTGCTTGCCCCCCTGCCTGTGTCTCTGCCTCTCTGTCTATCTCTCTCTCATGAATAAGTAAGTAAAATCTTTAAAAAAAATTAAAAAAAAAGAAGCTATTGGACAAGTTGGGTAGAACGTAGGTTATTTTTAAAACTGTACTTGTCAATAAAGGACTTCAGATAGTGTCTAAGGTTTAAAGCAGATTGTTAAAGTTGTAATTGCTTACACTGAACTCCAGTTAATTTTTTTTTGCAACTTACACAATGTGTCAATTAAAACAAAATAATCTCAAGAAATGATTGGTGGTTCTCTTTGGTTCTCCCAGCCTATGAACATACTTCTGATAAGCCTGTGATCTCCTTGTTTTAAATTTGTCTATATGATTTTTCCCAGCTTTATTCCTCCTTCTCAGTATCTATTTCATGCTTGGTAAATTTTCCATAAATATTTGCTTAGTAAATGTCCAGATGTTCTTCACCTTTTCTGATCATTCCTTTTCATGTTTCCCCTCATGAATGTTTGGTATGTATTTACAACTTCTTAATATTTTTACTAGATGTCTTGCAGGTAACTTAGATGTAACTAATGCCAATAGCTTAGTCTCTTCTTTATATCTTTCAGTCTGGGTAACCATGTCACCAATCATATAGCTACTGAAATAACTTGAAGCTTTGAATTCTCCCTTCTTTGAATTTCCTGGACTTACTTCAGATACCATGATCTCTTGATATTCTAGAAGTGGCCTTGTAATAGTTCTCTGTTCATAAATTTAAAGCTGCCTTGTCTCTGAGGTGGGATAATGACAAAGGGTTTCCATTTTTTCCTTAATTTATATGGTCTGGATAATACATGTGTAATATGTTCACTCAATGTGTTTCTGGGCAATATTCTAATCTTAATTTTATTACTAACCTTTTATCAGTTTACGTTTCCAAAGATGATCTATAAGAGTGAATAATAGAATATTCCAGTGAAAGTTTTTAATAGTGCTTGACAATATTTGATTGTGAAGGTCAACAGAATGGCTAAATGTACTACTATTTTAGAATTATTGGTGTAATTCATTTTCCCATCTTAATTTTTTCATTTATCTGAAGGCCAAAGAAGAAATAAAAATCTTCTAGGGCAGTGGTCAACTGATACGTATGGATGGTATTTGTCTCTAAGTTCATAAAGAATTTTGATTGGGTAAAATTAGCAAAAATGTGATAAATTGACCATTTGTTTTCAGTTGATAGGTACTTAAACCTCTGAGGAGTATAATTTTATGTAAACTCATTTAAAAGCTTGTACACAAAGAAATCCTGTCCTTGGCCAGGTTCGCTGGTAATTTGTTTCCTGAAGCATGAGAATTGCTTCTATATTATCAGCCTCATACGGACTTAGTCTGAAATTGCTTATTTATTCATGAAATGATCTGATAAATTGTAAGAACGAAGCTTCTTGGATAACTGTCTCTGTGCAATTCTAGAATACATTGCATAATTCAAACAATGTAAATGTATGCAAAATGCTTAAAATTTGATTTTCAGATGATAAATGGAATGCAGGTGTTCATTGTTTACCTAATTGTAAGATAGGCTATTTTGTTTCTACTTGAAACATTCTAAGCATGGATCTGTAACTGCAGAGTGAGAAACCTGTGCATGCATGCCTTTGATTTAGTTTTTCTCTAATGTATATATTGTTCTTTGTTGGGCAAACTTCCCAGGCTGCCTTGCAAAAATAATACTGTGAATGATGTTAAAGCTGGAAGGATAGATAGATAATTGGATTATTTGTAGCCATGGACCATGACACAATTACCATAAAACAATGGATCCAAGCTTCAGTCTGTATTATAAAAGTTCAGACTGGAGGAATCCTTTCCCAGAAAAATAACTGCATTATACACAAAATACTTTTATTCATAGGTCTTTCAATCCCTCTGAGGCCTCATGTTAACAACTTTGCTACATTCTCATATACTGTTTATGGGAATATAAATTGAAACCACCTTTATGGAAAACAATTTGAAATTAAAATGCATATACTCCAGCTTCTGGATAAACCTAACTGACTGAACACTTAGATAATTCTGATAATTCCTGAAACCTAATTTGAAGCTACTAGAAAGCCGGGCACCTGGGTGGCAGTCTATTAAACGTCTGCCTTTGGCTTAGGTCACAATCTTGGGGTCTTGGGATGGAGCCCCACATCAGGCTCCCTGCTCAGTGGGGAGTCTGCTTCTCCCTCTGCCCTTCCCCATGCTCATTAATTCTCTCACAAACAAAATCTTTAAAAAATCTACTAGAAAGTGATTAGAAACAGACCCCCAGAATAAGGATAATAAGGGGGGACAGTGGTAAACAAATAGCCAGAAAGCAGGCGAATTAATAGTAACTGGCACACTAGATGTGAGAAGATTCAATTGTAAGAGAGTGATAGGGAAAGCTAGGAATTAAAATGATCTACAGGAGAGTTCCCCAAAAGTTGAGGGCCTGACAGCACCTTTAGAACTGAGTGGGAGTGGAGAACTTGAGAGATTACTAAAAACTGTTAAAGAAGCAGTGTGATGTGTAACTCATCCTCTCCTCCCCACAACTCAATTCCTACCCCGAGACAAAAGATGGAGGGTGAAGTATTCTGTGTCTGGGAAAACATTGGGTACAGCAGAAGAATGATTGCCTTGCCTGAAATAGTGACTCAGAGACCATGTGCTTACTACTGGCTCAATGGGGAAGGCCATGGCCCTTGCCCCAATCAACAGTCAGTATCCTGTGGCTTTGCTTTTCTTCTTGGCTGAAAATTGAAAGAATTTTGTTTGGAGAATCTATCCTGTTTAAAAATAAAGACCTAAAAATACTAACTACAGAGGTTCCCCTATAAACAATTTGATCCCCTCACACTATGGTGAAGCTTACTGTTTGCAAAATCCAACTCTACCCTCATGGCTTAATGGCTTTTGAATCCTCCACTCTTAAATACAGGCTGACAAGTATTAGTGGACCATTTAAAGAATGCTCTTCACAGAATTACTGTGGAAGATAGAGAATGAAACAAAAGAGAACATGGAGGATACAGCAAATAGGCTGGAAAAGAAACATTTTTTTTTTTTTAAGTAAATGTCATTAAAAAGATCAAGTTACTGCCAACATGAAACAAGTTCAAAATGCTAAAAACAAAAAAACCCCAAAACACCAAAAAACCATTTAGAGAATAAAAGATCTAGGATAAAAAGGAAATCTGAGAAACTCTTTCCCAAAGGACAAAAGTATGAAATACAGGAAAGAGAAAATTAGAAGTCCAATCAAAGAGCCAATACTCAACAACAAAAGTTGTCCAAAAAAAAAAAAAAAAAAAAACTGAAGAGAAGGAAGTGAGGCAGTAAAAAGTGATTTAAAAACTTCCCTCTTTTCAGAAAACTATTACAGGATTTGTTCCACAAAAATTTAGTAGTAATTCAAGACAGACTACATGGGATGCAGAAGATAAGAGATCCGTGGCAGGAGAGATGTAGGTTATCCCCACAGTGATGGTACAGGCAGATTTTAGATTGATAACTGTGTGACTAGCAGAGAACAAACAGTCCATGTTGATTGAGAAAGCTCAGAAGACTCCAAGGGTGATTACTTCAGGAATATAAAATTGGGGAAGTGCTTTGTATCCAAACATCTTAAGAGTAGAACTAAACAAATACCTAAGTGTTAGCTGTTGAATGAGTCATAAGTATATAGAAAACCAAACGCTTAGTTTAAAAGATAAGTTCTAATTCCAGGGAAGACAAAGGAATGTGTAAGAGGGGAATTCTATGACTTAGCTGGGAGGAATGTTTACATAGTCAGTGATGGCTGATTTAACCAAAATTATGACTTTTGAGTGATGGGGAATGGTAAGTATTAGTGTATGAGGTTGGGAAGAGAGGGGACAGAATTAATTCTTCAATAGAGGGGCCAATTCAGAAGATAGAAAGGTAGTATCCCAAGTATGGTTAGAGATATGTTGTGGTAAGTAGGTTAGTTGACCCCAGTTTTTCAGTCGTCTGACACTGTTCAGCTCATGTGCTCTGGCCCTGGCCTCTTGGTGAGTGAAATATATTTCCCTGGTGGTTGATTCTGGATTGGGTCTCTTGACTTTGAATTTTAGTAGACATGATATAGGCAGAGGCTTAAGGGTAATTTACAGTTGGGCTTGCTCTGCTGTGGTTCCAGTATTGCCGTTAGGAAGGCATACACTGTTTGGTTGCAGCCCCTCCAGTCTGTCTTGCAGAGGGTGATCAATGGCTCAGAGCTGCTACAGCCAGCTCACAGCACTGCAGCTTGAAGCACAATCATCTAGCCAACTCCTAGCTTTGTGACTGAGATAGAAGCTTATTACCATATGCCACTGAGATCGTATATTTGTACTGCTACAATAGTTGACTGTTAAACATGGAAGCAAATACTAAATCAGTTGAAAGAAGGAAAGATAATTGTATCTGGGGGAGACAAATTAGAGTGAAGGGGGTGAAGTAAACTTTTCTTGTAAGAAATCATGTAAAGATATTTGGTTCTTCAAACTATGTTCACTTAAAACTGATAAAAATATAAATTGAAAATGCAGGGAATGGAACAATGATTTATAGTTGGAGTCTATAAAGGAAATCTAGTAGATAGATAATAGATGAAGGCAACTACTGATAAATTTTTAATGCCTTCAATTGTAGTTTGCTGATTCTTTTTTTTTTTTTTTAAGGGCAGTCTAAGAAAATAAAAGTTTTCCAGTCAAGATCAAATGGTAATTTTATAGTGTTGGAGGTCTCAATGAGGTAAAATGGCAAGTTTAATGTGAGGAGAGAGTAAAAGAAATGGTGGATCGGAGGTTCTGGTCAGAGACTTGAATTGTAGAAATTAAAAATATCAGAGGAGCCACAGATACAGGTAAACTCGAGTTGACAGGTGACTGCCAAAGGAAGGGATATGTATGTGGGGCTGGCAGAATGGATGAAGGGATTGGGAGGCACAGAGTTCCAGTTAATGAATGTGTAAGTCACTAGGATAAAAAGTACAGCATAGGGAATGTAGTCAGTGGTATTGTAAAAGTGTCCTGTGGTGACGGTAGCTACACTTGTGACCCGAGCAAAATGTATATACTTGTTGAATCACTGTACCTGAAACTAATGTAACATTTTGTGTCTCTATGCTTGAATTAAAAAAAGACAAAAGCAATTGAAATAAAGGATCCATAGGATAAAAAGGAAAAAATAAAAGTTTCGAGGCTTGGGTCTGTAGGATGAGCCGGAGAGCAGATTCAAGGTTAGTTACTGTCACACCTGAGGAGATGCAGCTGCACAGAAGCTGGGTCAGTCCTGGTCACTGGGACCCACCATCCACCCCTACCCCTGCTCGGCATTGCCCAAATCAAAGGGGACAACAAGGGCAGTGGTGCCAGCAGAAAGGGTCA
This sequence comes from Canis lupus baileyi, assembly GCF_048164855.1. Taxonomy (NCBI): domain Eukaryota; kingdom Metazoa; phylum Chordata; class Mammalia; order Carnivora; family Canidae; genus Canis; species Canis lupus. Next base: position 30,159,425 of record NC_132855.1, read on the forward strand.
ATAAGCTAATCCCATCAGAGGTTTTGGGAAAGGTAAAATGGTTCAGTGTAAGAAACAGATATGGTTTCCTTAACAAAGAACACCAAGGAAGATATATTTGTACACCAGTCTGCCATAAAGAAGAACAAAAGTATCTTCACAGTGTAGGACATGGAGAAGATGGAGTTTGATGATGATGGAGAAAAGGGTGCAGAGGCAGCAAATGGGACAGGCCCTACTGGAACTCTGGTGCAAGGCAGTAAATATGCAGCAGATGGTAAGCAGTGTAGACCCTTTCAATGTTGCAGTGATCATCCATGCAGTTACCAGTGGAATTACCAGAATAGTAAAAGTGGGGGAGAGATCGAGGGATGGGAGAGTGCTTGCGAAGGCCAGGCGTCACAGCACAGGCCCTACTGCAGGTGGTGGTTCCCACCTTACTACTACAGAGACCCTGTGGGCCTCCCCCTCCCTGTATTTCAACACTCCTGTGCAGGGAGAACATGGTGGAATGTGCTGACAACCAGGGCGCAGGAGAGCAAGGTGGACCAGTGAGACAATGTGTACTGTGGTTATGGAGGTTATAGACAGCCATCCTTCTGGGGTCTCCTGAACAAAGACAGTCTAGCGAGAAGGATAATGAACAACATAAAGAAAATGAAGGACTTAAGACCCAAGGTCAGCGGCCACCTCAGCATCATTACTGCTGCAGCTTCAATTACAGACGTGGATGCCCAGAAAACCCTAAACCATAAGATGACAGACAAAAGCAGCCCATCCAACAGCTTAGAATCCATCTGCTCTGGAGGCTGAGCAGGGCGGGGCTGAGCAAACACAGATTTACCAATCCGTCTCTACCATCACCCGGTTTAGTCATCCAACACAAAGAAATGAAGATGAAATTCCAGTGTAGGAAAGAACAAAAGACTGGAGCTGAAGACCTTAAGTGCTTGCTTTTTGGCCATAGACTAGATAGATAGTAGAACTATCTGTTTCATCTATGCAACGTGGCACTTTCATTATTTTTTATCTAAAGACATCCTTTTGATAATGTGTTTGAAAAAAGCCTCGTTTTTCTCAACACCTTTTTAAAAGTTTTCAAACTGTTCCATATCTGGTCAAGATTTTTAGTAACCTCATTTTTAATTTGCAATAAGAGTTTACAATTTGATTTTTTCCAGAAAAAGTCAATAAATGATAAGCACCTGTTAATAAAGGTCTTAAATAATTGTCAAAAAAACCCCCCAAGTTTCTAGGATTGATTACAGTAAGTAGTTGTTGAGGTGAAGATAAAAAGTCAAGGAAGCTTCTAGAGTATTTGAAAGTTTTTGTATATAAACTTGGAATTCAGCCAATGTAATGTCAGTAGTTGAAGTAAAAAGTGAATATTGATCCATCTACCTAAAACTGTGGAGCCTGTGAAGTAATGAGAGATGATAGTACTATGAAGGTTAGAAGATTTTGTCAGGTGGCATAAATTCTGGAGGGATAGGATTTTCTCATGGAAGGACAGTGGGCATCTGGAAGTAAGTGGTGGTTGGGAAAGGCAGTAGATACTACTTGAAAATGATGTCAAGCACTTGGTATTACCTTCAGGTCTAGGAGGTGATGAACCTGTTACATAATGAGTTTGCATGTATTGCAGCATAACAGGATGATATAGTAGAAAGGGTAGGGAAGGAGGTCAACTGTGGAGTGAAGATCCATGAAGAAAGACTGGAAAGTATGGGAGGTTTATTACTTTGGCATTGGTCATAGAACTTTACTACTGCATACAGAAAAAATAGTAAAGCAATATATAGATAACAAAAAGCTTCAACTATGTGTGACTTACAGAGTACTTTAAAATAGATGAAGAGTATACATTACTCTAATTGTCACAATTGAGAATTCATGGTAGTTTTACACACTTACCTTCTCATTTTCTGCCTTTATTCTTCCAATTACAATCATTTTTTCTCATTTTTCTTGATGGAAACTAGATGTGAGGGAAAGCAGAAGAAGTTCAGTACACATGGTTAGAGCTACTCCAATATTGGTATAGGGAAAGTGGAACTTTACATAAACATTAGGTATTATCAAAGCTTCTGGCTACTTATGAAACCCCGGTTTGTATAGTTAATTATCTAAATTCATAACTAATATCCAGACTTTATCAAGGAATAACCAGAAATTAGACACTACACCGGACAGCTCGTGTATCTGTTTCTTTTAGTAATTCTCATTCTCCATTTCTCAAAACGGAACAAAGCAAGTAACAGACTACTTAAATATCTTCTCCATGACTTGTCATGTGGAAAGATCACAGTTGGGGCCTCAAATTCTTGAGTACACATATACTTCCATCAATTTAGCAAACTCTGTAAGGACTGATTATAAATTTTAATATACAGTTGGCAAATTCCTTTAATTTGTTAAAAAAAACAAATTGAAAATTAATACCTTTACTGTGATGACAGTTCATATTTTGTAATATAGTAACATATAAACTGTTACTTTCAAGTTCCATGTTTAGACTTTTAAAAGTTCTGCAACTTTTAATTATCACCAGAATATCAGATTGATTTTTTGAAAATTTTATTTTTTAAAAATTTTTATTGATTTATTTTAAAAGATTTTATTTATTCATGAGAGATACAGAGAGAGAAGAGAGGCAGAGACATAGGCTGAGGGAGAAGTAGGCTCCATACAGGGAACCTGATGTGGGACTCGATCTTGGAACTCCAGGATCACTCCCTGGGCTGAAGGCAGATGCTCTACTACTGAGCCACCCAGGCATCCCATTTTTTGAAAGTTTTAAACGTATGTTTTGAGACAAAATCCTTAACTTGGAAGCATATATTTCTTGGGAATATAATACTGATGTTGCGTATTACATTATTACATATTGTATAAATGTTGCATGAATTTTTTTCAATAGGATATACAAGGACAGTGTGTACATGTCCTTTCCAAAGAGATTCTATTTGTTCTTAGACTGTGTCTATGAATTTCTTTCCATTTGTAGATGCTACTCCTGCAGAGGCACAATGCCTTCTTTGCCTTGATTTCTCATTCTGCCGTGTGATAGCAATCATCTTGAGACTCCACTTCTGTGTTAGGATATTGTGCTTACTATATCCTATGTCTTCAGTTTACCCACTATACTTCCAAGTGGTTTTTTTTTTTTTTTTTTTTTTAAGATTTATTTATTCATGAGAGACACAGAGAGAGAGAGGCAGAGACATAGGCAGAGAGAGAAGCAGGCTCCATACAGGGAGCCTGATGTGATACTTGATCCCGTCTCTGGGATCATGCGCTGGGCCGAGGGCAGACGCTCAGCTGCTGAGCCACTCAGGCATCCCAATATAACTTCCCAGTTTTGTGGTGGAGCACCAGATCCTGAGAAAGAATGCATGGAGGAGCTTTTATTTTCCTACACATGCAAAGAGCTTAGAAATGGTCAGTCTTTATGATGAACAACCAAAAAGTTGAGCAAACTGAAAAATCAACTCTTTTTAGATGGGTCAGAAGTGAGGCCACAGGACAGACTGCTGTCCTCAATAGTACAGGTGCAGGTGAAATTTAAAGAATTTTGAACTAAAACACAAATGGAAACACTTACTTTGAAATACAGCAGAAGCAGTCCTTAAAGGAAAATATATAGTGTTGAATGTACATGTATAGTGTTGAATTCTAGAAAAGAAGCATCTAAATGATAATCTAAAATTCCATATTAGGGAATTAGACCAAAAAAATTCCCAAGTAAATAGAAGATGATAAAACCTAGAGCAGAAATGAGTTAAATGGAAAACAGTAAGACAAAAATCAAACCCAAAAGTTGTTTTTTTTTTTTTGAAAAGATTAATAGAGTACACTGCACAAAGAAGAGAATACTAAAATTACTAACTGGGGTCTGGGGACATCTTAATAGAACTGATAGAAATTAAAAGGATAATGAGAGAATATTATAAATAACACTACCCTCAGTTGATAACCTAGATGAAATGGAAGAATTACTTGAGATTGATGATCTGCTGAAACTCACATTAGAATAGACAAACTGAGTAGACTTAAGTCTATTAAAGAAATAGATCAATATTTTCCAAAATAGCATGAAGTCCAGATTCATTTGAAAATGAATCTAAAATCTAACGAATTTTTTGTTTGTAAAATCTAACGAATGTTTAAAGAGAAAATTATTTCAATGCTCTATATCCTCTCCTAGAAGATAGAATCAGAGGGAGGGAGTGCTAACTCATTCTGATGCCAACCTACTAGTAAAAGCAGACAAAGAAATGACAGGAAAAGAGGATCCCTGGGTGGCGCAGCAGTTTAGCGCCTGCCTTCGGCCTAGGGTGTGATCCTGGAGTTCTGGGATCGAGTCCCACATCAGGTTTGCTGCATGGAGCTTGCTTTTCCCTCTGCCTGTGTCTCTGCCCCCCTCTCTCTCTGTGTGTCTGTTATGAATAAATAAATAAAATTAAAAAAAAATGACGGGAAAATAAAACCCATCACTATGTCATGAACATACATGAAAAAAACCTCAACAAAACATTTGCATGTGGAATCTAACAATGTATGTAAAGAATTTAAGACTTTAGCCAACTGAGATTTATCCCAAGTATTCAAGACTAGTTCATCTTTAAAAGAATCAACTACAATCCATCACAATCACAGGCTGAAAAAGAAAAAAAAAACAATTATTTCAAAAGATGCAAGAAAAGTATTTGACAAAATCCAGCACCTATTCATAAAATTCTAGCAAAGTAGGAGTAGAGGGAGTTCTTCCTCAATTTATATACAAAAGACCTACAGCTAACATAATTTTTTTTCTTTTTCAAAGATTTATTTTAGAGAGTGTGCATGTGCATGCGAGTGGGGTGAGAAGCAGAGGCAGAGGGAGAGGAAGACCAGCAGACACCCTGCTGAGTGGGGGAACCCAGTGTGGGGCTCCATCCCAGGACTTAGATCATGAACTGAGCTGAAATGAAGAGTCAGACGCTCAACCAACAAACTGCTTAGGCTCCCCTGCTAACATTATTCTTAATGCTAAGCTAGAAGTTTCCCATGAATCAGCAACAAGACAAAAATGTACTCTTTCGCCTTTCCTTTATCAACATTGCACTGGAATTCTTAGTTAATAAGAAAAGGAAATAAGTACTGTGGGAAAGGCAAAAATAAAACTTTCTTTGCAGGTAACATAATTGTCTTGGAAGAAAACCTGGAAGAATTAAACTGAAAATAAGTGATTGTAGAAAAGATGGATAATTAAGGGTTGTTAAACAACAGTCCACCACTTTACTGTATAATAGAAATGGACAGGTGGAATTTGAATTGAAACACATCATTTGGGTTTAGTGGCCCCAAAATAAAATACTTATAAACCTGCCCAATTATGTATTAGATCCATAGGAGGAACGCTACAAAACTCTAAGCGAAGTTAAAGAACTGAATACATTGAGATCTATTCTGTATTCATGAATAGGAAGACTTTATATTGCCAAGATATCAGTTCTTCCAATGTGGTCTGTAGACTCAAAGCAATTCCAACAAAAAACCTGGCAAGTTTTTTGTAGATGAAAACTGATTTTAGATTTATTTTATTTATTTATTTATTTATTTATTTATTTATTTATTTATTTATTTATTTATGATAGTCACAGAGAGAGAGAGAGAGAGAGAGAGGCGGAGACACAGGCAGAGGGAGAAGCAGGCTCCATGTACCGGGAGCCCGACGTGGGATTCGATCCCGGATCTCCAGGATCGCGCCCTGGGCCAAAAGCAGGCGCTAAACCGCTGCGCCACCCAGGGATCCCTGATTTTAGATTTTATATAGAGTCAGAAAGTGCAGAACAGCCAGTGCAATATTGAAGAAGGATAAAGTTGTAGGACTGAGTCAACTTCATGACTTACTGTAAAGCTACAGTTATGAAAACTGGTAGGTGGAAGAATAGACAAATCAGTGGAACAGAGTACAGATCCCAGAAATAAACTATGTAAATGACAGATTTTTGTCAAAAAATCAAAGGAAATACGATGGAACAAAGGTAGTATTTTCAATAAATAGGGTTGCAACAAGTAAACATTCACATGAGAAGAATGAATCCAGACACAATTTTTACCCTTTACAAAAATTCAGAAGGGATCATAGACCTTAATGTAGAGCATAGAACTCCTGGGAGAGAGGAGAAAACTTAGTTGACCTTGGGTATGGTGATACCTTTTTTAGAGAAAATGCCAAAGGCGTGATCCACAAAAGAATTAATAAGCTGGACTCCATTAAAATTAAAAAGTTGTAAAAAAAAAAAAAAAAAAAAAGTTGTGCCTTGCCAAGGTCATCCTAAAAGAAAGACAAGCCAAAAGGTGGGAGGATATACCTGTGAAAGACCAATGTGATGGAGGATTCTTATCCAAAACATTAAAAAAAATTATAATTCAGAAATAAGAGAAAAAATCAAAAAGGTAAAAAACCTCAATAGGTAGCTCATCAAAGAAGATACAAAAATGGCATATAAACACATAAAAAGATGCTCCACACCCCATGTCATTAGGTAAACACAAATTAAAGCAATGAGATAGCCCTATGCATCTATTCAAATGGCCAAAGTTTAGAATGCCAACACCTATGCTGGTGAGGATATGGAATAACAGGAATTCTCACTAGTGAGAGTTCAAGATAGCACATCCATTTGACAGGTCTGTTTTGTTTTTTTGTTTTTTTACAAAACTAAACATACCATATGATACAGTAATTGCACTTCTTCATATTTACTCAAATGAGTTGAAATCTTATCTTCACACAAAAACCTACATGTGTTTTATACCAGCTTTTTTCATAATTACCAAAACTTGGAAGCAACCAAGATGATTCACAGTAGGTGAATGGATACATAAATTATGGTATATCCAGCAAATGGAATGTTATCCAGGGCAAAAAAATGATCTATGAGGACTTGAAAGACATAGAGGAAACTTAAATGTGTGATGTTATGTTTAAAAAAAAAAAAAGCCAATCTGAACAGGCTGCATACTCTAACAGGAATATAAGTAAATGATTTCTGCAAAACTATGGAAGCAGGAAAAAATCCAATGGTTAATGGGGGTTGGAGGCAAGAAGTAGGATGAATAGGAAGGCAGAGAATTTTTAATACAGTGAAAGTACTTTTTATGATACCAAAACAATGGATATATACTGTTATGTATTTGTGCCAACTCATAAAAAAGTAAAAACTGAGGGAATCCAAGTGTAAACTGTGGTGTTGAAGTTATAATGATATGTTGGTGTAGGCTCACCGATTTTAGCAAATGGACCACTGTGGTGTAGAATTTTGATAGTGGGGGAAGCTGTGAGTATGGAGTGGGGTAGGGATATGTGGGAAATACCCATACCTTCTACTCAACTTCACTGAGAACCTAAAACTGCTCTAAAAAAAACAAATCCTAAGAAACTTGGAATGAAAAAGAGTGCAGAAACTAAATTTCTGTTGAGACCTTCAGTATTTGTAGAAATCTATATTCTATCCTTACATGTGATAAATAAGTTTTCTTGAAGTACAGTTTTATGTTGAGAATCATTATCTTCAAAATAATGGAGGAACCATTCCTTGGTTTTTCTAATTTTCATTGTTGCTATTATGTCTCAACAAATTTAGGTTCCTGCTTTATAGGAGACCTTTTGTCGCTGCTATTAATTGGGTTTGGAGTATTTTCATTCATTAGCTTCTACATTCCGTGAGACTTTTTAATTTGGAAACTCATGTTCTTGATTATTGTAATTTTTTTGAAATACTTAGTTCTTTCTCCTACTCTTTTTGTTCTGATTTTTTTTTTTTTTTAACATATTGGACTTTGTGGTCACTGTTTTTTTTCCCCTCTATTTTCCACCCTTTTAAATAACATCCTATTTTATGAGAATAAACACTTTCTCGTGCTGGTCTCTTTTTCAACTGCAGAGTTCCTCCAAAAGATTTTATTTTTTGCCTTTTTGACCTTAAATTTCACGTTAGTCTTGGGTTTCACTTAAATCTGGCTTTTCTTCTCATGTTCATGTGTTGAAGACTGCACTTGGTAGGTTTTACCTACTTGGTGGTAGCTCCGCTTGTAGGTGGAGCTTTTTGACTTTGAGTTTCAGTGTAACATGACTGAGATGGACTGTATTTGGGGACCTCTGACAGCAGTATACTCAGGGCTTCTCCTTGTGTGGAATATTGTTTAACATCTTTTGGGCTGCAAGTTTAGGGGGCAGAGGGTTCTTAGCATCAGTGTGTGTATGTTGTACACAGTGATATCACTATGATCCCCATGATGGATGATAAAGATAAAAATTTTCAACAGTTACACACTGATTAACTTTCTTGATTTAAAATCTATTGTGCTAGTTGTTTTCTATTTGTTCCATATGTTGTTTTCTTTTGCTTGCCTTTGTATTAATTTCTCATTTTTAAATTATTTTATCTTACCATTGTTTTTAACTTAAAAACATTTAGTGTAGGCCATGAGTTTAGAATGTAGATGTAGTCACAGTCACCTTCAGAGTAATATACCATTTGTGAGCCTGTAGTAGTAGGTTACTGAAGGGGAGCCTGCAATGGTGAAAACACTCCTGTTGAGTATGTGACTCACAGAGGTTCTGTATTCTCCTAATCACCCCCAACTCAGTACTTACCAATATTTTGAAATTATCTGTTTGTTTCTTCTTACCTGCTCTCTGGCATCTGCTGTCTCTTGTTCTTGTTGTGTACCATAGGTGAACGGGTGATGGCATCCTCTCTATCCTTTGGTGAGGCATATCTTTTCTTAGATTTAAGGCTCTTTGTTCATCTTGTGACCTCAGCTCTGGTGCCTTCAAGAAGAAGTTAGGATTTTGTAGTTCATATGATTTTTCTTAAGGTATGAACATTTTTTCCAGCTTTCCATATCTTACACAAGAGTAGAAATCATCAGTGCTACTGAGAAATGTAGAAATTCAGAATTTAGTTGGTTATTAAGCATGTACTTTTTTGAACCACCAAAACCCCCACAAATAGTTGTAGTAGTACTGCATACAACGAGTGACACATTCATGCAACTCTTCTTGCCAAGATTCCTTCACCTCCCTTTCTAATATGTGTTTCATATATACTTGACCCAGAATTTTCTGTTTACCATTCCCATACCAGAGTGACTGGTATCCTATAGACTTCCTACAGTTTATAGGCTGCTGCCATCTTGGCTGGTACAACATGTGAGTGGTAGGAGTATAGCATCAAGTAATTCTCTTTCCACCACCTAAGACAAGAGGTTTTTCCCATTTAACAAGGAAGTACCTGTTTCTGTGGTGGTCTCTCAGTATGTACTTTGTGAACACTTTTAAGGCTTTCCACAAATGTGTTAACTATCTTGCCTTTAAAAAGAATGAGGAAGAGAGTTATTGCTGGTCATCTTTGGGATTTGACCACGTGTTAAAGGAAGCATTCTGTTTATCGTATATAGAGTTTACGTACTGCTGGAATAGTCTATGCAGTGGTTGGAAGTACAAAAAAGAGGCTTAACAAAATTTTTCTTACTTGAATATAACTAATGTTGATAATACTTTTAAAAAAATTACAAAGTCTAAGAAATATGTGATGTTAAATAGTATATTAGAAGAGAAGATTTAAGCTGAGAGACAATTCTAGTCAGTTTGGGATTATGTACATTTGATGGTTCTATTTTCTTGTCCATTATTTTAACAAAAACATTGCAGTTAGAATTTTGGAATTTCTAGTACAGCAAAACAGCACTGGCAATGTATGCTAAATGCCATGATGATATCTGTGGCCTTCCTGCAGTCTTTCTTATCTGGGTATGTTTGATCTAAAACACAAATCTGTCAGGTGTCTGAAACTCTGTATGCCACCTTTTGCCCTAAAGGTCTACCTCTCTCCAATTTTATTCAGTCTTTAGAATGAAATCAGAGATTATTTCCTCTGAAAGGAATTTTCTAATGCTTTCACACAGAAATAAGTATTTTATCTCCTGGTCTACTTGTAGATATTCTTCTGGTGTTCATCTGTCATAGTCTGTTATATATCAGTCTAAGATTTGAGTTCCTTGAGGACATAATACATGTCTCCTTTATCTTTAAATACTGGCCCTTAATACAGGGTTTGGACAGCATAGGCACACAGTATTGTTCAGCTGAATTACATTGATCATTTTAATGATTTTGCTTAAAATGCTTAAAAATGTTGCTTATACTTAACTAAATCTACTAGAGGCCTTCCCATTTTTTTTTTTCTTTTAAGATTTATTTATTTAAGAGAGTGTGTATGCATGTGTAAGAGCAGGGAGAAGGCCAGAGGGACTCTGAAGCAGACTCCCTGATGAGCATAGAGCCCACTGCAGAGTTAGATCTCATGACCCTGAGATCATGACCTAAGCTGAAACCAACAGTGAGACACTCAACTAACTGAGTCACCCAGGTGCCTCGAGCCTTTCCGTTTTTGTCTAATAATGGAATATTGAAATGTTTTCTGTTCAGAATCAAAATATAAATTTTTAAGACCTGCATTGATATGTAAAATAATAAAATGAAACAAAGCTGTGGCATGCAAAAATCTTAATATAAATGTCCATGGGGGTTGTCCTTATAGCTTGATTATGAAATTTTTAAAAAGTGATTTACTTAAAAATATATTTAAACTTTTTTTTTTTTCCTGCCCAGTGTAGTGACTACGACTTGGAATTTGGAACTGAGTGTTTGCAATTGGCTCTAAAGTATGGCCATGTTCATGCCAAACTTGTGGAAGGATCGCCTGACCTCTGGAAGGTAAGGAAGTTGAAATTTTGTTCTGGCTCTTGGCTGTGCTTATAAGTCATTCCTAAGATACATTCTACGAGTCTAAACACTTCCCAGGTGCTTTAGAAAATGGAGTAGTATAAAACTCGTTGGTTTCAGAGTTAAACAGTATTTTGAGGAATAAGGGTATGTATGTATGTATACCTTACAGGCATTAAGAGTTTCACTGGGTTTTCTGAGCATCACAGTATGTATGGTTTCTATGTCTTGGTTTCCAGAAAATTCACTTTTAGATAATTTATTAAAATTCCATTTTAGCTGATAAGATGGTTTTACTCAATTTTTTTCTTCTCTCTCTCTCTCTCTCTCTCTCTATTCTTATATTCTGTTGCCTTAAACTTAATTGGATTGAGGATGTAACCCCCCTTTCCACAGTAGCAACATTTTGTTCTAGGCCTTGGGGGTGGCAACTCCAACTTAACTGGGTTAAGGAAAATCTGCCATAGTTCTGACTCAGTGGGGTGGATGACTGGACCCACTTAGTGGCCCCAATGAGGAGTTGGACTCTTGAATATAGTAAGGTTGACTCCTAATGACAAACTTCGTTTTTGAGGGAGTGAAAGTGATTGTAACACTATCCTAGTAAAACTTCCCATGGAAACTGGAGTGTTTCACAGTGTGGCCTTCCTCTGTTTTGAAGGTAGGAATGTGTTGAACTGAAAAGTAGATTCTAAAATAGGGTAGGGTGGTTTTATTTTTTGAAGTATTGCTGCTTTTGAATAAGGGATGAAATCTTTAGAAAGCAGCCATGTAAATCTGTTAAGGAAAGAGTCCTATTTTCTCATTGACTTAAAAACAAAACAGAAAGCCCTATAAGTTCATTAGGTATTTTGTACAGTAACCTCATGCTCCTCGCTGCATGCTCAGATCGTCTCAAACAGACTTAAAATGTTCTGAAATTACCAAATATTCGTATGTCTGGACTATTGCCTGGTAAAGAAAATTCATGTAGTATTATTGTTCTTTTAAGGATTTCCAAATGTCTTCAACCCAGAAGGGAAAACATTTTACTTGTTTTGTGTATCCTTTTCTATCTATGGCTCAGAGGATAGTAAACATATTGTGAGGACTATAGTGTTCACCAGCTAGGTGTTTTGTTACAGATCCTGACTCACATCTCTGTACAACCCCTTTTGACTGTGGGGTAGACGATTTTCAGGAAAGAGGAGAACTAAGTGGAAACTCACAAGTTTTATTGTTCTTAACACATTCATTTAACACTCTGGCCTTATTTTGTTGTCTTAGGGTGTGTGGTGATCTATGTCTGTGGGTGTTCAGAGCCTTTTTGAAAATTATCAAGCACCCTGAGACCTGTAGATGAGAGGAAAGTAACACACTATTCTTGAAATTTTCCATTTGTTCCTCACAAATTTATTTCAATTTTGTTCTAGATTTTCTTTAGTGAAATCTCCTATTTTACTGCTTTCTCAAACAACACGATATTAGTTCTCACATCCTGGTGTTCTGCTTCTCTTTCATGGGCACCAAGTGTCCGTGCACTAAACAGGCATTGGCTTCCCGGTGCTTCTCCTCATTTCCCTGGTGAATCATTTTATAATGCCCTTGTGGGTTGAATTGTACCCCCTATCAAGGTTTGTTTGAGTTCTAACTCTGGCCCTTGGGAATGAGGCATTATTTGAAAAGTGTCTTTGCATGTCTCGTCAAGTTCAGTTGAGGTCATACTGGCATAGCATAGGCCCTGAACTCAACATAGAAGAATAGCAGGAGGGAGAGAGATGAAGGGAGAATGCCAGGGAGGATGGAGGCAGGGACTATGGTGTTGCATCTACAAGCAAAGGAAAGCCAAGGATGGCTGGCAAGCACAGAAAAGTAGGAAGAGGCCAGGAAGTGTTCTTTTATAAATAGTCTTCAGATACCACTGGCCCTGCTGACACCTGGATTTGAGATTTTAGCCTCCAGTAGTGTGAGAGAATAAATGTGAAGCCACCCAATTTGTGGTTTTTTGTTACAGGAACCTTAGGACGTTAATAAACATTCCACACACGTAGGCCCTGAGGGATCATCATTCAGTATTGCTTTACAAACTGGGAGGGATGAGGGTTGGAAGAGCCCCATTCTCTACAATGTTTGAATAATGGGATCTTGGATTCCAAAAGGGCACGTAATGCAATGGATTGGGCAAAAAGTCCTTCAAATGGCAGTTAGGAGGTCTTTTTAAGTAGTTCTTCTGATAATTGAAGTGAAATTATTTTGATGCAAGTATGGCAGTTTCAGGGTTCCTGTTTACTCTTCCTGCATCCTGTCTCATCATTGTCTGTTCCTACCACCCTTTTATTTTCTTCTGATACTTTCCTAGCTATTGCTCTAGTCCTCTTGAGCTTCTTCATGACATTGAATTGTCTTCAGTATAGGCTTCTCATTTAATTTTGTGATCTTGACATTTTGTATGGATAAAAGAGTTTTTCATTTTCTGTTGAAACCAAAGCAATGGAATCTACACTAAAAATTAGTGTTCTAATTCTATACTAAAACCAAAAGTGCTACCATTTTTAAAAATTTGAATCTGAAAAAAAGGTTTAGTACAATGAGGCTGAAACTGATACTGAACTCAGGTGGCTGGCATATGATTGATAAATCCTGAAATGGTGAAAAATGCATTTCAGGCAGCATTTTACTACTTTATACTTTGTATAAAGTAAGCAAAGGAGGATTCTAAAATACAAATCCAGAATACCTTCCCCTGCCCCTCAGAAGTCAGGGAGTTCACCTGGGCAGTGGTGTGAGCAATGCCTAGAAATGTCTCAGGCCTTGCATGTAGGACTATTTGAACTGTCACCAGAAATCCCAGGAGAGTTATTTTGTATTTTACATACTTTTTTGTAGAAGTAAATGTTCAGAGTTATATCACCCCTCTTACAATGTCTCCTTTGGGGCCTGGAGGAAACATTAATTGCTCTAAATCACCATGTAGGGTAGAGGACATTCCCTACTCCCCATGATAAAGACAACCAATCACAGAGGCAAACAGGATTGATCTCTGGGATAGGAATTGGCTCTCATGCTTTCCCTGAGGGGTTGCCTTGCCAGGCCTTAGTGAGCACACTGTTACTTGACAAAATTTCATCTAGTGGACATAAAAACTTCCATTCCTTTAATTGATAATTGTACCATATATTTGTCCCAATATACTTAAATACTTGCTCACTTACTATATAGAACTACTTGAACAGGCTTTTTGTTTCTTTTTGTTTTACTCTCCTTAAAGCATAAAAGATTTATAACCAGGTATTGAAGAAATTTAACTGTGTTCCATTGTCTGAAAATACTTGTTAGGAGGAGTTTCTGAAGTGTTTGAGTCATCACATATTATTGAAATAACGGACTTTTCAGGAATTCTTTTGATGAGAGGTACTTTTTTTTTTTTTTTTTTTTTTAAGAACAAAATAGTCTCACTTCTTTTTAATCTCAAAAAACAGTGTGGTGACCATTTTCTTTTTAGAGGTTTTCATTTAGTCATCTAGTCTAAAGAAAGAAATATTTTCTAGATAGACCTAATTGATGAAATGGAAAAAAATAAATACATCACCAAATCTGAATTTGTCTTATAATGTATTTTTTTTTCTATTTTTTTTCTTTCTTTCCCATTCACATTTTATTTGTTTGTTTGTTTATTTATTTATTTATTTATTTATTTTTAATTTATTTTTTATTGGTGTTCAATTTACTAACATACAGAATAACCCCCAGTGCCCGTCACCCATTCACTCCCACCCCCCGCCCTCCTCCCCTTCTACCACCCCTAGTTCGTTTCCCAGAGTTAGCAGTCTTTACGTTCTGTCTCCCTTTCTGATATTTCCCACACATTTCTTCTCCCTTCCCTTATATTCCCTTTCACTATTATTTATATTCCCCAAATGAATGAGAACATATAATGTTTGTCCTTCTCCGACTGACTTACTTCACTCAGCTTAAAATGTATTTTTAAAAATTTAGAATTCTCTGACTTCTGATTATTGGAGCTACATACTCATTTTCTTATAAGTTAAAAGATATGAAAGAGGGGACTAAGTGTTCTGATTCACATTAAGATGGTGGCCAACTGAACTAGGCTCTGAAAAGTCTAAGTTACTCTATTGAGTGTCAACACAGAGTGACACAAGTAGGTGCGATTAGTGTCCTGTAGAATCCACCTTGAGGTAGCTGAGGATAAGCCTGGGCTCCGTGTCAGAAGGCTGTTGCTCTGGCTCTGAGTTTTAGGTTTCTCTTCTATTGAATATTTTTTTTTCTTTTAGTTACATATCTGACTCAGATGAAATATTGTACAGAAGCACAAAGAAAAGAGACAAAAATTGAGCTTGACTAGGTAAGGGCATGAGGCCCTGAGCCCTGGTCTTTAGGTGGCTTCTGAGTCTCTACTGAGCAAGCAGCATGAAAATGAGTGAATCAGAGGATTGAGGGCTCCATTCCATCACTAAAGGGTTGATATTTTTTTTCTTTTAAAGTAACTAATTTTCATAATGTATTGTGCAAGGTCAAAAGAAAGCTACAGATCATGCAGACAGAAGGAAATCAACTTCAAAACTCATTTAATAAACTTTTGAAAATTAAAAAAAAATAAGGAGAGGGCAACCCATATTCCTGTAAAAGTTTGACAGAAAAAGTGTAACTCATCAATTTACAATTGCAACATTTTCCAGTACTGTTCTCTTTGAAGTTAACTGTTTCAATTAGAAAAAAATTCAGCTATTTTTACATGCAGGACTTTACCAGTTTGTGAGAAACATTTTGTACTTTATTTTCATTAAATCTGTGTTTGGTGAGAGGTGGAGTTGAAGTAGTAAATAAGGCTTTATATAGAAGGTATTAGTAAACAATAAAAAAGCTTTAATCTGTATAGTAGGTATCCATAGCCTACAAGAAACAGTAGACCAATGGAAATTTAGGAGTCTGACTTGTTTACTCAGTAAATGATTTAATAACAGTGGAGAAAAGGCCGTTAGGTGATACAAATATGTATCTTACTAAGATTGATTGCAATGCAAAGCTGGTAAGTCTTAAAAAACTGGTCTTTCAAGAATGCTGGAAAAGGGATTTTAGGATTCGAGACCAATTTTTTAACTTAAATTCATCATTAAGATCTCTGGGGGGCCGGGGGGGTAGCATAAGATACTTTCACAGTTCCCGTATTTTAATTTTGAATGTGGTTTTACTCCTTAAAGCCAGAAGGAATATAAAGGAATAATGGTAATTAGATCTCTTCCTATTTCAGTTCTGAGTTTACCCTACACAGCAGAAAATCATTAAAGAAAAACACTATTTTCTCATTTGAATTACAAATACTGAAGCCTGATTTCAGTTACCTAGTTAACTTTAGGTTTTCAAGGAAACAGAATAAAAGCTTACCTAATGGAATTCTTTCAGGAAAATTTGTCAAAATACTGTTTTCACAGGTTAAGGAATTTTGCTTATTCTTTTCATAGCTATATTCCCCAAACTTAGAACAGGACCTAGAACACAGTAGTTATCAGATAAATATTTGTTGAACGAATGAATGAGATCAGCATATTATTTAATTTGGTAAATATGTAGCATGGACCTTTAAATGTCTGTTTTCTATTTTCTGCCCAAATACTGGAATCTAATTGTGGATTAGTAACTATAGTACTAGTTTTGGTTTGCATGTGCTTGTTTTATCAATAATATAATAATGTCATATTTGACTTTAATACTTTAGTTAAAGGCTCAAGCGATTTTCTATCTAACATCTTTTAAAAGGTTTATCTATTTGAGAGAGAGCATGGGAGGAAGGGGCAGAGGGGTGTGGGAAAGAGAGATGACCTTGATATCATGATCTAAGCTGAAACCAAGACTCAGACACTTACCTGACTGAGCCACCAAGGCACCCCAATTTTCTATCTTATGTGTTAGCTACTACTTTAATTGTGGGTTATAGGATAATGTTTTGCAGCAGGTTTTACCTGCCAAGATAAAGGCATAGCAGGGGGATCTATTTTGGGTAGAAGTGCCCTGAGCAGCTTAAGCTGAACAAAGTTTTTGTTCAAGTCTAGTTATGAGATAGTCTGAAGGAAAAAAATATGAATTATAGACACAGAAAAATACTCCCTTGGTAAGTACTTTTCCACATAATCATCTCAGCACTTTGATGATGAACAAACTCCTAAGCTTATAGTACTTATTAATATAGTGCATTATCTTCTAGGTTTTTTTTTTTTCAATTCTGACATAACTCGTTCTGCACTGCCACACATCTGACATATTCTGTGCTTGAGCTCATAGGATATGTTCTGGGAAATCTCTGCGCTAGGATTATGGCAGGTTACAGTTAGAAGGAGGATGTGCGTTCGTCAGGGAAGCTAATGATTGCTCTTACGTACACAGAGCTACCATCGTCTCTGTGAGATCCACATATTAATAAAAAACTTAAAAGGTGAGCCTTATCTACATAAAGATTATCTGCTTCCTTCAGTTCAGAAGGAAGTCTCCCTTGATGTGAATTAATCCTTGAGAATTCCCTCATTTCAACTAAAAATATGTTTTAGTGATTTTTGTTACACATACTCCTTCCTTCCTTACGACATAAAACTTTACTATTAAGCAGTGATAACTAGTAGTGCTAGTACTTTCTTTTTGAACATTACCACGTCATCTTTGAAATAATAGTTTACTCATATTAATAAGATTTTGATAACCACTGCCGCATAAGACCTCAATTTAAAGATCCAAAAACCAGTATTCAGCAATTTGCAGAAATAGAATATATTTTTCTGAACTTAGTATTGTTGTTATAATTTAGAAATTGTCAGTACTACGTGTTTACAGTTTTTCCAAAATAAATTGTTTCCGTTGGGGCATAATTTTATTGCTCTCACATTCCTTCCTGCTCTGTTAAGTCTAATGAGGTTTGTTTGTCCTTTAGGTGACCTACAAACGAGATCTGTATGCAGCTGAATCGATTATTAAGGGTATGTTTGGCCTTGTGACTGTCAGTTCCTGTGTTTCAAAAATGTAAGCCAGTTTAGAATTTCTCATGACATTTTAAATCCCAGAATTCTCAGAAGCATAAATGCCTGTAGGCCACAGAGGTCTCTGATTTGTTTTTTGGAAAATAATTACATTTCCTGCTTGTGAAATATCACTTACTAGTTATGTCATGTTGGTTTTAATTTTTATAAAGGAAATACTTAATTTAAGAAAAATATAGGACCTTAACACTATTTAGAAGTAAAAACTGATTTTAATAAATTTTAGATATTTATTTTTACTCAGAGGCCTGCTTCCCCCACCCCCATAACACTGCCATATCAGTCCATTATATTGCATCTTTCATATTGAGATATTCCCCCAAAGTATAGAAATAAGACTAAACGATTTGTTAAATTCCTTTTCAGTTTTGACAATGATTGCAGTTTTGTTTTGTAATTTAGATACAACATGTGTAATAATCCCTTTATCGTTGTTTTTCATCTCTAGGCCTCACAGCTACACAGAGGTAGTTTATTTAATAATCAACAAATATTTGTTGTTGTGCTGAACACTGTACTAGGAATGTAATGATGACACACAGGGGACATTGATTCCCTATCTTTACAGCCTCCGTCATTTCATTCAGGGTTTCTGAATCTCAGCAGCCTGGGTATCTTAGTCCAGGTAATTCTTCATTTTCAAGATTGTTTTGACCACTGCAGATTGTTGAGCAGCATGCTTTGCTCTAGATGCCAGGAGCACTCTGCACTCCTTCCTCCCTCCCTTCCTCCTGATGCGAC
Source organism: Canis lupus baileyi (assembly GCF_048164855.1). NCBI lineage: Eukaryota > Metazoa > Chordata > Mammalia > Carnivora > Canidae > Canis > Canis lupus. Next base: position 30,177,950 of record NC_132855.1, read on the forward strand.
ATCAAAGATGTGTCCCACAGAAACACTGTTAAAACTTGTGGTTCTGGCAAAAATGACAGTGCCGATCCTGAAGCAAGTGTGGGGCTTCACCATCTGTTACTGACACCTTCGAAATTGATGAAGAATAGATCTGTGTGCTTAGGTTTTGACAGAGAGGTGAAGTTGTAATTCAGAATCAGAAGTTGAAGAAAATGCTAATCTCAACTCTGAATGCATAAGTTTGTTAGATAGGTTTTCCCTCATATTTTGAATAATCAATTGGCTTCACATTGACAAAACTGAAATCTTCTCTCTGGTCATGACATTGTATACTTGTAGTTAGCCCTCAAGGTTTTTGCACCCAAGAATATTGCATTTCAAACCATTAATGTACCATAATTTATAGGTCTGTGTATCTGTGTACATAAACAGATCGTCTCTAGCTATAAATCAAAATGTTGACATGTATTTACGCATCAGCCAGGCGTTGTGTAAACATTACTGTGGAGCAGTTGACTAAACCATGATGTGGTTGGTTATGTTCTCAGCACGAGGAAATAGAAAACTAGTCTGATTTCCTGACACACTCATACCTTTGTTAGGTAGGTACAGTGGACCTGATTTAACCTGTGAGTAGTTGGTAAGTGGTCCTTCTGAAGATTGTACACATTATATTGGCCTACAATGTATCAGAGCAGGCTTCTTATAATGCAAAAGCCTACTTTGAAGTGTTACTGTAGTGAGTATAGTTTTGAAAATTGTATACAGAGAGAGACTGTTGTTTTCTTCTGTAATATGTTTTAGTGTGGTATTTTTATTTTTAATTTACTTACAAAATGTTATTTTATTCTCAGGGAAAGTAATCTGACTGCATGTAAACAGCTAATCAATAATCTCAAAAAATTTCCTTATGCTGTAAGGTTTGCATTTCTAGTAACTTCCTAGGAGATTGTGGTGTTGCTCATAAACTTTGAGGGCCACTCCTCTCTGGCTTCTCCCCTTTTGGAGTGGGGCCTCCAGATCAGCAGCATTGTGATTACCTGAGAACCTGAATGCAGGATGTGTGCCCCCCCCCACATTAAATCAGAATATGCATTTTTAGCAAAAACTCTGGCTACTTGGTTTGTATGTTAAATTATGGAAGCACCCCTGTAGGCTGTTTTTGAGTCTTAGGTCATTTCTTTTTAGATAATATTTTTATTGCATTAAGAGCTCTTACTGTGTTCATCAGCCCAGATGCTTTTTGCTTACCTGGGATTGCTACCTGCCCTTATGATTTGCACTAATACTCTCTCGGAGGCCTGATAGGAGAAATAATGCTGGGCATAGGCAAATGAATACCCTTGGATTTTTAAAAAATAAAATTGCAAAATAAAATAAGATATATAGCAGATGATCTGAGTTACAAATTCACCTATTTGCCTGTCTCTAGTGAATGTTCAAAGTATCTTTCTAGGCACTACTACAACACAGTATTTTACTGGGTACTTAGTTTGTGAAAGACAAAGTTTAAAGCATTTTATGTGTGTCATCTTGTGTTTCTCCAACTACTTAAGGATGTAGGTCATGTCACCGTGTCCATATTATAGGATAACCAAGGGTTCTAAGCAATTATTGATTTAAGAAGGATAGAAAATACATTCTTAACTACAAGTTTCTGTCTTTGGAAGTTTACCTCTTTTTACAGCTATTATCTTTTTTCCTTAAGCAGAGATTGTTCACATTGCCTTCTCTGATATCCTTGAACTACATGTGTTTTCAAATTTGGAGTATTTATATTTTCAGAAGTTAATGCAGTAGATAATGTATTAAGTCACTCACTAGTGGGATTAAGGACCTTGCAACATAATGAAAATGATAAAGCATGAATGGTTACATTCAGTATAAGAATAAAGACTATTGGGCAGCCCCAGTGGCCCAGCGGTTTAGCACTGCCTTCAGCCTGGGGTGTGATCCTGGAGACCCGGGATCGGGTCCCACATTGGGCTCCCTGCATGGAGCCTGCTTCTCCCTCTGCCTGTGTCTCTGCCCCTCTCTCTCTGTGTCTGTCATGAATAAATAAAATCTTTAAAAGAAATCATAAAGACTATGGAGCCTTCTAGTCCAACTTTAGGTCTGATGTTTACCACCAAGTTTATATATGAAAACAATTACTGAATTTTCTATTGAAAGACATTGGATTTCAGCATTGCCCATAACTTGGTGTGAACCTCTTTTAGATTGATTCAGTGAAGGTGAGAGGATATGTCTCGGGTTTTTTTTTTTTTTTTTATCTCATCTCTAACAGTGAATTTAATTGAATAGAGTCATATGTTAAAGGGTACAGCTGCATTTTTTCCCCATAGAATTGAAAAATTGAAATTATGGGATAGGTGACTCTTTTCTCCTACCATACTACTTTATCTACTTCTAATTGATGAATACTGAGATCCAGTGTATCTGTCCCTACATTATACATACATTATATATATAACATATGTAAATATATTTTTTTCTCAAAGATGATATGAAATTGGGCATATACACTTTTGTCAAAGTTCAAAACCAGGATTTGAGCACATGGCACTCAAAACTCAAGTTTTTAAGTATGTTACCTCCTTTTTTTTTTTTTTTTTTTTTACTGTAATATTGTAACAGACATAATACTATTATGGGTAAACTCTGGTTTAGATTCATTACTTTTCTCTTGGTCATACAGTAAGAGCAAGATGCACAATTTAAACCTAGGTCTCTTGAAGTCTGACTTCACTCTGGGGCACGGGCATGGCCACTTGGCATCTCTGAGTCATGAGCTGCTCAAGCTGACAGCTGTAGTGGATACTAGATTCGTTAGTGCTCTTTTATTCAGTACAGCAAATAGTTTATAAAATTCAGCCTACCCAGTTCTGATTCTGTTGGTTTAAAACTGCATCTTCAGCTGGTCCGATGAAGAGTGAGCACACAGTTGCGACTGGACATGTTCTCTTACAGTGCTGGGCTAAACACACAGTATCATCTTCTAGAGAGTTCCAGAGAGTGTGAGAAAAACAGAATATTGAGATAGCAGGTTTCTAGACATGCCCAGAGAATGAGTAAAAATTAAAGCTCCAAGTCATGATTTCACAATGATGGTTTAGTTACTGTTTAGTTTTGGTATATGTTAATTTTGGTGGTTGAATACTTAACTAGAAATAGCAGTTTTTCCTTTTCTGGGATGAAGCTTTTTTTCATCTTGTGATCTGAGTGTTAGTATTCTGTAAGTCCTTTCTGTGCTGCTTTTTCACTTGAATGCCAATTATTGCTGTTCAACAAATTATATTTTCATGAAAGTATTGTCTCATTTATATATTTTCAGGCTCTATAAAAGCATTTCCTTGATGAATGTCATGTCTTGCAAGTGCATTTTGTTCTCGCAAGTTTGTCACTGGAATAGCAAGTGTGTTTTGGTGTATCTTAATGTTTGAGTCCATATCTTTGTTGAGTATGAAGATTTTGATGTAACTAACTTTAGGCAAGTGTTTGACTAAAATCCCAAAATTGTGGTTTCCAGCAAGTATAAAACTCTGACTTCTATTTTTGTGTTTTTAGATGTCTTATTTTGAAGCTTAATTTATTCTAGGATCAGTATACTTAAATGGATTTCCATCTACAGTCAAGTATTTGATACTAGGAAATGTGTATATAAAGTATTCTTATATTTGTTGACACAGTTGTCTGCATTGAAAAAGGTATAGTTGGGCAGCCCGGGTGGCTCAGCGGTTTAGCGCCCCCTTCAGCCCAGGGCATGATCCTGGAGACCTGGAATCGAGTCCCACATCAGGCTCCCTGCATGGAGCCTGCTTCTCCCTCTGCCTGTGTTTCTGCCTCTCTCTTTCTGTGTCTCTCATGAATAAATAAATAAAATCTTTAAAAAAGAAAAGAAAAGAAAAAGGTACAGTTAAGCATAAATTTACTATGAGGCTAAACAAAGCTTTGTTTTTTTTAAGTTTTTATTAAAATTCCAGCAAACTTACAGTATAATATTGGTTTCAAGTGTCCATTATAGTGATTGTATACTTCATATGTCATCTGGTGCTCATCATGGCAAGTGCACCCCTTAATCCCCATCACCTATTTCACCCATCCCCCCACCCCCTCCCCTCTAGTAACCACATAACCACAGTTCTTTTTAATTAAAAATCTGTTTCTTGGTTTGTCTTTTTTTTCTGCCTTTGTTCATTTGTTTTGGTTCTTAAATTCTACATATGAGTGAAATCATATCATATTTGTCTTTCTCTGTCTTGTTTTGATTAGCATTATACCCTCTAGCTACATTCCTGTCCTTGCAAATGGCAAGATTTCATTTTTTATGGCCAAATAATATTCCATTGTGTATATACCACATCTTTATGCATTCATCAATGGACAGACCCTTGGGCTGTTTCCCTAGTTTGGCAATTGAGGATAACGCTGCTGTATACATGGGTGTGCATGTATCTTTGGATTAGTATTTTTGGACTCTTTGTATAAATACCCACTAATGCCATTGCTGAATCATAGGAAAGTTCTATTTTTAACTTTTAAAGAACCTCCATACTGTTTCCCAGAGTGGCTGTACCAGTTTGCATTCCCCTCAACAGGGCAGGTGGGGTTGCCCTTTCTCCACATCCTCGCCAATACTTGGTATTTCTTGTGCTGTTGATTTTAGCCACTCTGGCAGATGTGAGATGATACCTCATTATAGTTTTGGTTTGCATTTCCTTGATAATGAGCAATATTGAACATTTTTTCATGTGTCTGTTGGCCACCTGAATGTTGTCTTTGCAGAGACATGTACGTTCATGTCTTTTGCCCATTTTTAAATTGTGTTATTTGTTTTTTGGTTGGTTTATAAGTTCTTTATATATTTTGAATAGTAACCATTTATCAGATATGTCATTTTGCAAATACTTTCTCCCATTCCATAGGTAGACTTTTTGTTTGGTTTGATGGTTTTCTTCACTGTGAAAAGCTTTTTATTTTCATGAAGTCCCAATAGTTTATTTTTGTTTTTGTTTCCCTTGCCTCTCAGGAAAATATGTCCAGGGAAAAGTTGTTATAGTTGATGTCAAAGAGGTTAGTGCCTGTGTTCTTTTCTAGGATTTTTATGATTTTAGGTCTTATATTTATGTCTTTGATCTGTTTTGAATGTATTTTTTGTGTATGGTGTAAGAAAGTGGTTTAGTTTCATTCTTGTGCACATTGATGTCCAGTTTTCCCAACATCATTTGTTGAAGAAACTGTCTTTTCCCCCTTGAATATTATTTCCTGCTTTATTGGAGATTAATTGAGCATATAGTCAAGGCTTTATTTCTGGGTTTTCCATTTCCTTCTATTGAAGTATGTGTCTCTTTTTGTGCCAGGACCAAACTTTTTTGATTACTACAAGTTTGTAATATAACTTGAAGTTTGGAATTGTGATACCTCCATCTTTGCTTTTCTTTTCCAAGATTGCTTTGGCTATTTAGGGTCTTTTGCAGCTCCATACAAATTTGAGATTTGTCTGTTCCAGTTCTGTGAAAAACACTGCTGGTATTTTGATAGGAATTGCATTAAATATGTACATTGCTTTGGGTAAGGTAGACATTTTAACAATGTTTGCTCTTCCAACCCATGAACATGGAATGTCTTTCCATTTGTGTCATCTTGAATTTCTTTCATCCGTGTTTTAAAGTTTTCAGAATACAGGTCTTTTACCTCTTTAGCTAGGTTTATTTCCTATGTATATTATTATTTTGGGAGGGATTATAAATTGGATTTTGTTTTAAATTTCTCTTTCTGCTGTTTCATTATTGATGTATAGAAACGCAGCAGAGGTTTGTGCATTGATTTTTGTATCCTTCAACTTTACTGAATTCATTTATCAGTTCTAGCAGTTTTTGGGGGGAGTTTTTAGGGTTTTCTGTATATACAGTTGTATCATGTCATCTGCAAATAGTGAAAGTTCTACTTCATTACTGGTTTAATTCCTTTTCTTTCTTTTTGTTTGATTGCTGAGGCTAGGACTTCTGGTACCATGTTGAATAAAAGTCATGAGAGTGGACAGCCTTGTCTTATTCCCAGTGTTGGGGGTAAAGCTTGGTTTTTCACCATCAAAGGATGATGTTGGATGTGAGTTTTTCTTTCATAAATGGCTTTATTATGTTGAGGTATGCTCCCTCTAAGCCTATTTCTTATGCTTTTTCTGCATCTATTGAAATGATGACAAGGTTCTTATCCTTTCTCCTATTGATGTGATGTATCACATTTATTGATTTATGGATATTAAACCACCATTACAACCCAGAAATAAATACCACTTGATCATAGTGAATGATATTTTTAAAGTATTGTTGGATTCTTTGCTAGCATTTTCTTGAGGATTTTTGTTTCTATGTTCAGCAGGGATATTGGTCTGTAGTTCCCTTTATAAGTGGTTTCTTCATCTGGTTTTTGTGTCAAGAAAATGCTGGCCTCATAGAATGAATTAAGAAGTTTTCTTTCCTTTTCTATGTATTCAGATGGTTTAAGAAGAATAGATATTAACTTTTCTTTAAATATTTGGTAGAGTTTGCCTGGGAAGCCATATGGTTCTGAACTTTTATTTCTTGGGAGTTTTTTTTTTTCAATACTGATTGAATTTCTTTGCTGGTTATCAGTCTGTTCAAATTTTCTATTTCTTCCTTTTTCAGTTTTGGTAGTTTGTATGTTTCCAGAAATTTATCTATTTCTTCCTGGCCATCTAATTTGTTGGCATATAGGTTTTCATAATATTCTCTTGTAATTATTCATATTTCTGTGTTGTTGGTTGCTATTTCTTTGCTCATTTGTGATATTGAGTCTTTTTTTTTTTCTTGATAAGTCTGGCTGGAGAATTACCAATTTTATTGATTTCTTTCAAAGAAACAGCTCTTGGTTTTATTGATCTCTTCTATTTCTTAAAAATTTTCAAATTTTCTATATCATTTATTTCTTCTCTAAATTTTATTATTTCTTTCCTTCTGCTGGCATTAGGTTTTGTTTGTTATTCTTTTTCTAGCTTCTTTAGATGTAATGTTAGGCTTTTTGAGGTTTTTCTTGCTTCTTGAAGTAGACTTGTATTGCTATATACTTCACTCTTATAACTGGTTCCGCATCCCAAAGTTTTTGGACCATTGTGTTTTCATTTTCATTTGTTGCCATGTACTTTTTAATTTCTTCTTTTATTTCTCTGTTGACCCATTCATTGTTTTGCAGCATGTTATTTAACCTCCATGTATTGTGGTCTTCCCTGGTTTTTCTCTTGTGGTTAACTTCTAGTTTCCTAGTGTTGTGGTCAGAAAAGATGCATGGTATGACTTAAATCTTCTTGAATTTGTCAAGGCTTGTTTTGTGGCTTGTTTTCCTGTTCTGGTAAACGTTCCATGTGTACTTGAATGCATATTCTGCTGTTTTAGGATGCAATGTTTGGAATATATCTGTTTTAATCCATTTTGTCACTCTGTGTCTTTTGATTGGAGCATTTGGTCCATTTACATTCAGAATAATTACTGATAGACATGTATTCATTTTTATTTTATTACTTGTGTTTTGTGGTTGTTTCTCAAGATTTTCTCTGTTCCTTTCTTGTCTTTCATGGTATGTTGATTTTCTTTAATGATATATTTGAATTTATTTCACTATATTTGCATATTTATTAGTGGTTTTTGATATAATTACCATTAGGCTTGTATATAACCTCTCTTGCATATAGCAGTCTATGTTAAGTTAGTGGTTGCTTAATTTTGAACCCATTCTTTGCTCCTTTCCTTCCCATGTTTATGTACATATTATCATGTTTTACATCCCTGTATTTTGAGAACTTCTTGACTGAGTTTCTTTTTATAGAAATACTCATTTTTACTGCCTTCATGTTTTCTACCTTCATACTGTCACTTTTGGTTTCTCCTCTCCTCTCACAGAGCCCCCTTTAAAATTTCTTGCAGGACTGGTTTAGTGATGAGGTTATTTAGTTTGTCTTTATTTATTTATTTTTTTCTATTCTGAATGATAGCCTTGCTGGATAGAGTATTCTTGGCTACAGATTTTTCTCAATATATTATGCCAGTACCTTCTCAACTTAAAAGTTTCTGCAGAAAAATTCCCTAATAGATCTATGGCTTTTCCCTTGTATGTTACTGTCTTTTGTCCTGCTGATTTTAATTTTTTGCTTTATCATCATCTTTTGCCAATTTCATTAAAATATGTCTTGGTATGCATCTGCTTTTGTTCATTTTGTTGGGTGTTATCTGTACATCCTGCATCTGGATATCTGTTACCTTCTTCAGACTAAGGAAGTTTTTAGTTGTTATTTCCTCAAATAATTTTTCTGCCCCTTGTTCTCTCTCTTTTTCTTCTTGGACTCCTGTAATATAGATGTTATTATATTTGATGGAGTCACTGAGTTCTTTAAGTCTATTCTTATATTACAAAATTCTTTTTCCCTATTTTGTTCAGCTTGATTACTTTCCATTACTGTCTTCTGGTTCATTGATTTGTTCATTTCATGTATTGAATCTTTTATCTCTGCTGTTACTCCTTATCCCTTAAAAAAAAAAAGATTTTACTTATTCATGAGACACACACACACACACAGGCAGAGCCATAGGCAGAGTGAGAAGCAGACTTCTTGTGGGGAGCCTGATGTGGGACTTGATCCCAGGACTCTGGGAATGTGACCTGAGCTGAAGGCAGATGCTCAACCATTAGCCACCCAGGTGTCCCCTTGTTATCTGTTTGTGAAGTGTCTCACTTAAGTTTTCCACTGTTTTTTTCAAGTCTAGTGAGAATCCTTATGATCCTTCTTTAAATACTCCACCAAGCACGTGACATACCTATTGCCTTTAGAACTCTGGCCATGGCCTTACTTTGTTCTTTCATTTGGGGGAAATTTTTATGTCTTCTCATTTTGTCTAAGTCTCTATGCCTGTTTCTCTGTGTTAGGAAATTCAGCTATAGCTCCTGTTCTTGAGGATAATGACTTTATGAAGAAGAGGTCCTGGAGTGCCCTTAAGTGCAGTGTTCCCTGTCCCCCAGGGCCTGGTGTTTTAGGAATGTCTCCAGTGTGTATTATGTTCACTCCACTGTTTTGTCCTGGCTCCTTTATCTTTCAGGCCAGTCATCTGCAGAGGCTCTCTTTACTGTGGGCAGGGTTGGTCCCTGGCCTGAATGTGGTGTGTTTTACATAGGTGTGCTCTGGTCAGTTTGTGATGAGATCTGTCACTACCACTTCCAGAACCAAGGCTCTACAAAACTCCCAAGTTGGGAGATGGGGTCCGAGCATAGATTAGTTTTGTCTTCAGGGGAGGGATCCCACTGTGCTAGGATTGAGGCAAGTGGGACTGGGAAGGGTAGGTCTCCTGGAACACAGGGTTAGAGTTTGGCATAAGCAAGTTAGGGGTAGGTGCTATGCTAGTTTCTGCAGGTAGCCCTGTACTGAGGGACCAGGATGGGGTGGTGGTGGTTGGAGATGACGGAGATGCTGCCTGCTAGTTCCTTTGTTCCTGGAGGGGTCTGTCACTGAACACTGCCTCTCTGGGAAGTGCTCTGAGATGAGTACCTAACCTCCCTCCTGTGTGCCCCAGCTGTTCAAGTTGCTGTTCCTAAGCTGTCAATGGATTGTTGGTTTGCCTTCTCTCTAAGAGTAGCTCAGTGCCCTCAGGGCTGGGGCACATAGTAGGGAAGTTAGGTACTCATCTCAGAGCACTTCCTAGAGAGGCAGTGTTCTTTAAACTCCAGGCTTTTTAGCGACACCTGGATGGCTCAGCAGTTGAGCATCTGCCTTAGGCTCAGGGCATGATCCCGATTCTGGGATTGAGTCCCACATCGAGCTCCCTGCATGGAGCCTGCTTCTCCCTCTGCCTGTGTCTCTGCTTTTCTGTGTGTCTCTCGTGAATGAATAAATATAATTTTAAAACAAAACAAAACTCCAGGCTTTAAGCCTTTTGGGTTATAAAACAACATTTTACTACTCCTTTTTCTGAAGTAGAGGTGGATTTGGTCATTGTACTTTATTATTTAACCCTTAAGGCTTCTGTGAGTGAAATTTAAAACATAAACTTTTCTAGAGAGTAGCATGATTAATAAGCTCAACAAGACACTGACGTTACAGGACAAGTTTATAAATAGCTACTTAACAAAGAGGTATTATACTTTTGACATGCCAGCTGGTTGAGCCCACCCAAGCCTCCTCTGCTTACTCAGGTGTATCCAAACCATTAGGGCAGTAACAGAAGCCATCAGTAACATATTTTATCGAGATTTACATTTTTTTTTTGAGATTTACATATTATATACAGTCTCAACCAAAACTTAATTTAATATGCTGACAGACCTTATCTTGGCAGAAGGAGCAATATTCTAAAATTTTCATAGAAAACACCCTATGGAATTTTAAAAGTGATTGCATTTATTTTCTACCATCATCCTTCATCAAATCTTTTAATATATTTAATTTTGTAGATAAAGACTATTTAAAAATAGGGTTTATTGTTTCTTGGTTATAATTGTACAAACCCAAGTAAGCTTGTGTTATTAAAAAAAAAAAAAAAAAGCCCCATGATGCCTTTTGTCACCATATTTATGTAAAGATGGAAAAACAAAATAGTGAAAACAGAAAATCATTTTAATTTTTACATTACTTTAGTTAATAGTAGTTAAAGTTCACATAAAAATTCATGTATTCTCAGTCATTATGTAATGTTTCCATTTGTTAAATTAGTTGATTTTGATTTCTCACGTACAACATTTGTTGATTCAGAAACTTAGAATTTATTCTGAAAATAATTTTTTTCAACGTAACTGATAAAGCCAGCTCTTTTATTGTTAAGTATTTTTTAACAGGTAAGCTATAAATCCCCATATACCTGCTTTTTTATGTTTCATACTGTGTTTTGGAAAATTAAATCAGTAGACAAGCATTTGAATCATTTGTGCTTATACATTGAAAGTAGCTAAGTATACTTGTAAATTGGCTTTGAAGGAAAGGAATAAAGTAAAAGGACATGTGAATAAAATTGATTCAGTGTTATTGAGAATTAGGAAGACTCATTGTGATGTAATATATTTTATGCGTATGAAGAAATTAATGCCTTAATATTTTCGTGATCCTTTAATATTTACACTTAATGTTATGGTATTTTAAGTGTAATATATTGTTAATATTTTTACAAATTGAAAGAATAAAAAATTTTAAATCAGGTTTTCTACATCTGTAACTGGACAATGTTCTGCATCTGTGGTATGTCTTCATCAGGTTTTTCTTGTTAAATACCCAGTGATGGCACCATTTATGTCATTAACCATGCTTTTTGGACAATGCAATGTGACAGCTAAGATTTACATAGAAACTGCAATTTTTGATGTATCTGGCTTTTCACTGTGAGTCTTCATTTTCCACATTTTCACATTAATACCATAACTTCTTTGTACATAATAGTTTTTGTTCTTCACTGTCTTGAAAGTAATACTGTGACTGTATCTTACGTGAATCTGTAAGAACATTTGCGTCAAGCCTTCATTAGTCAGAACAGGAAGATTGCAATATGATTTAATAGCAGTTTGGTTTCCTTGGAATCTTACTGTAAAAAAAATGTAAATTGGAAAGTTAAATATTTGGGTGATTAGAGAAAGTAGAGTTCACTTTAATTTTGTGATTTCTTTTGTCATTGGTGAGATGCTAATTAAAGCATAGGGAAGTTAATCTGTCATATTAAAAAAGAAACTTTTAAGGTCACAGTGAGTTATTAAGCAATTAGCCAAGTAAGATTTGATAAGACAAAAGCCAGCCAGTTATACTTGACTCTGATGTAGGTAGAATATAAAACAACAAAAACTCCAAATGCAACTTAAATGCTTAAAGCAATAATACAGTTTGTAAATATCCTGATGAGTCATTAGACTTGAAAAATTGCATTTCCTTCACATTTCTCTTAACTCAGAATATATACTTTGAAAAACTATATATATATATAGTTTTTTTAGTTTTATATATATAATATAATATATATATTTTATATTTATATATAAATATATATATAATTTATATATAAATATATATAGTTTATATAATATATATAAATATATATGTAGTTTTCAAACTATATGTTCAAACTATATATTATATATAGTTATATATATTGCATCATTTACTTGGAAAATAGTAATATGTTACATGTAGAAACATGTGCAGGAGACAAGATGTCACATGTCTGTTTCTTACTTGTAGTTTAAGGTAGGAAACTTCATCCTGTATTCAATGACTCATTTAAAAATGTGGTGAAGATCTGATAACAAACCTTGAAAAAAAAAAAACCTATGTACCATTGCCCTCCAGCTGAAACATTGCAGTCAACAATAGAGGTAACTTTTCTAAAGACCACTTTGACCTTTTAAAGTGAGTATGTGTGGTATTTTTTTTTTTTTTTTTTGCAAGTTTCTCTGTACCATCCTGGTTATCCACTTGTCCTATAAGAATGACTTATTGGCTTTTTCCCCCCTTTATTGACCACGTGCTTTCCCCCTCTCTGTTCTAAAAACTTCCTGTATGAGATGTTTAGAGAAACCTGAGGCCTCTTCCTATGTATTAAACTGAGACAGGGACCTTGGCTCAGCAGTGGTGATTCTGTTTAATACTATTTTAAAATCCTTACTGTGAGGTAGAAAATACTCCTATATTGGCTGTTGATTCAAGGAACTAAACAGGTAAATGGAAGATGACTGTCCTAATTTTGTATGGATTAGGGCTTGAAACCTCTTTTGGATGTGAATAGTGTTGGATTGGATACAGCTTATCTAAGAACATTAAGATTTTGGCTCAAGAGTTCAGTAAAGTGAATAATGAGGCTTGATGAAGTCATGGTGTTGGATGTTTCTAAATAATTGAAAGCTGGCCTGGATTTTTTTGACCCCTTGGTGATGGAACTAACCTAGTATTTAGGTTTGTCTCTATTGGAAGATGTTTGAAATCTTCTTCTAAAATACACCATTCTGTGCACTCTGGGGTCATTACTGATCATTATTTTTTTAACAGATTTTATTTATTGGAGATCCAGAGGAGGAGCAGAGAGGGAAGGAGAGAGATAAGCAGGCTGCATTGAGTGCAGAGCTCAACACAGGGTTCCATCCCAGGACCCTGAGATCATGGCCTGAGCCAAAACCAAGAGTCAGATGCTTAACTGACTGAGCCACTCAGGTGCCCCAAGTCCTTACTGATTATTAATTGCAGGCATATGTATAGATATTCTTTGCTTCTCTTAGTGTGTCATTGATCTTTCATGTGGTAAAAAGAAGGGTGAACATGTTAGAAAATTTTCATATTACTGTTTTTTTGAAGTACAATGGAAAACCCCAAAATTTACATGCATTTTCTAATCCTTGAAGCTCTCTGATAGAAGTGCATATATTTCATGTGTACCAATGTTCAAAGAAGCCCAATGTTCAAGGGACAATAAGAGGAACTTTAAAAGATGAGTTACTACATATTAGTTTTAGACCTCATTCATAAACTTAAAAATCTATGCATGATATCTCCTATTTTCTATAAAGGACTTTAGAATAATTCTGGAATTAAACGTTTTTGACAACATGTTATACATGAATATATTTCCCTGAACCATGTACCCATGAGTATATTACATACTAGTTTTTGACCTCAATTATGAACTTAAAAATTTATACATCCTATCTCCTATTTCCTATAAAAGACTTTAGACTCACACTGGAATTAAACATTTTGACAACACGTTGTACACGAGTATATTTTGCTAAACCACATACCCTAACCAAAGTTGGCTAAGTTTTAGATTGCAAAGCATATTATGCCAGGGGATTAAAAGCCCTGAGGAAATTCCATTTTACTTAAAGCTTGATTAAAACTTGAGAGAATTTCAAGAGTTTGTCAGGTGAAGATGTGATATATTGAAAACATTGACATTCTGAATATCATTCTAGGAGTCCTTCCCTGCACCTTCCAGGATAAATGATTGAAATACTGATAATGTTTCTGCCTTTCTGCCACTGTCAACTCCTTGAAGAGCAAAGGAATTAACAGAGGCAGAGGGCCATTTTCTGGTGGAAGAACGTCCATGTCTTCTCTCACTTTAATTTGGAACTAGTAGTATGTAGTTGTACCATTGGAAAATCTAGCACAAAAGGACAACTGATCTTCTGAGAATTTGTCCCCTTTTTATATATCTTTGTGTTTCAGTAAATGCTTAATTGGTTTTGGGATTTGGGAGTACTGTTTTCTCCAGGACATTACGGACCAGTGAGCCAGCTGACTTCTATGTAAAGTTCTACATCTGGAAGCCTCTGAATTAAGGTTCCATTGGAGAATATTCTTAAGTCATGCATGATTAATATGCAAATGAGACTGTGACTTGGATTTTGAAATTTAAAGGCTAGCATGGTCTGTACTGTTCTGGTATAAGATGGATAATAGTGTTCTGTTTTGTTAGATAAGCAGCCATTGTTCACAGTGTGATCTTCTGTGACTGGGTAGGCATGTAACAAGTACTTGATTTCTACCATGTTTCAGTGACTCTAAGGTGCCATTGATTGCAAGCAATACTTTTATACTATGGGGTAAAGATAAATGCTTCTAATGAAACTACAGTAGAATGTTTTATGTTGACTTAGAAGCTTTAGTTTTTTTTTTTTTTTTTTTTTTTTTTAATTTTATTTTTGAGTGAGAGCAAGCAAGAGCTAGTGCATGGGGGGAGGTGCAAAGGGAGAGGTAGAGAGTAACTTGAGCTGAATCTGTCCTGAATGTGGAACTCAATGCGGGCTCCATTATATGACCCTGAGATCACGACCTGAGCTGAAACCAAGAGTCAGATGGCTTAATCAACTGCACCATCCAGGCACCCCTGAACGTTTAGAAAACTTTCAAAAAATATTAAATGAGTTCTATATTAAGGTATAGGGTTTTATTATAATTGTTCTTGTGTAAAAAGACCTAGGGTTCTGGTTCTGGGTAAGGTGGAACAAGAATATTCTACCTGTTTCTCCCACTGAAGGAAACTATAAAACCTGAACAGAGTAAAAAGGAGAGCTATTTGAGGTTATAAGTAAAGTAGTAGAAGGTAGATTAATGAATAATACTCAGCTTTTAAGTCTACCTAATTGGCAGTGTATTTTGTAATTTTATTCCTATGATACTACCTGATTTGGATATAGTACGGCCAGAGCTACAGGTGGGCACTGGAATAAGCGGAGCTCCAAGAGAAGCCCCCAAACTCTGGCTAGAAGGGCAAGAAGGAATCTCCTAATGTTCAGAGAGTAAAGATATCTTTTCTTTTCTTTTTTTTTTTTTTTTTGTCCCTACTCTAATGATTGACCCCTCAAGCAATCATGTGGCAGTGTTGTACTCACAGTGGCAATAGTGGATGCCCGGAGGTTTATAAAATTCTGAGAGAACTGAACATTGCTCTGCATCAGGGTTGCTATGGCTTGAGAACTGTTGTTGCTCTCTTCTTTTTGCTTAACTTTGCATATCAGCGGGTATAGTTGTGGGCAGCGTGCGCAAAGTGGGATAAAGTCACAGCTCTCTGATAGAAGTGCTGAAAAGGGATGCACTAGAGAATTGAAGTGTACAGGAGAGACCATGGTGAGAAAGGATATTACCTAGATATCCAGGATATAATCCATGATCAGTGGGCATACAAAGAACCATGAAAGTAGAGACTTAAATGGGGAAAGATAACCAGTTGGATACTTCTGTTGAGATGATACTGATGTTGGAATTATCTGACAAATACTTTAAAGTCCTGATTATGAAAATAGTACAAATAAGTAAAGCTCTTGAAAGATGGAAAGTATCAAGAAAGGCATAGAAAATATAAAGAAATGCCAAATGGAATTTCTAGAACTGAAAAAAAATGCATCAAACTGAAAAAAAAAATTACCAAATGGTCTTAATAACAGAATAGATTATAGAGCTGTCTGAGAAAGTTCCAATGAAGTTATAATTAGGGTAGTGACAAAACAGTAATTTTACTGCATACCAATGCAGAGAAAGGTCGAGATCAGTATATCTTCATATGACCCTAAGGGTAGCAGTTCTAAGATGCTGTTTCTATTTCAGGGATGTTATATAGAGGAAACATGGAAATTTTAATTAATGAAATAAAGTAAGTGTTGGAAGTTTGCTAGCTACTTAATTAAAAGCAATGAAAGAAGACTTCATATTTTCCCTGCTCTAATGTTGTTTTCTATTACAACCTCTTATGCCTTAGCATTTGGAAAAGAAGGGCTTGTTAGAAACTGCAGAGCATCCTGTATATTCCATGAATGTGTGAGACTACCATTTGACATGTGTGGCCTCAATTAAAAAAAAATGTGGGAAAACTCCTGAATTAGGAAATTACCTATCTTCCTTATAGGTTCTATCAGCATGTGGAATGTTTGATGGTTTCGATTCTAGACCAGATTGCCTGGTTTGAATTTGGCTCTTGAGTTTACTAGCTGAATTAATCCAAGGCAAATCATTTAAATCTTTATATGTAAGGAAGACATGATAATTTTGCCTGCATCATAAGATTTTGGTTAGAATGTATGTTTAATTATGATATTATACATAATATTTGTCAGTTACTGAGTGAGAGATCATCCAGTATTTGAGTCACTCTCTGGCTCAATTGCTTTTACTGAAAGGGTGCTAATACCTTTTATTTATTCGTTACACTGCTTTCATGAACTAGAATTTAAAGGATTCCCTATGGTAACCTGAATTTTTAATGCTTAATACCTTGTGAATAAAAATTATACTCTCATTACTTGATGCTTTTAAAAGTTTTTTTCTTAATTTGCTGTTTTTTAAAAATTTATATTTGTTTTTTAAAGTAGGCTTCACACCTAGTGGGGGGCTTGAACACAAGACCCTGACTGAGATCAAGAGTCAGATGCTCTACTGACCGAACCAGCCAGCCACTCCTGGCTTTTCTTTTAATTTAAATGTTTAAAAGTTGACACATTGTTTTAACAGTTTGTTAGGTATCCTTATGTGATATACTCAAGACCTTTATCTTGTCCCTTGATCTTATATAAAGATACTTTCTGAATGAATAGAAGTATGGATAAAAGGACTAGTGTACTTGTGTATATTTTTTTCTACTATTTAAAACATTTTGCTGTCAAACCACAAATAACAGAAATCCAAACCAGATCTGTAGCTTGAAGAGTAATGTGCATATCTGTGTAACATCACCCAGATTAAGAATAGAATTTTCCACTCGAAGCAGAGGCTTTTTCTTACACTTTTATGTAGTTACAACCTGTTCCATCCTCAAAAGTAGTAGCTATCAAGATTTTACAGGAATTTTCTCATTTCTTCTGAACTTTATCACTCATATTTACATTTCTAGATGCTATGGTTTAGTTGTGATTTTGGTGGTTTTTTTTTTTTTTTTTAATGGCTTTTTAAATCTCACCCTACAGGTTCCCCATCCTTTTATTTTGGTTGTAATTTATCTCTTGCTGAACCCAACCTATTTGATCTGTCGCTTCTTCCCTATTTTGAATTTTGATGAATGTATATTCTTGCTTGGTGCAATTATGCATATTTCTGTGTATTTTTCTGTCTTCTACAAAGTGACAGCTGGCTTTAGAAGCTTACTCAGATTTAGTTTCATCTCTGGTAAGAAAAGAGGTGGTGTGAGTTTTTAATTAGGAGACACCAAATGTCTGGTTATCTTTTATTTTCTGATAGCAGCCTATGATACTCAGCGCTTAGATTTATTAATTCATGGCAAGTGTTTGCAAAATCGTGATATTTTAATTTGCTTAATTGGTTTTCATACATTAGTTGAGGCACTTTCACAAACACTGCTCATCTACAGTTTACTTACCCATCGTACAGCTTACATAGAAAGGTAAATGCTCATTTTCCTTGTTCAGTATTCAACTGAATGCATTCTGTCCTATAAACTTTAAGTATTTTTGTTGTGTGTTTACATGAAGGTGAAATGCCTCATAAATTTATACTGATAATTCCAATTCAATATTGTATCTTCCACCCCATAGAGTTCTCAAAGATAGAGGAATTAACAGATTTAGAATATTCTACAATCACTCAGATATTGTATGCAACTGCATACTCTCTAGGTCTCAAAGTATTGATACTATCAACCAAGACTATTTTTGAAAAGAATTGCATTTTTTACATATTCCATTCACTCTTACTGCATTTTCTTGTCTATACTCTATATTTTCAGATTATGAAACCTTTATATACTGTGTTCAGTTAATTTTAGACCTTATTTAGTTATGGTTCTGAAGTAACTGTTTTATGTTGTCCCTCAGTCATTCCATCTCTCTCTCTCTCGTCTTTGGTTGTCTGAGGAGTTGAGCTCTAGTACATTCCTTAGGAAATATAGGAAAATCATCATCTTCATTCACATTGATAGCTGTGTGCTTTATACTTGAAAGTCAATTGCTGAATATAAAATCTCAGCTTGTAATTTTTTTCCTTGAATAACTATGGTATTTTTATTGAATAAATTATGATTATTTCATTACCTTTATGATCTCTATATTTTTCATCTAGATGACTACAGTAACGATTTTTAAGTCTAATAACTTTACTGGTTTTTATTGGTAAATATTTGGAGGTACTTATATCCGTGACAAGCTTGAATGTGTGTGTATATAAATAAAAATTTCAGTATTTTCTTCTTCATGGATTCCTATTATGTTTGTTGGATGATCTTTACTAAAGTTCAATATTTGTCCTCTTATATTGAATCTTTATCCCGTCTTTTTAAAAATTTTGTACCTGTCTCATATCTGTATAGTTCTCATTTCTGAAATAGTCTTTTAAATTCCTGACTGCCACCACCTAATTTATGAGTTTTTGAAATTCTAAATCACATAGTTCTTTTATGTTTGGTTTCATTACATTAATGGTTTTTGGCTTGTTATGAAATAGTAGATTATAATTTTAACTGGTTTGGTAGGCACGTCTGTCTGTCATGCATTCATTAATTTTAGAAGTGTATTCCTGTTCTTTATTTTTTTTTATAAAAGTTTTATTTAGGGTTTGACTTTTTTTTCTAAAGATTTTTATTCATGAGAGACTTGGAGAGAGAGGCAAAGATATAGGCAGAGGGAGAAGCAGGCTTCCTTTGGGGAGCCCAATGCAGGGCCTGATCCCAGGACCCTGGGATCATGCCCAGAGTAGACGCTCAACCAGTTAGCCACCCAAGTGCCCCCATATGATTTGACTTTGATAATTTTTCTCTTATTAGTTTTATTTGCCTTTTTATAAATACACCAGTCATTTCAGCTTAGGGGGACTGCTCTAATTGTCTTCATTTTAACCTCATTTTACCTCTGAAAGTCCGTATCTCCAAATAAAGTCACATTCTGAGGATATTCAGTGTTAGAATTCCCATAGTGACTTTGGTGGGGACAAAATTCAGCCCATAACAATTTGTCTTAGTCATGATCCTAGCACAAAGCCTGGAAACTGATAAGTGTTCAATAATTTCTTGTTTGTGCCCTGTGTTAAAACCTGGGGGGGAAGTGGAGGTGATGGTGAGTGAGTAAATTCTAGTTTACTGAGTTGAGTTAATGATTTGTGTGAGAGAAAAACTAGTAAATGATAAAATACAAAGTAAAAATTTTAATAAAAGTAAAATAAAAATGCAGAATAATTTGAAAGGGAAAAATTACCCTTTAGGATACTAACTTTACATAGATTTAAGTTTGAAAGCTAGGAGTTTACAATTTCATGGCTCTGTGACTTTGAGGCTATAAAGCCAGCAAGTTGCGCAATCTATAAAATGGGGAGAATAATTCCTACTTGTTATGATTATTAAGAGACATAATGTATAAAAATCTCCACTGTGGTGAAAGGCAAAAACAATATTAAACCTACTTAGGATAGTAGTTTACATGATGCCCATCCACATTAGATGGGGAAATCAGTTTTACTTAGTTTACCTGTTTAAATGCAAACCACATCTAAAAATACCCTCATGCTTGGATGGCTCAGTGGTTTAGTGCCTGCCTTCAGCCTAGGGCATGATCCTGGAGTCCCGGGATCGAGTCCCACGTCAGGCTCCCTGCATGGAGCCTGCTTCTCCCTCTGCCTGTGTCTCTGCCTCTCTCTGTGTGTCTCTCGTGAATAAATTAAAAAAAAAAGAAAAAAGAAAACAAAAAACTGCTTATGATGGCATGAGTACAGATTAATCAGAATAAATACACTGACTACCAAAATGATTCCTGCCTATAAGGATTCCCATGACTCTGTTGCTGTGTACTACCTGAGCATCAGCTTTGTGGATAGGTTTATTAGAACCAAGGTACGTGTAAATTTTCATTTCTGAAACTTGACACTGGAGGGCCTTTCCTTTGGACCATTAAGATTCAGTAATATAGCGATTCATACCTGGGTATGGGGAAAATCCTGACTGTGTGCTTATATGTGTTTCAGAGAGATAACTTTAAGTATCAGAATTATGCGTTTGGAGATGTAAGGATATTGTAATTTCTAGAAAGTCTCCCTAGTTTGTTATCTCCCTATTCTTTTTTTCCCTCTTCCTTCTCCCATCCCCCACCCAATCCATCTAAAATACTAGCCTATAGCCATTAAAGCAGATAATGCTTCAGATAGACCTTTTTGGAGAATTAGACAAGGACATGAAATGGCATTGCAGGTAGGGGGGAACACACACATTAGTCCAAAGATCAAGATACATCTAGAGAAATGTAGGTGGTATAATTTGGCTGAAGAGTAAGATGTGTTGCCCAAGGTGTGGGTGTTCATTTATTGCCTTTTATAGGACAAAAGGATATAGGAATTCTGTAATGAAGACTTGGAAATTATTAGTTATCTGTTGAAGATGTTTTAGACTTACTTGTTAATGTATTTGTCAGGGTTCTCCAAAGTAGAACAAACATAACACACACACACACACACACACACACACACAGGAATTGGCTCATGTGGTTATGGATTATGGAGGTTGGCAAGTCCAAAATCTACAAAGCCAGTGTCACAGTTTAAGCCCTAAAGCTGGCAAGCTGCTGTAGAACCAGGAAAAGCCAATGTTTTGGTTCGAAGACCATTAAGCAGGAGGTTCCTCTCTCACTCCTGGCCTGTCAAACTTTTGTTCTATTCGGGTCTTCAGTTGATTACATGATGCCCATCCACATTAGGTGGGGAAATCGGTTTTACTTAGTTTACCAATTTAAGTGCAAACCACATCTAAAAATACCCTCACAGAAACACCCAAATTAAGTTTGACTAATTATCTGAACCACCCCATTGCTCAGTCAAGTTGACATATAAAATTAATCAGCCTAGCCAATAAAGTAAAATCAAATTGTACATTATTTTTGGCATAATTACTGCTGGCAATTATATACATACTCTGACTCTTGAAAAATTCCCATACATGGGGATGAGATATTAACTGAAAAACTTGGGCTTATTAATTAATGCTTACAGCTTTTTAATACTAATCTGTAGACTAAAGGTCATGTTCCATTAGAATTTTCTATTAAGTCGCGTTGATCTGTGTGACACCTAGATGCTATATGTAAATAGTTATTCAGTATAAATCAGAAAATATGTGTTAAAGAAGTTATTTTTTTGGGGGGGGTGGGGAGTGTACCCTACAGGTTCAGATATTAAAATACTTCATATGTGATAATCATCCTCTTAGGAAGATTGAAAAAAGATACTGTATAAAAAAGTGTGACAACTAAAACTAAGAAGTTAATATTAGTAATAAAGTTGACAGGTTCAGGTATTATCTAAATTTAACTCCACTCCAATGTTTTTCTAATTTATCTTTATGGTCTCTTTTGGGGAGAGAACAACAACTGGATTCTTGTGGTAGAGTTTTTATGATTCCGGGAAGCAAAATGACTTTATGGTCCTCCCCCATGCTATTGTTGTGTTTTAACACAACATTTCTAAGAAGTGCTTTATTAATAATTAGAGAACAACAGATTAACAATTCTGAAGGCTTTTGTTTCTGTCGATTTCATTATTAACCTGAAGGAAGTTGTTAAATTCTTTGCTTTGAGAAATAATAAATATTCATCATATTTGGAAAGTTTTGTGCTTCATAAAAAATGATTTTTAAATATTAGATTCTTTTTCTTTGTTGTGGGATACTAGTATAAGTGTAGAATTGAGGTTCAATTTATTTGAACCCTGCTTCTCTAGCTACATTCTTTCCCATTTGGGGTTTCCACCTTCATAGCACAAGTATAGGCATTTCTGTTGTCTTCTGTTGGTGAAGGTCTTAAGTATATTAACATTCCCGGTTATGGATGTCACTGTATATTTGGGGATTATTAGTAGAAATCACATGAGATGCTTCAACCCAGATGTAATGGATAAACTAATATATGAACAATCAGAAGGTATCCATTTTAGTTTCAGAGAAATTCAGGGAAGAAAACAGGACTGTTCCTCAAGATGTGTACTTCACTCTTTTATGTAATTACTGCATTTTGTGTGAAACTTTGAAATTTGAAAAGGATTAGTGGGACAAATTGAGATTTTTTTTTTAAAAGATTTTATTTATTTGAGAATGAGAGCATGAGCCAGGGTGGGTGGGGTAGAGGGAGAAGGGAGAAGCAGATTCCCTACTGAGAGCAGGGGGCCCGCAGACTTAGGGCTTGATTCGGGACTCTCAGATTATGACCTGAGCCAAAACCAAGAATCTGATGCTTAACTCTTGAGCTACCGAGGTGCTGCCCCTCCCCCGGCCCTTTTTAACAAATTCTGAAATAATTAAGACCACAGGGAGTATTTGAAGTTAGAGATGGGTCATATCTTGAGTAGATAAAAAGAATTTTAATTTGTATTTTTGTTGAATTCATGTAATCATAGCAACAATTATTATGTGAACACTTGGGATTTACTTGTAGCAGGCACTATATGTAACTTCAGGTATATTAATTATTTAACCCTCATCAAAATCTCAATGTTGGCTCTTTTATTCCATGTTTCCTTCATTTCTTTTATATTTATAAATTCGGTGTAGAAAGTTTGGCTTTACATAGAAATTGATTTTCAGGGGATCCCTGTGTGGCTCAGTGGTTTGGTGCCTGCCTTTGGCCCAGGGCTTGATCCTGGAGTCCCAGGATTGAGACCCACATCGGGTTCCTTGCATGGGGCCTGCTTCTTCTTTTGCCTGTGTCTCTGCCTCTCTCTCTCTCTCTCTCTCTCTCTCTGTGTCTCTCATGAATAAATGAATAAAATCTTTTAAAAAATTGATTTTTAGTCTCTGTATGATTCACACATGTCAAATATTGTTAAAGTATGAATATACTACTTATGGAATTTTTTGGATATTGAATTGGATTCCTATAACATTTAAAAAAATTGCATGGGGCTCAGTAAGTTTTTATTAAGATTTTATTTACTCATGAGAGACACAGAGACAAAGACATAGAGGGAGAAGCAGGCTCTCTGTGGAACTCGATCCCAGGACCCTGGGATCATGCCCTGAGCCAAAGACACTTGTTCAACCCATAAGCCACCCAGGGCAGCCCCGGTGGCTCAGCAGTTTAGCGCTGCCTTCAGTCCAGGGCGTGATCCTGGAGACCCTGGATCGAGTCCCACGTCTGGCTCCCTGCATGGAGCCTGCTTCTCCCTCTGCCTGTGTCTCTGCCTCTCTCTCGCTCTCTGTGTCTCGCATGAATAAATAAATAAAATCTTTAAAAAAAAAAATAAGCCACCCATCCTGGGGCTCAGTAATTTAATAAACATCATTAAATGTCCAGGACTTGCCTTTTTCTGTAATTGATGAACATTGCATGTCTTTTCTTATATTGCCTTTGTAAAATTGGGCAAGAAATGGTTAAACTGTGAACTCCAGTGAGCCATGCAGAACAGAGTAAGAATTGAGTGAATTTGGGTTTTTAAAAATAGTTGGACATTAGAAATCTCAAAGGCAATTGACTAACAATGCTTTTTTCTCAGCACCCTCCAATTGCTATAGTATGGAGAAGATTAAATTGCAGAATTACTCCAAAAGAATGATACTCGAAAAGAGTCACACCATTTTGGGGGGATTAATCCGGTATAGTAGGCAATCAACATGCTTCTTTTTAAAGAGAAGACTTTTATAAGCCTCGCATTACAGAAAATCAATGCAATGAATAAACAAAGGTTTTCAGTGTGACTGAATATCTCAATCACTTTTGGAGCTTCAAAAAGGGCAAGAATATTGATGGGTGGGTTTCAAGAGTGTATATTGGAAACATATAAAAGCAAAACAAAACCTCAGTTGACTTTGTGCAACCAACGTTGAGAAACATTGAATTGGGGAACTGATGAAGATTCAACCTGGTGTAGACTGTGAATGACACTGGACAGGTGGGGGATTTTATATTATTAGGGTAAAGGACATAGTGGCATGGACATTGGACTATTGTGGAGTATAAATAACTGGGTATTAAAGACATTGGCAGACAGAATAGAAATCACCATGATAAAAGATTGACCTTCTTTATTGTTAAATTGCCTTCAATATAGACTTTTATGTTTTTTCAGTTGATCGTCACTGAATAGAGAGGTGAATTTATTTTTTATCCAGCTTCATTAAGGTATAATTTGCATATAACATGCAGGTTTAGGGTATGAACTGTAATGATTTGATATATGTATATATAGTAAAGTGATTACCACAGTAAGAATAGCACATCCACCACCTCCAATATTTAAAATATTGTTTAAAAAATAACTTGGAAGACCTCCTACTCTATGCTGTATAAACTATATATATGTTTATACACACGCACACGCACACATTCATGTTTTTTTAATTGTACCTTATTTGTGTTAGGGAGTAGAATATTTATTTTAGTGTACTAAATGTTTAGTGTACTTTGAAACAAAAGATGAAAGAATAGTACACTTAACTTCCATCTGTCTTAAACCTAGATACATTAGTTCACCCATTGTTTATATATTGTTTCCTTTGCTTTATCATGTCCATACATGTTTTTCTTGCTGACATACAGAGTTTGGAACTAGTTAGTAGGTGTTTGCTAAATTTATGGTAATTTATTGTACAGCAAGCAAAAAAATGCTTATGTAATCCATAAGAACTTCATGAGAAATAACTGAGAAATTATAGTAGAAATTACAAAATGTTTACAACAAAAGTGAATGAAGTCCCCTAAACTAAAAATAATTTAAACTAATGAAAAAATCACAATGTTTGAAATAAAGCTAAGGTGAATTAAAGGAAAATTTAAATATAAGAATAAAGGAAAAGCTGGAACTAAACAATATGAGCATCTTTTTCAAGAAAATAGCAAACTAAATCCAAAGATAGTAGAAGGAAGAAAATATTGGGTAGTAGAAATCCAAGAACTAGAAAATAAACATACAAGAAAATCAAAGGTTTTCTTTGAAAATGTTAATAAAATTGATGAATCCTCAGCAAGAGTAATCATGAAAAGAATTCCTTTCTGAACTCACATTTCTGGAATCTATTACATGGTTTCAGAAAATTATGAAGGGTCACAGTGAAGATTGGTACATAGAACATACAGCTCCAGCACCATATAATATTCTTGATAAGAGGGAAGGAGGTAGTACTAAGAGTTGACGATATTGTTAATTGGTGATATTGTTAATGTTTTAATGGGTCTATTGTCCCCAGATTGGCTTAGAAAAATGATAAACTATCACTATATCAATGTTTATGTACACCAAATAATATAGATCTGTCCATGTAAAAGCTCCTGGGTTAAATGATAAACTAACTTGATTGAGGTTTCTTATTTAAAATTAGGCCTTTAAAATTTTTCTGACATGATAACATGCTATGTCTTTTTAATTGGCAGCAGTATAGCTATTTCTTAGCGTCTTAGATAGTCTACTGTAGAGGAGGACAGCATATTTTTTTTGAGTGTGCATCGAGGCTTAACAAAGATGAACATTTTTATGTCATATGGCTTCTATTTTTGAATCAGATCATGTCAGAGAGGTCTAACAAATTTGAAGAAAATTGGTTTAGCTCTTTTCACTTGTGGTAACATTTAAATAGGCAGGAACTTAATTGTATTCAATTGACCAAATTGAGAAGAAAGCCAAGGAAACTGCTATACTCACCCAGGGTACTAGGTGGCACCATGTGCTGCACACAGGAGAAACTTTCTAGCCTGAAGAGGGGATGTGAGTGAGAGATGGAATTTTATCAGATTCTAGGAGACCCATGGTGAATGTAGGAGGATTGAATTGTCAAGCCAAATAGCTGTTACTTTCAGTTAGTCCTTTTCAAATGTATCCTAAGATAGCTTATTTCTGTTGCTTACACAACGTTCTGGTTAGTCACCTACACAGGGTTGAATACATACCTTTTTTGATTTGGGTAATAACAAACGAAGGACTTATCAGTGTGAATTCCAAGTTACTTCACTGGCCTGAAAGTAAAACCTTTGTAGTTCAACATTACGAACAGCAGGTAAGCCTCAGTCTTAGAATGCTAGGACTTTGTTCCATTTTTCTCTTTGAAACAATCTTTTTTTCCTTTTTATCTCAGAAAGAATTTCACAACACATTTGCATAGTTATGGACACAAAAGATGAGAATCATGTGGGACATCATCTTGAAGAAATACTAAAAAATGAACTAAACGTAAGTATTCAAAGATTGAGTTTTATGACATATAAGAGTTGAGTTCCCTTTGTTCTCTGTTTTTGAGCTGATGAACTTCTTAAATTTGTACCTAATCGGGATAAGGAAATGAAAGAAGTAATATTAAGTGTGAGGAGGTCCATAGGAACTATTTGTAACTTTTACCACTAATGACTTCCATTATTTACTTCTATGACAACTTTTTGTTTTGAAATGTTTTGTTTGACAAAATGATTTAACCCTAAGTAATTTCCCTGTTTCAATTAAAATGTATAACCATCTATCTGGGCTTATGATAAACATGTGATGATCTTTTAACAATATACATGATCAAATTATAATTAAAAGCCAAAGTAAAAAGTTCATTTTAGTTAATTTTAACATGATGGCACACTTAGAAGGGAAATGGGCCCTGTTAGGACTGTCTGTACTCAGATGTCAGCTTTATTGCCTAACTTCCTTATCTTAAATTGAAAATGCCAATAACATCTGCTTTGTAAAGTCATTAAGAGAGTTGAATAAAATAACTTTAAAGATTGAATTTAAAGTTTAAATTTGACTAAAAAATTTTTTAAAAGATTTTATTTATTTATTCATGAGAGACACACACACACAGAGAGGCAGAGACACAGGCAGAGGGAGAAGCAGGCTCCATGCAGGGAGCCCGACGTGGGACTCAATCCTGGGACTCCAGGATCATGTCCTGGGCTGAAGGTGGCGCCAAACCGCTGAGCCACCCGGGCTGCCCTAAATTTGACTAAAATTTAAAGTACTTAGGAAAGCATCTGGCCTGTAAATTTTTGGTGAAAATGAACTATAATAATTAAATTTGATGATGAGGAAAAGTGTATTAAGTAATGAATACTACTAGTTCCCAAACTTTAGTCCTGAATAGATACACCAAATGTTAAGAGCATAGAGCCCTGGAATATGTAAAAACCTTGATAATAGTAGTCTGATATTAGTTCTAGAATCCAGATTTTTAACAAGCTCCCCCAGGTGTTATTAATGTCACTCAGTGCCAAATTCTACCAGTAGCACTTGGAGCACTAACTCAAAGCTGAAAGAAAACGAGCACCGTATCTGCTATCTCTTAGATAGAAAGGTTGTACTGCAGTCTACTTTCCTGTGTTGCTTCTCTTCATTGACTTTCTGAACATTCTCCCTTCATCCTTGGAAATTTTATCACCTTGCTCTGCTTTTTACCTCATGTTAACCTGTGAAGAATCTGTTCCTAAATTCCTTTCCCCAATTTCACTGCTGCATCTTGCAGAATATTTAATTATTGATAACTTTCCATTGTCTGACACATTGAAGCACCCTTTTACCTCAGAAATAGTCTTTTGCTGTTGAGTAATCTCTTTTTTTAAAAAATTATTTATTAGAGATAATAAAGATAGAACATGAGCAGGGAGGAGAGGGAGAAGCAGTGTCCTCACTGAGCAGACAGCCCTGTACGGGGTTCTCATTTACTCTTTATCTAGTCAGTGCAGAAGTCGCTGAGATGAGACACTGAAAGAATATTAGTGGAACTCTGGCCATCGATCAACCTTAAGTTTAGAGAGCTGGGATTTTATGCTTTTGTTGAGTATCCAGCTGTTGTATTCAGTGTGACTAATTCCTTTATTGGTTTTTCTAGTATTAGACCCTGTGTAAGTTCTTTTGGTTACAATTATTACAATACTTATTCTTTTTTTTTCCTGTATCTGTTTAGCGATGAAGTGACATGAAATGGGGTTACACACAATGGTACATTGCTGGCCTTGTGTGATTTATTCATCAGTTTGGCCTCTCAGATCCTTATCCTTTTCATTTCCAATCCAATGACCTTCATCTACCTCCCCATCAGATCCAGTCTTCATATTATTGCTATCATCTTAACTGTGCTGAAAAAATAAGTAGTACTAAGGCTATTCCTTAAGTTCTGACCATAGTGTTTTGTCAATCTATATCTTTTTTTTAAATTTTTATTTATTTATTTATTTATTTATTTATTTATTTTTTTACTTTTTTTTTTTTTTTTTTTATTCATGATAGTCACACATAGAGATCGAGAGAGAGAGAGGCAGAGGGAGAAGCAGGCTCCATGCACCGGGAGCCCGACATGGGATTCGATCCCGGGTCTCCAGGATAGCGCCCTGGGCCAAAGGCAGGCGCCAAACCGCTGCGCCACCCAGGGATCCCTATCAATCCATATCTTTTGCTAAGTTACTCTTGTGCATATTTGAATTTTATAGGAAACTCCAGGGCCCCCATATTCTTCCTTTCTTTCAGCTACATTTTGTTTCATACCCTTCCTTGCCTAGTTTCGATACCATGTTCTAGCCCTTCTTTGGATCATAGATCTACCAATATCCTCAATTCCCTTGTCCTTCAAATACACACCTTTGGTTAAAATTCCATCCATGTATTAGTCTAAGTTTTCACTTCTCTAAGCCTTGACTCAATACCACTGGAGAAAATTATACAGCAGTGCAGATTGTTGCCATTAAAAAATACTGGTCTCCACTTGTGTCTTATTCTCTTGTATAGTCAAGTCTCCAATCCTCCTCTATGACTATTCTAAACCTTCTGCACTTTCCTCAAATATTGAACCCCAGTTTTCTAACCTCACTGTTGGCATTTTGAGCTAGATAATTCTTTGTTGTGAGAGTCTATCTTGTGCATTGTACACTGTTTAGCAGTATCTTTGGCCAAAACTCATCAGATGCCTCTCGTTGTAGCAACCAAAACATCTCCAGTTATTAGTAAATGTTGCCTAGATGTTGTTTGCCTAGATGGGGCAAAATTCCCCTTCATTTGAGAAATGCTGGTCCAATCCCACTATCTTTACCCCTGTTATTAGACACCATCTTGTCTCCGGAGCATAATTACACACTCCCACATGGCTACATCCTTGTCTTCTTGACACCAGGCCTCTGAAGAGTCCTGCATCTGTGGCCATGCTCTTATTAAGATTGTTTGCTCTTCTGAGTTCTGATTCCCCTCCCTCCACTTCCCCACGAACATCCTAGTATCTTCACGTTCCTTCCATTAATTGAAACAAAACAAAGCTCCTCTTAACTCAAGTTACCCAGAAGCCAGCCTCGATTAGAATAGTTTAACTGCTCATTCCTCATTTCATTGCAGCCTGATTTCCAGCCCCACCTTCTGCAGGAACTGCTCTCAGCAAGGTCCTCAGTGACCCTTTGAGCAATCCACAAGACATTTACCAGTCCTTACATTGATGGAGGGCAGCACTTGACCCTTTTGTCTAATGCTTTCTTCCAGAAGGAATCTCATCCCATTTTGTAACATCTTGTTTTTCTTAAGCTCCTTTTTTGTTTGTGGCTTCCTCTTAGTTTTGTTTATGGGATACTGTTCATACTTTTTAGGATTCTCTACATAGGTGAATGGTTTTCTCTAGGAAGCTGTGCTGATTGCTTCACATATCGTCTACTCGCTAGAGATAAAATTATTCTCTAGCCCTGTGTGTTTAATTTTTCACTAGCTTGTTTTTCAGAATTATAAATTCAATTAGAAGTTTCTCAGATCCTCAAACTTAAGTGTTGGTAATATTCCACATTTCACAAATTCTTGTTGGAAGCAGTTGTCCTCCATCTGCTAAGGTTTCAGCCTCTGACGAGTATATGGTTTGCCTAGTTCCCTAAACCTGGTGTAATCTTTCACCTATTTTCTATCACACCCCCGAAGCAAATAAAATTCCAAAACACTTGAGTTTTATCTTAATATCTCTCAACTGAGGGATCTGAAGTCTTCCCAGAGCTTACTGCAGTCTTGATATGTGAGGGAGATTTATTGAATGTTATATAAACTAATGGATAAATGACGATGACTTGTTATTACTAACTTGAGCATTGTATTTTGTATTGCTCTATGCTTTCTTCACAGCTAATTATCCCCAAGTTAGTGACCTTAAATAATAAAAATTCACCATGTCACAGTTTTGTGAGACAGAAGTCTAGGCACAGGACAGCCAGTTGGCTTTGATTCACGGTCTTTAATTTGATTATAGTCAAGCTGTTCTCTGTAGGCTGAGGCCACAGTCTCACCTGAATCATCCAAGTGCAAATGGATCTGCTCCCAAATTTATGCAAGTAGTTGTTGGCAAACCTTAATCCCTTTCTATGTGGATTTATTCACTGAGCTGCCTCACAGCATGGCATTCAGGACTGAAGGCACAGTTTTCTTTTTGTAATTTGATTTTACAAGTAACATCCCATTGCTTGTGTCTTACTCTCTTCATTCAAAGCAAGTCAATATATCCAAACCAGATGCAAGAGGAGGGGATTATGTGAGATTGTAAATACTAAGAGGTGGTAAAATTGTTAGTGGGTCTCTTTTAGAAGTTGTCTGCCAGAAACATATATTTGTTACTAAGTTAGAAAATACCCATCACGATGGCCCTCCTAGCTTCTTGTGATATGTGAAGTCTGAGTCTTCTCTATTAGCAGTCATTATCCAACCACACTATAATTTTTTAGTTAAATCAATGGAGGCACAACTTAATTTATATGAAAACTAGTCCTTAGTACTTGAGTTTATCAGGTAATCTATATGACAAATGACGGAGTTGATCAGAAACATTCGAATAGTTCTCAAATCAGTGATAAAGGAGCTAACTAGCCAAAACCAACAGCCTCTCAATTACCCCTCATCATTCTGAAGAAAATTTCAGATATCCTGTTACTTCATCTATAAATACCTCAATATGTAAATGCACAAAAAAGTTTGTCTTTTAAACTGTAATAATAATAACACTCCACAATATACTTAGTATCTTCAGATGTCCAGCAGTTGTTCACTTTTCTCCAGTCCTGCTATATATTCTTTGTTTCCCGTTTGTTTGAAACATTGTATCTTTCAGTGTACTTTTCATTCTCTTTCAAAATTGTCCACAAATAATCATGAGTTTGTATGTCTGTTTTTTAATCTACATTTTTTCTCTCTTTTTTTTTTTTTAAATTTAAATGGAGTAAATTGTCCCTTTAGAAATGCCCAAAGTGTGGGTTTTACTCATTACAACCTTGTGGTTTCACTTAACAAGTCTGCTGGTCTCCTATATATCTTGAAAATTAATAGGAAATTAATAGTAAGATACAGAGGTTTGTTCAGATTTGGACTGAAAAAAAATAGATGATTTTTTTCATAGCTGATATATACTTCTCCCAGGAAGTATGTAAATCTGGTCTTTTGTATTTCAGTGGCTAGAGCCATTATTAAATAAAAGTTGCAAAATGATACAAAGTAAAATTCAAGAATGTGGAATTGTGTCTTCTGTTCTAGAGGGTATCAATGGGGTTTCTTAAAGGTTATAGATAGAGTCATGGTTTTAAAATATATTTGATATGATTCAATCCATAGCAGTCATAGTTTTACTAATACTCAAATGGTCCAGTTTTGACTGTTTGTAAGAAGCCTCGTCAAGTTAGCTTGAATCCTTTTCTCATTATGCTAATAGTCTGATAACTTTCCTGCTCTCTGGTGTGACATGATATTCTATATTCATCTTGACCTCTCGACTCATTTCCTGACCATACCTGGAACCAACCAGTTCTCTGGATGGCTGCTGCTAAACTAGTCATTATTTCCAGTTTTTAGTTTGTTGAACAGAGGTTGGAAACACAGTTTCCTGCATTTGTTAAAAATAAAACACATCCTGAATTCTTATTGATGTTTCCAATTGATATTAGAATTGGGGTTGCAGGATTTTTAAAAAAATGTGTTTTATCTCTGTCACCTGTCTCTAGTGGTGAAACTTAGAATTTTTTTTACATAATTCCAACATAACACATTTGCTTTATTTCATTGTAATTGATTCCTGAAAATAATGTAAGGTATTCTTTCCTCTACTGTCTCTAGGGTATATCCTATTGATGATGTATAATCAAATGTATTTTCCAGTCATTTGGAATAGTACTTCTAACTGATAATGGCACTATCTAGATACACAAAATCATTTGACTTATTTTTAGATATTGCTTTTTTTAAAAGGAATTTGTTTTCTAATTTTATATGAACTTTTATCAAAATAAAATCTACAAAGCAAATTATACTAGAAAAAGTCTAAATTTTGTCTCTGTCTTCTGTACCCTGTTGCCTCCCTCTTCTCTGGGTAACTAGTTTTTAGAAGTTTATGGTTTATTCCTTACACTGTTTATCAGTGTCTGTATAATGGATATTGTTTTGCATTTATAAAGATTTTTCTCCTGTCCTCCCTTGATGACTATTTAAGTATTCTTGTGAATTACCTGTTTATTAATATTAATTTAAAGTCTTTTGGCTCTTGTCTACTGGGTTTGTCTTCTGGGCAGTATGGAAAATAACTAGTGTCATCTTCCTCCTACCTCTGCCTTCAGTGTCGTTTCATTAACTATCAGGTAACATCTATAAAATGGCAGCAAACCGTTTTTATATTCTCTCTCATTCATATGTGATTACATACTATATTGTTTCCCTCAAAACAATCATTTATTCTTAGGATCTGTAAGTAAATGGTTGTTTAATTTGAAGAAGACTTATGTTGATATTTTGCAGGTCATTTTGTTTCTCTGAAACTAATGTTCCAGGAGATTTCCCAGGTGGGAGGGTTCCTTGACACATTATTCCAAGTTCTTGCATGTGAATAAAATTATTCTGTGGCTAAAAATGTACAGGTTTGATTTTGACTCAGTGAAAACACTGGTTCAAACCTTTCTTCTTGAACATCTTAAATATGACTGGATTGTCTTAATTTCGTGAGGTGTGTGGATGAAGTGTGGTTAAAATCTGGTCTCTTGGGATCCTTGGGTGGCGCAGCGGTTTGGCGCCTGCCTTTGGCCCAGGGCGTGATCCTGGAGACCCGGGATCGAATCCCACGTCGGGCTCCCGGTGCATGGAGCCTGCTTCTCCCTCTGCTGGTGTCTCTGCCTCTCTCTCTCTCTCTCTCTCTCTCTGTGTGACTATCATAAATAAATAAAAATTAAAAAAAAAAATCTGGTCTCTACCTGGGTACTGAGTGAAATTTTTTTCTTTAAAGTCCAGTTGTACTAGATTTTCTTAGTGTTGGCCCTTTTGGGTTAATATTCCTATGTACACAATGTGTTCCTTTATAGTATAATTTCACATCTTTTTATTTCATGAAATTGTCATGGCATTATTGTTTATTTTTCCATTCCATTGCTTTAGTTTTCTTTGAACAATATTCCTATTTGTTTGCCCATCCTTATAGGTATTACTTTCTCTTGGTTTAAAAAAAAATTATTTTTAATTTTTTTAAAATTTTTTTTAAATTTAAGCTTTTCATGTTTCAGATTTTAAACAATTTTTTTTTAAAATTTTTTATTTATTTATGATAGTCACGCAGAGAGAGAGAGAGAGGCAGAGACACAGGCAGAGGGAGAAGCAGGCTCCATGCACCGGGAGCCTAACGTGGGATTCGATCCCGGGTCTTCAGGATCGCGCCCTGGGCCAAAGGCAGGCGCCAAACCACTGCGCCACCCAGGGATCCCTGTTTCAGATTTTATACTTCTCTTCAGGTATTATCTGTGATACTTTCTTTGCTATTCTTACTAATTTACCCTTCATTTCTGAAACATTTTCTCATTTTCCTAATTTCTTGTTCTAATCACCTTGTTTCTGATTTATTCAGAGTCTGACTTGTATAGTTCTTTAATTTTGTTTTAGCTTATTATTAAATGTTGGGTTAGTGGGGCACCTGGGTGGCTCAGTGGTTGAGTGTTTGCCTTTGGCTCAGGTCATGATCCCAGGGTCCTGGGATTGAGTTCCACACAGGCTCCCCACAGGGGATCTGCTTCTCCCTCTACCTATGTCTTGCCTCTCTCTGTATGCCTCTCATGAATAAACTATTGTTTTTTTTTTTTTTTTTTTTAATAAATGTTGGATTGCATCTTTCTCTTGTTTTGTAAGTGTCTTTCATATGTGCATGTGTGTATTGCTTGTAGGGGCATTATTTGGCTATTTGTTTGAGTGTGCATGCCCACAAGAACTAGGGGATGGGGTTGGAGGGGCAGAGGTAGAGAGAGAGAATCTTAAGCAGGCCCTATGGCCAGTGCAGGGCCTGATGTGGGGCTACGTCTACAATCTCTGAGATCATGACTTGAGCTGAAATCAAGAGTTGGGTACTTAACTGACTAAGCCACCTGGACATCCTATTCTTTTATTTCTTACAAGATTTGAGGTCTTCCCTTGTTGCTACTTTTTAAGTAAGAGTGGTTTTTTGTTTTTTTGTTTTTTTAAATCTGGTTTTTAGGAGAAAAGGGTGAGTCAATAATTTTTAAAGCTTAATGTCATGTGCTTCTTATTCACTTATTTAGGAGAAGATGGAAGATATGGCCATGCTCTTTCTAAGCTTCCATCTCTGCTACCTTTCTCCTTTACCTGGATCTTCTCTAAAACTCCTAATTCATCTCTATCATTCTCTGGTGGATGCTTTGACTTAGAAGATGCTTTCTTAGTTTGGGCCCAGACTCCTACTAATCCCCAGCAGAGTTAAAACCTTCATGCGCCTCATTTGTTTTCAATTTTGAGTTGGAAGGCCTCTTTCAGTTTTTGCTGTTCTTTCCAGAATGGCCTGCTGACCTATCCAGAGAGTACCTGATGATAATTTTGTACTACTTTCTTTGGACTCCTTTTTTTCCCTCCAGTTTGGACTGTACAGTATCTTAAATGATGGAGGTCTTTATAGTTGCTGGCAGTTTATCCCTACCCACTAATAATGGCATTCTGATGATAATATCTACAGATTTTGGTTTTGAAATTTTTTCTTTTACTATTTTTATGGAGAGATCTACAGTGACTTCAAGATTAAAACAATATCTTCCGAGAATCTTTTTCCTTTTATTCTTTATATGTGCTCTGCTTGATATTTCTAATTTTTAAGCACTTAAATTTCTCTCTGAATTTTAAGTATCTAATTGATCTATAAACATACATGATAACTTTGGAACTTTAAAGAATTAGGCTTGATTTGAAGTTATGGATTTAATTTATATAATAAATGCTAATGTTCAAAAAAGAGAAGTCCACTGATGGGGTGCCTGGGTGGCAGTCTTTTAAGTGTGAGGTCATGAGCTCACAGGTAGTGAGATCACAACCTAGGTCAGGCTCCATGCTCAGGATGCAGTTTGCTTGAGATTCTTTCTCCCTCTGCCCTTCCTGCTAGTGCACGCTCTCTATCTCAAATAAATAAATAAATCTTTAAAAAAAAGTACCACTTTTTCTTAAGAACCTCTTAATTTAAATCTAAGAATTAATGTAGAATTAAAAAATTAACTTTGTAATTTTATAGAATCTTGGTTGACTTGGAAGATGTGATTCATACATGCAAAATCAATCCTGGCTTCTAAATTTGCCTAAAAACTGTTAATCCACAGAAAGACTTAGCAAAATGTTTTCTCTCAAACAGCGACAACACTAACAATTAGAGTGCCTTTTATGTGCCAGAGACTGTGCTATGTACCTTAATTCTTTTTTTTTTTTAAGATTTTATTATATTTTTTATTAATTAGAGACACAGAGAGAGAGAGGCATAGAGACACAGGCAGAGGGAGAAGCAGACTCTATGCAGGGAGCCTGACGTGGGACTCGATCCCAGGCCTCCGGGATCACGCCCTGGGCTGAAGGCGGTGCTAAACCGCTGAGCCACCCGGGCTGCCCTGTACCTTAATTCTTTAAAATAATCTACCCCTCCAAGATCTATAAAGAACTTATTAAACTCAACACCAAAGAAACAAACAATCCAATCATGAAATGGGCAAAAGACATGAAGAGAAATCTCACAGAGGAAGACATAGACATGGCCAACATGCATATGAGAAAATGCTCTGCATCACTTGCCATCAGGGAAATACAAATCAAAACCACAATGAGATACCACCTCACACCAGTGAGAATGGGGAAAATTAACAAGGCAGGAAACAACCAATGTTGGAGAGGATGCGGTGAAAAGGGAACCCTCTTACACTGTTGGTGGGAATGTGAACTGGTGCAGCCACTCTGGAAAACTGTGTGGAGGTTCCTCAAAGAGTTAAAAATATACCTGCCCTACGACCCAGCAATTGCACTGTTGGGGATTTACCCCAAAGAGACAAATGCAATGAAACGCCGGGACACCTGCACCCCGATGTTTATAGCAGCAATGGCCACGATAGCCAAACTGTGGAAGGAGCCTCGGTGTCCAACGAAAGATGAGTGGATAAAGAAGATGTGGTTTATGTATACAATGGAATATTACTCAGCTATTAGAAATGACAAATACCCACCATTTGCTTCAACGTGGATGGAACTGGAGGGTATTATGCTGAGTGAAGTAAGTCAGTCGGAGAAGGACAAACATTATATGTTCTCATTCATTTGGGGAATATAAATAATAGTGAAAGGGAATAGAAGGGAAGGGAGAAGAAATGGGTGGGAAATATCAGAAAGGGAGACAGAACATAAAGACTGCTAACTCTGGGAAACGAACTAGGGGTGGTAGAAGGGGAGGAGGGCGGGGGGTGGGAGTGAATGGGTGACGGGCACTGGGTGTTATTCTGTATGTTAGTAAATTGAACACCAATAAAAAATAAATAAAAAAAATAATCTACCCCTTTTATTTTATAAATAGAAATAGAAAAACTCTGTGGTTTAATGGTTGGCCTGAGATCATACAACTAATGAGTGCAGGTGCTAATTGATTCATTATGGTTTGTACTTAATATTCTTCTAAGAAAAGGTAAAAGAACCAAACAGCAGATGTTTAAGAGTTTATACTTAAAGTCAGGAAGAAGTCCCCTTGGGTAAGAAATTACTTAGTTTTATATATTTTTCTGCCCCAAAAGGGCAAATCTATCTTGTCATTGTTCAGTCCATAACTTAGAAACACAAAACACCACATTTTCTAATTTAATTAATTAATTAATTAATTTATTTATTAATTACCTCTCAGAGCTTTTGTCTCACTTTGAAAATAACACACAAAATGGCTGAAGTCACCAGTATTGAAATCCAGACACCTATTGGGCAGAGCAATGCAGGTGTAGAGCTGCTCAGTACACGATGGGAAGATTGTTTTATTGGAATGAAAAGAAAAAATGATTCTCATTGAGACTATGGGAAGATATTGAACATGCTTCGTGTAGTTATCAGTATTTTGAAACACACTTGAGGGGGTGAACTGAATATCTAAACTCTAATGATGCACACCAAATACATGAAAGAGGTTGATTACAAAGTAAAAATAAAGAACTAAGTAAGGGACACCCTTCCCACCCTCCATACACATGAACATTTCACTCATACTTGAATTTGAAAGCTTTATTATCAGGCGTATTACATTCCTTCTTTGATCTCTTAAGGAGTCTGAAGTATTTCATAGACCATACCTACTTTAAAGATAGAACTCTCCAGATATACATGAGACAGTAATGGAAGAGTCTCTTCTTGTTTTCTAGCTCAACAAATGATAATAATAGTTAATGATGTATATACTGTGCTGAGTAGTAAGGGATGTATAAGTAGAAGATATGGATTCTTCATTAGTCTTTAATCACTTAATTTACTTACTAAATAATACATAAGTGTCAAGGTTGAGCCACTGGATATAGAGAGTTGAACTAAACAAATATGGTTTCTTCAAGGGTTATCTGGAATATACTGTCCAGTGGGGGATAACACAGTAAGTGAATACAAAAAGATGTTTAGTTACAAATGGTGATAACTATTCTAAGCAAAAAGTAAAGTATGCTAATGTGTGAGAAAGTCCCAGAAAATCATTTAGGTTGCAGAAGGAGGTTAGTGAGCTAGAATCTCTTAGAAGATAGGACATTGAGGAGGCGGGGTAAGATGGCGGAAGAGTAGGGTCCCCAAGTCACCTGTACCCATCAAATTACCTAAATAACCTTCAAATCATCCTGAAAATCTACGAATTCGGCTTGAGATTTAAAGAGGGAACAGCTGGAATGCTGCAGTGAGAAGAGTTCATGCTTCTATCAAGCCTGTAGGTGTCTTGTCATGTAACTTTTAAAGTTGAATATAGTAATTCGTGGATAAAAAAAAAAAGATAGGACATTTAGTTAAACCTTAGAAGTGTAATCAGGAGTTAACAGAAAGAAAACTGGGAGGAATAGTGTGTAAAAGGCATTCAAAGAGCTTTGTTGAGTGGGCTCAAATAAGACTCCTGTGATTGAAGTGGAGGTGAAGTGTTGGGACATGGGGACAGGCTCTATGAAGGTTACTACTACTACTACTACTACTACTACTACTACTACTACTACTAGTGCTGCTTTTATTATTACTTATATTTTGTCCTAAGAGCAAAATGAACTGATAGAAAACTTGAGCCAGAAATGACAAAAATCAGTTATATCTATAAAAAGATTATGTTAGCTTTTTCTTCTTAAAGTAAAATTCAGTAGAAGATGATATGTAGTATTTAATGTTTCCTTACATCACATTTACTCCTACAAGCATGGGTCTTTTTAACCCATTTTTCATTCATATAATAAAAGAAATGAAGTTCTTAAAGAACGCTTATCTTATATTTGCAACAAACAGGGGCTATAGAGGATTTTCGTGTATTTGCTTATCTATTCCTTCCTGTTTCCTGGAGCACATAATTTAATTATTGTTCTGTGTAACCACCAATGACCAGCAGGATATAACTGAGCCACATTTGTTTTCCTGAGTGTAGGGCATACTTTGGCTTTGTTGAGGCTATCTGTGATACCTAGTTTATTTTGACTGATGCCCTCAAGGTTGTGTCCAGTGAGTATATGGATCTGTGCTTTTTCTTAAAGACCTAACTAGATCCAGTGTATGACATACTAGTTAAACAAAACATCAAAAATAGCAAATGAAATAAGGAGAGCAGAAATGAAAGAAACAGAACAAATTAAGTCATTGGAACATGGTAAGACTCATTCAAAATGGGGTTATTTTATGCTGATTTTGACACATATTTTGCTTTAAAGATAAAGGATTTTTTCATTTTTTGAAGTTGAACACAGTGAAGTACAGTGAAATAACATTGTAAACACTGCTATGGGGCCTCTGAACAATACCAACACAATTAATTCATTTAGAGTATGTGGTTTTGGTGTATATACAAGACTACAGAAACTCGTTGAAGACCATCCAGTTAATTTCTTTGAGTTTATTTGGGATGTTAGCCAGATTTCCTGATCAGTTTTCCAGAGGTAAAAAAAAAAAAAAAAGTTCAAAATTATTGGACCACCTAGTTTCTTGGGATGGTATTAATTATATTCATGCTGTATTTAATAAAATTAACAGTGTATAATTACAACTGCTTGTCATAGTTTCAGAGTGATTATTAATGAGGGACTAAGTATGATCCTCCTTAAATACCACTTTGTGTACTTTATATACATATCTATGTCTTTTCTATCTGTGTGTTTTTGAGTCACAGGCACATAATGAAATATTACCCTTTCTCGAGGAACCAGATGGTTAATTTGGAAAAATGCTTTTCTGCATTCATGTCCACTTAAGAATGAGGTCATTGTTCACAAGTTCTAGACAACTGTTCTCCTGAGTTAAAAACAAACCTAAAGAATACACTCAACATTTACTTTGGGACGTATATTTGTAAAAGTCAGCTCTTATTCAGGAAATTAATTGATTTTACATACATACATGGTAAACATGTTTGGGAGGAAAGTCTCTATAAAAGCTGAAAAGAGGTTCTGTTTGGAGGGTAGGTTATAATTTCTATCCTTCATCAGTAGATTTTGATGAATATATATTGACTAGTTGTCTTATGTTAATTAAAGTGAGATCTAGTTTTTGGGCTTATTTACTGTGATTTCACTTCACTTTATTGATTTTTTTGGTTCCAAATATAGGGTACATGTTTTTAAAATATTTTATACTTTAAATTATTGTGTCTCCAAAAATGAGTTTGGAGATGTATTTTCTTTCAACTATTTGCATACAGTATAACTCTATTTTTTAACACTATAAAGTAGTTTATTCTATTGTTCTGGTGGCTTTAGCTAAATAATAACTCCAGGTTTTTTGTTGTTCCAGGGAAACTGAACCGAATATATCCATTTGAGCTTGTGGTCCCAATAAACTATCCATGGCATCTTGTTGCCAAAGCCTGGAAGTACTTGCCTGCTTAAGTTCAAATCTCTTTCTCTTAGATTGATATTCTATCATTTCAGTGACTGTTTGCTGCTTGTGAGTCAAAGTCGTCACAGCTTGACCAGTTATTTGATCTCTTTCACAGTCTATACTGAACCTTTGACTTGCTATGTTTTCTCTCATAGTCAAATATATCTTGCTCATTTCTTAAAATTCTGTAGTTTTCCCTTTTTCATTCATCATTCTGTTTAATTATATTTCCACCTCTACTAGGCAGCTTTAGATTTCGTTTGACGCTCGGTTTAATACTACTCTTTTCATGAAGTTGTCCCCAT
The DNA here is from genome assembly GCF_048164855.1 of Canis lupus baileyi. NCBI lineage: Eukaryota > Metazoa > Chordata > Mammalia > Carnivora > Canidae > Canis > Canis lupus. Next base: position 30,218,951 of record NC_132855.1, read on the forward strand.
TTTTCTGGTTCTTGGACTACCTAAACTACTCATCAGCAGTGGTGTCATTGTGCATGTTCTGTCTTTTATTGTTATGATCTTATACCCATCTCTTTCACCATTTCTTTTATCACTGATCCTTGCACCAGACTGTATATATGGTGAGAGTCCATGTACATCAATGCAGTTAATGGTGATAGGATGATGAACAAGCAAGCTTCTGGAAAACCTCTCCACCTGGATGTCAGCCAAATATATTTCTGGAGATAAAGAGGTAGCTGCTGAGAATCCATCAGTCATGTGAACTGTTGAGAGGAGCTTAAAACACAAAGTAAACCCAAGAAGTTGTAATTGATTTCCCAGCCAGAAGACAACTATTTTCACAAAAGAAGGGAAGGGAAGGGCAAAGAGCAGATGTTGGAGAGATGAAATGAAATGGAGTCAGCAAGAGTGATGAAGTTGAAGTTGGTGTCCAGTGGCCTTCCGTCAGGAAAGGAGAGAGAGTGGGTGTGTGATAAAGAAATGAACTATGCAGAGGGGACTCTGAAATGGGGTGAAGAAATAGGTCCATAAGCAACACTTGAAGGTTTGTTTTTTAGAATCTAAAATAGGATTCTATATCAAGTTACAAATCTACCTTTATTTTCTGGACAACAGCTTAAAAAATACCCTGAAGTGTTCACACCCTTCTGAAATAAGCTACATGATAGTATTTTAGTTACTTTTGCCTAAAATTTAATTTGTCTTTAATATTACGAAAGCATTTTGAACTTATACACTAAATAATGTATAATCAGTAGCTTACTAATATACGATTTGTAATGAAAAATTGTATGAGATGGAAATTATATTTTCTGCATAAATATGGAATTATATTTCTTGCTAGGGAGGAAAATACTTTTTTTTTTTTTTTTGCTTACTATGTAGGATTTGAACAATTACAGTGGTAGCATTTGGATTGTACAAGTGTTGGTATAGTATTAAATATACCCTGAAAATTAATCTAGTGGGTAGTCCTCTGTGATAGAACATGTGAAATCACTAAGCTGCTCATACATGATTGTAGCTGATAATGGTTTCTTATGGTGTATTTCCTATCTAATTTAAAATTAAAGACAGTATAAAAGCAAGATATAGAGTTTATTGAGCTGAAAATCTGAGTTTTAATATATACTTCCTCTTATCTACTCATTTTGGTTATAGACTTGTCACATTTTTGTTATGATAAAAATATTAAAATGCTTGATATAAAGCAATTTTAGTATTTCCCTTGTAGAAAGAATGACCATAGTAAAGCTTTAAAGTTGCTAGAATATTACTGCTTTTGATATCAGTTATTGATTCACAAATAAATGCTGAATACCCAAAACTAAAACTCTCCATCTAATGCAGGCTTTTGCAATAGCTATGCTTTTGACTTACTGTATAGATAATTTTTTATCTTAGGGGTTGGCTGGTAGTGTGCATCGTAGAATATTTGTTGGCATCCCTGTCCTCTATCCACTAGGTGCCAGTAGTAGTTTCCTATCCCAAATGTGACAATTGAAAATGTGTCCTGACATTGCTGACTTTCCTCTGGGAACAAAGTTGCCCAGAGTTACAAACTGCTAATACAACGTGTTACGTTTCATAAATGCTCAAATTTTGCAGTGGTTTGGGAGTAAAGCCATATATATTGTATTTATAATTTCTAATGAATGTATAGCTAAATGTAATGAACTATAGTCTTTAGTAGACTATTTTAATTATCTATAAAACTGATTTAAAACTTCTTGTTGGTGTTGGTTCTATTTAAATCTATGGTATTTTGACTAGAATATAACTTGTACATACTTCATTGGTGCATAATTATATAGAAAATGGGCTCTAATTATTCTTCTGTATGTGTCTGTATTACTTAGAAAAAGTTAAATTTTGTAAAAGTAAATTAGATACTATAAATTTGGTTAAGAATTTGGAAAAATACCAGTTGAAGTAATTCTTTAATTTTACTCATGTATATTTGCCATAGTGATAGATTTAATCAATATATGCGTAATTTATTGTAGATGATACGGAAAGGCATGGCTTCAGTAAAATAAAAATTAAATTTTTATTTAAGTTAAAATTTAACTTTAAGTTAAATTTTATTCAGTAGAATAAAGTTAAAATTGTCTTCTGATCGCTAGCTAGATGGAAGCAGATTCTTGAGTAAATATATCTACTGAAAATGACAGTGGGCTTTTAAAGTGGGTTTAAATCCTCCAACTTCTTGCCACTTCCAAGTGGGTTCCCTGAACCAGTTTTAGCAAACTCAGCAGGAATCTTGTTGGAAATGCAGATTCTCTATCTCCAACGTACATCTAATGGAATAAAAGTCTATTTTTAACAAGATTCCTGGGGATTCTTAAGCATATTGAAATAGGAGAAACATAAGTCTAAATTTGGTTTCATCTTCCCTGTATGATGTAAGCTCCTCAAGGACAGAAACTTTGTGTAGTTCATTGCTGATCTCTGTGTACAATCTAGAGTCCAGCTCAGAACCCTCAATGAATACTTACTGGTTGAATGAATGAAATGCTAATCCATCAATGGATAGGATACTCTCTTCTTGCTTTTTATATTTTTAATTAAGACAGAAGATTTCTTTATGTCATCTTGCTAGTTCTCTACTTCCAAATGTTTTATGCATTACCAGGAAAAAAATAAAGAGGTCATATTGGTCATATTACTCCATATACCCTTTGAAGATTTTTTTTTGTCATTTACAGAATGACAAAATGGGTAATATAGGATATGCCTGCCAGAAAATATTTGAGAGCTAAAGCCAGTAATTTATTACAAAATTGTCCATTACTTCTATAAAGTATAGCATTCTGTAGTGAAACTCTATGGGAAGATAAGCCTGAGCAGATATGCATTTGGTAGCTTCACCTTTTTTATAGACACAATATCCAACTTTGAATGTATAATTTATATGATAAAATGGGAGCCTTGAATTTGTTGTGGTAGTGCTCAGGTTTGTAAGGATTGAGGTCTGTATATTCTGTTCCTTAGAGTTTTGCATCTGAACCATAATGGCCTTCAAAGGGAATTTTAATAGAGGGGAATGTATAAAGATGGATTTTTATTAAGGGGATATTACCACAGTAATCACTTATACTACCATTACCAAATCCTCAGCATGTATTGAATGCAATGTCTCAAAACTCTTGACTGTTTTCCAGGATAAGAATCTAAGAATCTGCATTAAAGAACTTCTCTTAGATACTTGGTTCCCTGTCCAGGCCCCTGGAAAATGATCTAAGTTAGGAGATTTTGTATGGCAGCAGTTAAACTTCTTGGTACTCAAATGACTTCATCCAGATGAGGTGTTTCTCTTGAGCTGACTTTGGAATCTGTAGTACCATTCTCTCTGAGTAAAGGTCTTGTGATTTTCATGATGAGGTAATAGTCACCTGGAGTAAACTGACACCCATTATATTGTGGAGGTTAAGAATATGGACCTGAGGATCCAGTAGACCTTAATCTGAATCTCAGGCAGGTTATTTAATTCTGTGCCTCAGTTTTCTTAACACAACATATGAGGATAATGATTTTATATATATATATATATACACACACACACACACATATATATATATATGTATGTATATATATATGTAGTGATCACTATATATATGTAGTGATTTCAAAAAGTTAATTGAAGTATTTAGCATCGATTCTTAAAAATGGTAAAACCTCAAATGTAAGGTATAAAATGTGAAGCAGTAATAGAGGTGTGGTGATGTGTTAAAGTGCCATTTAAAAGTGGAAGTTAAATGAGGAGTGGAACAGGCGTAGCAAACATTAAATATAGCACTATGTGCAGGGATGGTTATTAGTACTTTAAATGTATTCAAGCAAACAGATGAATGACATGACTGCACGCATACTAGACTTTAGACTTCCAGAACAGTAATTATTGGGGAAAGTCCTGGGACTCAGGAATAGAGGCAATGCCCATTGCATTATGTAGCATTGCAAATGGATCCTAAGGGCTAATATTAGAATCTAATCTTTGTGCAGTGTGGCTTTTAAGTTGCATAAGCAAGGGAGTACCAGCTCTTCCCCTGGTATGATACGGTTTTGGGCTCAAACGTCATTGTGACATGGCTGAACCATGGTTCTAGTACTGTACTGCCTGTCCAGCATTTAGGACCAAGAGAAAGTCAAGACTTTGGTATATCCAACGGGCTAGGGTCTGAGTCTTTGGTGATAGCTTGTGAGGTAGAGGGCTTGTTGGTTTGATGTACCAGCTCACTGTTTATGTTTGGAGGTCCATAGCTTACCTAACAGGGCAGAATGGTAATCAGGTTCATTTAGCACCTCAAAAGTACACTAAGATTTATTGCCTTAAAGCTATGGCCTATAGCTTTTTCCCTCTGAAGCTTCTCCGGAAGCTCACCTATAGGGAAGAAGTTCTGGAAAAGTTAATCCTTAACTCTCATATATTAATTTAATTAACCTATCAATTCTGAAGTATTTATTTTACTGATAAGTAAACTGAGCCACACTGGACTTAAGTAATTTCACAAAGTCACTCAGAAAGCTGGTTGCAGAGCTAGATTCAGAGCCAGGGAGCTTGGCTCCAGAGGCCGTGCTCTTAACTACAAAAAGAGCTTTAAAGCTGAATGTTAAAAAATGGTAAATGCTCAGTGCTAGGAGGAGAAAACCTTCACAAAAGCCTAAAAATAACCATGAAGTAAAGATTTGTTGGCATTTCAAAAGTAGAAAAGAATGAATACTTGTTAAAGGAGCTTCTCAGGTGAAGATACTAAAAATGGAGGAGAGGATCTGGGCTGTTAACCTCTGAGGGTCCAGGCACAACTCTCATAGACCAGAGACGACTCCACTGATAAATCCACAGAGTGATGAATCGATGGGCCAGTCTCAGCCTTCACTTGGCACCAGTCATAGTTGGCCGAAGATACTTTCAAAGTGTGGATTTACAGTATAGAAAGATACTTGTTCCTCAGCTTCATTGAGATGTAATTGACAAATAAAAATTACATATAAAACTATATATGTTAGGATATACATGTACACTTTGAAATGACCACCATGGTCAAAGTAATTAACATATCCATCACTTCACATAATTATTGTTTTTTGAGTTGGTTTTTATTTTTTTTTGGCTGTTGGCAGAACTTTCCATCTATCCTCTTAGTAAATTTCAGGTATATGATGCAATATTGTTAATTATGGTCACCATGCTGTGCATTAGATCTCCAGAACTTACTCATCTTGCATGACTGAAACTTTGTATTCTTAGACCAACATGTCCCATATTTCCTACCTCACAGCCCCTGGGAACCACGAGATTTAGAATTGTAACTATTGTCTGCAGAGTGCAAAGTGCATCTTGCTCTGATTTGCTTGTTTATGCCCACATTATTGCCATTGTTTGGATGGGAGGGAGGTGAGAAGTTAATGGAATCAGATTCAGAGATGATCCAGCCAACATGTTCTGTAAAAAGAAGATTGACTTTTCAGAAACACATTTTTGAACCTCTGACTCATTGGACTTGAACCAAAGTCTTTCAGCCTTAGTTAAGCCTTAACTCTTCTTGTAATGGAAAACATTTTTTGACAACCCATCGCCCTTTCTAATAGCCATGCTTTACATAGTACTTTTAGTATGCAGATGGTTGCACATTTAGTTAATAGTAAATCTTTTCTAAATTCTTAATTGTCATGATGTAAGGGAAGTACCAAATTTTTTTTTTAATTTTTATTTTTTGGTATACTTCTTTAATTTTACTGAACACACTGGAAGGTTGTTTTAAATTTTAAATGTTCTTTGAACCAAAATATTTAGAGAACAAGTTGTTGTTCTAGCCAGCAGATTGTTCCATTTGTTGTGTAGGAGTGTGGAAACATTAAGAATGACAGCATAAGATGATACCATAGAGTATTTGCATAAACAACCTAATAGCATTGTCTAATGTGGTCTTTGTTTATTAGAGGTGTCCAAAACTCCTTTGCTATATTTAGGTAAATCTAAGTTTTTTATTTTTGTTTTGGTTTTTTAACTCAAGCATGGAAAATATTTTCTGGTTGGGAAAAAAGGAGTATGACAAAAATTACACTTAACTGAAAACAGTTCTTAAGAGTGACAATTTCAGGAGGAAATTAATTGCAGTGTTTTTGTTTTTTGAAGGTGATAACTTCTTATCACACTAGTATTTAGTACTTTTTGTAAGAATACTATGAGTGTGTTTCTGTCTTAGTTTGTAGGCCTTCATTGAGGAATGAGTATCTTTTAATTGAAGTTTTAATTCATGAAATAACAGTAGAACAAATATATTTTATTAATAATAACAGAAGTTAACATTCGCTGGGTAACTTGCTGCCATATATCTATGTATTGCATTCTAGCAGCTAATGTTGTATTTAATAACTGTTAATAATTAAGTTTAAGAAACAAAGCTCTAATAAGGGAACAAGTACATATTGAAGTCAGTGTGGGCTGAAGCCATCACAGGCAACAAAGTATCCAGTGTCTGTGATAATAGAAGAAAGTGGCCTTAAAGAATATTTGTGTTGATAAGTAGAATTGATGGTTAGGATTTGAATAGAATATAAGTGGATTAAGGAGGAATTTAATGAAAATTTCACAATTTGAGCTTTAATCTAAACACGTATATATAATTGTATGTTTTTATATGTTCTTAATTGAAAAAATGAAGCTCAATTTTAGGAAAATTAATCTTGAAATACTCTTGATATTTAGTGAATACTTTTTAAAAATTAATTTATTTTTAAAAGATTTTTTACTTATTTATTTATTCATGGAGACAGAGAGAGACAGACAGAGACACAGGCAGAGGGAGAAGCAGGCTCCACGCAGGGAGCCTGATGTGGGACTCGATCCCGGGTCTCCAGAATCACACCCCTGGCCGCAGGTGGTGCTAAACCGCTGAACCACTGGGGCTGCCCCCCCACTTTTTTTTAAAGAACATGTAATACACAAGTGCTATAGACTGAATGTGTTCTCCCATACAATTTATATGCTGAAATCCTAACCCCCGTATGGTGGTGTTAGGAGGTGGGGCCTTTGGAAGATGATTAGGTCATGAGAATGGAGCTTTCATGAAGGTGTTAGTTCTCTTACTAAAGAGATCCCCATGAGCTTCTCTGCCTCTGCCATCATTTGATGACATAGCAGGAAGACTTGTTTTTGAGCCACAAAGGTGGCCCTTGACAGTAGCTGAATCTACCCGAACCTTGATCTGGCCCATCATGTCTTCTAATCCCCACCCATGGATCTACAAGACTTTGTTATTGGGCAAGTGGTGATTAACCAGATAATTATCAAATTTTAACTGAGGGCAAAGAAGTTGACCAGCTGAAATGAAGGCCAGGGAAAAGTCAGAGAAAATCCTTTAAATCTTTCTGGTATAGGAGCAGAGGCAAGGAAAATTTTCAGTGCCCACCATTTTTTTTTTTTTAACTCTGCAACGTGTGAAAAAAGTAGGAAACTCTACAATTAATACTAAAAAATAATCACAGCACATGCAAATCAAGTTTTTAAAATAAGAAAGAAACACTAAGGCTCTCCCTGCCCCAAAAATAGTCTCTCTCTCTCTTTTTTTTGTCCTGTAGAATTCAGTAAAACTTTGAATTCAAGAAGGTCAAAAGCAAACAGTTGTCAGAGGAAGCAAAGTTATGAGCAACATTATTTTAGAAGTGCTTTGCAGATGAGGAATAGAATACAACTGATACTAGGTTATTATAGTGGGAAATTTGAGATAATTACAGTGTGTTCTAAGTAAAAATTAAAAGGGGATACATGTGAATGATAATAAAGGCATCCAACATATGGATAATGCTTACTCTGAAAGCTAGAAGGAAATTTTCTTGAAATGACTGATGCTGTAAGATCTAATGGGTATATCTGTAGGAAAAATTGAGGAATAACAATTGCCACATCAGCGTGTGCTGATTTTGATTAGGGTTTCAAATTTCCTCATAAAGAACCCTTTAGAGGGACCTAAAGTGCCAAAAAAAATCAAAACTTACAGAAAAGAAGAATACTCTGTCTGACCTCTTGCATTTCAACAACATTCACTATCCAAATACAATGAAGCTTTGCCTATTAACTTGGAGGGGAATGCGAGTGGAATCCAAGAATATGACCACCAGCCACACAGGCAGTTGTAAAGATGATAGGGGAAAAATAAAATACAATGTCTACATGTATCATTAAAACTCCGATGTTGAGGTCTACCAGGTAACATAACGAATGAAGAATAGGTGAATGATAAATGGAGTAGAAGTATCCATTGCTTGGAAATGGTGGAACAGTGATTACAAAGATATGAGGAAGAGAATGAGCCAAACTTTTATTCCCAAACAAGCTCTACTTTGAGTCTAAAAGCAAAATTTCAAGGAATGTAAAAATGTTGAGGCTTTTGTTAAAAAAAAAAAAATCAACTAAACAAACTACTTGCAGATAAAGTTCATCACATGAAGAAGTAAATTAAAATGAAGAACTAGAAATGGAGAAATTATGTGTTAAAAGTCAGCATTGTGGCATGTACATACATCTACATTGTGGGTATTATGGTCCTAGAATAGAATGTGAATCTAATAAATCTTGTCAGAGTAAAAACAGTATGATTGACAAGAACAAGGCTTGAGGTGAAAGTTTAAGTGTAGTATTTGTTTTCCTCTATAGAGGGAGGTCACCAAATACTGACAAATGAAATGTGAGGCCATTAAAAATCCGGTGTCTTAATCCTCTTCATGCTACCTTCTCTTAAAGTTTAGAAGCTTAGTGCTCTGGGAGTGACAAATGATCTCAAGCTTAGCAGCATCTTCAGGTTTACCTTTTCAGTTTTCTTTCCTAACTAGTTAAAAAACAAAACTGCATGTCATCTCATTTGAATATATTACTGCCTTTGTTTCAGTATCCTTTTGTCTTACCATCTTATTGCGTATATTAATAAGGAGTTGTTGGAATGATGCTTATCTAATGTTTAAGGGTAATTGTTACTAGGTAGGGCTATATTTGGGTTTTTTTTTTTAACCTTCTTTTCCAAGTTGTTGGTTTTAAGAACATAAACCATTTTTCTTGAAATGACTTTTTTCTTTTAATAAAAAGAACTGTTGTATGTTTAAAATACCTAGTTGTTAAGCATTTGCTAGTGACAAAAACATGTTTCTGTGTGCAAGGATCCCATACCCTGTCCTTAAGAATTTTATCTATTTCAGTGCTTAAAAAGCTAAATATCTCCCATGTTCTCATCTTAGATTTTATTTCTGTATACGCAAAAGAAAATTTTAAATTGTTATTCTTTAAAGCTCAAATTTCACTCACATTTGTTAAGATCTGATGATGTGATTGTCTTATTTTGTATCTGTTGTGTCAAATTTGGCAGGATCTGAGGAATTACGTGATACGTGCATCTAGATGCAGTGGGGTGCATTAAAGAAGAATCTTGATATTGGGGAGCACTTGCCTTAGGAACTGTGGGCAAACCAGCCCATCTTCCTGTTACAAAAGAGACATTGTCTTTATTATTCTGGAATGTCAAGCAGATCTGCCTCAGGGAGAGAGATGACTGTACCTTTATTTTCTGGAACATAAGCAAATTTACTACAGGAAGAGACATACCTATCTTTGCAAATCTGCGTGCTATGCAAACATCTTTGAAGAGTCAATCTGGAGTAAATTATCTATTAATGCCTTTGAAAATGTTTGGGTATATGAGAAACCCCTGGAAAATTGTCTCCCTGTAATATCTAGAAGATGTGATTCCTTGAACAAACTTAATGTTGTATAATGAAATCCAGTTTCTTCTCTATTCTACTATCAATATAGAGCTGATGCATATGGAACTGTTTTATTAATTTTTTAATGTTCTCTCAGAACTTTGTACTCAATAAGAACTTTAAACTGAAAAAAGTCTTCAAGTTTATGAGCCAACTGATTCCTAGCAATGACTTCAAAACCTCTACTTCTCCTTCTCTAATATTTTGTAAAAATTACAAAGAGCTAAGATGAATCCTGCTTACTATGTAATGCTCATAGAAGTACAGGATTTAATGTTTGACTAAGAGGCAAGCTTTCTATTTTAGAATTGTAGATTTTAAAGAGTTCTACATGTAAAGCCAGTATTAACCGCTGGAATGTGACTTTCTGGGGAATTACAATAGCATAGATAAAACACTTGTTGAGTCATTAAATTTTTATTCATACAAATACAAGAAAAAGATGGAAGTTAATTAGAATATTGAGCTGTATGAAATAAAAATGTCATTAGGAAAATTTTTCTTTTTTAGATTGTATTTATTTGAGAGAGAGAGTGTGCATGTGCACAAGAAGGGGGCAGAGGGGGAGAGGGAGAGGGAGAAAGAACCTGAAATACATTCCCTGCTGAGTGGAGAGCCCCCATGCAGACTCCATCTCATGACCCTGAGATCCTGAGCTGAAATTGAGTTGGACGCTTAACAATTGGAACCACCCAGGCACCCTCATTGGGAAAATTTTTGTAATGTATGTGCTATTCTAAATCTAGTCTGGGGGATCCCTGGGTGGCGCAGCAGTTTAGCACCTGCCTTTGGCCCAGGGAGCGATCCTGGAGACCCGGGATCGAATCCCACGTCAGGCTCCCGGTGCATGGAGCCTGCTTCTCCCTCTGCCTATGTCTCTGCCTCTGTGTGTGTGTGTGTGTGTGACTATCATAAATAAATAAAAATTAAAAAAAATAAATCTAGTCTGGGACCACCTCTAGTAATCTCTTCACCTCTTGGTTTCTTATCATTGTCCTAGTTCAAGTTTTATTTCTCTCCTACTTGCACTATTATAATAATCTCTTACTGCTTTTCCTGCTTCAAGTCTTTCCAGGTTTAGTTAAATCTATGTAACTGTAGAATTTTGAATGTTTCCAGAATCATCCAACAACCTCTGTCTAACCATCCTTTTAATAATCCAGCATTTTCTGCAATACATCCTTTGAATAAGAAAAAACAGGTACTTGGTTGTTCCTGCATATATCCTGTACCTTTTCTTATCTAAAACTATTTCCTTTAGCTGTATCTGTGTTTTTCAAAATAGTATCCATTAGTCATGTACTGGTTCAAATGTCTTTTTCTTGGTAGCTTCGTTAACTTTAGCCTGAATTATTTTGTTTTTATATATGGTCTGTGGCTTTATGTGTCTCTAGCAGTTTGTGCTCTTTTGTAACAGTCGTTTAGGTTCTGGTATGGTCTTTCCATCTAGTTTATAAGCTCCTTTTTCTTCTATTTTTTTTTTCCTCCTAGCATGTAAAAGTCACGTCTGGAGCTCTGTGTCCTGCTGGCAGAGATCTTGAGCAAATCATCTTAGAGCAATGCTACAGTTATGTATGTGTGAATGTAAGTAGTGAATTTAAATGACTGAACATACTTGAGAATTAGTATAAATGTAGTGTGGAAGAGAATTTTTTTTCTTGATTCTTAATTATTTGGATTTAAGTTTTTGATAGATGAGTTGTGTTATTCAATATGTATCTGGAAATTTTTTAACTTTTGAAGTGAGAAAATAATACTTTATAATAAGCTAGTTTCCATAATGAGAAGAGGGTGGGATTTCTTTAGACAGCATTTTTATTTACCTGGTATGAAGCAGATAAGGTGGAACGATTGAATTAATGAATAGTTCAAATTTTAATAGATATGACCTTATGTGGGTATCCTTTAAAGTGGTTCAAAAAGTAAAAACTAAATAAGCTGGATAAATATTTTGGGTGCTCATGTAAAAGCTTTCTGTTTTTTTCCCTTTAATTTTTAATTATCCTTGAACTAACTTTTAAATCATTTAAGATTTTTTTGGTCTTTATTTTTTGGTCTTTCAGGTTATGTCCCCTGATTTTGAGAAAACCAGGAGATTACTGAATATGCTTGAAGAGAGTAATCTTTCCATTTTATATCCTGTTGTTGTTATTTCAGTAAGTGAATTGATGCAGATTTTTTTTTTTTAATTAAAGTTAGTTAACATAAGTGTAGTATTGGTTTCAGGAGTAGAATTTAATGCCCTCCTTAATGCCCCTTCCCTTACTTGCCTCCCCTTCATCAACTCTCAGTTCTTTATAATTAAGAGTCTTTTATGGTTTACCTCCCTCTCTGTTTTTATCTTATTTTTTCCTTCCCTTCCCCTGTGTTCATCTGTTTTGTTTCTTAAATTACTCATATGAATGAAATCGTATGATATTTGTCTTTCTCTGAGTGACTCACTTTGCTTAGCATTATACTCTATTGCTCTGTCCACGTTGTTGCAAATGGCAACATGTCCTTTTTTTAAATATTTTATTTATTTATTCATGAGAGACACACAGAATGAGAGAGAGAGGCAGAGACACAGGCAGAGGAAGAAGCAGGCTCCATGCAGGGAGCCCGATGTGGGACTCAATCCCCGGTCTCCAGCATCAGGCCCTGGGCTGAAGGCAGCACTAAACCACTTGAGCCACCCGGGCTGCCCCAATATGTCCTTATTTTTTATTCGAGGGAGAGGATGGTGGAGCAGAGGGAGAGAGAGAATCTTAAGGAGACTCTATGCCGAGTGGAGCCCAGTGTGGGGCTTGATCGCAAAACCCTGAGATCGTGACCTGAGCTGAAATAAAGAGTCAGATGCCTAACCAAATGAGCTACCCAGGTGCCCCTCATTCTTTTTGATGGCTTAGTATCCTTCCATTTGTGTGTGTGTGTGTGTGTGTATAGCACATCTTCTTTACCAATGCAGATTTAACTCTCTTCAAGCTTAGGCTTCCTTCCTTGAAATTCAACTTTTTATTCATTGTTGAGAATATTCATCGAGCCTAGAAAAAGAAACTCTTCTCTATGCATTCTTGAACCTGCTTTCTTGCTATGACTTCTATGACTGTTTTCCCTTGTTAATGCAAGTATTTGTTTGAATTGACAAGTATAGGAAAAAAAATAATCTAGCAACCAGTTTCATTTCTTTTTCTTCATTACAATTGCAAAGTTTACTGCTGAGCTACTTGTTTGGATAATATAAAAGAGCTTTATTAGCATGTTAGCAGAATGCCGTTGGAAAAGAAATCTCAAAGTTAAAAAAAGAGGGAAAATATGTGGAAGAAAATGGACTGTTTGATTGTTTCATCTTCTCTGTCACATGGACAGCAAAAGTAGAATGAGAAACACATGAAAGAGAATTCCCCAAAGAATGGCCCATGAAAATTTTGAAGAGACGTTTCCTGTGAAAGACTAAAAGTACATGTTTAATATAGCATTTGCTTAATTGGCCTATTAAACTGCAAAGAAGAGGGGGATCTCAGCACAACCTGGAAGGAATAAAATCAGGCTAGCTGAGGAGAGTCTGTAGTCAGTCTGTGACATTTTGCTGTGGGAAAGGGTTCCAAAAGTGAAGTTTCAAAACAGTAATTGCCTTGTTTCTAAAGCTCAAGCCCATCCTGATAGTGTCATAATTTAATTCTTGTTAAGATATTAATACTGAAAGAAAAGATGATTTGTACTACAAATAAGTTGGAAATCTAGCATTGCAAGTATAAACAAATTAGCAATTGGGGGAGATTGATTTCACTGGACTATTATGTTTGGTTATATACCCTAAAGATAAGTTGCATGGATGCTGCTAATTATGGAAACTCAAATTCTACAAATGACTGATTTTAACAAAGAGGCAGGTGTCTTTTATTGGGGTGTTTTGGGGAACACTATGGAATATACTTGATGCTGGAAGACTCTAAGTCTCTGTAGGGTACAAGTAGGCTAAAAATTCTGTGTATGGCTCTCTATTCCTTCCTCTACATTAACTAGCTTAGAAATATCATTCTATGTTCCTAGGTAATATTCTAAAATTTCATATATCAATATCATGAAGGGAGCAAGCACTTTATTAAACTTCCTTGGTCAAGTCACTTGCCTTCCTAAAGCTTGCTTTCTGCATTTTAGAAATGAGGCTAATAACTCTACTTCTTATATCATTGTAAGAATTAAAATGAATGAATGGAAGCATAAACGCATAATGCAGTTGCTGTCTCTTTGGCAGGCATGCAAGGCTGAATTTAACATCCTAGCTCCTTCTCTTTCCAGTTTGGATAAGATGATTCAAAGGTCACTACCAATGCTCTAATCTGATTCTTGAGTTTGAATCATACATGTTTCAACATTCTTTTAGGTACTTTAGCTTGAGTACTTCATTATCTTCTCACAGGTACTATATTGGATCTACCACAAAAGCACATATCCCATGAGCTGACTTTTTTAGTGGCAGTAGTTGTTGTAGGCAACCAGGTGAGAATCTGTGTCATCTATGTTTTCTATTTATCTTTTGCCTCTGCCTTTCACTGTCAAACATGCATGCCTGGGTACATACACATACAGATTTAAAACAGTTCTACTTCATCTCTGTTGTATCTCAGCCTCTGTTCTTGGTATTTTTTCCATAAATATTTGAATTTAACTTTCTGTTTATTCCTGTTGAGTTCTACTCTTCTATGTATCCCAGTAAGAACCAGAGGGTTTTTTTTTTTTCCAAAGATTTTATTTATTTATTCATAGAGACAGAGAGGCAGAGACACAGGCAGAGGGAGAAGCAGGCATCATACAGAGAGCCTGACGTGGGACTCGATCCAGGGTCTCCGGGATCACGCCCTGGGCTGCAGGCGGCACCAAACCGCTGCACCACCGGGGCTGCCCGAGCCAGAGTTTTTAAAAATTATGTATGTATGTATGTATGTATGTATGTATGTATGTATATATGTATTTCTAGTATTCTTTATTAAACTAAGAAAAAGACAGGTAATCCTCTCATTAGGTAGTAAATGTCTCTCAGAACTACTTTGAGGAGAGTAATACTAAAAGTCTGTATACTATAAACATTGTTAAATGTTTACTTTAGAGAGTTGTTACTACTCCATGAGTAATATTAGTTCACCCATTATTTTCTCATTGTGTACATAGACTCAGTATAGGAGTATTTAAAGTTATTATTAATTTAATAGGAAAATGTCATTAGAACACATCTGGAATCTGTATCCTTAGGATACAGAGGATGACTGAATCATGGAAAAGGTAGAATAAAGAATGCTGCCTTCTTGATTTGAGAGGCAAGTGAATTTGTCTGAAATTTTCATTGGTCCTGTAAATGATTATAAAAGGCTTCATTCTATTTCTTTTTGTTAGTACTTCCCCCAAAAGGCTAAAAGACCATTTCAAGTGTTCCTATAACTTAATATTGGACAGATTTAATATTTAATATTAATATAATTAATATCTAATTAATTTTATATTTTAATATTTAATACGTTAAACATGAATATTTATAATATTTATTAATATAATATATTAATATAATAACTTTAATATTTCCCAAATTAGTTGTGTATAAAATATTATAATTGCAGAATACATAAAATAAAAGACTTAAACTTTGAGTGTAAATATCTGGGACATAATTTGCACATTATTAAGTGGAAAAATACATATGTACATAAAATGGGGTTGTAAGTGTGTATATATATATGTAATTGGAAAGATGTTGCAATATGCAGCTCATAGACTATGGATGTACCTATCAGGCTTTTATCTGAATTACTTTGCTGGAAGATTAAGTCATACTATGGGAGGGTTTTGTTTTGTTTTGTTTTTTTGATAAGGCTTTTGTTAAACAATTCTAAATTTTGAGAATGTTCAAAGAAGACTTTGTTTATTTGCTTTCTTGTGCAAGTAGGTTTTATTTACCAGAAAATAAATCTAAAGTGACATCAAGGTCATGGAAGAATATATCGATTTTTGTTTTGGAGTTATGTGATTCAGTAGTTATTGAATGCATGTATTGTAAATGTTTAAAGAGCTATTTTGTCTTGGCTGAAATGTAGTACAATGGTTCTATTTTTTATGTGAGGGTGTATCAATTTCTAGTTTCAGTTCATCTGAACAGAGGAAGGATTAGTAGGAATCAGGCAGATGAGAAGTAAAATATGGTTAATTAGGTATTTGTGAGGGTTTTTTCAACTGAGAGACTGGTTAGGGTGGTTATTTGCATTGCTACCATGTTTCACTCTACAAGGACAGATTTTTAGAAGAAACGGGGCTGAAGTTAAGCTGGGGCATCTGGCAAAAACAACACTTTAAAGGGCCAAAAATTGGTGTCCGCCTGCCATGATGGTGAAGCCCACATTTTGTCTCTTACATTCTCAAGGAGCTATAGAAAAGTATTTTGGAATTCAGTATTGTTATTTAGTAGTCATTTAAAAAGTACATGTGCCTTCAACCTCATCTGGAATGTTTATCCCTTGGAGGGAGCTAAGTACTGAAGGAGTGACCAGTTAGTGTCATTGGATTCTTGGTACACAGGTATTTAGCATCATTAGATTTATTTCAGGGTGTTGATTGTTTGTTGAAAGATCAACTTCTCCTTGGATTTTATGAAACTTAAATGTGTTAGGAAATACTGACTTTAGGACGTTTCATTTGTCTAAAATGAACCGACAGGTAGAATTCTACTACTTTAAGTTCTACTTAAGAGCAGGACGCCTGGGTGGCTCAGCAGTTGAGCATCTGCCTTTAGCTTAGGGCTTGATCCCAGTCCCAGGATTGAGGTCTACGTCTGACTCCCTGTGAGGAGCCTGCTTCTCCCTCTGCCTGTGTCTCTGCCTCTCTCTCTGTGTCTCTCATGAATAAATAAATAAAATCTGTAAAAAAAAATCTACTTAAGAAGAAACAAAATTTCACCATGAAAAGTAGAAAAAATAATTAGGACTTTATCTTAAAATAACTAAGCTTTTATCAAAATAATTTTATCTTTATGAAAAAGAAACATTTTTGCTTAATCTTGTGAACATTATATGATAAATTGTGACATCCTTCATTTCAAGTGATCATTTTTACAAATAATATTTGTGAATATCTTTAGTTTTGTTAAAATAGATTTTATTGATACACAGTTCAGAATTCTCTTTGGCATGCATCCAATAGGTCATTACTCTTATTTATTTTAAGTAGTCTAATTTAGTCAAGTTCTCATTTATTGATGGTGCTGATTAGGATTTAAAGAGTTTGCCAATGTTAAATTGATCAATTTAATAAAATCCAAAGTTTTGGTAAATGTAACTTAATTTTATTGTAACTATATTAAATCATCAGAATTCAAACTTCTGTAATCAGCTGGAGACTGATAATGTTAACTATCTGGGCTAAAATAGATGCTGTTCTTAAAGTGGACAGGTATAGTTGCATGGGATCAATTTACAAATTTTTATTTCTCATTGAATCTACATCTACTTTAGGATGACATTTTTTATGCTTCGTGGCTTTTAACTGTAAACCTTTGGAAACACGTAATCGGATAACAAGCATGTCCTGTACTAGGAAAATGCTCCTAACTTGAAAGAAAAAAAAAAGTTTTTTTTTTTTTTTTTTATTAGAGACTGATTAGCATAAAGGAATTTCAAAAATGTAGATTCTTTCCTATATCTTTTAACAAGAAAAACCTTATAAACATGAAAACTAATGCTTTCTTTTGTTAAGTTGAATTATGAAGGAGCTCTGTTTTGAGAGCCTTTTTCAAATGTCATTTCTGGTACTGTTTTATCTATCATTATAAGTTATCAGGAAAGGTGTTTATCTGGAGTAGACTAAAATTACTGTTAGCCTTGCAGTTACCAGTGGGGGGATATACAGCTAGTACCTTTTTCAGATTGCAGCTCTCAAAAGGATTATCTGAAAATTTTCGTGGAATCACATGATACAATAGTTGTCAACATGGGACATGTTCATTTCTTTATTTTCTACTCCTTTCATTTGTTTTTGTTCACTATTTAATTAATGATGAGTAAATACTTAGAAAAATAAAGTAATATATTAAAATATTAAAGTAATAAAAGGTAAATTCATAGTTTCTGATCTAAAAATCAAAAACTCTGCCCACCAAAGAAAATAGGCTTTTACCTAAATTAACAAGACTCAAAAGTTTTAAGAACCTGAATTTAGTCTACGTTTTTTTGCTTAGAAATTAATGATCAGGGAGCTATTTTTTTTTTCCAGCAAAGGAGAAGAGAATTTCAGGAAGCAAATAACTATTGCTGTTTTCTAGCCAGGATTATAATAAAACCAATTGTAAAACTTTCAAAAAATTCCTTCCCAGGTGCAGAAAGTAAAGGAAAGATTTTAATTTATTTGGATCTGGCAAGGTTTGCACAAAACATCCTTTCCTACTATTAATAATTGAGATAATGGACAGTTTATTCTTACTTAAAGCTCATTTTCTCAGTGTGCAAAGCTGTTTCATATAATAGACCCCAATGAAATATTTAATTTTTAAAAGCAGAAAGAAATTGGCAACAAACATAATTAAAAGTTCAAAACTGAGAAAGGAAACAAACTCTTTTACTTGATAAAGTTTTTTATCACTTCCTCATTACAAAATAATTTCATGGTAATTATCTGGATAATTGCATGAGAGCTCTAATTTTTTTTTTGACTATGTAGACAATAATTTTATTGGTGCTTTATGAGAGATAGGAATCTCTTCATGAATTTACTTTAGTAAAGGACATAAATTACCATGTGGAATTTTAATGCTTTGAAAAACATAAATAAACCTTCAAAAGTGCCTAATTTAGTTCTAGTTACCGGAAAGTAGTTTATTGACATAACAGATCAGAATATATGATCTTTAAAATACTTCAAAATGTTTAATATTTGAACATGTCAGCAAATAAAAAAATAGAAAACCACCATCCATTGACACTTGATACTTTCACATCTGGGGAAACTGTCAGCAATGTAAATTGTTTCCAGAAGGTTCCACAGCTCACCAATGGCAGAGCCAGTAATGGAATCAATCCAATGTGCAATGCATCATATACACTTGTTACTTTTATGCTCTCATGAATGTGTTAAATAATATGGAAAAAGGTTAAAAATATACATACATATATGTATTTAATATTCCTTCCTAATAAAGAACAAATGACAACTGGAAAAACATATTGATTCCTTCTTTTAAGTGCTAATGGTTTCTTTCTTTGCTTCACAAGGTATTGAGGCTTTATTGAATTTAAGTTATAAAAATCTGTGGTCCTGTTAAATTTCTTACCAGATCCTAGACATGTATATTTGTCACCTTTTACTTAACTACTTATTCTGTACATTTCCTCCTGTTAACCCTATTATTACTAGACTGAGAAATACGTTTTTAGGTCACAAATTTTTGAAAAACAAAAGAGCTGGCTGTTGTAATCCTCACTGCCATCATATTGACAATTTACTTTTTACAGTGTGTATGTTGCAGTTCCTTACTTTGTGTTTATTTTTGAATAGGTATGCTGTGTGTGTGTAACGTGTGTGCACGCATCACGCACATGTACAGACTTAATCCAAATCCATCTATTCCAGTCTTAACCATATTGTTACTGTAGCTTTTATTTTTCCTTAAGAAAAAGATGATCTTACTGTATACTGATTTTCTTTTATGTTTCACTTAAGATGCATTAAAGTTTTCTCTTTCATGGTTGTGAAAAGCTTTAATGGTAGAAATGCAGTCATTTCTGTAAATTCTATAAATGTTTTCATGTAATAAATGAAACCCAAAGTATTTCCTGCCTAAAATAATAATAGCTCAATCCTGGTTTAAAATAGCTCAAGAGAATCT
The DNA here is from genome assembly GCF_048164855.1 of Canis lupus baileyi. Taxonomy (NCBI): domain Eukaryota; kingdom Metazoa; phylum Chordata; class Mammalia; order Carnivora; family Canidae; genus Canis; species Canis lupus. Next base: position 30,238,572 of record NC_132855.1, read on the forward strand.
TTTTGAAATTTTAGGAAGGGATTCATATCAAACCCCAAAATGAAGAACGATGAAGTCGTTCTTGTAGAAGGTGGTGAATAGAAAGAATTGTCTGTTATTACAAGTTTTAGGAGATCTTTGTTAATGGTGAAATGGTTACTGGAGAGTTTTTGTTCTGGGATATTAAAATTCTCTGAGATCAATTGTGTTGGGATAGGCCTGATGTTGTGTCAAGAAATCATTGTCCTAGGACAGACCTTGATAGTTTTCATTTATTCTTGTAATGAATTATGGTTATTTTCAGATAGAGTGTTCTAACAGAATATGCAAATGAAACGAATTCCAGAGTACCTTTTCTAAGTTTAGTGAATTAATTTTTCTTGATTAAGCCAAGGATTTGAAATAGCTGTTTATTTTCCCAATTTGCACAGTTCACTGAATTCAGTCAGATGAGCAAAATTAATTATTAATTTATTTACTAGTGCTTTCCATGTAAATCAGTTTATAAAATTTAACACGAAATGCACAGGAGGCAAATAATGAAGCTAGATCTCTTTGTTAGGCAGCTTACATTAATTTTAGGCCTAGAAAATGAGTTGAGTAATTGGTTTGATCATTCAGTTTTTTAAAAAATATACCCAGGGAATTCTCCTACTAGTTTTTTTGTATACTGGATTCTATTTTAAATAGAAATAAATTGGCCTTTAGCTTAATGGTGTTATGCTACTTCCTTAAAAAGATGGAACCAAATATCTTTTCACTATCATTTATTTTATAATTGCATGTGATACTCTCTATATATTATGTTGATTTCTTATATAGATTACAATCAGGCTTGGTAAATATATATTATGTAATATATATATTATATTCTTAGTGTTTCTACTTAAATATATCTTGTTTCCAGCAATATATATGTATATATATTAGGTTTTAATATAGAGGGGAGAGGCAAAGGGAGAGGGAGAGGGAGAAGCAGACTCCTTACTAAACAGGTAGCCAGACATGGGACTCCATCCCAGGACACCGAGATCATGACTTGAGCTAACGGTGTACACTTAACTGACGGAGCCACCCATGCACCCCTGGGCTTGATATATCTTTATTCTATTTTAAAATATTTTATTTATTGGAGAATATAAATTACATTGTTATAAAGGTGGTGTTAAAAACAAAGAATTGACTATTTTAAGTTTTAGGAGATGTTTGATGTGTTAAGGATGATATACCTGGAGTGTAGGGATCAAGGCGTAAGGAGTAGATCTGCAAGTAAGTGTCTATTTAACCTTCATGTCTCTAAATTTTAATTTAGAATCTTTATCTGGCAACAGAGAGGGGTGCCCTTGAAGCCATTTAAGTGACTTCTCTTTCTAAAAATATTTTCCATACTAGAATGTGTTATCAAGGCCTTTTGCTGTTGTATAACCCATATGCACGTCCTCTATGTACAAATATAGGAAAGCAATTTAGATTATATCAGTCATGTTAAATATGAATCAGGTAGTCTAGTATACCTCTCTTGAGCCAATTTTGAGAATTTTTTATACTTTAATCCTTATCTCAACACTTTTGGCTGATTGATTGATTGATTCTTCCTCTTCTCATATTTCTTTTTGTAGTACACTTTTTTTTTTTAAAGATTTTATTTATTTATTCATAGAGACACACAGAAAGAGAGAGAGGCAGAGACACAGGCAGAGGGAGAAGCAGGCTCCATGCAGGGAACCCGATGTGGGACTCGATCCCAGGTCTCCAGGATCACACCCCGGGCTGCAGGTGGCGCTACACCGCTGCGCCACCGGGGCTGCCCTGTAGTACACTTTTTTGGGGTTAAGTCTAAACGTTCCATTTTGCTTTCATTATTTTTTCCTTTTTTCTTTGTCTCTTTAAAATGGGAAATTGCAAGATTAATCTTCCCTCCACTCCAAGAATCTATCCATTCATGTCTATCCTACCTTCTGAGAATGATTCCTTAATCATTAAAGTACTAGAGCATCTTCTTATCTATTCATTTTAACTTATTTTAGGTACAGCGTACTTAGTGCCTTAGAGTGAATATCCTATTCTCTTTATTACTTAACTGATGACTTAATATAGATAAATATAACATTTGCTGAACATCTGTGTGACAGGTATTTTGATGTACATATATGCTATTTAATGTAATTTTTAAAAAAATTGCATCTTTAGAAGAGTGTTTCAGATCATTTTATCTTAATATAAGGAAATAATTTTATTTATTTTGTTTCAAAGATGAAGAATTTTCAATAACACAAGTTTAATCAAATGGCCAGAGTTAGCTGGGGAAGTGATCACAACATCCTGATCACTGTTCTTTCTATTCATCATCTCAATGTTAAGAGTTTTAACTAAATCTCTTTGAAGAAAGGGCAGAAATGGGGCACCTGAATGACCTGAATGGCTTAGTCAATTAAGCATCCAATTCTTGATTTTGTTTCAGGTCATGATCTCAGACTTATGAGGTGGAGCCCAGCACTGGGGCTCTGCACTGGGTGTGGAGCCTGCTTACAGTGTTCTCTTTCTCTCGCTCTCTACCTTTGCCCTTACCTCCACCTCCTCCCTCTCTCAAAAGAAAAAAAAGGGGGGCGGGGACAGAAAAGCCTAGAATAGATGATCAGAAGAGATCTTTCTTATTTTATTTTATTTTTTTAAATTCATTTATTCATGAGAGAGACACACACAGAGAGAGGCAGAGACACAGGCAGAGGGAGAAGCAGGCTCCACGCAGGGAGACCAATGTGGGACCCCATCCCGGGTCTCCAGGATCAGGCCCAGAGCTGAAGGCGGTGCCAAACTGGCTGAGCCACCTGGGCTGCCCATAGTAGAGATCTTAAGGATATGAGAGGAATATTAAATTTGGAAGACTGAGTAGGTCCATGTCTGTCAGGGGTAGGGGAATAGCATTTTTCTATGGCCAGAGTAGCACATGGAATAGTCAGCATAGAAAGAGCCAGTGAATCTAACACAGACTGAACCACACATTGGGAAGGTTTGAGGAATAGGTAGATGAAGGTCAAGATGGGCCTTGTAAGTTTGAATTTTATGAAGCAGCCCTGCTCAGTAGAAGCTGATATAATCAGATTTGTATTTACTTCATGGATACAGCACAGAGAACATGTTAAAGTGACCAGACAGTTTCCTTGATGCATTTGGTTTACTTAGGAGGCTATCACAGTAGTCAGAGAAATAATGGTGTTGGCTGAGACTAGGGTTGTTTTAGAGTGACTGGGCAGAAATTGCTGGAAGCAAGATATATTTAAGTAGAAACACTAAGAATTTGTGCTTGATTTAATGAGAGAGAGGAGATGTAATCTCAAATTTTATATCGTGAAACAGTGAATGAAAGATTTGAGTCAGTAGAGAAGGATCTTTTGGTTTGTTTCTGAAGGTTGAATTAGGCAGATGATTACTGCACATTTGTTCACAGAGGTATTTAGAAAGATTACACTCCTATTCAGAAGCTTTCTATTCACGTGTGTGTGTGTGTGTATGTACAGAATCTCTTAGCCTAAAGTCAACTTGGAGAGACAAAGCACATTCTTCTATGGTTTCCTTAACACTTGATTTTTAATAGAATTCCAGGTATAGGCACAATTTTTAAAAACTCTTCATATTATAATGTTTTTGCTAAGTCTTACATAGTATGTGTATGATGGATCATGTTGTTTTATGGAATCTTTCCTGTGCCAACATTTCATATTCAAAGAAAAACACAACTGAAAACAAAAAAATCAAAACCTTGTTAATAGGTTGAATCATTATCAGGCAGGAAGATGATAAGAATATTATAAGGTGTAAGCACTATTCTTTTAGGATAAAAATTGATAGCCACTTAAAAAAAGATGACTTCTGCAGTTTCTGGAAAGCCTGAACTGTTCTTTTATTGAAAGTATAGAAAGGTGACGGAATTAGTGCAAAAAGCTTCTTCATCCAAACATGCTTTGGCTTGAACCCTGTTTGCAGTAAGTTTGTATGTGATACTTTTATAAAGTATAGTATGATTAAATTTTCAGGCAGCAGAGGTTTTATTTTATGGGGTTTTGAAGCTTATACTTAAATGCTGGGATACTTGACTCACTGATACCTGCTAAGGTGGAATGCAGCAAGTATTGCCAAGATAATCCTAGAGTTGGCATTAGAAAATTCTTTTTTGGAAATGACTGGACTGGTTTAAGTCACCTGCATGTTTCTTCTAAGTACTCTGAATATTGTACCATTTCTAGATTTTTTGAGAGACAACTGGAGATATCAGTTTTTTTTAATTTAATGTGTTAATGGTAATGATTGAGTTCTGTTTTTTTGCTCCGTCAGTGAGAACTGTGATCTTGTGTGTTTTGCTCATCCAATTTCTAAGAAATGGAACTCCTACTACATTTATAATCCTCAGGCCCTCTTCTCCCTCTGCAAATGCGTCCTGCTAATGCTTATTATTAGTATAATTATGTTAATGTTGGTAATAATATACACTTAACTGACTACTTGAAATAATGAATCATGATTCTTTCCTTTTAGTATAAATGATCCTATTTAATCCTCAGAGCAATCCTGAGAGTTGAATTTCATAGATTCCATTATGCTCATTTTATTTCATTGTGCTCATTTTATTTTTAGCAATTGATGTTTTTAGGAATGTCAATACTTGCCCCCTTTGAGAAATAGAAACCTAGACTGTTGAAGAAAAGGATCTTAAAAACCACTTAGTAGGAGTAGGATGCTCTTATAAGAGAAAATCCAGGTCATTTTCTGTGCCTGGATTGAGACAATTTTTTTTATGTTAAGAGTTAGCAAATTTTTCCTGTACAGAGCCAGATAGTAAACAAAGTTTAGGCTTTTTGAGCCAATATTGTCTTTGTTAGAACTACTGGACTCTTCCATTGTAGTGCCAAAGTAGCTGTAGATAAGATGTAAAGGAAAGGATGTGGCTGTGTTCCAGTAAAACTTCATTTACAAAAATAGACCAAGAGACTGGATTGGACATGTGGGCTATAGTTTCCCAGACTTTGGTTTAGATTTTCAATCTTAAATGACCTATTTGCCACTGTTACTTGATACCTTTACCTAAAATACCTGTTAGACATTTCTTTAATAGGCATATACTCTCTGGGTCATCAAGTCTCCTGATGTGAAGTATCACTCATGTGCCAATTTGTATGTTTTATCTCCAGTCATCATTCCTTTCAGAATGTTCAAGTACATGATATTAAAAAAAAAAATGGAATTTACCATCTTGTCTTCAAGAGCTGTTCCTCCTAACAGTCTCTCTCTTGTCTCAGTGCTACTATCCTCATTGCTACTATCACAGATTTTGCTAACTGCTAATGAGGACATACTATTTATTAAAACCTTATAGAGGCTCCTCATCCCCTACTGGACAAAGCTCAGTCAGATCATAAAGCCTTGGCCTGGTCTGGTTCTTGCTTAATTTTATCATCCTGATTCTCATTTCCTCACTGAGTAATTTGCCCTCTGGTAGTGAACTCTTGTAGCACATGCACCACATTGCTTGACAGATGTGTGTTGAGTCTGGTGAGGTTTTTGACCTAAGACCCAATTTCTCTAATGTTTTTTCTTTCCTGACTCTTACTATTTTTAGAATTTGATAATATATCTTATTGTAATCCTTCCTTAGTACCCCTGTGCTCAGAGTCTTTTCCCCTTTTCCAATCAGCACATGTAGGCATTCAGAAATATTTATTGACTTGAACTTGCCTTGGCATTTCTAGTCCTGGTGTTTCCTATTTCATCTTGTTTCAATGTTGCCTACAACAAATAAATGCTTTGTGGTGACTTACAGAAATGAAGGTGGCTAGGTATGAGGAAGTAAATAGAAATTGCATCTTAAGAAATAGCTATGTTTCATTAAGGAGAAAAATATCTACATTAGTTTTTAGGGTATTATTTGCTATGAATAAATTTAAACTTTATGAATTTTACTGTCTTGATTTATGTTATCCTTCTTTTTAGTGTGGTTCATTTTTTTCCCCATGTTGCCTTTTAGAGTAAGAAATTTTGTTTCCACTCAGCAACTATAATTGTCTAATTTACATAAATGAGTTTTTAGATTTTGTGAGTTATATCTTTATGCTTCATATTAGGAAGCACATCTTATTGTGTCTATAAATGACTGATTTTTGTCTTATTTCCTATATTTACCCTAAAAAGTAACATTAACCTTTGAAATGTTTCTCAATCCTAAGAGGATATCTATTTTTCTCTTATAAATTGAATTTGGAGGTAATTTTCCAACATTTTTGGAGGACTCTTCCTTATTATATTTATATTAAAATAAATTCTATGTGGATTACTACTATATAAGCAGCTTTCTAAAAATGTATTTATGAACATTAATTTTATCTTTTAGTTCTCATGTATGACAGTTATATATTTAAAAAGAAATACTAGGTTATTTGATAAAGACAAAATTTGAAAGCCAAGATTATGGATTATAGTTGGAGGTTTCTTTTCCTAGTTTTTTCCTTCATTTTATTTGTATTTTGTAATAAACTTAATAATAAATTATACTAATGGATAATTATAATATTAACAGTTAAAGAAATGTTTTTTCTTAGAGTCTGTCTTCTTCAGTTAAATGAACCCAGAAGCCTGAAAGTGAATAGTTTGTGTACTTGTCATAAATATAAAATTGAAGAAAAGATACCTTCAAATCTACAATAAATGTTAAGATTGTATTAAATCAACAGAATGTGTTATTTCACTCACTCATCTTTGTTTCTCAGTTTATTCTTATTCCCTGAAGAGTGCATGTGCCAAGCAGATGTTTCTTAGCTCTGGGTAGCTATTCAGTTGAGTTCAGCATATATATGCTGTGAGGGTGTACCCCCTTGTACCATTATATGTATGCAGACTTGCACAGGCCTGAATTAAAAACAATAACAACAACAACATAAAACAGTGTGTCTTTCATCTTAGGCATTATAGTTTTCATTTCTAGAAGTTTGATTTGTGTCCTTTTTACCTTTTTATATCTATTTTCCTAGTTAACTTTTGAATGTATAAGGTACAGTTATGGTACCCATTTTAATATCCTTGTGTGATAATTGGCACATTGATATCAGTTCTGAGTTTCAGGTGATGTATTAATGTCCTTCCTTCTTGTGGGTATTTTCCTGCTGCTTTATATGCCTGAAAGTGTGCATGTGTGTATGTGTTTAAAGTGTGCCATTTGGATTTTTAATTTTCATGTAATTTGGAAAAATTTCCAGCCATATTTTTTTCTGTTCTTCACAGTTAACTGGGAACTCCAATTATCTATACATTATATATATTATATTATTTGAAGTTGATTCACATCTCCTAATGCTCTGTTTATTTTTCCTTTTTTTCATTGAATCCTATTTCATTTTTAAAAGTTGTTATTGCTGTATTTTTAAATTTACTCATCTTCTGCAATCTTCTGCTGTCCATCTCCTCTAGTGTATTTTTTAAAATCTCAAATGATAATTTCATCTTTATAAGTTAGATGTAGGCCTCTTTTACATCTTCTCTTTTTCTACTTAATACATGCATTCTTTGTGAACAAATGGAATATAGTTGTAAAATTATTTTAATGTCCTTTTCTATTCTAATGAATGTGTCACTCCTGAGTTGGTTTTGATTAATTTTTCTCCTTAGGGGTCATATTTTTCTCCTTTTTTGGCATTTTTTTAATACCTATTAGAGTTTGTGAATTTTACCTTGCTGGGTACTGGATTTTTTTTTTTTTTTTTTTTTTTTTTTGCTTTTTTCCTAGTTAATTGGAAACGGTTTGGTCTTTTTAGGTATTGTTTCTATGATTTTTAGGTCAAACTAATTAGTATATTTAATGTATGTTTAATCATTCTTAACAACTGAGGCAAGACCCTTCTACCTAATGCCCTGTACATTATGAAGTCCTCCAGTCTGGCTGATGGCTGTTACCATTATTCCTGACCTTGGGTGTACATTAGGCACTGTTCCATCTAATCTCCTCCAGTGGATTTTTCTCACTTTGGGAGAGAAAGAATCTGATCATCGGCAGCCTTCTCATTCTGTGCACTTTCCTCCTCTCTGGAACTCTATCTGCCCTTATCTCTGTAGGCCCTGAAACTCACATGTCCACCTTTCCCTTCAGTGTACCATAGCCTGGAAACTGTTTTAAGGAAGGAAATTGGTACAAATATAGGGCTCAACTCATTTTTTCCTCATCTCTTAGAGCCGTTGCTTGTTGCCAGGTGTATCATGTCTTCAAGGTCTTTGCTTTGTGTAGTTTGTGTACTTTTCTGACTGGTTTGAAGTGGAAAGGTGAACTTGGTCCCTATCACTCCTACTTAGGCAGAAATAGAAGCTGGACCCAACTCAGTTTAAGAGTTTCATTTTCATACATTCATACTCATTCACATTTTCAGAAATTTATTCAATATGTAAATAAGAAAAAGCTCAGTCTGTTTTAGGTCAGACTCTGTATATTCCAGATAAAATTTTTCTAGTACTGTTACTAGTAAGATTTTTTTTTTTAAATAATGATGGTAGATCAGTGGTTTTTTCTTTTTCTTTTTCCTTTTTTTTTATTCATGACACACACACACGCACACACACACACACACACACACACACAGGCTCAGAGACACAGGCAGAGGGACAAGCAGGCTTCATGCAGAGGGTCTGATGTGGGACTTGATCCCAGGTCTCCAGGATCACACCCTGGGCCAAAGGCAGCGCTAAACCGCTGAGCCACCAGGGCTGCCTAGTAGTAGGATTTTAACTAGTAACATAACATTTAGTCAGGAAAGAAAATCCTTTTTATAGCACAGACCCATGAGTTAGTGACCAAAAAAAAATTAATAGGTTATATGATGAGCATGACATGATACAAGCTGCTTTTGTTCTGGATAAGTACAGCTGATTAGCACTTTCTGCAATGATGAAATGTTTGATTGCTATACTCATATATGTGGTAGCCACCTGTTGCTGTGAGCACTTGAGGTATCCTGCATTTTCAGTTTTATTTACATTTAATAAATTTGAATTTAAATGTAAATAGTCACATCTGGCTAGTGTGACTACTTTAGTAGGCATGTAGTTTTAGGCTATGTTTTATTTGACCACCCTTTCTATTGGGCTAATTCTATTTTTTTATGAAAGATATACTTATTATTTTTGAGGGGGAAGTGTGCAGAGGGAGAGCTGAGCACAGAGTCCAACACAGAGCTTGATCTCATGACCCTGAGATCTCATGACCATGAGTCGAAAGCTTTACTGACTGCACCCCTCAGGTGTCCCAGGTCAGTTCTCTTACATAATGTAGATATATGAAAAAAAAAATGTTTTCAGAAAGAAACAGTTTAGTTAGCACTTTGTTTTAATCATAAATAGTCCAAAGCACCACTGATCTTCTGATTTGTTATTGGAAGCACTGTAATTGAAATTTGGGGGAATTGTATTTTCCTCTGAGACTAATTAGCACAATTTTTATGTACCTTTTATATAATTCTATAAGTTTATCAAATAATTTAAAAGCAATATTAATAAGTTCTTAATTTGCTGTGTTTCTATTGCTTTTGGTTATTTGCAATATGAATGTCCTGGTATCAAAGAGAGCTGAGGTTATTAAATGCTACCACATGAATATTCCTGAAATCGTTCAAAATTTGTTAATTACCAGGATTCTTAAATGATTTTTGCCATGCTTAAAAGCATAGGATGAATCTCTGGAGGCTATGTTAATATGGCTTACAGACATCCTATACCTGTGTTTTGATCTCCTTGATCATGTTTGTGAATACTTTTCGTTTTTGCTATATAGTATTCAAAACACCTTATCTTCTGAAAAGGTTTTTTATTGTTTTGACTTTTGAAACATATTAAAAATGTCAAAAATCACTTAACAAAGTAGGTATATAAAAGCAGTATCGGGACTCCTGAGTGGCTCAGTAGCTGAGTGTCTGCCTTTGGCTCAGAGAGTGATCCTGGGTTCCAGGATCATGACCTGCATTGGGCTCCTGTGGGGAACCTGCTTCTCCCTCTGCCTGGGTCTCTGCCTCTCTCTCTGTGTCTCTTATGAATAAATAAATAAATATATTTTTTAAAAATGCAGTATCAATTTTTATAAATTTAAATGGACTTTGTAGTGCTTAGCATAAGTAAGGTACCTTTGTTAACTACAAAAATAATCATTATTTATTTTTTAAACATATCATGTAATGTGTATCTAAATGACCTGTAGACAAACTTGATAATAATTACAGATTGTTGGTTAATCTGTAATAAACTTTATCATGTAAAATAAAATTTTGACAAATAATTAAAATATATAAGAGGATTATACTAAGTGAAGAACCACATACCTGGTTTTTATAACTTACTTGAATGATGTATTTTAAATATTAGCTCAACAGATCAGTGTTTTCATATTAATCATTGGGCTTGCTGTTATCTTTTGATTCTAAAATTTGTTGTGGATGGTACAGATTTTAATTGCAGATGTATATAATGCTTCAGGTAATTGTCCCGTAATATTAACAGTGGCAGAGTTCTGTCCTTATACGAGAAATACCTTGTGAAATCTGAAAAAAAAATTAGACATGTTTTCATGCTATATTAGGTTTTCCTACTGTTTAAAAATGTGAAGTTCTTGTTACTTCTTTGATATTGCACATAAGGATCTGAAACAAAATGGGTATATAAGTATAACATTTGTCTTGATACTATAAAACTTAATTACTTTTTAGTTATTTGAATCAATAGAAACATTTAAAACTTTGTATGGCTAATATTTTAATGCAAAATACTGTTTATTTACTACTTGTGTTAAATGCCTCATTTCTCAACCTAATAGTTTTGCTGGTATTTTAAGATTTTTTTTAAAGATTTTATTTATTTATTTATTCATGAGAGACACAGAGAGAGAAGGGGGTGGGTGGGGGGGGGCAGAGACACAGGCAGAGGGAGAATTAGGCTCCATGCAGGAGCCTGACGTGGGACTCGATCCCGGGTCTCCAGGATCAGGCCCTGGGCTGAAGGCAGCGCTAAACCGCTGAGCCACCCTGGCTGCCCTATTTTAAGATTTATAGATGAGTTGTTAAACATTTGCTCTGAATTTTTATGATAGCTTGCAACTTTTAATTAGCTTCTATTCATCAGAATTATGTATTGAATTGCTTGATGACATTGATTTAAGCTTGTTCCAAAATGAAACGATTCAACATTAGAAGCTTGTTCCTTTTTCTTTTTAAAAGTGCAGTTAAAAATTAAAAGTACAGTTCATCAATTTTCTCTAAAGTTTTTTTTTAATCCTTAAAATAAAGTCTTACTTTGATCTGCTTAGTGTTGACTTTGGTTTCATCTATTGTTAGATCTCCCTGTATTTCTTTTGAAAAGCAATGTTGTGAGATGATGGGCCTGATTTACACAATTTACTTTTCTGTACACAAATAATTTTGTGTAGGTAATTTTGCCATATTTGTTGTATAGATTCAGAGGGTCTCTGGTCTATCTACCAATGCTTCCTAACTTAATTATTTGATAATTACCATAACTTTTATTTTGACCATCCTTCCTTCCACTTTGGTGGGCATTAAGCAGTGTGTATTTGTATATATACTGATGCTTCGAAGATTGACTTCTTATTAAAAATTGACTTATTCAAATAAACAAAGTCCTCTCCTATTTCCTCTCCTACCACAATTCCTGACTCCCTTCTCTAGGCCTGTTAACATGGGCCTCTGGAATGAGGCAGAAGTGTTAAATGTGGGGTTATGGAACATTCCTGAGGTTTTAAAGAATATTGTATTTTATATTAATTATTCTTTAATTAATGTACCTGTCCTCAGAGACAGATGAAAAATTACATATTAAAGTATAAAACAATGGCAATTCATCTGGGGCCAGGGATATATTAAATAGTTACTAGACAAATATAAAGCATGTGTAGAACTGAATGTAGAAGACATGAGGCACAGAGGAGCATTTTCCAAACTATGAGTGCCAGAAACCTTGCCCACCCACAAAGCCATGAAGCTACCCATATGTTAAATGTTTAAGCAGTTTGCTAGTTTATAGGAGTGAATTTGCTGTGTTAAAAAAAAAAAAAACACATTATTTTGGAGGGGGAGATATTTTAACTTTTTAAATATCTGTATGAAATAAAACTTATTAGAAATGGCATCCTAAGGAGGAAATAATTGTTGCTGTAATTTACACATAGCAAATGAGTGAGCAGTTCAAAAAGACATCAAGGAATATCTACTTGGTGTAGCTATAAGCAAATGTGCAGAACTCAACCTAGATGAAATGTTTTGCTACATTTCAATGGATGCAGGACTGACTATGCTGTAAGTTTGTTTTATTAAGGTGAAAACATTTACATTTCTCTTGAGCTATCATAATCATTTTGTAATCCTCTGCTGTAGTTGTATAAACCTGCCTTGTCTTTAAAATTATAATTGATTGCATTATTGTACCAACTGAGTTTTTTCCTGGAACTCATAAGTAACATGTATTTTAGAAGTTCAAAATTAGTAGCACAATGTAAAAGTATGTGCCTAAGTTTCATAGTATTGGCCTTAGGAAATACGTCTGCTGGAGATTTTTCTTCTGTTAATCATGATGTTATCAGGCCTTCCCATTTAGTGAAAGAGAATTTTGATATGCATCCTACTTCTTCAAGCTTGAATTTTGTCAACCTGGTAATACATTTCATAAGGTCAATATCCATATCTGTTTCTTTAAAAGTTGATGTCATTTAGTACAATGTTGAGCACATTCTTATATTTTAGTACATTTCTAAAAGTTTCCCTCTAAATATAGGTTACTTAATGGGTAGCATTGTTTGATGGTTTGATGGAATAATATAGGCAATTTGTAGAAGAATGAATAGTTTGCCTAGAATTCACTTTTATGCATCGTTTCCTTAATCCATGGAATCGGTGGTGAATAACATTGGCCTACTGCTTTCTTTACATGCCATTATCTTTTATCTTTCTGAGGAACTAGGGTATGTTGTGTCTGACGGATCTTTAGCGGAGTAAGTCTTCAGCCCTAGAGTGACGTTTCATGACTTGGTGGGAACTTTAAAAAACTGACTGTGCTTTGTTTTTCAGTTCACCAAGTATTTTTGCTATGTTACATGTGTCTGAAAAAAAATTAGCTTTTGCAGGATCAATGAATATGGGCATTTAGTCTGTGTATTTTGGAAGTTGACATTAGTTCATATGCAACTTTTCCTAGATCACAACAGCCAGCAAAACAGGAATAAAATTATAATCTTGGAAGGAGACATAAAACCCCTCAGTTTAGCTGCTTCACCAGAAGCAGAAGCTATTCGAATTTTGTTTTGTTTTTAATATGTTTGGTACGTTAGTTTCTAAGACAACTGTCATTGAACATCAATGTTTATTGACTGAGACTGTGTGTTCTCATAATTCAGTCAAATATTTTGTGTATTCAGGGCAGCCCCGGTGGTGCAGCGGTTTGGTGCCACCTGCGGCCTGGGGTGTGATCCTGGAGACCTGGGATCGAGTCCCGCATCGGGCTCCCTGCATGGAGCCTGCTTCTCCCTCTGCCTGTGTCTCTGCCTCTCTCTCTCTGTGTCTCTCATGAATAAATAAATAAAATCTTTAAAAAATATATTTTGTGTATTCAAATCTATCTTAATAAGGCTATGATTATTATAATTTTGCTTGTTTTTTTATTATGCCCTATTCCTCTTTATGTGAATTAATAGTTTTTGTCTTAAACTAAAATGAATAATATTGCTACAGCTTTCATTTTTGGTAATGTTTGCAAAGCATGTCTTGTTCATCCTTTTATTTTGTGCTTTTCAGGATAGTTTGCTTTATTTTTTTTTTTAATTTTTTTTTTTATTTATTTGTGATAGTCACAGAGAGAGAGAGAAAATGAGGCAGAGACACAGGCAGAGGGAGAAGCAGGCTCCATGCACTGGGAGCCCGACGTGGGATTCGATCCCGGGTCTCCAGGATCGCGCCCTGGGCCAAAGGCAGGCGCCAAACCGCTGTGCCACCCAGGGATCCCCAGGATAGTTTGCTTTAGACATTTGTCTTATAACTAGCATATTGTTAGATTTTCCTTAAAAATCCAATATGATAAATCTGTTATTTAGGAAAGACTTAGGTGTGTTCAATTTATTTGTATTACTTTCATATTTGAGATTCTTTCTACAAGCCTATTTTGTTACTGCTTTTTGCCGGTTGTTTTATTTGCTTCTTTAATTTCCTCCAATTATTTGCTGCATTGATATAGATAATCCTTTTCTCCCTCTGCAAGTTCAAAAACTACACAATATAGTTGTATATAGCTTTAATTAAATACCATAATTTTTAATATACATAATTCATTAAGTTAACTCAGTATAGGATCACTAATTTCTGTCCTTTAAAAAAAAAAGCGATACACAGATTCAGCACACTTTATCTTTTTCATTCCAATATAGTTTATTCTTGTCAAGAGTTTTAGTTCTACCACTTTTAAGTTCCCAAAGTTGTTATTAACTTTAGGATCACTTTTAGGACACTTTTTTAAGAAAATCGAAAGTTGAGCACCTGTTCCCATCTCTGACTTTGCAGAGAGGTTCCCTGGGCAGGTGCACTTCCTCCTGGTCCAAGTTCAATGGCAGCTTTGCACTGTAGAGCTCCATTCCTGGTTGTATCCATCATTCCTTCTCCATTTAGTATGTTACCAGCATTTCCGTTCTTTAATTTCTGTGCATTTTAAATCTCTTTGGAGGCTGTAATTACAAAGTAGAGTGGTCTTGTCTTTACTGCTCCTTGTGCTATTTTTTTTCACAAACCCTTTCTGCACCCCCCCCCCCTTTATTTTACTGTGAGATTTTTCAGAACTGAAGATTTGTTAGGAGGACTTGTATTAAACAAGAAATGTCTATTTTCCCTCATTAACTATCTAGGCTAGCTTTAAGGTTGCCTGGATTATGCATTGCAAAACTCCAAGACCTCTCATTCACATAAATTATGTTGGGCATGGTGACTCCTGGCATTTTATTGTATCTAAATATTGCAAATAATTACACAGGTAAAAGAGTTAAATAGTACCATGAGGCTTATAACTCCGAACAGCAGTGTTGTTCCTTAGTCCAGATGGTATGGGGCTATGTAATGATCTGGCGGTATGGGCCCAGGAGAGAGTCTTAGTCTCAGTCCCCGAGCTTTAGATTCATAACATGATTGCAATTTCATAAATTGCCTGGAGTTTGGAGAATTAGCCTTTTTTTCTGGCAAGCCCCCAGCCAACAATTTTAGTTTCAGATAGATATTTTTAAACTCTTAAGACTAGAAGAAGCCTGTATCACTAGTTTGTGCAACATCATAAAAGACTACAAAACAGGAGAAAAGGGAGAGATGGGCATGTTTCTTCAGCTTAGCTTCTTGAGCTCATAATTTCATACTAGTAGGGGTTGCTTTTTTTCCCCCCCTCCATTTTTTCTCCACCTTCTTAATGGTAAGGGGAGGAAATCACAGAAGGTGGTGTATGAGCCATCCTTCTAGAAGGCTCAAGCTACATGTAGGAGTTAGCTGATAGATGTTAGCTTCCAGGTCTCAGCTAGGGAAACACCTGGTTACAAGTTAAATTACACTAAAGGAAAGTCTACCATTTATAGTTCACTCACAATTATTCCAGCCTGGCTATGGTTCACCAGTCTCAAATTATATTTGCTGTAAGCATTGTTGGTTGGTAAAAAATCTGAAACTTCATCTTTATAAGTTTTCAGGGAATCACTGCTAGGGAAGGGTGAATTCAAGTTCATAGGGTCACATTGTCTTTACTTCAATTATTCAGTAGATAGTAGAGCCTGAGACCCTTTTCTTTGTGCTTTTTATCTTTCAGTTTTTCTTTTCTGTTTTTTTTTTTCTTTTCTGTCTATTATCTTCGTTTTTTAATGGATGGAGCATTTTTTAAGGAAAAAAGTCTGTAGTGTCCCTTTAGATTTTAGGAGGAAGCAACTAAAAAAAAAAAAAAAAAAAAAAAAAAAGGAGGAAGCAACTATATATGTATGTCTTCAATGAACTATAATGAAAAGGTCCAGGAAATAGTGACTGAATATCTACTGAATTAACACACATACATGTCCTCACATAATTCTGTTTTAAAATGGATGTTATTTAAATGCTTTTCCTGGAAAGCAAAATGCAATGTGATAGGTGAAAACTCATTCCCTTGTGTTACAGAAAGAACGTCATAGGATTTTGTTGTATATTTTCTATAAAGCATATTTTTATATGAATTACCAGAGGAAGGGAAAGGATTAGTATAAGAGTTTTAGGGTGGAGTAGATTTTAAAATGCTTCTAGATAATAAATACATGTAACTGAACAAATTATAATTCTTGAGAGTTTCTTAAATTTGATATTGTGAAAGAATACAAATATCTGAATGTTTATTCTCTGTGCACATTTGCATTTTATTTTGACATTATGGTGATTTAGATATTTTTATGTCCCACAAAAGATGAACAACACCATAAAACTTCAATAATTTGAAGGAGGGAGCTCACCCTGAGTTCCTTAAAATTTAAATGAAAACTAATATTTTAAAAATAGCCATTGGAATAATTTCAAGAAAAACACTAACACTGCTAAAAATATATATAAAATTCTGGATTTACTCTAAGAAATGGATGATTTATTAGAATTTCAGTTATTTGAAAGTGATTCTTCTAAAAATATCTATGAATCTAATAGATAAGCACTCCCTTGACTTTTATTGATATTGGTAATTGCTTAACATATAATATTTCTATGTAATCTAGTTTCAAAGTATAAATTGAACAAGTAGTTGAAATCCTATATTTGTACATTTGACTCTGAAACAAGTGGAAATAGAGTATTAGCATTTTATATTGTTCAGCATTGTTTTCTCAATGATTGCTGCTTTGTATTTGTAAAGGAGGATTTGTAAAGGATAAAATCCTCCTTTGTAAAGGAGGATTTATCAATCTTACTAAGCGTTTATGGTTGAAATGTTTATCTAGAAATTAACACAAACTGATAAAAGTTACAATAATTGTGTTTTGAACTCCTTTAATGTTACATTTTTCAAAGAAAGTGAAAGAAATGGTATTCACATGTTACCTTTTGTATTATTTTGCAGGTATATTTTCTTGATTATAAATCAGTACCTTTTGATCAGAAAATGGAAAACCTAATGCAAATTAAGGAATATGCAAAGGAAGTGAAAAAAAGAAATATTTTATTATGTGGTCTTCTTATATATTACCCACAGGTAAGGAAAATTTTGTGTTTTGTGGACGACAGTTTTAATGGTAACCTGACCTGTTAAAAGCAAAGATACATTAATGATTAGAGAAATTTTGGCTGGAAAATTACTTATCCATGTTCTGTCATAGGTAGAATCTCTCTTGACTCTAGGGGAGAAATAAAAATCAAAAACAAGTGTTTTAATGAAGGGAAAAAAAAAGATAAAATTGGTGAATATCTCATACTAGTAGGCCACATGGGGTTGCCAGATTTATCAAATAAAAATTTAGAGTGCAGGCAGCCCCGGTGGCACAGCGGTTTAGTGCCGCCTGCAGCCCAGGGTGTGATCCTGGAGACCTGGGATCGAGTCCCACGTCAGGTTCCCTGCATGGAGCCTGCTTCTCCCTCTGCCTGTGTCTCTGCCTTTCTCTCTCTCTCTCTCTCTCTCTCTCTCTCTCTGTCTCTCATGAATAAGTAAAATCTTTAAAAAAAATTTAGAGTGCCTGGCTAAATTTGAATTTCAGATAAACAATAAATTATATTAAGTATGTCCTAAATTTGGAATTTGAAATCTGAAATTCAAATTGAACTAGACTTTTGTATTTAACTGACTTCAGAACTCATCCATTTGTCTAATTTGAAATGGCTTATTTCTTTTATGTTGTGCTAAAGATGTTGATCAGGTTTTTAATTACTTAAAAGCAATACTTAGCATTCATATTATAAGAGAGCCTGGTATTTAGGGAAAAATTCTTATTGTCACTTTATTAATAGCAGAAAGTTAAGCTGAAGGCAAAATGAATTAGCATTATAGATACTTAGTGCAAAGAAATGCTATTTAAATCAAACTATTTGGGGACTGTTAGGGAAGATGGATCTGCTCTTTGTGCATAGATACCATTCATTGAAATTACAGAATGCTTTATAGTGTTTTTAGAGGTACCCTACAGGAGTCAAGAAGTGAAGTGGTCAACAGGGCTTTTAATGATCTGGAATTAGTAACTGACCAAGGAACAACAGGCATTTAAAGTTACATGATTGATGAATAACAGTTATTATTGGTGTAATATTTAAGTTACCCTTTTAGCCTGAAGGTAACATTTCTTTTGAAACAAAAGGATTTTAATTAAGTATAAGGACGATCTTTTAGACAGTTCCTGGTTTTCTTTGAGTTGATTTTCGCTGTTTCCATAATATGTAACTATGACCTCTGGTTAGTCATCAAGAATGAGGCAAAGCTGAATTTACTTAGGATCATGGAAGTATAATATGTTAGCTTTGAAAGGGCTTTTGAAGTCAGGGCAGCCAAGGCCCGAAGAGATACACAAATGGCCCAAGAGCAACACGTAACTGGCAGAGTAAGATTAAGAACTCTGGTCTGTATCTTTGTTCAAGAATATCCTATCTTTGGGGTACCTGGGTGGGTCAGTTGGTTAAGTGTCTTTGCCTCAGGTCATGATCCCAGAGGCCTGGAATTGAGCATCTGGCTCCCTGCTGAGTGGGAAGCCTGCTTCTCTTTCTCCTTCTGCCCCTCCCAACTGCTTGTGTGTATTCTCTCTCCCTCTCCCTCTCCCTCTGTCTCATTCTGTCAAATAAATAAATAAAAGCTCCTTTGTTTTTAAAGAATATTCCGTCTTTAATAGATTGTCTTTGGTTGTACTCCAGATTATTGTGGTGGGAAAAAATCAGTTTTTTCTCTTGTGCCATTCAAAGGAGTCATGGATGCACAACTAATGCTTCACTATGCAGATAAAATATAGTTCATTGAGAAATATCTCAAAAGCTAAGAAATGGTAGAGCACATACAAAGTCCCCAGGACTTTTTCTCCTGTGATTTAGGCTAAACACAAAGGGTCTGTATGCACTGTAGTTGATACTCCAGTGGGAGAGTATGGTCTAGATGAAATATAGCATGCCTAATGAGATTTGATTTCAGACAATTTTTAGTATATCTGAAATATTACACGAAGCATACTTGCACTAAAAATCTTTGTTATCATTCCTGAGATTCAATATAACTGGGCATCTTATGTTTTTATTTCCTAAACCTGGTAACTCTTGTGGAGCTCATATTTCACAACAGAACTGTTCAATTTTCCACACCTGGCATACTGTACACATTCATGACATGGAGTTGCATATCTATATAACTCTGTACCTGTGAAGGCTCCCTGATGGGAAAAGTGGCCTTGTTGAAAAAGAAGAACCTTTGAATTCAGTACTGTGCATCTGACCATTATTTTGAGCAAATTTGGATCTGTTAAGCTCTACTTTGCTGTCACGAGTGCAAAGAAGAGGGCACTGCAAAGCGTTCAAAATATTTCTCTCATTTTAAGAAGCAAAGAGAGTTTATTAGGGTGTTGCTTTTTTCTTCTTAAAAATACCATATGAGGATGTCTCAAACATGTGAAAATGTTTAAAATACAGGGTTTACTTTTGTCCTTGGAGACACAGGTGCCAGTTGACTAGTACTAGCCAAACACATGTCCAGTGCATAATTCCACCTTAAAGAGCCTTTACCAGAGTACTCTGGGGTGTTCCTCAGATATGCCATCAAAAAGGGCCTGTGGTTAAAAAATTGGGGAGCATCAGTGAATAAACAAGTATCTTCCATGAAGGGCTTCTCACAAATTCTTAATATCCTGGTGAAAATTTCATATCTTCAAGTTGGGGACAAGGGGGATATCATTTTCAATTTTCTACTGTAACCCTTCAAACATAGGCAACTCATGAGGCTAATATTCTCTAAATGAAACTTTGGGATACAGTCCTCATAAATAGGCCCTATGTAAAGAAACCACTACCTCTGGACAATATCTCTCTCTCTCTCTCTTTTTTCCTTTTAGTTCTGTACTAATTTTCCACTTAGTTAAATCAATATCTTTAATTTTGAAAGCCTACTTGACAAACCTTTTGTCAACACTAAGGATATGAAGATGCACAAGGTGAAACTTCTGTCATCGTTGAGTGCGAAGAAGTTGTTTAGAGGTTTGTGCTTTCCATGGTGCTGTCAGATACAGTTTTTTTGTTTGTTTGTTTGTTTACAGTGTCCATACCTTGGATGTTGGTTCCCTAAGCGAATCTCTGTGATAGCCATTAGGGTGTTTCTGTAGATGGTTGATGTGTTTTGTTTTCAGTCTCTGATCAGCGAAACCTAGGTCTGTGAAATCTGGAAA
The DNA here is from genome assembly GCF_048164855.1 of Canis lupus baileyi. Classification (NCBI taxonomy): domain Eukaryota; kingdom Metazoa; phylum Chordata; class Mammalia; order Carnivora; family Canidae; genus Canis; species Canis lupus. Next base: position 30,258,952 of record NC_132855.1, read on the forward strand.
GATTTTTAACCATTTTTTCATCACACATAGCTTCAAGAACTTCTTTGGATAGGTTTTCAGTTTATTTGTGACTCTACCTTGGATGAGAGGATGCATTGGCTTCAGCATCTGTGCTACAGATCAGGTCTTTCCAACCTAAAGAAGACCTGCATTGCTATGTATGTATGTATCTCTGGTAATGTGGGTTGTCTGGACTGCTTAGTTGCTCCTTCACAGGATTCATTATGGATATTTATAGTTGAATAGAATTACTTAAGCTCTTTTTAAAAAAAAAAATGCATGATGGTGTTAAGTCTCTGTGTTTCTGTGGAAAAAACACTTTCTGTAGAGAAAGTCCCACATGTAGGACTTTCTGTGTTTAGCGAATTTAAACTTACTACATTTCAGTCTTTTTGGGGATTTATAATATGGTCTCTGATTAATTAGCCATACTTGCTTCACAATTAGATATTTCCAATTTGTGTATACCTTTAGGAAAGAAATTGACTTGGAGAAAGATAAGGATTGATTCCATCTTGAGGATCTATAAATGTCCCGCAATGTTATCCATTGTCAATTGTTGATAATTCTTTGATAATTCAATTACTGACAAATGCATCTAATCGTATAATGTTTCAACTCCATTTTTCATATATTCTTTATCAATATAAGAAATTTTAGCAAATGCTATACTTAACTCTAGATGTACTCCCCATGTATGCATTTTTTTTTTCCTGGTCAGAGACATCATTTGCTAAATTAATGAATATGCCAGTTCCTTAGTTATACCAATGTAGTAAAGTACAAATTAACTTTTTCGAAAAATGTCTTTAAAACATTCTGCTGGCCTCAAAATATTCATCATTTAAAATAGATTCATTGTGAGTACACTTATGAATCAAGTGGCTGGCTTGACCATTTAAGTTTTCTGACTTTAGTATCTAGTGATCAGTTTCTTAAGTTGTAAATAAATAAGGAAAGATTTGAAATTTATATGCTAGATTAGAAACGTAGCATAAAGTTAGTCCTTAAAATTTTTTGGATGAATTTAAATCAAGTCCTATTCCTTTTTCTAAAATAACTCTATAAATATAACTATGAATAATTACAACTAGGTTCTATAGCTTAATCCACATAAAGGATCTTAGTCCCTTTTTAAGTATTCTCTTAAATTTATGCATAAAATAGTACTCTTCATTCCCATTATACTAAGTTTGTGATGCATGTCATCATTGAAATCTGTGGTATAAAATGATGTATTTTGGGGAACCTGTTCTAGTTATTTAAGAATATGTATCTGATGATAAAGCACTGAAGTTATAGATACTTAGTATTTCTGTCATGAACTGTTCAAGCCTATAGTTTAGAGATTTCAGTCTTAATTTTGCTGAACTCAAATATTTTTATCATGATTCTGTTTTTTTAAGGCAAACATTTGCAAGTATGTAGTTTTTAAACTTGAACTATACTGACCATTTCAGAGATGGAGCTTCTAGGTTAGAACAATATTGCATTGTTAAGTATAAATATATATATCTATCTTGTATAGACATCATACCATCAAATAATGTACCCAAATGAATTTCACATTTGGCTTTATTTATCCACCACCTTCACAAAGGTATCATGAAACATCTTAGTAGATATTTTCCTGAGGTTCAGATCTAAGATTTGTACACTTACCTCTCGTTTGACTAATCTACTGGTATCCTCAGAGGAAGAAATAATTTTGTTTTAATGAACTTACTTTAGGCCCGGCTGATGAATGATTTTTTGTGCCAGTGGCTTCTAAATACTGTTTTTTGAAAATCCTTAGCTGGCAGTATTACAGTCTCCTGAGGAACTTTATAAATATAGGTTCCTAGTCTGTACTTTAGGGAATCTAGTTCAATAGCTCAAACTTATATCTGGAGTTCTCTATATTTCATAAGCTCAAGCTCTGGTGGAAGTCTAATGTGAACATATTTGGATGACTGACTTAAGTCAGAGGTTCTTAAGTATATTGACATATTGGAATCAACTGTTGGCCCTCTTTAATCTATATAGGACTGTCATGTCTGAGGAGGCTATGGGATATCAGATGGCATAATGGAATCTTGAGGTGAAGTTGAGTAAGAGACCGAAGAATGACCATTTGAAAAAGTTTCTAAGCTAACTGTGAGATCATCTCTTGTTCATTAAGGACAAACATTCTAAGTACTTACAATCTATCAGGCTAATAGGGCAATTCTATTGATGAAGGTTCTTAGTTGCAAAAATGTATCCAGTGATTGTCTAACAGAAAGATATATTTTAGGGAATTTTGTAGTTTACAGAATTTCTGAAGAATTATGGAACCAAACTGGGTAACACCTAGCCAAGAACAGGGCAGATGGCAGAAATGCTCAACCCCTCTGGGACTGTGCTTGTAAAAGTGCCTCCTATTACTGACTCTGGATACATATGATGCTAGGGAACCACAGATAGAAACTCTACCATAGCTGATTCAGAAAATATGAAGTCTCTACCTTAGACCTAGTTTTCCTGTTTCTGGCACTGAGCCAACCTACTCACTGCTACTTTTAAGTCATCTACATGTACATAGTAGAATCCATAGATGCTGATAAAACCAAATCTGAGGAAATTTAGTTTTTATCCTCTGGAGTATCTATAGCATGGAAATGAAAGCAGGGATTTGGTTGGAAAAGGTGTTGGTTGAGCCATTTTGTGGCATTAGCCCCATCAACCTAGATCAAAAAATCTTGTCATAGGTTGAAATTAGAGCACCTTTAACACATTATATTTGCTATCAAGGGCCTGATATCATTCACCTTCATCCAGGTGTGGTGGATGGAGTCTTTCTGTATGGTGTCTTACTGTCAAATTACACATTTTAAAATAAAAATTTACACAAAAACTTTTATGGCAAAATTTGTAAATTCTATAAAATATATAAAGTCCTGTAGCAGTTTATTTAATCTGTGCATCTTACATGCTCAAGGATTTAGAGATAGAAGCTCACAGGCACATGGTTGGAGAGTTCTCCAAAACTTTTATAACTGATTATTTATTGGTCTGAATTAGCATAGTCCCATCTAATTGAAACAGATATCTATGTGACCTTGAATAAGTGATATAAATTGGTGGACCTCTGATTATTCATTTGCAAAATGCAGAAGTCATATTTTTGAAGCTTCTATGGGATGAGAAGATGGAGACATAGGAGGTAGGCAATCTGTGTCACTCACATGACACCATCAATGTCTGTCTCTCTGACAGGGAAATTCTGAAATTGAGGCTGGATTTTCTTTCCTTATGTGACCATAAGTTTTAACCATACTATTTTAACCATACTATTATTTATTTTGTTGAGAAATTATTAATTGTAGTTCATACATTTCATTATAGTTCAGAGAGGGAACTGTTTGTGTTTGACACCTCAAAAGTCAATAAGATTGTCTTAGTCTATTTTGCTGCTGTAACAATACCACTGATCTGATGACTTATAAAAAAACAGATGTTTATTCCTCATGTTTCTGGAAGCTGGCATTCTGAGATCATGGTGCCCGCATAGTCAAGTTCTCGGGGAGACCCTCTTCACTGTTGCAGACCACCATTTTCTCATTGTATCCTCACATGTAAGGGAGAAGGTCATGTTCTCTCTTTATCACAGCACTAATCCTATTCATGAAGATTCCAATCTCATGACCTAATCCCCAATCAAAGGCCTCACTTTTTAATACAACCACATTGGGGATTAGGATTTCAACATGAATTCTTGGGGGACACACACATTCAGTCTGTAACAGGGAAGGAATTATTATCTATGTTAGCATGGCAGGGAGTGTATATCATTTTAGTCTATCCATTTGCCTGTCTCCTTTCTTCTCTAAGCCATCATTACCCTGGATATGATGCAGTGAGAAATAGACTTTGGAAACAATGTTTGATTTATTATTTTTCATAAGATGAGGCTATTGGGAAGAAATGATCCAATTGGCAGAAATAGAAAATCCAGGTCCTGGAGAGGCTCTGGAGAGGTCAGGAAGTGGATGAACTCAATTACCTTCTTACTGCTCTTGAATGCCACTTTTTCTTCAGCTACAAATATAGCTCTGGAAGGCATGTAAACAAGTATGAAAGTTAACAAAGTAGGTTTTAATTTTCTGTTTTTAAGAAATAATTGTTGATAAAAGAGAATTCTTTTGTGAACCTCCAAGATAGGATAGGGAATGGTGAAATGAAGTGGTTTGGCAACAACATTAAATTTAGATAAAGCTGTGTAAATTGATTTTCTGTCACAACGTATATACCAGATCTCTCTACTTGATGAATTAAATACTCCTGTTCTTCTCTATTAACTAGTTTTGAATGTTTTGCATGTACTGTAAAGGACATCCAGAAAACATTCTTGTTGATGGATCTCTTTGTAATTAGCCCCAGGTAAATTCATAATGAAACCTTAAGAGCTATATGAACAGGTCCAAATGCTGTAGGATACTTCTTTGCCAATAGACCTGAATTTGCAGGATGCAGTTTGTTACCATTCTTCCTCTCTTAAATACACCACATTTACTCTATGTCCTCTAGCTGAGTCATTCTTTAAGTGTGCATGACCATTTAGAGAATTGGTGTATGCTATCAAGTAGCAGAACATCATTTTTTTCTTTTTAATAATCATCTTGAGGGAGGTTAGAAATAAATCTCCACTTCCTGCAAGGAGCAATTACTTTTAGTTAAAATTGGAATTATTTACTAAACATAGGGTACTTTCTGTGGCACTGAATCATGTGGCATATACACCAATATGTAGTACCAAATCTGTTTACAGAAACCAATAATACCCTGTTCAGAGTAATCAGGCTTTTTTTGATGTGGGAATGTTTTTGAGACTAAATATTTTTCACTTTCAATATTGTTTTGGCTTCTAATGTTTAGACTTAGTCATTCTTTGGGAAAATTTGAACATCGTAAAATAAAATATCTCTTTAAAATTGTGTGAGTTTGAAAAACCCTTTTAGGGAATTTGGGTAGCTTATTTATGAGACTCATTCGAGTGGCAATAAGCTGTTAGACAAATGTAAGTGAAATAGAGTATTAGATACAAACTTCTGGGATAGACCTGCCCTTAATTTTTTTTGAGTAAGTAAAGCAACATTATTAATGAAAATGGCCATGAAAAATTAATGCACTTATTACTTTGAATAATGTATTAGTTAGCTATTACTGCAAAAACAAATTACCTCCAAACTTAATGACTTAAAATAATGTTTATTATCTCATAGTCCTTGTGGTTTCACCTGCTCTGGGCTTTTCTCAAGACTGTAGTCCTCTCAAGGATCCCCTGGAAATAATCTGCTTCCTAGCTCACTTAGCTGGGTATCGGGACTTGGTTTTTTTGAGCTGTTACACTGAAGACTTAGTTCTTCACAAGCCTGTGGTTGGGGGCCTGTTCATAGAGTATCCCCCAGTGTTAGAGCATGCAAGAGAGAGGACCAAGACAAAGGTCACAATCTTCTGTAACATAATCACCTTCATTTGTGTTCTATCCATCGGAAGCAAATTATTAGGTTCTGTCCACACTCAGGGGAGGCAAAGACACAAGGGCATGAATACCTGAAGGTAGTGATCATTAGGAGCCAAATCAGACACTGTCCCCCACAATAATACTAGAGTGTTAATATTAAAGTTAATAATTTAATATCCCATGCAAATTAAGGGATTGGTAACTTAAATAGAGCTAGAAGTGTTTGAATGAAAATATATACACACACACGTGTATATACGATCATACACACTGTTTTCAGATATATGAATAGAGCAATGACAGCTGGAGATGGGATAGCAGGGAGATCGAGTGCCAAAAAATATGCAAATGTATTTTGATGTTTGTAATTTTTTTTGAAGAGCTTGATCAAAGTCAGATCCATATCAAAGACATTAGGGAACATTATTGATAGGCTTAGTTCAGTTTAGGGAACCTTGCATTATAAAGTAATAGCTATAAGATGGTGGTGTTGTCTTTGAAAAGTTGAGACCAATTATATTAAAACCATATAACCCAGATGTGTTGTGTCGTAGAGGCTTCAAGAAGAGTTTCCAGAAAAGAGAGGTGCTATAGGAACCTAAAGGATTAGAAATAAAGACTCCAAAGAATCTGACATCCTATTGGTAATCCTTAGAGAAGACAGGTTTGTGAGCTTACAGGAAATACTAAGAAACTTCACTGAGAGTAGTGATTTTCTATACACTGGACAATAAAACAACTATATTACTAATCTCAATGCCAAGTTGAAAATAAAACTAAATTTTAGTCTTTGTCTAATTTCTGATATTTTGACTAATGAAATAGAAAAAAAAAACGGCACATCAGGCTGTGATTGGGAGAGCAAACTAAATAATTAGTCCCTGGAAAATTGAGGGTTTTCTAATGTATGTGGCATTATTTCAGCCCTTTGAAATAAAATGTGTTGTATATACACTCTGAGTTTTATGTAGATTTTCCTTAAATAACATTGGAGGGGATATCTTTGTTTATTTTCATTTTGTGGAAGACTAATTATTCAAACTTCAGAAGCAGCTGTACAAAGAAGTCTAAAATTGCAGTGTTTAACTGAACCAAGTGGAGACCATCACATGCATGCTAAAGGACTTGAAAATATCAAGTAGAGTGGGAAGTGAAACTAGGAGAAATGCAAAGTGAAAATAAGTATTTAAAGATCTGACATTCTAAGCCAATGGCAGTAACTCTGAATACTTTGAAACATTTGGGGGCATATAATCATTATTAGATACTTCATATCATTGAGAATTAAAGGTAATATTTCTAAAGCCAGGGATTAGTTAGTTAAGGCCCCTTTTCCTGGAATGAGAGTTGGTTACATATGAATTCCTTATTTTTTGCCCAAGTTACTATTTAGGAAAAGGATAGTTTGTAAAATGAGAACATGTGTTTATTGTCTCTGAGAATTCTATCAGCATTTCTGATTATGATCATAATGGAAATATAGAGGAGCCTTCTCCACTGAGAATCAGGGAGATATGAGTAATGTTTGGCAAATAGATTTGTGTATGGAAAATGGTAGGTTTATTAGTTTTCCATCCATCTCATTACTCACCTTTGACAACTGGTAAGGAAATATATTTTAATTAAGCTTCAACTTACTCTTACTGAATGCATAATGGCAATTATATACTAATGTTCTTAGGAAATGAGTTGGTAACAAATGTATCTACAGTCACTTTGAGAATCTGAATTTTAATGGACAGAAAAAACATGTTTTACAAAGATGCTATTCACGATTATTATTGGGCTTCTGTCATTGTTTATATTTTGTATGTTTTTAATCACAGTATCATGCTGAAACCCTGTATTAGGATGATTTAGAAGGAAATACTGTTCAAAGAGTACCCACAGATAATTTTCCAATTTTTAACTAAAATTACATAGTTTAATCTTTTGCATGTTTATTTATTTTTTAATTATTCTCTGTATTTATGGCTTAAAAGGTCTAAATCATAATACATTTTTTTAACTAGGCCACAGATCTTCTATATGAACAAATTTTTTTGCAAGGTTGTTCAGAAGCACAAGAGATTAATTTTTACTATAGGACATACTCTGTTTTTGTTTGCTTAACACAAAAGCTTTTTCCATTAAAATTACTCAAAGAGAAAAAAGTTGTGTTTTTTTCTTTTTATTTAACATATGTTTGCAAGCTGAAATTAGGGCAACGTGAAGTGTATTAAAATAAAGACCATGAAAGTAATCTATATACCACTTACTGGTATGTTCTTACATTCACTTTGCAGGTTTGAGGCAACTTGGGGCTTTTTAAAAAAAATTTTAAAAAAAATTTATTTGAAAGAAAGCGAGGCCACACAATCATGGGAAGCAGCAAACAGAGGGAAAGGGAGAAGCAGACTCCCTACTCAGCAGGGAGTCCAATGTGATGCAGGGATCCATCCCAGGACCCCTGGATTGGGATCCTGACCCAAAGGCAGATGCTTAACTGACTAAGCCACTCAGGCACCTCTACTGTCTTCTTACTATAAAGATAGAAAAAAAAAATTGATTCTCTAGTGAAAATAAGTGTTTTTGAAAAGATATAAACAGCAAGTGACATAATATTAATGTATAAATGTGTACATTTATGGTTTTCTGCTACATCTGCATTATACTATGTTATCTCTAGTTCCTTTGTTGTGAGAAGTCAGGTCATTTCTTGTCTACTGTGCCAATGTCTTTGATTCTGACTTGATCTGTTTAGTTTTGAATTTTAAATGGAATAATGGCACATACACAGGTTTAAAATGTGCTGTATTCTTCATCATCTTAATCCTCTTATACCTTGATTAAATTTCTGACTTAATATTTAAAATGTTTTGTTGCAATTAAAGGATTTAGACTCTTTGGGGAGGGTGGTCACTCTGTCTCTCAAAAAGTGCAGCATTAACATAGTACTACTAGTTTTTTCTGACTTTGATGACTAGCAATAGTCTAAAAATGTAGATGAAAAATTACAAAAAAATATAGTTACTGAATTATCAGTTCTGCTCCATGGAGAGAATGGGCATGTTCCCTAAATCTTATTTTTTTATTTGGATGTTACATAAAGTTCTCCCAAAATATGCAGATCAAAGAGCAATGATTAAAACATAAAATGACAAATATTTCTGAACCTTGATAGGAACTTTAATAATGAAGGCATTACATTTTTAACCTGAAAGTAACCAGTTTGAATAAGTGTATAAACACAGTTGGGGAGAGTCTGAATGATTTTCAAGTGTGATCTGACCAATAAAATTTCAAAAAGCTTCTCTGTATTTTCTAAGGTAGTGCCTTCCCTCTTAAAGTTCATTCATAAAGGCTACCAGGCTTTGCCAGCAACATCACAGGAATGTGGAGTTTCTTCACAAATACACTTTCCTAAGTCAAGTAAATCACAAATGAATGCTTCCTACCATTCCTCACATTTTTGTGGATTGTTTTAAGATCTTGGAAAGAAAGACAAGTTTTGTTTTTAAGTATGTACAAGTCCTTTGTAAGCATCCTTGTGGTGGCTCAGACCCTTGACCTCAGGCGGAGGTTTCAATGAAGGAACTATTTCAGGTTAACTGGGTGTTAAAAATGCATCACTTTTGCTTTTTAGAGCTTAACTATTTCCACAGGTATGTGTTTTCCAGAGGTTAGCTAAGCAAGAGCAGATGCAACCCTTGTGGTAAATTCATGAAAATCAGTAATAAGGAAATAGTTATTTTGGTTTCTTTCTTTTTTTTTTTTTTTTTTGTTATTTTGGTTTCTGCCAGCAGGGCTGGTTCTGGGGGAACCTCTACCTTTCTTAGAACCCTGTATATTGCACTTGGGATTACAAATCAGCTAGTGGATCTTTGGGATTTAAGAAGGCATATGTACTGAGACAAAATAGCAAAAATTGATCTTGTCTAGGTCTTTGAGAATAGTGAATTTCACGACCAAAATATACAATAAAGGAAAATAATCAGTAAAAATCCCCAAAGCCTATCAACTTAAGGTTTTTTAAAAGAAGCCTTAGAAAAGTCAAAGAAACTAAATTTGCTTCTCCCATAGCTTTCCTTACTTTAACAAGGCTTATGAAGGAAGGGGAATTCTTCTTTCCATGGCATTTTATTTAAGTAGTCTCATCAAGTATCCTAAGTTTGAGATATAGTGGCTAACTTACTGCTAACTTAAAGCCTTTTCAGTCAAAGTTTTAATTGGTTTGTGTTATTTGGATATTGGTTTAATTCACATTCACTTTTGAGTCGATTCAAACATCATGTGTTTTTCAGATGCTTAAGGTATTCTAGATGGAAAACATAAAGGTTTTTAATCAAAATGCTAAGTTCATTAGAATTTTTATTTGCGAAACGGAAGTGTAGACTGATAGCAAATTACAAAAGTTAACAGATTGACAATTTAATGAGCTGTATAATAAACACACACTTGCACAGTTATACAATATAGAAATATGAATTTTAATGTCACCTTAAATGTTCTGCTTGTTAGCTTGAAACTTTGAAGTGCTTTTTTGTTGTATTCGAAACATTATTAATAAATGTATGTGAAGATACTAGCTTTCATAATGCATATATTTCGATATTATGTTTTTTGAACAAAATTTTATGATTATTTAAATACTTAAAAAAATGCAGCATAAACATGAGTTTCAAGAAAATTTACTGGAGAAAGATCACAGCAGACTGGAGTTTTGAGACTGTTGAATTAGCCTGATGAATTAGTTGGTTTATCATTTGGGAATTTTTAATTGTGAATGTCAGAATCAAAATACAATTTAACAATGCAACTGACAAATCCAAGACTCCTACCTAGCTTTTGGCTTTACTAGACCCACGCACTCAAAGGGACATTACTTTTTCTCAGTTTGTTTCTCGCTCCTCCATTCCTGTCTATACTCAATAACTTCATTCTTTATTCTCATGTAATTTTTAAAAGTTTTTATTTTAATTTCAGTATAGTTAACATATAGTGTCACATTAGGCTCAAGTGTACAATAAGTGATTCAACAGTTCTATACTTTACTTGGTGCCCATCATAGTAAGTGTACTCTTTAATCCCCATCCCCTGACCCACCTCTCCTCTGGTAACCAGCAGTATGTTTTCTGTAGTTAAGCATCTGTTTCTTTCTTTCTTTCTTTTTTTCCCCACATTTGTTTCTTAAATTCCACATATTACTGAAATCTTCCAGTGTTTGTCTTTGACTGACTTTCTTAGCATTATACTCTAGCTCTATCCATGTTGTAAATGGCAAGATTCCATTGTTTGCCCGCCCTTCCTTCCTTCCTTCCTTCCTTCCTTCCTTCCTTCCTTCCTTCCTTCCTTCCTTCCTTCCTTCCTTCCTTTTAATGGCTGAATATTGCCTTGTGTGTAGGTGTGTGTATGTATCAATCTTTATCCATTCATCAATCAATGGACAGCTTGGGCTGCTTCTGTAATTTGGCTATTGTCAGTAATGCTTCAATCAACATAGGAATGCATGTTTACCTCTGAATTAGTGTTTTTATAATATTTTTGGTAAATACATAGTAGCTTAATTACGAGATTATAGGTAACTTTTTGTTTGTTTTAACTTTTTGAAGTTAACAAAAACTGTTTTCTACAGTGGCTGCACCGGTATGCATTCCTACTAGCAGAGCAGGAGGCTTCCTTTTTCTCTACAGCCTCACCCATACTTGCTATTCTTTATGTTGTTGATTTTGGTCATTCTGACAGGGGTCTCCTGTAATTTTTTAAGTAGTATCAAACATAACCATCAGAGGTTACAAGTTTATAGTCCTTTAGTTTAGTCTACTCCATGGAAAAGATGGTCTTTATTCCAATATTTTTGCCAAAAGTCTTGTTTCTTGCTTTCGTTAAACTTGTTTACAAAACATGCTTTTATTTTCTGATTCAATTATTGTGGCCCAAGTGGATATTCATTCTTTTAACAGGCTTAGATATAATATACCTACCTCTGAAGCCAGGTCACCTCACCCAAAGAACATGGATACTATAAGGACTGGGTACATTCCCAAAAGAGAATTGTGGAACCATTTCACACATAGGAAATAGATGCTGAGCAGACGCAAATTCTGTATTTGTTAATGTTCCGGACTGAGTGTTTTTAATCTCCTCCAAATTCATATGTTGAAATAGTAATCCCCAATGTGATGGTATTAGGCAGGGAGGTCTTTGGGAGATAATTATGTAATCAGGGTAGAGCCCTTATGAATAGGATTAGTGCCCTTGCCCTCTGCCATGTGAGGATGCAAGAAGATAGCAGTATGTGACACAGGAAATGGTACTCACCAGATACTCATCTGCCTGTACACCTGTGAGAACTAAAGAATTGTTTAAGGCACCCAGCCAATGGTAATTTATTATAGCGGCCTGAACCAAGATGTTTCATGATTTGGGGCATTTTTCTGACTTAGTAAATACATAAGATAAAGACGATAAATATTTGTATCCACATGATATAAATTGTGGAATTACAGAGTATCATATTGGATTTTTAGGAAATCTTTTTTTCAATTTTTTTTATTTTTTATTTTTAGGAAATCTTAAAGTACAGCGTGGCAGGTTGTTCTTGAAAGGTTTTCAACCAATTCTTTTTAGCCACTTGTGAAGCATACTTTAAATGATACGTTGCTAAAAAACAGTTCCAAAGTTTAGAAAATAATGACTCTAATTCATTAAAACTATTAGCCACTGTAGTAGTTATACCCATTTGTCTTATCTTCATTCCAGCATGTTCCTGGCAGAGGAATGAGAATAGGTGACACTGTGAACAGGATTCTTTATTTTTGTGGCAATGGAAGGAAATGGGTTGAGAACTACTCTTTTACCTTTCAGTCTTAACATAATTGCCTTCCCCCCCCCCCCCAGAAACCGTTTCCATATATTTATGCTATTTCTTTAGTATTTAACTTTGGGTGTCTTGTATTGACTTCTTTCCAGATATGATCAGTAGTGAATATTGACCTTGTCCTTCCACCACTCAAGTACTCAGCACCCATCATACTTTTTCTCCACAGCAGTTTAACACAATCTGGTGCACAATGTTTTTAATTATACGTATTTATTATCCATCCCCCTTACCTAAAAAGGAACCTGAAGGAGCGTATGTATGTGTTTATGTGAATACATGTCTTTTTTTCTGGCTTAGTGATGTATTTCTAGCATCTAGAATAGTGCTTGAAATAGTACCTCAACACCAATATGTTAATTTACTAACATGTAATGTGCAAAGATGTGCATATATTTCCAAGTATTATAAGAACATCATAAAATTGAGAAATATACTTATTTACTATCTATGACACTTCTGTGATTAGTGTCCACGCTACACCTGTTGTATTCCTGAAAATGTACAAAACATTCACAGAAAAGTGGTTAAACCATATATTTATGTCATCAGTTGAATTTATACAGAGGTAAAAGTGAATAAATTCTGATGTGTAGTTCAATATCATAAGTAAATGCCAGTTGGCTTATTCTAGAGATTCAGAGATCATTTATGTTATTAAGTCTACTACAATAATTTACCATTTATGGAAACAAAAGAAGAAAGATATCTCAAGTTGGAAGAAAAATGTGATAAAATTCATCACTCAGTCATGATAAACTTTTGATTAACTGTAAATAGAAATAGTTTCTTAACCTGATACAATAATTTACTGAAAAATTAAAGCAAACATCAAACTGAGTTTGTGTTGGGACTGTTACACCTAAAAGAGCAAGAAAAGAATGGCCATAATCACCCTTCTGGTTGACTTTGTTCTGGATGTCCTAATAGAGCAGTAAGGCAAAAGAGAAACTAAAAGGTTAATGGATTGGAAAGTAAGAAAAAAAAAACAAAAAACCTGTCAGTATTTGTAAATAATATGATTATCTCAGAAACCTCAAGAATTTATAAATGTTTAAATTTTAGAACTCAGGAATATAGGCTATGCTAAGCAGCAAACTTTACATGGTAGCTTTTATTAAATAGTTATACTGTGTGTTCTTTGATCTCTTCTTTCTTATAGGATCTGCAATTACTATTTCATTGACCACAAGTTAATGTTTTTTTTATGTATTCATATTTCTGTTCAAATTATCTTCATTCTTAGCTCAAAAATGATGAAAGATATTTAGAAAAATATAAAATTAGTAATTAAAAGTAGAGAGTGAAACTCTTTTTGATTGTGATGAGTTCAATACCAACCTTCCCCTGGTGAACTATTAAGCAATAACAACTTTTGAGATCTAGGTACTGTTTCTGTTTCAGGTTTCTGCATGCTTTCTCACCACATTACCATGTGAACATTCATTGTCAGGTAGCTGCTTTGTTGCTTAAGGGAATTGGTGATATGCCAATCTATTAATCTTTCACAATATTAGGAATTTAAATGTACATACTACTTTTTGGAAAAAAGATAAACTATTTTTCAAAAATTTTGGCAAGAAAATTTTAATTGATTTTTAAAACATCCTAAGATACCATAAGGTAATGCACCTGGATTAATAACATGGCGTCTAGAAATCAAATTAGGCAGTAACTTAAATTTTTAGTTGAAACTCTATGCCATGAATCATTCTAGTACTTCATAAGTGTTTTGAATTTGTAAGAATGTGAATGTCATACAGAAAATATTTAAGGTAAATTGTATTTATGGTATTTCTAGATGCTCATTATAATGTAGCTAATATTGTGATTAAATATGGCTCTTGATGTAAAAACAATTAAATACTATGTAGATTTGAGGTTTGTAGATGAACATTACCAATCTAACATGAGGCATGCTTTTCAACATCCATGACATTTAACAATTTTTGGTCACACTGAGGCATGGATTTAAATCACTGCAAATTACTGTAATGATGACGAATGTGTTCTTAATATTTAAGTGTAACCATGCTGCTCTTTTGCACAAGAACTCATGTGAAGTGATAGAAATTCATTTATTTGTAGAAAAATATTCATGTCCATCAAAGTAAATACATTTCTTTTGTCTGTTTACAGATTTTTAAGGTGATGGTTTTGTAATAAATTAGAGTGGAATGTCTGATTGACTTGGGTCCATAAAAATAACGAAATCTGGAACCTGGAAACACCATTAATCAATCTATCATAATGAATTCTCTAATCAGTGCAAAAATGATTCAAGTGAGAAAAACCTTTACTGAAGTTTAAAAAAAATATGCTTTGAGCATATACTCGGAAAACATAGGAATTCTACATGGAAGTGTGATTCAGAAGGATTTTATTTTTATGGTAATATAAAAATTATTTTAGTTTTTGTTTTACAGAATTTTTTCTTTTTTATTGGCTGATTCTACAGAATTAGAACTTTAGAATCCTACTAAATGTCCTATATGTGTTAGTAGAATTGTTAGATTTATTGCCATCAATTAAATACTTTAGTCCTTTGATTAATTCTAATGTATTTTATTGGGAAATTTTGTCTTGAGATGCTAATCTGGATTTTAAAAATTGGAGTCTTCAGATATACTCTCTACACTACCAGAGTCACTGCTGTCAAAGATAAGCAAAACCAGATATTAGTTAAAGCAATGAAAACAGATTTTTTTCACTAATTCCTGACAGTAGGAGAAAGAGCTGAGCTCTATTCTGATTTGTGCAGAGGTGACTGGAACATTTAAAGGGATAGTGAAAGAGTAAGGAGGAGCAGAGAATGGGGTACAAGTAGAAAGTTGCAAAGGATGTCAACATAAATGTGATTAGGCCATATGCATCTGCTTGCTAGTGATTGTTGGGATACTGTCCTCCAGAGTCTGGGAGACAAAGGAAAGGACTTGAGAAATACACTCTTGACATGTAAGAGATACACGTACATCGCAAAGGGACAAAGAAAAGATTCATGATTGTAAGCCCTTGTCAGTAAACTCTCTAAGGAGAGATCAAGGGGCTTATCCTCTGGTAATGGTTAGAACACACAGTAAATTCTCTTGCATTGTTTTCTTAGGCAGGCATTTTGATAGGGGCTTGGGGTCATCCCAGGAACATGGCCTTAATGCTGCTAGAGCCATGCTAGAGTCTTGTCAGCTCTTAGTACAGGGTTGTGGGCAGAGTCTTATGTGCAATTCTCATTACATTACACAAAATTCAAATGAAAAAATTTCTAATTTTCCAATAGAAAATAGAATATTATTAATTTGACATCTAAAGGGATAAAGGAGATATGTTTTCCTGAATTGATTTTTTTTTTTTTTGCATATGAGGCAATGCTAAGGGCTACAAATGTATTCCTTTTTTTTTTTTTTTTTTTTTGAGGGAAAGTGAATTGATGTGATTTTAAACTTAAACCATATACAATTTTGCCATGCACACAATGGAAGCCTGCTACCACCATGTCCTCATCAGCCTAGTCCCCAACTCCCTTCCCTGACAGTAGCATCTCTCCTTCCCAGGTGTGTGATTGGTTTTCGTAACTAGGTTTTCCTTTCTGTGCTCTCAAGCTTTCTTCAGATTCACACGATGTATTCATGCTGTAGGTGTGCCATGGTTACTATATTTCCCTTTCTCTGTTCCACTTGAGTTTGGGTAAGTTTTTGCCTTTTTAAAAAATTTCTTTCCAGCCATGTTGTCAGATCAATAGACTGTTTTTTGTATTTCACTGAAACATGATTGTCAGCATTTGAGTAATCACAGTTGGCATATTTCGCATTAAAATAGTGGACATCATTAGATTATAAGAGACATTATAATGGAATCAGCATCAAAACTCAGAGTAATTTAGTGTTTGCTAAATTTGCCATTCAGGGAGAATGTAACCAAGAGTGATTTGCCATTCAGGGAGAATGTAACCAAGAGTGATGGCTACTTCCATTTGACCATTTTGCTGTAAGGGGAACAGACCTCCCTGATCAGTCCAGGTGACTCTTGTTGACTATGAGTTCTGGAATTCTGGAGTCTCAAACCTGAGTGTCTACTGAGAGACACTACATCTTTGAGACTTTACATCTTTGAAATTTGATCAGTCACACTATTTGGAAAACAGCACTGCATTTCTCTTGAATGAACTTGGTCACGATATCTATAGTATTACATTTCTTAAGATAACCCCACTAACTCTGATTCTTTATCTTATTTTCTTCTTTTGCCCATGCTTAGCTGAGTGAACTTACTAAGTGTAGGGCATTTGTTAAAATTGGCCATTCAAAGAGGATGGGAAGAAGACTAGCATTTTTGAACACTGTGCTCTAGGCACTTTTGTATATACTCTCTTGTAAGTTCAAAACAGAACTGTGATATGAGAGTCAATACCTCCACTATATACTGGTGAGGAATCTCAGACCTAGGAACTTAAATAACCCCTTTTATCATAAACTAATAAGTGGTTGAATCGGGTTTGGACCTCAGGTGCACAACAATGTTCACCTGCTCAGTGAAGCTTTAGTGAAAGAGCTTCTTTAAAAAATTACTGTAAAATGAAAACCATGTTACTTTATTAGCATGTAGTGGACTTCTGATTTATCCTAAAAACCGAACTTAAGTTCTCTAGATTATTTTGTGATCCAGTCTTTGCTTCTTGGCTATTGAGGGTGGAATGATGCTGGGTATGGAGGTTGTCAGGGTTTTTCCTTAATAGAGTGTGGAACTGGGAGGAAAGAAAGTAATCCTGGCCTTAGAGCACCTGTAAACCCAGAACCAGCCTTTGTTTTCAGTTGATACAGAGGAGTAAAGGGCAAGAAATGGAGCTGGAGCAAATAGTTTATTCCCCTGCGGTAGCAAGAATGGATGTGCAGGGTAGAAGGGGCCTTGGAGAAGAGAGCCCAAACACAGCCGTAGGAAAATGCCCTAGCAAAGGGATGAGGCTTTTAAACTGGAGTACCCACAACCTGGCCCCAGAGAAGAGGAGGAAGATCATAAAATTGCTTGACCACTTCAGGTACCCCTGAACTTCCTCAGTCAGAGTGAAGCTGAGGACTCGGCAGGACTTGCTCTGCAGCATTCTAGAGGTGGGAGGCTGAGGGCCTTCTCTGATCTTCTGGGAAATGCCCATCTCAGTGCATTTGGATTTGACATTGGCTGTGGCATCAAGACCCAGATAGTTTCCTTGTTTGCACTTCCTTGATCAGTATGGGTATTGATACTAGGAAAAGAAAAAGTTTTAATTTTTCAAAAAAATAAAGTAAAATTTTAAGTCAGTTTAAAAAAGTAACCCTATTAAAAAGGCAAAACTTCTATGAAATACTTAGTTCCAGGAAGAATAGTTCTTAGGTACTGATTTGTTTTACTGCCAGAATTGGCTTGGTGGGATACATTCCAGAGAGTACTAGGGAGACATAACACTGCTTTTCTAATACTATTCACCTTAATTATCTGCTTATCTTAATTATCTTTGCTTCCAGGGATTATTGTGTAGCTTACTTTGTTTTGGGTTGGGCTCCTAATTGTATATTACAAAGAACATTGTAAACAGTGTTTTTCATGCTTTTTTTTTTTTTTTTTTAATTTGCCTTCATGATTCTTTGTGAGGTGTGGTAATAATTGGCTGTCGTGCAGAATGATCTGGGAAATTTTTCAAACTGCAAAAATCTTTACTCTTCAGGTAATAATGCCGTATTCTTTACTTAAGAATGCCCCCCCCCCCAAAAAAAAACAGCAAAGTGTTTAAACTCACAGAACATAATTGTGAAAGTTTTTGCAAGTTTCAAAAGTGTTAAGGTAGATCAGACTACTCTTCAATCTGGTTATGTTTATCTTCAGTACTCTATCTTTACCATTAAGAGAGAGTATATCTTATATTCGTGAACCTTGAATAAAAAAAAACTCATAAAAACAGTAGGGCAAAATAAAACATCAGAAGTGAATTCAAAATTAGTTTTCATTGTCATGTAGATTGTTTGGGGGAGAGAAATATTTTCCGTAGATGTTTCTCTCTTCAGATACATGTAGTTAGGTTTGTGATGACAGAGATTATATTACAGCTCCTTGATTTACTACTTTGTTTAAAAGCCTTGTAATCAAATTGAGGAAAAAGGTTAAGAGGTAAGGGAATGTGGGTAGACATGGTAAGGGAACGTGAAACTGGAAAATAAGTGCTAACAAAAATATGTATGGATGTAGAACATCTCTTTAAGGGGAGAAGTAGGAAGTGTCTATGAAGAGAAGCCCTAAATTGTGGGCTCCTTATTGGGCTTTTACTTGAACAGAGTAGGCTCCGTATTCTAGAAATCAGAGGTAAAAATGCCCTGTCTTACCACTTATAGAAGGCCTCCATTGTGTGTATCTCAGGACAATGGTGGTATATCTGGAGAAATAAAGGCCTGTGTTCATAGTCCTTTCTGCTTACAGCATAGCTTAAAAGTCCTAAATTAGATTTCCTCCAGGGCTGACAGAGGAATCCTCCTGTGTTGTTGTTGTTGTTTTTAAATGTACATTTTAGGCAACATTCAGTGCAATATTGGTTTCTGGAGTAAAATTACGTGATTCGTCAATTGCATTGAATACCCAGTCTTCCTCATAATAAGTGTTCTCCTTAATACCTATCACTCATCTCGTCTATCTCCCAACCACCTCCTTCCATCACCCTCAGTTTGTTCTCTATCATTAAAAGTCTCTTATGGCTTGTTTCTCTCTCTCCTTTTTTTCTTTTCTCCCTTCCCATATGCTCACCTTTTTTTTTATTCCACATATGAGTGAGATCATATGGTATTTGTCTTTCTCTGACTTATTTCACTTAGCATAATACAGCATAGTTCTATCCATATCATTGCAAATGGCAAGATTTCATTCTTTTTTTAATGGCTATAATATAATCTCTGTCTGTGTGTGTGTGTATGTATGTGTATATATAATCTAATCTCACATCTTCTTTATTCATCATTTTTAGTATCACTCATCAGCGAAATAAAAATCCAAACCATGTGGGATACTATCTCACACCTGTCAGAATGGCTAAAATTAACACAAGAAACAACAGGTGTTGCTGTGGATGTAGAGAGAGGAGAACCCTCTTATACTGTTGGTAGGAATGCAAGCTGGTACAGCACTCTGGAGAACAGTATGGAAGTTCCTCAAAAAGTTAAAAATAGAACTACCCTATGATCCAGCAATTGTAGTACTAGGTGTTTACCCAAAGGATACAATAATACAGATTTGAAGGAAGTCCTGTGATTTCGAGGCCTGTTTATTCCCTTGTGTCACTCTGCCTCTCTATCTTCTTGCTTGTGAATTGTCATAGATGAACAGTTATTTAATTCTGTCATTAAGACTTAAATTGTCTGTTCCTGGTCAGTTTTTCTTTATAGAGTATTTTAGTTTTAGTGAAATCAACCGATCAGCCACAATGTGTGAAAAGTCAATATGTGAAAAGTCAAATTCATTGTTGTTTGGTTGAAGGAGATGATTGATGTTGGTGGCAAAGAGGTGAGGAGAGTTTTAAACTCTTGAAGAGAATGAAGACAATGCATAGTGAATTGGCCTTGTTCACACACAAAAGGATAAGCACAGAGGGCTTGTGCTTTGAGATATTTTTGTCCTGCCTCTGCAAAAGCAGTACTCCTTGACTGATTTATGAAGATTTTAAAAATGAGATATATATTTAACCCTTTTTATATTTATGGCATTAATGCTAAAGTGTTTATTCATTTCCTGCTAATATGAGCAGCAACTTGAGGTGGAATTGTTAAAGTTTATATATTTTAATTTGTGAGCACTCTGGTTGACAGTATTAATATCACAAATTATTTATTGAAGCAAATTTACATTAGAAGTAAAACAACTTTCTCTCTATTGAGCTATATAGAATATTCCACAAGTTTTTAATAAGTATTTCATGAAAAAGTCTCATAGTTAAGTAACTTTAGAGGACTATTAAATTTCTATAGCTATAAAGTCAAGACAGAAAAATCAATTTTCATAGCAACAAAAAATGGAAACTAAAAAGTATTAAATAGCATGATAAAAAATGAAAAAATAGAAATAGAAAAATTTTGACAATCTCTGTACTTAAAACTACAAAATATTGAGAGAAATTAACACCTAAATAAATGGAGATACATATTGTATTCATGATTTGTCAAGATGACAGTTTTCTACCAAAGGAGCTATGATTCAGTGCAGTCCCAATCACAATATCAAGAGTCCTTTATTCTTGAAAATAACAAATTGATCCTCAGATTTATATAGAAATGCAAGTGGCCTGGAATAGCTGTAGTTATTTTTTTAAGAGAACAAAGTTGGATGACCCACTATAACTGATGTAAAGGCTTCTAAGACTACAGGATCAAAATTGTAGGATTAGTAAAATTCTACAATTAAAATAGAACAGAATAGTCTAGAAATGAATCCATATATAAATAGGCAGTTGATTTTTTACAAAGGCATCAAGGTGACTGGATAGGGAAAGGGAAATCTTTCAGCAACTATTCCTGAAACAATTGGAAAGAATTATCAGAAAACACTGAACTTCAACCTCTGCCTTTCACTGATAGAAAAGGAAATTCAAGATGACCAGAAACCTAAATATAAAAGTTGAAATCTAAATCTGTAGATAAACCCACAAAAACATAGTTCGATCTCAAAAACAACATGTGAAGCATTAGAAATCATTTATGAAAAGGGCACCTAAGTGGCTCAGTCAGTTAAGCTTCTGCCTTCAGCTCAGGTCATGATCTCCAGGGTCCTGGGATTGAACCCCATATCAAGATTTATATATATGTGAATCTCTTCCTGTGAAGTTCAATAGAACGTAAAACCATGGTAATAAAAATCAGAGCCATAGAAAAAGGCAAGGGGGTGATGGACATGTTCTGTATGTTGATGTGATGGTGGATATACAGTTGTATTTGTCAGAGCTCATTAAACTTCACACTTAATATCTGTGCATTTTGTAGTTAATGAATTATGTCTCAAAACTAGTTTCCTTAAGCAATAATTTATCAAATTGTGCATTTTGCCTTTGCCTCTCTAAGCAGCCATGTCACTGTGATTGTTCCTGAAACTTCAGGTGCCTCAGAATTCTGTTATATTAACAAGGGTTTTCCAGAGAAACCAACCAATAGAAAATATATGGGGAAAATAGAGAGATGGACACTTGATGGTGAGAACAAACAAGTCTGAAATCTGTGGAGAGGCTGGCAAGCTGGAAAATGAGGCAAGATTTTGAGAGAACTCCACCTCCTCTGTGAAGTCTCAGTTCTGGCTCTTAAGGCTTTCCATTGATTGGAAGGAGCCCACACATATTATGGAGGATAATCTGCTGTACTTAATGTCAGTGGATTGTGAATATTAATCACATCTAACACAGTGTCTTCATTGCCAGTCTAGCATTAGTCCAAACAACTGGGCAGGTCAGATTATTCCTTCTTCATAGATGATCAGGATCAAAAAGATGGCATGATTTGTCAAAGATATCATTAAAAAAGTACCATGCCAGGTGTTGTTTTAGAAGCTCGGAATGCACTAGAGAACAGATAACAGGAAAGGCTCTGAATTTGTGGAGCGTGCATTTTAGTGATCAGGAGACAGTAAAAATAATAGAAAATTCAGAAGTAATTTAGAGAATGATAGTAATAAGTGGGGACAAAATAGGTGGAATAAGTTAGGGGGCATTAAGACTCTCACATGGGGTTTGCCTCATTAAGAAGGTGGTGTATTTCAGTGGAGTCTGAAGGACTCTTGTGGCTATCTTGGGAGACCCAGTCCAGTAGAGGAAGCCACTAGTGGGAAACTCCAAAGCCTGGTAACTAAGACTAGAACACTTGTCTTCAGTTGTTCATAGTTCAAGCCTGAGTATTGAGCACACTATTGCTAGGCATTGGAACTACCACAGTAAAAACATGTATTGTGCCAAAGAAATTTCTCATTCTTTATTTTCATTATAGGAGTGGTTTCCTCACCTATGAGCAAGGAAGTCAACAAAGGTCTTCAAACCTATTTTGCTCTCAGAATTATCTGTAGATACTAATTTTATGATTTTAAATATATGTTATCAATAAAAAGATACTGTAGACATTGCTGAATTCACAATCATATGTTATTCAATTGATAAACATCAGAGGTTCCATTACAATAATGCTCAGTGGTATATAATCTGTAGGCAATTCTGAGGTTGAAAAGGTCCCTCATTCTTGACAATGTTTGAAAACTCCTGTTCTATGCCACAAATTTGCCAGATTAAATTGGTTCTAAAAGCCACACCAAAATTTTGCTTTTTATAGAAACAAGGGAGGTCTTTGGACATTTTTAAATGGAGGAATAGCATGATCAGACCTGTGTTTTGTGGGGAGATTTTGTTTCATTGTGAGTTGTCCAGATGGATAACTGGAATAAATGGAAAAAATCTATTGAGGAATGCTTACAGTGTAACTATAGTTGCTTGATTCATAATGCAGGGATGCAGACTTCACTATACTTAATTTTTTGTTCCTCATGCCAAAAAGAGCTTTCAATACAATTTGTCTGCAGTATATGTTACTTAAAGCAGTATTTCCCAGTTATCATCTATTAAAAGTCAACAATTAATAATAGTTTTCTAGCTTAACCCTGCCTGAGATTCTTGAAATGAAACATTAGTAACAGTTAAAACAGACCCTTTCGAGGAGAGGATATACGTACATGCTAGCGTTTTGCAAGCTAATTTGTATGTCTGCAAGCATTTGACATTTATATGTTTGGATGAACTTTTATTTTAGCCTTACATTACTCTAGCTTTCAGAGTACTTATTTTAATTTGATCTTGATGGTGAACCAAAGAATTACTGTTGAGAGATTTGGATATGTGTATTTACAATCAGAAAAGGTCCCTCTGATACTTACTATTGAAGGTGTTAAAGTAGCAATAAATACTTGAGAGAGTTGAGAAAGATGGAAATCAACATATTCAAATGTGACAGGATAAAGCAATTAAATCTTTGTAAAGGATTTCCAAAGCCTGCATTTTACCTTGGATACTTTTACTTGGGATTCTCTAAGTGTTCTGTATTCTATTCCTCTATAGTATTCTTTCCCACTCTGAAGGGGCATTCCTTTGTGATTACTACTCTGATTCATGTCTTCACACTAACTAAATACACACTTTTGATGAATTACCCTATATTATGCTATATTTTGATCTTTGATGTTGCTCTCAGGCAAAATATCAATGTGAAATTGTAACAGTTGTTTGCATTTGTGTTTAATTCAACCTGTGTGGTACTGGCAACACTATGAATATTCATTCTTTGGCAGGACGTATGCTTCTGGCTTTGTTGCTGAATCAGATTTTCCATGCATGTGGGTATGTGGTCGTTCTTGCTCAAACATCTAGATGCTCGATTGCTAATGCTTCCCACTTGCCAGATGGTAAATATACAGCCACAGTTTTCCAGACAATTGTCTGGGTAGAAATCTTTGTACATTCTGAATTTTCTTTTATACTATTTTTTTTTAATCACTGTGAACATTAAATCTGTCCATAGCAAAAGTGCTTAACTCAGTTCTGTGAGTCTTCAGATTTCTATGCTTCTAGTAATTTTATATGCCATTAGGGAGTCTCTTTGCTTGTTAATACACTGGTTATTAGTGAAATAGGCTCAGGAGCACTCGTGATGAGATTGACTCTAGTATCGATGCCTATATCAGGTAAAGAGAAACAATTGCCATCATTGAAATCTACATAGGATTCTTGATGTGTGTCTATCCACCAAGGGACAGGAGATGCTGAATAATGATGAAACATGCCAAATGTATGCTTGGGAGTCAGTCATTTAGTCTGCATTCAAATTGCCTTTCTTTTCTTTTGTTTTTCTTTTTGATCATTAGGTTAGAGGAGCTGAAATAATGGTCCTTCATATCTTGGAACTTGTCAAGGAGCTATAAGATTTGGCATACACTAGTTGATTATTAATAAATTCATTTGGATTAGAAAAATGATAGTTACAATATTCAGATAATTTTTAAAGATTTTTTAATTGAAGTACAGACATTACATTAGTTTCAGTCATACAAATGGGGCATTTTGAAAGATGTGCATAAAAGTAATTCAATATAGCTGATACTGTTTTTGAGAAGTTGACCAGATGATGATGAATTACATTATTATTTACTATAGGAACTACTATGTTCTGATGCTGAGCTTAGTTTGTGGGTTCATTATCTAATGTTATGCTACAATGACCCTATTAGGGGAGTTACTACCATAGGTATGAAAACCGAGGCTCAGAGAGTCTGTGTCACTTGCCCAAGGTTATGCTGCTAGAAGAAACAGCAGACCAGAATCTCAAGTCAGTCTGATATGTAAGTCTATAATATTAGCAACTACAGTACTGTATGATACATTGTTTGAATATGTTTGTGGATACATACATGTAGATATGTGTGCATGTGTGTGTACATATACACAAAATAATGCTTAAGTCAGTGAATATGGGTTTTGAAATCTTACTGCTATCTATACCATCAAAAATGTCCTTTAATAGATGAGCATCTGTTATTGTATATCACTCCCTCTTCTTGTCACCTCTTTGTATCACCACCACACATTTGTTCTCGTTGTCCTCATTGTAAGATAGCACAAAATAAAGATTACTGAGGGGTTGAAATAATGACTTCATCCAAATGCTTTCCATTTTTTTCTCAGCAAGGCAGATCCTCATTTATCTAAGACCTCGGACTACATAACATTATAACCTGAAATCTCTATCCTGTGTTTTTGAACTTATCAACCTCAAGTGCAAATACACCTCAAGGTGTTTTTTAAATCTCTGATATAACTGTTTCAGCTACATGGCCCCCCAGACTCTACCTAACACTATTATTCTGTCGTTTGCTTCTATGAAGGTTTTCTTCTCCATCCTTTTATCCAGTTCATGTATCTTAATCATCACCTCCTCACTTCTCCTTTTTTTTTTTTTTAAAGTCTTTATTTATTTGACAGAGCACAAGGAGGAGGAGTGGCAGAGGGGGAAGCAGACCGCCTCTGAGCAGGGAGCCTGATGTGGGGCTTATTCCCAGGACCTTGGGATCATGACCTGAACCAAAGGCAGTCGCTTAACTGACTGAGCCACCCAGACACCCTATCTCCCCAGTTTTAAATTATTTTATTTTATTTATTTATGATAGGCACACAGTGAGAGAGAGAGGCAGAGACATAGGCAGACGGAGAAGCAGGCTCCATGCACTGGGAGCCCGACGTGGGATTCGATCCCGGGTCTCCAGGATCACGCCCTGGGCCAAAGGCAGGCGCTAAACCGCTGCGCCACCCAGGGATCCCTCCCCAGTTTTAAATAATTAATCCCTATTCATCCTATATCCCCTCCATATTGCTGAATTGTGTATATCTCAGGTTGTAGTCATATTTTTCCTTATATGGAGACTCCCATGTTTTTTCTGATGTTTTATGTTTCTGTATTTCCTTGGTGGCATCTATAATTATGTTGAAAATGGAAGATACTTGCTTATTGTTGAATGAGTTGCTTTGGATCTTTTAAGGTTCATTGAAAAATGAAATAGAATATTTTTAAAAATTGATAAGCAGAAATTAGGCTTGAAAGAATTAAGGAAAATACCTCATTTTATATAGTTTCTGTTAGATTCCTTGGGCAGGCATGGATTATTAAAATGCTAATAAAATGTCTTTCTGTCTAAAGGAAACAAAGAACTATATATGTATAGGCTTATTGGGCCCTAATCCAGAAATATTGCCATGAGGTTCAAGTTTTAGGAACAGAAAATCCCCTATACCATGACTAATTAAACACATCTGAAAAGAACACAAAGGAAACTGCATGATACATAGGCTTACTGGGCCTAAAGTATTGAGCAGGTAGCAGGAAGGTAATACTTAAAGAAAACTGTATCTTCATGATTTAGTCTGTAAATCATTGAATATTGATTGATAATATATACTAAAATTATCTGATATTTTGTTTTTAACTTTGGTATCCTTATGAAATTGAAAGGGGGAAAGGTTCTCTTTTTATTGCCTGATTATAGCATCCCCTCTAAATTATTACTCAAAAACCTTGTCTGAAAAGTGGAAATTATAAAAAGGAGTTTTCTTTCACTTAAATATTTGCAGTTTTTTTGTACATGAAAATCAGTTACAAAATTTTAGAGGAAAATCAATATTAAAGATCATTCCTAGATCTTTTCTGATAAGTACTTTCAGCAAACTTGCCGTGTCAGTTAACTCTAATATTGCTAAGTAGATTGCAGCCCTTGATTATGGGACCAACCTTTGATATTTTCATTCTCTAAGTCTGTCACTAGAGTGACTGACTGCTCATCTGTGTCCAGAAGTGTCCTCTGAGTGCATATAGGAACCTCAGGATAACATTTTGGTCTTGCTTTTATTAGTAGTAGAAAACCAGGACTCAAAATGTTTGCTAAGCCTAGATTGTATTGAACTGTATATTCTGGCTAACACTTCTTTGATAATCATTACCATTTTTATTTGCCTGAATAGGCTATCATTTTAAATATATTTGCTGAAAAATAATAAATACATCACACATCAATTAATGAATTGCTTTCAGTACCTTTCTTTTTTCAAAGAAGATGACAGCTAACATTTTAGTGGATTTCTACCTGGATAAATTCCTATGCATTATCAAATATGTCTATATTTATGTATGTATACATTTGGATTTTTACATTCTTCTGGACTTTCCATGTTTATCATTTGTCTTAACTGTTATAAGTTTATTTCATAGTCCTTTGATTCTGTAGGGAAGAATAAGGTATGAGTATATGCTATCATGTTCATGTGTGTTTATTTTTATAAAGAGAAATAGTCTGTACTTAGGAGAATTCTTAGGTTAAATAATGTGCATTTTTTTTTTACAGACACCACCTTATTCATTGCTTCCATAGCTAACTCATTATTGTGACTGCCACTTCTTTTGCTTGTTCACTTTTCCAATGCCTTGGACATGTGCCAGTAGCCATTAGTAGTATTTTGTTTATCACATGTCACCTAAAGTATTTATTTTCATCTGATTTTTCAACCCCCAGTGGAATAGAAGTATTTTAAATTGTTCTCATATTGTAATACTGTTATTCTCCTAATCATCAACTGACCTTGAGATAAAATTAAATAAGTGATCATTTAGAGTATAAGCTTTCCATATATCCATATCAGGAGATATCCACATATCAGGAGAGGCCACATGCAAAAATCATTGAACTTTTCTGTTTTGATTGCCACCATCTTTGTTATGCCACAGTTAGACAATTATAAAAGAGTAGATATGGGATAGTAAAATGAGTCTTGGAAACATTTATCAGTCTTAAATTGTCTGTGTAACATAGATCCAGTTATTTTACTTTTGGCAGTCTATCTTATTTAAGTCATCTTAAATGTAGAAAACTAGATGCACAAAAGTGTCCCAAACATTGGAAATGACTTGAAAGACTCCATAGAAATGGTTAAGTAAACTGATATATAACCTCAATGGTAGATAATAGGTTTATTATTAAAAATTGCTAATTACAATTACAAGAAACATGAGGAAATTTGTTATGTCAAAGTAATCAGCAATCAAAATTGTATGAAAAGATGATTCTAGCTATAATAAGCCATCTAGAATAAAGGAATGGGGATGATTTTCTTTTTAAAGTTAAAAACAAAACAAAACTCAGCCCACCTAAACACTGAGGAAAAAAAGTTAGGACCAGTGATTATAGTATGGTGGTGAGGCAGACTGGGGGACTTTGTGTTTACTTCATGTTCTTTAAAACATTATTTGTTTTATTTAAAATCTATAATAACTAGCATATGTGTTTTATCTCCCAGAGTGTCTTTGCCATTGAAAAGCAGTCAAAAAATATTTTCCAGACAGTATTTTTGATTTCCTACTAAAACTAATGTGATTGTTGTATTGATATTACATTTTTAGTTCATATGAGGCCATTTACTAATTTTTTTCTCAAATTTGATACTTAAATAGGTGGGATATCAAGATATATTAAGAGAAAAACCTAGTTCTGGGAATTAAATATGAAATGAATATAGATGAAACTGCAAGAGCATAGATTTTATGCATTACTTGCTAACTTAGAATATCGTGTATTGTTTTGGTAAGCCATTTATAATATTTAACTGGAAAAATGGTTAATGTTTGATAATAGGTTGCAAATCACTTTATGTTTCTGGGAAAACCTGAGGTTAATTTTTTTCTCTTGATTGAGCTGTTTTCATAATCAAGTGTTAATGGTAATGAAATTCTGTAATGTGGATTTGTGCATTAGTAAGTATTGCATTTTACAAATCTGGGTAACTACATAATATGTTTTTTATGATTTTTTACTGAATAAATGGGGAACTTTACATTTCTTTGTTTTGTCTTTTTCTTTCTTTCTTTCTTTCTTTCTTTCTTTCTTTCTTTCTTTCTTTCTTTCTTTTTTCTTTTTTTTTTTTTTTTTTTGCCTTTATGCAGTTTGACTTATAATGTTAAAAATTTTGCAAGCTTTTAACTGTGGAGATAAATACATGACATATATGATAGTACCTTTTTGATGAAGAAGTACACTTCAGTAAGATGCTTTAGACAACAATATTAGACAACAGTATTAGTATTTGAAATAATTAGTAATGATAGAGACCTACCCTGCTAGTAGGATAACTTAGTATCTTATTAGAAAACTTAATCTATGTGGGTAATTATTCTGGAAGAAATGGATTGATTTAAGTTGAGGGAATTTATGAGAAGAAATCATGTTTAGGAAAGGAAAATAAATAGAAGTTCATTCTCTAGTATGTACAAGATGGTTTATGCACAATATTTTGCTTGAGACTCTGAATAGCCCTGTGGGATGAGTTTGTATTAGTATCCTTATTTAACTGATGAGGAAACTGAGCCTCAGGGAGTTTAAGCAGCTTGCCCTAGATCAAACAGCAAGTAACTACAAAAGCTGGGACTTAAGCTGAAGTCTGTTTGTTGTCAAGTCCCATGTGTTCTTGGAATCTCCCATGGCTTTGTACTGTAGCAGGGAAAATATCCAGCCCTAAGTAATGATAGTAAACAATCACTGTAATTGTTTATTATATTACCCTGGTTCATAATTCTTAGAGATGCTTGGGAGATTCTGGTGGAATGACAATGATGGAGACAAATCATGTTTATTTTGCAGATAAGCCCTGCTATTTAAGGGCTTTTGCTTCAGAATTGTCCTCCATATGTTCATTAGGTCTAAAATTGAATAGTGAGCAAAGTATTTGTTGTGGTCATGGTGGTTTGTTTCCTACATCAAATCTATTCTAAATTGTTAGTCTAATCTAATCATGACAATCCTATTTTCCATGCTGATAATTAGCTTAACAGTAGGCATTGAAACTAATCCTATGCAATGAGACATAAAGGGAATTATGCTACAAGCTTATGGGAAAGTTTTCCTTGATCACAAGAAAAAATGATAGAGAATAAAGGTCTTCCTTCTTTCTCTATACACTGTTGTGTCAAGCTGTGGTTTCTAAAACCATTCTAGCCATCTTGATAGCCGTCTCTCAGTGGAGCCAACATTAAAAGGCCTCAAAGAAGAGAGAGAGAGAGAGAGAGAGAGAGAGAGAGAGAGCGCGCATTGGACCTTGGTGACATAGTCAAATTGCTATATTAACCAACTCTCTAGAATATATTCTACATTTTGATTTCTGTTATGTGACCTGATAGACATCTTTCTTATATAATCTGACTGGAATAAAGAATATTTGTTCTTTGCAGCAGATACCTTTTTTTTTTTTTTTTTTTTGGATATAGTATTTGGTTTACAGGGTTGGGCACTGCCAGTCAGAGGATCTAAAATGTATTCAAATGAGGATCTAGGAGGAAGATCCAGGGAGTAGAACACTGAGGCCTTACTTTTACAGGCTGGTGTATAGATGACCCTTGTTATTTGGTTTCAAAAAAACTGGAGAACTCTTGTTGTACCTTTGAAAATTGACTAGGTGCCTAAAGATACTGCAACATTAGAGGAAATGGTATGAAAAATTAACAGTACTGCATCACATTGGCTGTTTTTTTTTTTCTTTTTTTTTTTTTAATCCACAATAAAGAAGCAAACATAGGGTGAAGGGTGGCTCATTTGAAAATTGAGAGAAAAAACGTGGCTTTACTTGGACAGTACCTTTCTACATTAGCTTTAAAATTAAGTTGAATAGAATTTGAAAATTGGAAACATTCAGGGTTAGAACAGTTGAATTTTGTGCCTTAAATTAAAGTGCTGGTAATGATGAGGTTGGAGACTTAGCAGGAGATAAATTTGGGGAAAAAAAGGCACACCTTATTTCACTGTGTTGTTATAAGCACCTTCCCTTATCTTCTGTTTCACCCAAGGGACAGAGACAGGATTATATGTGACATACAGTATGAGACAATTTTTTCAATTTCTTCATGGTAGAGATTATCCAACTGAGGGTGGTGGAATAGACAGAGAGCCCTGTGCCAGTGGGAGACTAGAGTTTTCAGACTTCTGAATTGGGTCTAAAGAAAGTCACTAGTTCTAGGAGAAGCCCCTATGCTTGATCAGATGCAAATACACTGGAAGCTTCCTGGTTTTTTTGTTTTGTTTTGTTTTGTTTTTGTTTTTGTTTTTGTTTTTGTTTTTTTCTTGTTTTTAATGAGAAGTCTATAGCCAAAGAAATGCCTGGTAACATCCTGTGACTGTTCAACCCATAAAGCAAGTTCCAGGCTCCTCAATCCTCCAAGGAAATGGGCTGATAAGTATACAACCCCCCAAAACGGCATTCTCAACTTTACTTACTTATTGTGGCCACAGAGGAACATGGATGAGCGTAAGAAGAAATATGGGCCACCGAGGAATATAGTCCCTTCCCCAACCTGGAAATATGTACTTTCCTTATCCAAGAATGTAAGCTATGAGGGTGCTGTGGACCAGTGATTACTTTGGGTTGCTTTTTATTGACCCCTTTTCTAACATTTTATGGTTGCTATGTACTTTTTAATTCCACTGTTAATTTGTCTGTAAAACTGAGACTAGGTAGTTCATCATTTTAGGAGAGTTTACTAAGCAATTTAGACCTACTGGAGATAATGGTTCTTACCTGAAGATCCTGGACTTGGAGCTTAATGCAGTGACTAATTGAGACTTTGAGTCTTGTCCTTCAGGGAAGGGATAGAAATAGGTAGAGCTGGGCAATTTTGAAAATACGGCAGTGAGACTGGGTATAGATATTTTGTAGCTAAAGGAGCAGTTAACATTGATGGCGGACTATCCAGCAACCATGAATCCCTTCTTTTTCCAACAGAACCCAAATTGTGTTCAATATCTGTCCCTGTTTATAAAGTCAAGAGATAAAACTAACCTATTCTTTGTCTCAGAGAGATACTGGTTTGTCTAAAGACAATCTGATGTCTTTACTGATGATTGCTTCAGAGAATGACTGAACTCTGACCTTGGGGATGCAAGCAGAAGTTTTCTGGAGGCTATTGGGAAATTTTTTCACACTTTTAAGAGAAGTCTTTGGGAAACCATTCTCTCTCCCCTTAGATATGGGTAGGGAAGTTTCAATTCTCTCCACCTCAACAACTAAAAAATGTTGGCCATGTCTATGTCTTCTTTGGTGAAATTTTTGTTCATGTCTTTTGCCCATTAAATGGTTGGATTGTTTGTTTCTTTGCTGTTGAGATTAACAGATTCTTTATAGATCTTGGATACTAGCCCTTTATCTGATATGTCATTTGCAAATATCTTCTCCCATTCTTTAGTTTTGTTGACTGTTTCTTTTGCTGTGCAGAAGCTTTTTATCTTGATTAAGTCCCAGTAGTTCATTTTTACTTTTGTTTCCCTTGCCTTCATATCTTGCAAGAAGTTGATGTAGCCAAGTTCAGAAAGGGTATTGCCTGTGTTCTCCTCTAGGATTTTGATGGATTCTTGTCTCATATTTAGATCTTTTATCCATTTTGAGTTTATCTTTGCCTATGGTGTAAGAGAATGGCCTAGTTTCATTCTTCTGCATGTGGATGTCCAATTTTCCCAGCACCACTGATTGAAGAGACTGTCCTTTTTCCAGTGGATAGTCTTTCCTGCTTTGTCGAATATTAGTTGACCATAGAGTTGAGGGCCCATTTCTGGGTTCTCTATTCTGTTCTATTGATCTATGTGTCTGTTTTTGTGCCAGTACCACACTGTCTTGATGATAACAGCTTTGTAGTACTGCTTGAAATCCATCATTGTGATGCCCCTGGCTCTGGTTTTCTTTTTCAATTTTCCCCTGGCTATTCGGGGTCTTTTCTGATTCCACACAAATCTTAAGATGATTTGTTCCAACTCTCTGGATAAAGTCCATGGTATTTTGATAAGGATTACATTGAATGTTGATGAGGATGTGGAGAAAGGGGAACCATCTTGCATTGTTGGTGGGAATGTGAACTGGTACAGCCATTCTGGAAAACTGTGTGGAAGTTCCTCAAAGAGTTAAAAATAGAGCTACCCTATTTTTACAGAACAATTGCACTACTGGAGATTTACTCCAAAAATACAGATGTAGTGAAAGACCAAGACACCTGCACCCCAATGTTTATAGCAGCAATGTCCACAATAGCCAAACTGTAGAAGGAGCCTTGGTGTCCATTGAAAGATGAATGGATAAAGAAGATGTGGTCTATGTATACAATGGAATATTACTCAGCCATTAGAAATGACGAATACCCACCATTTGCTTCGACGTGGATGGAATTGGAGGGTATTATGCTGACTGAAGTAAGTCAATTGGAGAAGGACAAACATATGGTCTCATTCATTTGGGGAGTATAAAAAGTAGTGAAAGGGATTAAAGGGGAAAGGAGAGAATATGAGTGGGAAATAGCAGAGAGGGAGACAGAACATGAGAAACTCCTAACACTGGGAAATGAACAAGGAGTAGTGGAAGGGGAGGTGGGCAGGGGGATGGGGTGCTGGGTGACAGGCACTGAGGGGGGCACCTGACGGGATGGGCACTGGGTGTTATGCTATGTGTTGGCAAATCGAACTCCAATGAAAAAACTATACAAAAAAAAAATATGAAGTCAACACTGTTGACAACAAATAAAAATATGGAGAGCATCCTTGAGACAGAACTGGTGTTCTGACTGTAAAGCACTTGGAGCTTGATATAATGATGTCCTCGTTCTTTAAAAGTTGAGTGAGCTCTTGTGATTTAGAATATTCTGTTGCTTGAAATACAAAGATCTTTACTGACAAAGCTGGCCTTTGGTCATTTACAGGAAGTAGCATAAATTAATCTAAAGGCAGGTTTTTATACTCAATTGACTCCATATCATTGAGTCAATGATTTTTATCCAAAGATAAAGATGGATTTGTCAGAACTTTTTTGTCTGTATATATATATATATATATATATTTTTTTTTTTTTTTTTTTTTTTTTTTTTTTTACTTGAGGTTGAGCACTGTATTGAGTAGAGGGACATAGGAAAGGTCCAACAGGATAAGGAGAAGATAAACTTGGCACAAGTCACAATTAAACTTCCGGGTGAATTCTAATTGTTAAAAATAATCTTGTGGCTCAGCATGGTCTTGAACTGGAAATGGGGCAGCAAGTACTGATACTTCACTAATAATGACCTTGGCTATGAAGATAATAATTCTTTGAGTACTTGTTTCTTTTCTTCAAATGAGAGGGTTGAAATAGATGCTTTCTAAAGTCTAATCCACCCCAAATTATTTTGGTCAAGTTAATACTGGGATTTTCTTGGGACAATTTATGAAATATTTCATTTATTTAATACTTTGTTACAGAGGGCTTTGTTCCTAATGGGCTGACTTATTATGATGTAATGGAAATGTTTACAACCGTAATATCAGTCTACACTTTTGTAATTCTTAAATCATTTTCTTTTTGAACAAGGAATGTTACTGTGGTTTGTTTACTACCCTACTCCACCCTCATCCCCTAAGTAATTTTTAATAAACCTTTCTACATTTCATAAGATTTCTAAGTTTTAAACTTAAAAAAATTTAATACTAATGCAAACTATTTCAAGTATATGGTAGTTGATACAATTTAACCAAGAAAAAAATATTTTTCCTGTTTTCCCTATTGAGACTGCCTAACACCAACTTGTTGGCCAATTATAGAAGAATTTGAAATAATATATTTCAGCCAGATGCCAAGAGACAGTTTATGAAACTGATTCAGCGTATGGATTACATATGTTTTTACTTATTGTTTAGTGGTAAATGTTTACCATTCTTTACAGCAATTGGACATTAGGTTTACAGATAGAGAAATAAATATTGATGAGAATCACAATTACACTAGTTCTTTTGTTCATTAGATATTAATTACATTGTGTCTGTATATGAATTATATATGAAACAGTTAAAAATCTCCATATTTACTATGAACATAATTGACTTAATTCATATTTGTTAAAATACATGGTACTTTTTTGTTTGCTAATATTGAGTATGTGTAGTATTTCTAAATGTTTCAAAGTATAAGGTGTCTTAAAAGATGTTATATTTGTGGAGAAATATCATTGCACATTGTGTAATAGCAAGTACCACATCCTTGCATTAATTTAATGATTTCTACTTTGAGAAAAGGTTTTCTTTATTTTCAAAGAGAATGTCATTTAAAAAAAAAAAACAGAAAAATTTAGATTTTAGCAGTGAAGATTGTCATTAAGTTTGTGTTTTTTTTTTAAATTATTTTGTGGATTTGTTACCACATATGTTTTGTCTACACCTTGAAACTGAAGATTTGGTATATAAGTCACATAAGCAGTGATAAAATTCAGCAATTTGAACTATTTAGAATCGTGTATATTTTTCTATTTATAATTGTGGTGATAACTAATGAATATGACAGATTCTAAAATTCTAAGATATTCTAGAATTAGAACATCTTAATGATATTAGTGTATTTTAAATTCATTTGGAAGGTATGCTATTGAAGGTCTCTATTAAGTGTATACATTTTTTTCTCTGAAGAAAAAGTCTTAAGTTTAAATGTAGTGTTTTCTTAAGAATAGTTCCCATATGCCTCAACCAATATGTCATATAATATGAGATAAAACTTGTGCATCATATAATTAGGTTTTTTTAAATGTATAGAATTAGAATTTCTGTATCTTGACTTTAGTGAAGATCAAAACACTGAGAAAAATGATCAATTATCAAATTAAAGGCTTTATATCATATTTTTTCTACAAAATTGTGTTTATAATTAGAGCGATGCTTTTCTAACATCTGAAGGGCTTTTAACAAATATTAATGTCTGGGTCCTACCCCAGACAAATTAAATCAGAATCAACTTAGGGTCAGGCAGTAGGGTTTGCTTATTTCTAGAGTTCTCCAAGTGATTTTAATTTTATAGGGTGGTTTGGGAACTTGTGATCAATACACTGTAAGATACTCATCAAACTATTTGATCAAACTCATCATCTATTATTTGATTCCATGATTTGATTCCATGACTTATGTAATTCTAAAAAAAACAGTTAAGAAACTTTTGACCTATAATGTTATGATTTTATTGTTGATGTTCAGAGAGTATAGTTTGCTTCATATAAATATATACTAAAATGAATGTAATCTAACAAAATGTAATGGGTATGGCTACTATTGCTGGTCAATCTTTAGAAATTTTTCTATTGATAGAAATTAATACCAAGAATGATTTGTGGCAAAAAATAAGACATGGGCAAATAACCATGGATGTTCTTTACTGCACAAATGTGGGCTGATTTCCCACTCTTTCTGTGTACTGATTTCCCACTCTTTCTGTAACAGATTATCACCAATCTGTGTAGTGGCTTAAAACAACAGATTTATTCTCTTTCTGTTCTAAAGGTCAGCAGTCCTAAAGTGAACCTGTCAGCAAGTTTTCATTCTTTTTCAAGGCTCTAGGAGAAGATCCCTTCCTTTTCTTTTCTAGTTTCTAGAGGCTGTTTGCTTTTCCTGGCTCTTGTCCCCTTGCCTCCATCTTCAAAGAGCATTACTACAATTTTTGTTTCCATGGTCACATCTCTCTCAATTATTCATCCTCCTATTTCCCTCTTAGAAGTACCCTTATGATGCTCTGGTTTCACCCAGATAAAAATAATCCAGGATAATTTTCCCATTTTGAGATCCTGAACTTGATCACGCTTGCAAAGCTCCTTTTGCCATGTAAAGTAACAAATACACAGGATCTGGAATTTGGACAGGGATATCTTAGGGAAACATTATTTTTTTAACCACAAGGAACTAATATTTTTTCCTAAAATGCAGCTTTTTTTTTTGTTTGTTTGTGTTTGTTTTGAATAAAGTGTCTGCAAAGAAACAAGGAAAAAGAAATTCAGTGCTGGAGTTTCAAAAGGGTGCAAGACAGTGACAGTTGAAAAGTTGTTCAAGGAACTCTTTATCATGATTTTTACGATTTTGAATCAAATAGAAATATTCATTATTCCACATCACTTCTCTCATTGGTTTATTATACAGTTAGATTTTTCAAGAGTGTCTAAATTGAGGTAAGATTTGTGTGTGTGTGAAACATCTCAGATAAATGCTGTGGTTACATTTCCATACCCCTATATACAGCTTTGCATTCTTTATCACTAGATGGATACTGAACAAAATTTATGGGGGTTTGCATGCCTAACTGATGTAATTGGTTACATCAGTAACTCTTTTCACATAGGAAAGACAATATAGTAAATGAACAATAAATAGTAGTAAAAGTAACTGCTTATTGATTAAAAAAAAAAGTGCCTTTGTAGACATTCTGCCAACACTTAATATTTATCTTGGTAGATTTGTGTATCTATTTGGCAAAGAACGTATGTCCATTGGATGCTTTTGTGTGTCACATGCTTTTTTTTTTTTAATGTTCTGAGGTAGAAGGATACAAAAATTAATGATTAATATTCTGCCCTCAACTGGATATTTAATATCCTGTTTAGGAAACAAATTTAAGAAGCACTCTAAAAGAGGTACAGAAAAATGATTTTAGTTTGGAGGATAAAAGGTTTTTGATAATAGTGTATGTATGCTATATTTGTTTCTTTAAAATTATTTACCTGTTTCCTCGTAATTCATGTAAGAATTTGTGTGTGCATACATGAGTTTTTTTTTTTTTTGGTCTTGATAATCCACCAATTACTTCTTTATTTAAAATTCTAAAGCATTATAGACATCAGTATGAATCTTCAGAAGTTCTGCTCAACAACTGTACTTCATATGGTTTGGGAATCATTAATAAACCATTTTGAGTTCCTCCCTAAGTATCCCTGCCCATCTCCAGATGCCAGCAGACAAAAATCATTTGTGAGTATCATACTACTCTTTGTGTATGTCACTTCCGTCTTTTACTGCCCTGAAACACATCCTACTTTGTTTCCTAGGTGCCAGAATCTTCCAAGTAAACATCCTCTCCCTAAAGTCAGCAGCCAGACATCTTCAGCGGCAGCCAAGGGAAAGACCTCAAAGCTGCCTTCGAAAACATTTCAGATGTCTTAAACAAGTTCCAGTCAGGCCTGCCATTTGTCCCCTTCTCCCTCATTTCCCCCCTATCCTAGGCAAAGGCCAGAAACCTTACTTAATCTTTTTTCTACTGTTTACGCTTTCCTGAAATTATCTTCTGGCTCATGATTTGATGGAAAAAGTTGGTATGGTAGCTTTACAGAAAGATAAAAAAGAGAAAGTTACTTAGTAGTTAACAGTGCTTGGAAGGACTGCAGTTGCTACAAGTGGGGTGCACAAATAGTCCAAAGGGAAGATAGTGCTT
The DNA here is from genome assembly GCF_048164855.1 of Canis lupus baileyi. Lineage (NCBI taxonomy): Eukaryota > Metazoa > Chordata > Mammalia > Carnivora > Canidae > Canis > Canis lupus. The sequence goes on from NC_132855.1 coordinate 30,297,088, forward strand.
GAGTTGATGGCTCATGTAAAATGATGCCCGGTTTTATAAAATCATCATGGTTTTACTATTGCTATTGAGTTCCTGTACTTCTATTTAAACAGGAAAGATACACTGTGTGAGGAAAACATTCAGTTGGGCATGTGTTCACAACACATTGATTCTTTTCATTCATGTGGAGATAACCTTTAGCTGATCATCTCCAGATCTAACTGATCATCTGACCCCCACAGTCTTAGAACTGCTTCATGGAATTAAGATTCTGTGTGTGGCACAGAGGCTGTGGAACAGAAAATTCTCCATCGTGGCCTTTTTTTTTTTTTTAAAGTGAATTATTATCACTTTCTTTAAAAAGTGAATTAATGAATGAGATTGACGCCAATAGAACAAATATTTCACTCTTTTTGGATATTCACACTTTTTTGTTTTAAACTTATGTTCAATAACCTATATGTTTGTTGTGTACAGTTGCATTAGTTTTAAGAAATGTATCCAAGGGTGCCTGGGTGGCCCAGTCTGTGAAGTGGCTGCCTTTGGCTCAGGTCATGATCTCAGGGCCTGCTCAGCGGAGACTACTTTTTCCTCTGCCTCTGACTGCTGCTCTCTCCACCTGTGCTAGCGCTCATTCTCTCTCAAGTAAGTAAATTAAAAAAAAAAAAAAAAGTATCCAGTAACCACTAGCACAATTAGGATAACAAAACAATTCCCTTTCAAAAAAAAAAAAAAAAAATCCCTTACCCTGTTCCTTTTTTTTTTTTTTTTTTTTTTTACCCTGTTCCTTTTTAATAGTACCTCTCTCCACCCCAACACCTGGCAAAAATTTATTTCTGTCCCTAAAGGTCTGGCTTTTTAAAAGTGTCTTATAAATGCAATCAAACGTTATGTAATCATTTGAGTCTCCTTTCGCTTAGCATAATGCATTTGAGATTAATTTGTGTTGCTGATTATTTTTGTTGTGGAGTGCTATTGTTTTTTTTGTGGATACCATGAACCTGTAGGAGTATATTTGGTTTGTTTCAAGATTTGGTGATTACAAGTAATGCTGTCACAAATGTTTTTGTACAGGTTTTTATGTGATCAGATGTTTTAATGTTTTTAGAGTAAATACTTGAGAGTGTGATTACTGAGTCATAGGGTAAGTAGACATTTAACTTTGTAAGACTTGTTAAAACTGTTTTTCAGAGTAGCTCTACCAGTTTGTATTACTACTAGAAGTGTGTGATTTCCAGTTGTTTCACTTTTACCCTAACACTTGATGTTACCTGTTTTATTTTAGCCATTCTATTAGATGTGCAAAGGCATCTCATGTGGTTTTAATTTATGTTTCCCTAATGGCTAATGATGTTTAACATCTTTTTATCTCCTTATTTGCTATCCATATAGCTTCTTTGCTGAATTGTGTGTTCAAATCTTTGGCTCACTTATTGTGGTCTTGAATTTGTGTCTTGAGTGTTCTTCATAGATTTTTCATTAAAGTTGTTTGTCTTATATTTGATTGTTTTTATCCCGGTCTGTACAGTGAGATCTTTTACAGAATAAATACGCTGATTTTTATGAAATGCCATTGCATTTTTTTCTTTGTCTTATCTAAGAAATCTTTAATTCAAGGTCACAAAGATTTTCTTTTATATTTTTTTTCTAAACATTAGTTTAAGGTTTTACATATAGATACATGACCCATTTTGAGTAATTTTTATTTGAGACATAAGGTATAGGTTTGGGTTCTTTTTTTTCTTCTTACAGTAATAAATTCTACCACTAGTTTTTGAAAAGACCATACTATCTCAATGGAGTTTACTTTTCACTGTTTTCAAATTAAACTGACAATACTCATGTAGGTAATTTCTGAACTGATGATATGCTGTCTTGGTTTTTGTGGCTTTATAATAAGTCTTAAAAATCTGTGCAAGGTCCCAATTTTATCCCTTTTCTTCAAAATTATTTTGGCTGCTCTGTTTCCTTTTATTTTTCATACAAGTTTTAAAATGAGCTTGCCAATATCTATAACATTTCTTGAGTTTTTCTTTTTGTAGATCAATTTGAGAAGAAATGGTATCTTAACAATATTCATTTTTCCAGTTCATGAACATAATATAACTATACATTTACTTAAACTTTTTAATTAATTAATTAATTATTAATTAGTGGTTTGTAATTTTCAGCATACAAATCTTACAAAGTTATTCCTAAGAATTTGTTTTCCTTGTTAGGGGCAAGGGGGTGTTAGGGGCATGGTTAGGAGAGCTATAGTTAGTAATTTTTTTTTAGTGTTTTGTCCAGTCATGGACTTACTACATAGAAATAGCATTGATTTTTTAAAAATATATTCACCTTGTGTTTTGTGATATTATTAAACTAGTTAGTTTTAGGATCTCTTTTGTATATTCCTTGAGATTTCCTGCGAAGGCAATCAAATCATGTTGTCTACAAATAGAATGTTATTTATTTTTGTAATCCATCCATCTTTTATTTCTTCTTTCCTTGCTGCATTGACTACGATCTTCAGTATGTGTTAGAGGAAAACTGTCAGCAACAATATCCCTTGACTTATTTCCAGTCTTAGGATGAAGGTACTCAGATATTCATTATTAAGTATGATGTTAGCTGTAGTGTTTTCATAGATGATTGTATTAAGTTGGGGAAGTTGAGGTTTATCAATTTTATTCTTTTCAAAGAACCAATTTTTGGTTCCATTGATTCTTTTTCTATTGTTTTCCTCTTAATTTTATTGATTTCAGATCTTTATTATTTACTTTCTGCTCACTTCAGGTTGTTCTTTTTTTTTTTTTTTTTTTTTTTTTTGTTCTTTAAAGTGGAAGCTTAGATTATTACCTTATGACATTCTTCTTTTCTAATATAAGTATTTACCACTATAGATTTAACTCTTGTTACTCTTTTAGGGGTTTCCAAAATTTTGATGGTTTGAACTTTCATTTTTTTTTCTTTTAGCCAAAAATACTTTCTAATTTCTCTTAAGACTTCCTTTTTGATTCATTCCATATTTGTAAATGTGTTGTTTAATTTCCATATGTTTGGGGGATTTTCAGGGATTTTCAGTAGTTGCTTTCTTATATAATTCTATTAGGGTTAAAGAATATACTTTGTATGATGTCAGTTCTTTTAAATGGTTAAGATTTGTTTTAGGACATGGGATATGGCCTATTTACGTGCAGTTAGAGGAATGTATATTCTGCTTGTGTTGGGTGGAGAGCTTAAGTTGATAGAATGTCTTTTCAGGGCTTCTAAATATTCATGGATTCTATGTCTTCTCATTCTGTCAATTTCTCAGTGAGTAATTTTAACTTTCCCAAGTAAAATTGTGCATTTGGCTATGTCTTTATTTAATTCTATCAATTTCTGCTTCATGGGTTTTCAAACTTTGTTGTGAAGTGCTCCCACATATAGTTCCATCTTCCTGGTAAATTGACTTTTACCACTGTGTGATACCCTCTTTATCCCTAGGAATTTTCCTTGCACTAATATCTTCCTCGTTTGAAATTAATATTTTTCATTACAGCTTTCAAGTTGATCTTTTCATGGTTTATTTTCCCTCTCATTTTACTTTTATCCTAACAATATATGTTTTGTTTAAAAGTGGTTTCTTGTACATAGTGTATTTTAATTTTGTAATTCAAGTTGATTTCTTTTATCTGTTCAGATCATTTACATTTAATGGTGTTATTGACATGGGCAAATATAGGTCTACTATTTTTAATTGTTCTGTTTTTTCATTCTACTTTCCCTCTTCTTTGCTCTTTTGGATTGTTTCAATATTTGTTAGTACTCCTATTTAATTATTATTGGTTTTTAGCTGTCTCTTTGAATGTTTTTGGTTGGTTGGTTTATAATGACATACATACTTTTAACTTTCATAGTCTACTTAAGGTTCATATTTTATTACTTCAGGTGAAATATGGAAACCTACAACTGTGTTGTTTTTTTTAAGCCTGTATGTTATGGTTGTTACATGCAGTGTATCCACACATTGACCCCCTTCCAGCAGTATTATAATTTTTACTTTATACAGTCGTTCATACTTGATAAACTTGAAAAAAATATTTTGTTATATATATCCAGGTATTTACTGATTCTGTTCATCTTCCTTTAGTCCTGAATTCCAAGTTTGTACATAGTATCATTTTTATTCTTCCTGAAACACTTATATTAGCATTTTCTCTAGAGCAGATATGCTAGTAATGAATTCTCTTACTTTCATTCATTAGAAAATATGTTTATTCTGCCTTAATTTTAGAAGGGTATTTTTACTGGTTATAGCATTGTAGGTTGCCAGTTATTTTTTTTGGAGAGCTTTAAGAATAAAGTGCATTTGTCATGTGACTTCTATGTTTTCTATTAGTAAATCTGAGAGCATTAAATTCATTATTCTCCTGTATGTAATTTGTCATTTTTTTTCTCTCACTGCTTCCAAAATATTTGCTTAATCTTTATTTTTCACTGATGATGATTTAGTTTTTACCCATGAGGTGCATTTGGTCATGATATTCTTTTTTATCCTATTTTGGGGTTTGCGGGCTTTTTCAATCCGTAAAATATATCTATACTTTTATCTCTATATGTACATATATATATGTATGTATATATGTATGTGTGTGTGTGTGTGTGTGTGTGTGTGTTTGGGGGATATTTATTGTAGTATAATGAATATTAATTTTAGGTGTACAATATAATGACTCAGCAGTTCTATACATTACTCAGTGCTCATCAAGATAAGTGTACTCTTCATCCTCTTTTTCTATGCCTGGGATGCTCACTGGTTGAGCCTCTGCCTTTGGCTCAGGAGGTGATCCTGGAGTCCTAGGATCGAGTCCCACATTGGGCTTCCTGCATGGAGCCTGCTTCTCCCTTTGCCTGTGTCTCTGCCTCTCTCTCTGCGTGTCTCTTATGAATAAATAAATAAAATCTTAAAGGAAAAAAAATCCTTTTTTTTTTTTTCTTTTACCCATCCTCCACTCTCCTTCTCTCTGGCAACTGACAGTCTGTTTTCTGTATTCTGTGTTTGTTTGTCTCTCTTTTTTTCATTGTTCATTTGTTTTGTTTCTTAAATTCCGCGTATTAATTATACAGTATTTGTTTTTCTCTGGCTTATTTTCCTTAGCATTATATTCTTTAGTGCCATCCATGTCATTGCAAGTGGCATGATCTCATTCTTCTTTACGGCTGGGTAGTATTCCAATATCTATACACACACACACACACACACACACACACCACATCATCTTTATGCATTCGTCTGTAAGTGGTTCACCTGGATTGCTGCCACATGTTGGTTACTGTAAATAATGCTGCAGTAAATATAGAAGTGCATATATCCTTTCAAATTAGTGGATTTTGTTTTTTTGTTAAATATCCAGTAGTGAAATTACTGGATCATACAGTGTAATTCTATGTTTAATATTTTGAGGAACCTCTATACTGTTTTTATAGTGGCTGTACCAATTTGCATTCCCACCAACAGCATAAGAGGGTTCCTTTTTTGCCATACCCTTGCCAATACTTTTTCTTTCTTGTGTTTTTATTTTAGCTACTGTGATAGATATGTGGTGATATCTCATTATGGTTTTGATTTGCATTTCCCTGATGATTAGTGATTAGCATCTTATGTGTCCATTGACTATTTGCTTGTCTTTGGTGGAAAATGTCTTTTTAGGTCCTCTGTCCATTTTTAATTGGATTATTTGGTTTTTCTTTTATATATATTTTGGATATTAACCCTCTATTTGATAAATCATTTGCAAATATCTTCAGCCATTTAGTAAAAGGCCTTCTTGTCTAATGTCTCAAGTTTCACCCATATTGTACTGTGTGTTAGAATTTCTTTTTAAAGGCTGGATAAGGGCAGCCCGGGTGGCTCAGTGGTTTAGCACTGCCTTCAGCCCAGGACGTGATCCTAGAGACCTGGGATCGAGTCTCATGTCAGGCTCCCTGCATGGAGCCTGCTTTTCCCTATGCCTGTGTCTCTGCCCCTCTCTCTCTCTCTCTCTCTCTCTCTCTCTCTGTCTCTCATGAATAAATAAATAAAATCTTTCAAAAAATGAAAAAATGGTGAAAAAATAAAGACTGAATAATATTAAAAAAATAAAGATTGAATAATATTTTGTATGTATATGCAGCATTTTGTTTACCCATTCATTCATTGATGGACATTGGGGTTGCTTCTACCTCTTCGCTATTGTGAATAATGCTGCTGTGAACATGGTTACATAAATATCTCTTTAAGACTCTACTTTCAGTTATTTTAGGCATATATCCAGAAGTAAAATTGGTGGATCGTATGTTTAATCAAACTGGCACACCATTTTCCCTAGCAACTGCAGCACTTTGCATTTCTACCAGCAGTGCCAAATGTTCTAATTTCTCTACATCCTTGCCTACACTTTTTTGTGTGTTATGTTACTTATTTATTTTTGATGATATCCATCCTAATTGGATGTGAAGTGGTATCATATTGTGATTTTGATTTGCATTCTGTTGAAGATTAGTGTTTATCTTTTCATTTGCTTATTGTCCATTTGCATATCTTCTTTAAAGAAATACTTATTCGAGTTTTTTGTCTATTTTTGAATTAGATTGGTTATAGTTGATATTTCTTTGCCAAGACCATCTACTGTTCCTTTTTTTTAAGATTTTATTTATTTATTCATGAGAGACACACAGAGAGGCAGAGAGAGGGGAAGCAGGCTCCCCAGGAGCCCAATGTGGGACTTGATCCCAGACCCCAGGATCATGGCTTGAGCCAAAGGCAGACCCTCAATCTTTGAGCCACCCAGGTGTCCCCACCATTCCGTTAAGAGTTTTTGTTCTCACTTCATGGGACATGGTTATTGCATCCACTTAAAAGTCTGAATTCCACCATCTGGGTCATCTTGAGGATGGTGTCTGTTGATTATCTTTTACCATGAAAGTTGAGGTTTTTCAGGTTGTGTGCTCAGTAGAATTTTTATTGTATCCTGTACATATTGAATATTGCATTATGAATTATGTATTTTGTTGAAATCCCATCAATAATGTTGATTTATTTTGTTTTAATAGTCAATCCACCTAATTATTTTCAGCTTAAAGTTCTCTGTCTCTTGAGTTCTGTGGTTTCAATATTCAGTTTAGTTTTTCAGATCTCTCTAATATTATCAAGTCATTCCATATGTGTGTCACCAGAGCCAAGTCTGGGACCTGGGCAATGTCCTCGGTTACAATTCAGTTTTCAAATATTTTGCAATATTTATGATTCAATCCACACATACGCAGTTCAGAATCTACCAAGTTTTCATATATAGATTTAGGGAGTCCCTTTTTTGCACCCTGTCACCTATGGTTCCCCTTACTTCTGGCTCTTAGGGATTTGTGTGAATTTATAGTTCTGAAAGACGAAAGACTTAGATCGCTATTGCTGAGTTTTGGATAATGGAAAGTCTTTATGAGTAACATGAATTTTGCATATATTGTAAAATAAATTCTTGATGATAGATCGATTAAAGCCTCCATATTTTTTTAATCGGAATTTTAAGGTAAAAAATATCCCTCCCCCCCAAATTGGTGAGTTTATGTTTGCAGTAATGAAAATAATGGAAAATTTTAAGACTGCTGCTATTAAAGGAAAATCTGGTTTTGTATTGAATTTTAGATTTGAGACAAAGTATTGCTTTGGATGATGCCAGGGTTCAGAAGCATTGTGACTGGTAACAAAATTTCAACAACTTTAAGTCCAGAATGACTTGATAGTTACAGGCAAAACAGTTTCTGCTAGTAAATTGGCATTCCATCCCTTCTATTCGACATTTTATTATTTTAAATCTGATCCTTGCATTTTTCTTGATATTTGAGGTTACTCTGTAACTCTATTAAATTAAGATGATGTTTTCAGGTGACCACTTATTTTCACTGGAATCATGTTTTCTGTGCATCATTTACTGACGTTGCACTTGAATATTTAAGCCATTGTCAAGGTTGTTCCTGGTTCAGAGGTGTATGTTCACTTCATCTGATTTTTCATTCTCGCCACCAAAAAACTTTCTACTTCAGTAACCAGCCCATTATGTCTTATCTTATTATGACTACATTGGTTTTGTTCAAACTGACAGCCAACTTGATTATTCATTTAATTCAATTACATATTTAATCCACCTCTTTTTACTCATTTTCATAATGTTTAGGTTATATGATACAATTTTTGTTTACTTGTTTTGCATTTTTTACAATTTTGTACAATAAGGAAGGAGACAAAAGTAATGGGATTTTATTAAATGGAACTATTTTATTGAGTGACTCAGGAAGTCTCTGAGTTAGAAGTATTCTAATCCACATACATCTGTTTTATAAATAGCTTTAGTGGAGAAATAACTTTTTGATTGAACTAAATAAAACATATAGAATTTTAGCCTTAAAATTGTAAATGTATTTAAATGACAACCTGGTCAATATTGTTTAAGATGTAAATGTATAAAGTATGTTTATTAATTCAGAAATATATCCTGAAGTTTCCAATGTTGTATACACTGTTTTAGACTTAAGAGTTTAAGTGGTAAAGTAGAAACTTCTGACTTCACTGTGGTTCAATTGTATTGGGAATAGACAGCATTAAGTATCAGAAGATAAGGAGTGGGATGGAAAAAAGATGGAGATGGAGTAAGTGGGAGAAGAAACTGATACATTAAAATAGGAGGTCAATCTCCAAAATCTCTTCACTAAACTATGCTTCCACAACTGTGTGCATGAAAGTTCTAAATCTTCACCCACCTCTCACTTTTGTTAGTATTCAGTCTTGTAACCTTTGCTAATCTGTTGAGTATAATTGATACCTTGCTTCACTTTTTACACTTTACACTTTTTATACCCCATCTTCCATTAATGAACTGAGCAACTGTTTTCATATCCTTATTATCATTGCAGATTTCCATTTTGTGATTGGTCTGACTTTATCATCGGTTATAATTTTATTGAAGTGTCTAGTTTTTTCTTGACTAGAAGAAATTGCTTATATATTTGTTCTTTGTTGGTTTTGGACATTGCAAGTTTGCAAGTCTCTTTTTTCCAAATGTTTCTCATGCTATTCTTATAATCTTATAAGATTTATATCCTAAATGTAAATCTTAATATTTATGTAGTAAATTAATCAATTTTCAACCTTGTAATTTATGATTTAAAGTGACTTTTTTCAGGCTTATTGATGTATAATTTCCATTAAGTATTATACATTCTAAAATTTACAGTTTGAGTTTTAACTAACGTATATAACTGTGCAAAGTTACTATCAGAATCAAACGTTTCTGTCATCCCAGATAATCTTCTTGTAGTCCTTCTGTACCCTCACCACTAATCTTTGGCAACTACTGATGTGCTACCTTCTGTTCCAGTAGTTTTGCGTTTTCTAGAATGTTTTGTAAATGGAATCATAAATCATATAGTTCTTTTCTTTTTGGAGTTTTTAAAGAAGTCTTTCCTTACTCAAAATAACAAAGGTTATGTGTTCTCCAATTTTATTTTTTATTAAAATATATATTTACCTTCCACCCTTAGCAACTTTAATCCATCAGGACTCCAATTTTTATGTTTAGTTAAGAATTGAATTTTTTCGGAGTATGTTGATGGATGGACTTATTTCAATGACATCTGCTAATTAGTATTCCTAAAGAAATGCATCTGGGATTTTTATTGACATTGCATTGAATATATAGTTTAACTTAGAGAGCATGGCTATATTAAATCATCTTATCCAATAGCATGAAATATCTCTTTATTCAGTTCTTTATGCCTTTTAAAAGGCCTTTAGGGTGTTTTTTGTTTGTTTGTTTGTTTGTTTGTTTCCTATAGGGATCTTGGGATATTTAAATATTTTGTTAATTTCTTCATATTGAACTGTTTTTCTTAGTATTGTGAATGCCTTTGTGTATTCTGTATGTATGTATTGGTATATTTCAGGAATGCTATTGATTCTTATAAATCAGTCTTTTACTTGGTCTTAGTGCTGAACTTTCTGATTAGTTTTAAGGGTATATTTGTTGATTAGTTTTTTTTAGGGGATCATGTAGTCTGCAGTTAGTAACAATCTGATTCTTCCCTTTAGGCTATTATGTATGCTATTTCTTCTTTTCTGAAAGCATTGGTTAAGACTTGCTCAATTACATTAAATGTAGCGATAAGAATAGAAATAGTTATCCTATTCTCTGTCATTAAAAGAATGCCTCAGACGTCCATTAAATATAGTGATTATCTTTGGTTGGGTCTCAAATGCTTGACAATTGGATACTTTTTCTCAGAACACCAATTAATATTTTCCACAAAAGAGCTAGATAGGTGACCAGAGCAGCATTTCTTCTCTCAGCCTGTATTAAATCACCTGAGGCAACATGGCTATATCTGTTTGAGCTATACTCCTTGAGTTCTTCATTGAATTGGTATGGAGTAGGAATGAGGCATCTGTCAGCTTCCCAGGTGATTCTTTTATGAAACCAGTTTGTGAATCATTGGAATGTCAATTGAATTAATTTCTAAAGAATATGTCTAAACTAGTTTCAGATTTTGTATGTTGATTCCATAGTTTAAAATATATTGACAAAGCTATAGAGAGTTGTGGACTTCTCCAGTTAAAAGCCAAAATACATCAGTGTTTTATTCATGGATATCATGAAATTTTATGATGTCAAGAGGTAGTTGTAGTTGGGGAGAAAAGCATTCTATTCTATGTTGGGCATACTGATGACATACATCAAAATTGGTCTTAGTTAAAAGGTCTATCCATCCCAGGATCCCTCATGTCCTATTTAAAATTTTCCAAAATGAATCAAGGTTAAGATGCACATGTTAAGTATCTTTTATCCAATACCTGCATACCTACCTTTTCTAGGCCTATGTGATTGTCACGTAGGATAGATAATGTACTCCACAGGACGAAATATTTATAACCACACATGTAATTCATAAAAGCGACTTAATGGTTTTCATTTGTCTGCATTATCAGAATATGGGTTTACTCACCACTCAAATATTAGCAACCTCCTGTTTAAAAAACCTTAACTAGGAATGATCCATATATCCAGATATCATTTCATATAGCTCGGGTTCTTGGCCAACAGGGCTTTCTCTATATAAAGAAATATCCTTCCAGATTCCCTGTGTTATAGGATATATGTGTCCTCTACTTTCTACCCCTTTTTGTCCCTGACTTCTCATTCCTCATGTTGAATGCCATACTGCTTCTGACTGTTTTCACTCTCTGAGGATGGAGCACCAGTCTGCAGCTGCCTGCTAACCATTCTTTGCATCTAGCTGCAGCTGCAATTCTAGAACAGTGAGTGTCAAGCTCCTTAGGGTCTACTTTGCTCCCTTCTCCTTATATGGTTGCAGAGAATAAATTCTTCATTGACTCTACTGCCTTACTTATAAGAGGAATTGAGAATGTGTATAGAAGGTAGAATAGCAGCCCTTACTCTGCCAGTTTGGGAGGGAGGCGAAGAAAGTGTATGGGACTGAAGTGGCAATTTCAATAGGAAAGGAAGAAAACTATGGTAGTATATGTAATATAGTTTACCTTTTTTATGTTTAAATAAACTACTTGAAAAAATTATACTGTGATTATCAAGAGGGTTGGTGGAAGAAAGAGGCCAATGAGCAAGTGTACCTGTTAAGAACATATACTACATCTATTGTCTGGGCAAGGGAGAAATTTGGAGAACCACTGGTAGAAAGCAGTTATTTCTAGAGAAAACTCCATTCTTTGTTCTAAACAGCTTTTCATCAAAAGTACTTTTTGATTAGACTCAATTAGTGAGTTGGGGCAGAAGCTTTAAAGTCAAAAATCAACCAGATACATTTTAGAAAAAATTATGTAAAAGAAAGAAGTAATATAAAAATAAACAAAACATATTTCATTGTTTAAATTTCAGTATAAATTAGTTTTTTGGTTTTTTTTTTTTTTTTTAATTATAAAGGCCTGGGCAGTCAGGTCTGCATTACATAAAAAGTGGAGGTAACATTATAGATGTTTGCCAGTGCTGTGCAGGTGCAACTTGATATGTAGTAATGAGAGATTTCAAACTGTCTTTCAGTTAAAAATATGTTTTGTAAAAATTTTCTAAAGATCTGGGGCTGCAGTGATGTATATTCTCTGGCTTCCTGTTTCTTAGTTGTTTGCTAATTAATTATATACCGTTTTAATTGCTTTCTGCTGCTATGAAAATAGGAGAATATGGACAAATAACACTCTGAAAGAGATTGTATAAAGAATCTTGTAAATTAACAGAAATAATTATATTCTACACTAGGGGATACATGTGAGTTATATTTCCATATTTTATTGGGTTATAATACTTAATTTGGGTCTAAACATTCTCTTTAATATATGGAATAATTAGAAATACTAGTCACTGGTCACAGAAATTTAAAGCTTTCTAAAACTAGTGTATTTTCATGTCTACCAAGAAAACTAAATTATTTAATAATTTAATATTAATATTTGTGTTTATCTTTATTTCACCTCAGTACAGTGGTTTCATTTTTCTGGATCTAAGGAGGGCTTTGTTTTGTTTTCTGTTTTCTAAGTAGACAAAAGGACCTGCTTTTGGAAATAGCCTCATTTCCCAATCATTCAGAAGAAGCATTTAAATTTTGTAATTTTCTTTCCGGATCTAATCCTTGAAAGGCAGACTGTGAAATGTTGCTGCATCATGGGGTAGAAGGATCTCTCTGGCTCAGGACCAGATATTCTAAGGCAACTGAGTTACACTGTGAGTTAGTGGGATATTAAATGTCATTGAATTCATTTTTCTTTCTTGAATTTTAAAGCCTTAGTATTTCACACTTAAATTGCCCACATTCTTGTTGTCTGAATTAGTCTGCTCCTCTCTGAAAGCTTCATACATTTTGTAAGAGGCATTTTATTGCTTTTTGAGAAATATTTTCCTTAGTTAAAAATTCACCTTCCTGGCTCTCTGTTTTAGATTATGTTTAGCAATGTTCCATTATGTAAATGTTTGAGATAAAAGGTAGGATTAGAGTGTATAGCTCAAGTTTGTATTCTTTCAAGAAAATGTCTATTTCTTTGAGAATGGACTGAATTTTTTCTATCTCATGAGTTTCTATTCTTACTTCATGTCTTTTTTGTTAATGTAGTGCATGTACTTTTTAAAATGCCCAGCAGTGTCTTTATCACTTTGAATGATGTCTTGCCTTTTATAAATTAGGGACCATATAAACCAGTTATTAAAGCGGCAATAAGATGTGATTCCCATTGCCTTTTTTTTCTCTTCTTTTTTTTTTTTTTTTTTAATAATCTGTATAAGATCAGTGTGATGGTGTGGCTCTGCCCGCTAAGGAGTACGGAAAGTCACACTTCTGGGAATTGGATTTCAATTTTTTAAATCTTAGGCCCTTGAAATTTTCCTAACAAAATTTGGCATATGTATGAGCATTGACCACCAGTCTTCAGCTATATGGGGTTGTGATTTTATTTGAGAAGCCTCCTCAGGGACCATTGGTTTGCCAGTTACTCAGCCAAATCTTATGTACAGCTTAGGTAGTTATCATTACCTCTTTGTTGAGAAACTTTATCTTCATTAATAGTTGTGTAAATAAAGCCATACCGTATATATTTGTTCCCACTCCCCCCCCCCCCTTTTAGAATGTGCTGGTAATCCTTAACCTTCAGTCTGACTAAATTGAGCAAGTGAATTTATTTGTATAGACTGAGGTTCTTTATTTTTTATTTTTTTTTAGAGGTTCATTAGAATTTTAGATAAACTATTTTTGACTCATTGGAGTTAAAACTCTTTTCTTTTAGTTTATTTTTTTTAAATTTTTATTTCTTAGAACTCTTGTTTTAGAAATAAGAATCTTCTCATTTCAGTGAGAATGCCAACATCAATTCTGATTTTGGTGCTGTGTCAGTGGTGTGTATGTGCATTTTACGTTGGTCTGAATTACTTGTATCAGCCTGGATTCTTATTTATGCAGGTTGAATGAGACTGAAAATACTGATGCTAGTATGCAAATATTAATGCCTATCAATTTACGATTTTCATATTCTTAGCCATGGAAATCTATTCCAATAAAGTACATATTAATAATGGTTTGTATAAAAGGAAACATTTCCAGATTTACCTTTCATACTTCATCATGTAATGTTTTCTCTCTGTTCACTTAATTCTAAATAGCTTCACATTAAGTTGTTAAAAAGAATATATTATCTATCATGATTCAGACTGTAAGAAATACTTATAGGAACTAGAATGAGCAGCTTAGTATTCACCTTCCTCTGTTTATCCAGTTAACAAAGAGCTTGTTAACCCATGTTTGTATTGTTTGGCTTGATCTTGTCATTTTCCCTATATAAATAACATAATTTTGTGTTTTCCCACTTCAGATTATTGCATGATGGTTAGTTGCCATCATTAAAGGCCAAGAAACACATCAAGGAATAAGAAAAATCACTGAGCTTTTAACTATAAATCATATAAGAGAAAAGAGGAAAAGAAACAAATGTTCAATAATGACTATTCATATATTTACATAGTGCACTAGATATACAGTGTGAAATAACATGATACAATCCATGTTTTCTAGGAGGGTATAGTTTACCAGGGAAGTTGGCCATTGAATGAATAAAGTGATACAAGGAAGGAATAAGAAGGAAAGTTTCTGTAAGAATGTTACATTTAAGGATAAATAGGAGATAACTAGATAAACAGATGGAAAATATTTAGACAGAAGGAAGAGCCTGAGGCAAGGTACGCACAGTATAGTCAAAGAAATGGAAGTCAGTGAAACAGAAGTATTCTTATCTTTGATTCTAAACAAAGGTGTTAGTGGCTCAGAGATTACCTTACTTATCTAAGTAAGATAGCTAATAAGTACAATTTTTTTTTCTTACTTTGTGGAAAATCTGGGGCAGAAAATGTTTTTGGTTTGTATTTTTTTAGAGGGAGGCAGCAAGTGTTTTAATCTCTAATTAAATTTGAGATTATTGATCATCTCCCATATAGGTAAGAAATGTCCAAAATAAATGATAAGATGCGTTTCCTGTGCTTACAGAGTGCATAAATTAGATGACAAAATTGAATCCTCAGT
Organism: Canis lupus baileyi; assembly: GCF_048164855.1. Lineage (NCBI taxonomy): Eukaryota > Metazoa > Chordata > Mammalia > Carnivora > Canidae > Canis > Canis lupus. Next base: position 30,312,151 of record NC_132855.1, read on the forward strand.
CTATCACCTAGGAAGCAGCAAATAAATACATGTCACTTTGTCTTATTACCTAATGAATTTTCCATGGACATGTAGAAGTTGGTGATAAAAGTAGATTGGAAAAGATGGCTTTCTTTTTAAAAAAAAAAAATATTTGTAAGAGAGAAAGAGAGCAAGGTGGGGGGGGCAGGGGGGAGAGGGAGAAGCAGACCCCTCTCTGAGCAGGGAGCTGGACATGGGGTTCGATTCCAGGCACTAGGATTATGGTCTGAGTTGAAGGCAGACTATTAACTGACTCAGCCACCCAGGTACCCCTGGAGAAAATCTTCTTGAAGAGATGATGAACAATCTTAGGTCAGTATTGTTATGTTTAAAACAAACAGCTAGAAGGGCACTGACAAAGATGAAGAGATGGAAAAGAGCAGGACAGCTACCATATGGGTGCTGGGTTCATGTCAGTGAACAGTGAGACCCTGTCAGGCCCCACAAAGAGTCTTGTGAAGTAGTCCAAAGAGTTTACACTTAGCACAGTTGAGATAGTAAGGAGATACTGGGGGTGCTTGAGAGGCCAGTGCAGAGCTAACTTATAACTAATAAAAGTTGTGAAGTCTACTCTCCTTATGGTCTCTTAAAAATAGTTAGGCAATAACAATAGTATTGGAGACATTCATTAAAAAAGAACCACTAAAAAGGGAAATATTTATCATTTACCTCTCCTTTCTTTTAAGAGTCTGCAAATGAAAACAGGCAAAACTGGAATAATTAACAAAACCTGTTAAGCAGAAACATAGATTTAATTTTGTGTTCAAACAAGGATATTATAACGTCTAAGAAATAGTGAATGAAAGGGTAGCATAAAATGTTCATGCTTAGACTGCAGTCAGCAGAATTTTGCGCTTTGCTTCAATTGAGAAAAATTTAATACAGGCTTTTGGAGCTTTTAAATGAAGGAAGAGTGATGATGATGTAGCTAGGACCTCATGGCCTTGTTCATCCTGACAATTTTACAGTAAGATGCACTGAGTCTTATCCCTCAGTCTCCAGAAGGCTCTGAACTATGCCTGGCAAAACCACTGTAGAAGTGTATTGGACCAGGTTTACCAATAAGAATATGCATCTTCATACTTGGGTACTAGTGATCTTTATAGCAGTCTGACTGGAGTTGGGGCAGGGTTGAAAAAAGAGGGAAAGAGAAATGTGGAAGAAAGCAATTATGGCATTTTTCAAAACTTCATCCTAAGTATTTTCTAAGGAAAAGGCTATTTTTGATTTTGCATTTACATGTGGGTTCCATCTGACAAAATGAACATAGGAAGTCAGTTAATTGGTGCCTTCTCATGTGTGATGGTTGTATACATGGATTGCTGCTATATAGCACATCCAGTCTTATGTTGCTCTTCGATGGCAAGAATATGTTTATGGCATTGATCTAGTTCCTGGAACTGATGATGGCTGAACATATTTTAGAAATATGGCTCTTTTTCTTCTATGTCAAAAATCAAGTATCTGGGTTTAATTTATAAGACGAATTTAAATACACTATGCTCCTAGTATTATTGCTAGTTCATTTGTATAACTTAGATCATTTACTCTCTCAGTGTTCCTCTTTTGTCATCTGTAATCATAAATAAAAGTTACAGACTTTATTAATTAAAAATATCCAGATGGTTGAGTTTTTCTTCAAGAGAGGGAGGATGGCTAGAGAAGAGTTGTGTGTCTTAGTTTAAGGTAAAAAAGAAAATAATGAGAAAACAGACTTTTGAAATCATTCTACAGAAAAGTAGCTTTCAGAGCCTACTCTATGTTAAGTTTTCTTTCTGTTCTGCTATGTTTTCTGAAAGTAAGATGCTGGCAGTGTTATAGAAAATTAGATTTAAAAATTATTAGTTTGAAATACATTATAAATTTCTCAATCACTAAAATAGCAGCTATGTTAACAGACTGTGCAAAAGTGAGAATGCCTTTTTGAGAAAAAGTTCTAAAGTAAAACAATGTTTCTTATAAAGTTTTTAGTACCAAATTAAAATGAATGTCCTATCACTGAGATATTTGGCCACTTGAATGACTGTCTACTGGGAAAATAAATTGGATTTACATCCCTCCTCAGTAATTTACTAAGAGCAAGAATAATTAAGAGAAGCTCTTAAGGCTGACAGACTTGAGTTCAAATCCTAGTTCATATTCTCAAATGAATGGCTTACTCTCTCCATGCCCTCACTAACCTTATTTGAGAAAAAAGGAGTTTAATCACATGAATGTTTTAATGATTAAATAAGATAATGTGTATAAATATATTAACTAAATGAGGCACCACAAAATAAACATCATAACTATTCTGTGCCTTTGGGCAAAGCATTTAAACTCTTTGAACATTAATATCTTCATTTATAAAATTAAGGTAATACAGCCTCACAGGACTGCTACAATCAAAACACAGATTATATTACAAAATCATTGTGGGAATTCTCAAGAGGGAGAAATCAAGGATGATTCCCATGTTTCTGGCTGGACTTTTAGTTTGTTATGGAGTCTTATATTATAATCCTGACACAAGGCAGAAAGCACGTTTGAGGGAACAGATAATGATGAATTCCATTCTGGGCATGATGAATTTGGAGACTGAAACAGCTTTAGAGCAGCAAAGCTCAAATGAAAGTCACACACAAGGCACTGACCTTGTTAAAAATAAAATGATAAGAATTTCTGTCTTTACTATGTGCATACCTGTTATGGTAAAATGTCATTTTGCCAGCTACCATTACTAAGTCACTTTTTCATATATCTATGGTACTTAAAGTGGACATTTTAAAAATTACTACTCATTCTTCCTGAGTTGGAACAAATACATATATTCCTTTGTAAATGATCTTTGGTCTGGCAATTCTGTGTTATGATTGGTTAATTAGTCTGTGGGCTGAGTGGTACAAATAGCTTGCCATGAATCACATGCTTAAACAATAGTGATTATTACATGTTTCTGAATTTTCATGGAATTTATTTGCTCTAAATGAGCTGATATCTGTCATCATAAATGGATACAGTCTTCCAAAACATTTTTTTCACCTTGGAAAGGTCGGAATTAAGTTTATTTTTTAAATTATATATTCAAACCACTTTTATGTGAAGTCAGAATGTATTTCCTTTTAACTTGATCAAACCTTAATCCTGATCATGTGTAGGCCTGGGCTTGGTCAGCTAATCTCACTTGAGCCACTCTGTTGACCAAAGGCTTTATGTGTGCATGTCCAGAAAGTCATGTGGTTGGCATTAAACAAAGTCAGCTGTATTTGGTGAAAATACATGATAGTCATGTATTCAGGTCTAAACTCCAACAGGCAGTGTAAATAGGCTTAAGGTATTCACTTGGAGCTAGACTTGAAGTTTTGCCACAGTAAGACTTTAATATGATGGTATGGGAAGCATCAAAAGGATAGTTGGAGGCTAAATATCAGGTTTAAATTGTGGCTCTGGCATAGACTAGCATCATGGACATGGACACGTTGCTTAAAGCTCAGAACTTACACATTTTTGAAGCAGTTTTTGAATAAAAATAATACTTAACTCATGGAGTTGTGAGGATTAGATATGTTAACATATATAAAATGTGTGGTAAAATATGAGTGTAAGAGAAATAGTATCTGTTACTATTAATATTAGAATATGATTATAGATGTTGTCAGTGTATAAGCAATCGAAACCATAGATGTAATAGGGTATCCCAGGTCAACAGTAAAGAGTGCGAACAAAGCGTAGAACAGAGTCCCAAGGAAGACAACATTTAAGGGATGGATAGAGGAGTGGAGGAGACCTGTTGAGATGTTACCATGCAGGTAGGCAAGTATGATATTGTGGAAACTAAGATAAAAGGACATTTGATTAAAAAGAATTGGTTAACATTACCAAATACTAAAACAAAAACCCCAAAGAACAAAAACAGATTGCAACATTTCACACCTCCAAGTACCATGAGAAGGTTGTAACCATGTAATTAGAACTTACTGTCCTATATTCAGATTTTATACAGTTAGTGGTGTGCTCCAGGTTGGTTTTTACAGGGGATTCTCAATTCTCAGTGAGTTTTCAAGATGAATATTTTCAAACATTTGCTTTACAAGATAGGAAAGTGGAAACCTTGACAAGAGTTGTTGAAGTGTAATTGTTAAGGACAAGTCCAGCGGCAGTAAGCTGAGGTCTGAGCATTTGAAAATTTGAAGACAATAGTAATACCTATGAAGAGGCAGGCAGGAAGGTATGGGCCTGAGGGAGACTGGGAAGTTTAGATTTTTATTGTTCTGAGATGGGAAAATATCCTGATGTTAAAGAGAAGAAGGTGGCAATATGGGGGAGAGAAGAGATACTCAGTAGCATAAGGATCTCAAAGCAGTAGGATATGGAACATAGGTAAGCAGTGGGACTTCAAGGGACAGTATTAGAAGGGACATTGTTAAGTGTAATGGAATACATGGAGAAAGGATGGTTCCTGCACAGGTATTTTGTAACTTGATATCAAGTTCAGGAAACTCTTGTCTGATGACTAGTACTTTCTCTTTGAAATAAAGGCAAAATTTAAGAAGAATGGCATAAAAAGTCAATATCCAACTGGAAAGCATTGTACCACTCAGTACTGAGTAAAATGTGATAGTAATAGAGTTAGTCCTGCTCCCATGTAATGGGGGTTACTTATTTAAGAAACTACCAGACCTTATGGTTTAGCTCTCTGATAGAACCCTGTTGGTGCCAGGGCATAGCAGGGAACACTCAGAGTGGCGATGTTGATTAAGCATCCCCAAGGAAGCCAAGTCTGCTTTATGAAAGGTGGCCGGATTACTTAAAATCATGAAAGCAATACCAGAAATGATGCTGTAGAGCTGCCCATTATGTCTTTTTCATTGAATTAGAATGCTAGGAAAAAAGTATTCAGAAATTATCTCTTCACCTATTTATTTGTAATACCAAAAATTCCCATCTTTGAATACTTTCCTATGGAAAATCAATTTTTCTTGATAGCCATTTTTTTTTTTTCCATGAGCGACTGTTGGCCACAAAGTAGAAGAAAAACTTTACAGGCTTTATTTCTGAAATGAATTACAAAAGATGTATGATTGAAACAAAATGGAACTTTTATCTGAATGAGGTCAATTTGAAAGGAGAAACTAGATTTTGAGTAACTCTCTCTTGTATCCTTAAAGTTCTGTCTTCTGAGGCACTGAAGTCCCATTATAATTAAAGGGATCCCATTAATAATTAAATATTTTACATGTAACAAAAGAAACTGGTAGTTTTCTTAGTTTTTTATAATTATTCAGAAATTATACTCAAATTTCAAAAATGTTTAAGGTAACATACCAATTTTGGAAAAACATCAACTTGTTGGGGTTTGCATCATATGGTTCTTTTTAGTATCTTTGCATTCTTCTTTCTATAGGGCTTTGTACAGGAAATTTTATAATGTCCATTCTACATAAAGTTTGTTTACCTTTGTCAGCCAATCATTTATAAATGTAGATATAGAGCTTTTTTTAATATCCAATTTTACAAAATATCCAAAGGCTTTATGCTTTAGAAAATAAATTTCTCATTACAAATATTAATATCTGCCAGTTTTAAAAGTTCTGGTTTGAGAATTTATTTAAACTGGGTAAAAATATATATAGGGAATATACAAAGATTTGTAGTGTTTTAATTCCTGATACTATATCAGTTAGAGTAAAGGACTAAGCTCCTCTAACAAAGACATCCCAAATCAGTGTCTTAAATAAGACAGAAGTTTATTTCTGTTTTGGGTAATGGTCCAGATAGATCATCTAGGTCTTTGAGCAGCTATGTCTCATGCAGGTGGTACCTCTGGCATTTTTAGTGCATAACTTCCTAAGTCACTGGTTGCCACTGCTATAAATAAAAATGGAAAGAGAAGAACATAAGCCTTGAGCCAAAGATTTCCTCTTAAGCAAGTCAAATGGAAATTGCTCACATCATTTTTGCTTGCACTCCATTAGCAATGAGGGATAAACATGTGGCCATACGTGTACCAAAGGAACCTAGGAACTGTGGTCAGCCAGCAGCCATATCTCAACTACACTTTACTGTTACAGACGAGGAAGGTGAAAGTCTAGTGGACAGCTAACAATATTTGACCTTGGTACAAATGAATGAAAAGGAGAAACACACTGTTTAAGAGCATTATCCAACTTGTAGAAATTTTTGTAAAATAAGATTTGGGGTTGTCTCATTGATATTATTCTAGATTACTCTGTGCTGTTGTAGATTGAATCATAATGCATTATGTTCACGTAACATGTTTTATATAAAACCAACAAACCTTCTTAAGGAGAGAGCAACAGTGTATCAAGAGATAAAAAGCCATGTCATACTGAGATTTTTACCTATACCTGTTTTACCCATACCTGTTTTCCAGTTGCTTGAGGCGCTTTCTTCAATTAACTATGCATTTGTAAATGTATTCATACATATGCATTTCCTCCATAGGGTGTTTGGTATTGGGTTTCCTCTTACCTAGAACTTAAGAGGTCAGAAGGGGAAATGTATCTGGGGAGAGTTACATATATATATATATATATATATATATAAATATTATATATATAATACATGAACTGGAGGGGTGGCAAAAAGGAAGTGTTTTAGGGAGGGCCTCAGAAAATCGATGAGCCCACAGGGTGTGTGAAGAATGAATTGAAGCGTCAACATTTACAAAAAGGAAAATCAGAAGGATATTACAGGAATAAAAAAAATGTGTATACAAGGACATAGGGTCTGGGGAATTTCAAATTAGGTAATAAGTTGAGTGAAGGGCCCTGAAATGAAGCAGAGTGTTTAAAAGGACCTTGGGTGCCATGCTGATATGTCAGCCTGGGCTATTTGGTGATTCTAAAACGCCTGGCATATGTGAATGTACTTCTGGGATTTATGTCACTATAGAAATGTCCTTGCCAATGGTAGTCTGGAATATTTTCTCTTTTTTTCTTTTAAGCATAAAACATATCACCATGAAAAATAAACCAGCTGATTTATTAAGCTCAAAATAGAAAAATTCAAATTTCAGGGAATAATAATATTTTTAAAATCTGGTTTTCATTATGTAACAATAGTTCTCAGCCTACATTTTTTAAAAAGATTTTTATTTATTTATTCGAGAAAACAGAGAGGCAGAGACGCAGGCAGAGGGAGAAGAAGGCTCCATGCCGGAAGCCTGACATGGGACTCGATTCCAGGTCTCCAAGCTCACGCCCTGGGTTGAAGGTGGTGCTAAACCACTGAGCCACCCAGGCTGCCCCAGCCTACATTTTAATATGCAAAACGCTCAATCTTTTTTCTTAAATAGTATATAGCAATACAACTGTATCTATCCTTTTTCCATGAGAAACACTTTATTTTTACATATAAAATAAGCATAGCAAGACTATATGAGATAACTTCTGTTATACAGTCTCTGCTCATCTAGTGAAGTAAAATAAGTGTTATTTTTTATATTCAATCATACAAAAGAATCAAGTGTTGATCATATGACATGTTGAAAATATTTTTGAAATCCCATAAAACTTTCAAAGGAAGTTTGTAGATAATGAGTAGCCACTGAAGGTGTTCTAGCCAGAGAGTAATGTGATTACATTGCTTTATAGAAAGATTCCTTTCAAAGCAGTTTGGTGAATGAGTTGGAAATAAATAGAGGTAAAAAAGAGAAGTGAGAGGTGAGTGCAGGGAGGGTGGAAAGGAGCATGGAAGGTGGAATTAAGAGACACCCAACTAGGGGCAGAAGGGAGGAGTCTTAGAGGATTGGAGGGGGCAGCGGCGGCGGTGGCGGTGGTGGTGACTGGGGCAGGGGCCTAATGGGGAAGGGCTGGCCTGGGATGGTGTGGGTTTCAAGCTTCCAGCCAGCCCAGGTGGAAGCAGTGTCGACTAGAGAAGGCTCTGGGAGGGAAAAGGGAACATCTAGAAGGGAAGCTCACACATGTGTTCTGCTTTAGAAATTTAATTAATATTATCTTATTAATATAATGACAATAATATTCATATGACTTGGTTTTATCCTAATGTTGACTTGTTGCAGAACATATTGTTTCCATGTGAGAACCTTTTCCCAACTCTTAGATGTCCTTCCAAGTACTTCCTTTAATTCTCGTTCCTTATCTTCTTCATGTCTGTGTCTCTAAATCAGAAAAACAAGAACATGCTTACGAATTTCACTTCTTGGCTCTGTTGGGGGGAAAAAAAAACACATTGTGCTCTGAAAGATTTCCCCATGCCTCAAAAAGCACTAAAATTATTTCTTTTCTTTCTCAGAAGCTTCCTGTTACTTGCTTTGAAGTCTTTGTGATCAAGAGAATTAATTTGAGTCTCTCAGGGCATTGGATTTGGAGTGAAAAACTTGTCTTTACTGTTAACTTGCTGTGTTGTGTTATACAGAAGACGTCACCCCCTTGGAGCTTTGTTCTGCCATTTGTAAAATTAAAAGTTTGGATTAGATGAGAGTTTCTTAACTCTGTTGGCTATTGGCCTCATTTCAGAGATCTATGAGCTCCCTAAAATTACATGTAGAATTCTGTGTCATTTATGTAAGCACTTTTCTACAAGACCCACAGCTTTCATCAGATTCTAAGGGTTCTGGTACCCCCCAGAAATAAAAATAACAACAATAACAACAGTATTGTGATCATTTGACATAACTACATAACTACTGGATTTTTTGCCATAAAGCTTCCATCTTTTGATGGCAGCAAAAATATTCCACAAGACATATCATGGAATTTTCTTAGATATATACATATCATTTTATGAATTCATTCTTAAGTCATGCTGTACCTTTTAGTGCCTCTATGATCATCTAAGGAGCCACCAATAATATTCCAGCATCTGGTCTCTGAGGGAGAGGATGCGGGGAGGAAAATCAAATGAAGGTACAGAGGTCACACGAGGGAGGATTCTGTGTGGTCCAAACTTGTGCCACCTGATTCTTGAGACTAGGAGCATGTTTAGATTTTTCTTCACTTATGCAAGTCACAAGAAATGATGTTAAACTCTTGGCATTGTCCTTTGGCAGAGTTGCCAATGTCTGTCCTAGACACAGAAATTGGCTGCAAAGTACAAGTGTGGACAAAACTGGCCAAAAGCTTGTCTAACTCTGAGCAGTGACAGTTACAGAGATAAAGTGAGTAAGATAAAATAAGACTGAGTGGTGACCCTAGAGCTATTTTTAAGTCTAAATCTTGGCCAGCACTCTAATAAACACCAAACAGACTTCCTAAGTTCCAGATAGCATAATTATATAGTGATTACTTTTTACTTCTCAGTAACTCAGTAAGAATACAGAGTTTAATGTAATTTGTTTGCTTAATTTATAAACAGTGGTTTAATCTTTAAGAAATTTATACGGGATCTATATTGACATTAATCATATGTATTTATCATGGCCCCTCCCCTGACTTCTTCTTATATCTCTCCCATATCCTGGAGACCATTGCTTTTCAAACTGAGGTTAAATGACCCATTTGTGTTCATTTGTTTATTGTAATTTTCCTCAATTTATTATCGTGTTTTTACAGTACATACTTAGTAAGCAACTTGTCATGTAACTCACCACAGTAAACTCACCAGTGAGTGTTTGAGCTGGTCTTTAGCCTGTTCAGTGAAGTGAATCCACTGATCCCTTGCTTGGAAATTGCAGGAATGTGATTTGCAGGAATTTTTGCAGCACTAAAATGAGAGGACAGTTGAAATGTGGAGAATTGGGATGCCTTGGTGGCTCAGCTGTTGGGTATCTGCCTCAGCTCAGGGCGTGATCCTGGGATTTGGGATCACGTCCCTCATCCAGCTCCTGGCAGGGAGTCTGCTTCTCCCTCCACCTATGTCTCTGCTTCTTCTCTTTCTCTCTCTCTGTCTCTCATGTATGTAATGTATGTATGAATGAATGAATGAATGAGTAAATAAGAAAAAGAAAAATGAAAAAGAAATCTGGAGAATACATATAATGGTGGTAGCTGGCCCATGGTAGCTGGCCCATAGCTTTTACCCATGGTAAAAGACCTCAATGGGACAGTGCACCCAGAGCAGCCTTGCAGTAGTATTCAAATGCAGCAACATTTTTCAAATTTGTAAGTAAGAATCATTGGTAAAATATTAATACAGAAAAGCATTAGTCAAAGAGAACTACATTAAAAAGACTCATGTTTTGCTATAAAGTCTTAACAGCAAAATCTCAAATTCTCAAATGTAATCTCTAGTACTAAACTGGTTGACAAATCAAAGAAGAAATTAATTTATTGGTGATAATATATTTAATACTCAGGCACACAATTTTTACTCTTGTATGGCAAATGTTTACTCTTGTTACTATTAATATTTAGACATTATATATATATATATAATATATACACATATGTATATGCATTCCTTTACATTCAACCTATAATTCCACATATAATTCACATGGGGAATCAAATCTGTTAAACTTAACCAGAGCTCAATAAATGTGTTTACGTTAGATTCCTGGAAATGAAAAACCTTGAGTTCTGTTTTTGTTTGGTTTTGGCACATGGTATTACAAGTAGGAGGAGGCAGGCCACTCCCCCTGTTCACATCAAGTCATAGTTTTTAATGTGAGATAGAGCAATTTTAAAGCAATCTAAAAACTTTAAAGATGTGACAAGGAATTCATTCAGGTTTAGTCCTAACATTTAGCATCCTCAAGGTGGTGATTTGACACCAGGAGTACTTCAGTATCTTCCATCTGAATAGCCATCCTAGTAATCTTAATAATATCCTCCTTAATAAGAGTTAGGTGTTTGTTTTATTAGTTAAAGTAAGTTTTAAAAATTCGAAAGTAAAATGGAAGTTACCGATGATCCTCAAATTTAGGGGAAATTTACTGAAACTATTCAGTAAATCCTAGCTCCTTAAATATTCTGTTAGAATCATATATTACAGAGTTTTTGATCAACTTGTCATTAAAAAGTCATTTTGCTCATTTATTTAAAATCTTTATTCAGTATAAAAGGTTTTTAAGTAATTATGACTCAAAAACTCTGACTATATTAAATAGCACCAGTTTTATTGTATGTAGAATGTCCCAATGAGGTGAAATGAGCTTCTATTAATACTTGATGTTTCTAATTAAAAGGCTAAATGGTTGTATAGCTGTATTTAGAGCCTAACTGTAATTTTTATGGGTTAATTTGATGGTGCCCTTAGGAATTATCTCAGCTAATTGGGATACTACATACTGTCTTTTTTAAAATAAAAAAATGTTATGCTTGACTGCTAAATTTTGAAGAAATGGAGAATACTACATCAAAGTTTTGATATTCTTAATACTGAACACACGACACAGGCTGCACATATGGCGACATCATGTTTATTATCACGGTTTCTATGACCTTAATGAGAAATCACTGGCACTGGCGTAGAAAGGATATTTACATGTTTCCTGTGCATTCCCTGCAGAATGTTCTTCTGGATATGGCATTCCATAATACTGTCATGGACTTAGTCTGTCTTTCCATGCTGTGGAAAGAGAGAATGCAGATGTTTCAATTGTATCACCTGATAGCCTCTCTGGAAAGCATTTATTTTTTTATTTCTTTTTAAAGATTGTATGTATGTATGTATGTATGTATGTATTTATTTATTTATTTATTTATTTGAGAGAGACAGAGCATGAGCAGAGAGAGGGAGAAACAGACTCCCTTATGGTCAGAGAGTCCAATGCAGTACTCAGTCCCAGGACCCTGAGATCATGACCTGAGCCAAAGGCAGACACTTAACCAATGAGCCACACAAGTGCCCCTGGAAAGCATTTAAAGTAGAGATTTTTAGTGGCAAATAACAGAAACTTAAGCAAATTTTAATGATCTAATCGATTTATGAATCAGCAGCCAATCTAGCGATCTAGTAATTTAAAGGGAAATCTGAGGAACTGTACAAAATGGAAGGATTTTATGGGCAGAAATGAGGCAGGACAATTAGTAAAAGAAATTAAAGACTTGTTTTAAGCAAGGTTGCCCTCCCTTAGGAGAAGCAAAAGGGGTCTTATTGCGTGGATTACCTCATCATCCTTTGGAGAATGGAGAGGGCCCCATGACAGATAACCTCATTGTTGTTGATCAGAAAAATCCTGACTGACCCCTTAAGACCATGTTTCTGTGGGTGGTTGAGTTTGCAAAGAGGTTAGGTATTATGCCCTGGTTTGATGATTTGGCCTAGCCTAGGTGACTCCATTTGTGTGTGTGTGTGTGTGTGTGTGTGTGTGTGTGTGTGTGTGTGTGTGTAACACTGGAATCAATCCCAGGTGAATCTGAGTCAACTCACTTCCTTCCAAATCACTTATGACTTGGTTCATGGTAACGTGGTGAAACAAACCATATGTAGACCTAATATTTTTAAAAGCCTATGTTTGTTTTTCTAAAATCTGGTTTTGTTGCATGTATGTGAAATTATGATTTGGGTTTGTTATTGATTTGCCTTTGCTTACAGTAATGATATCACAGTCATAATGACTTATAAAATGCTACTTATGGTAATAGAGGGGCTGCTTAGAATTAGTATTCTTCCTTTCTGAAGATAAAGTATAAAGGAAATAAAATGGAAAAAATTTCAGACTTGTAAAGAGTTAACTTTAAAATTAAATTTGAGGCTTTACTGATCCTTAACAGTGTTCGTTTTTCTGGATACAGATTGTTTCAAGTGTATAGGGTAAGTTGGGATGTTTCAGAAACTTCCCTGAGGGGGCTTTATTTTTGTTTACCACTTAAAATTGTTTTCTCTTGTGCATAAAGTGAAACATTTTGGATGTACTTATTGCTTATCCACTTGTATCACTGTAGCATATCAACTAGCTTTTTATTGTATTTGGCAGGCTTATTTATTTAAGAAAGCCTTGAAGAACATTTTTGAAATATTGGCTGGCAAGAAAATTAAAAACAATAACAATAAAAAACTTGTCCCTACTCAACAGATTTGCATCACTGCCCTCTCCTGAGGCGACAGTGTTGTTACTTATAGAAAGGTTAGAAATGAGAGCTGACAGTCATTTTTACAGATCAAATCCTGCTTCACTTGGCAGCCACATTTTCTTGGGCACAGTCTACTTAATCTGGGCCACATATCTATTGTCATCTAATTTAACTTTTTTTTTTTAATTCAAAAAATGTATTCTAAGAAGGGCCACCCCTTAATATCATATACATGCAAAATTTTTGTGCTGTTTTTCTTTTAATACCATAAAATATTACAAAAGACACCATTGTAGTCTTTACAGGAAAACTTAAAGATTTGCATAAACATATATATCTCACAGTTTATTTTGAATTCTGTTTGTAACTATTTTGTGCTGCCTTTGTTCCTTCCCTTGTGATGTAAAGTGTGATGGGATTAAATTATTGTTAGTACAACTGACCCTTGAACAACACAGGTTTGAACTTTGTGGATCCACTTATATGCAGATTTTTTTCCGTGGATACAGTACTGTAAATGTATTTCCTCTTATGACTTTCTTAATATATAATACAGATGATATACAAAATATGTGTTAAATTGTTTACATTATAGGTAAGGCTTCTGGTCAATAGTAGGCCATTAGTAAAGTTTTTGGGAATCAAAAGTTATATGCAGATTAGCAACGAAGTGGGGATTTGGTGCCCCTAACTCCCACATTATTAAAAGATCACCCGTATAAGGATTGCTGCATATGTCTGTCATTGCTTACACATCAATAGGAAGAACAGATTATAATGGTTGTCCCTTGGAAGAGAACTTGGTATTTTATAACTTCTTTAGGATGCAGAAAATGATTGAAATGAGTATTATCTATCTGCAGAATAATAATTACTATATATTTACCCATAGTACCCTAGTTTTAATTTATAATCACACTCTAAATATTTTCTGTTGACCAAGAATTCATAAATAATTCACTGTTGATGAAGAGAAAAGAATTAGATTTAATGAAAATGAGAATTACAGTTTCAGAGTAGAAAATAAATGCTTCCCAAGTTTTTGTGGAGATTATACTTTTAAGAGAAAAAAGCATGTATGTCCAACTATGCTGAAAGTGTTGTGTATGTGTAAAAATAACTTCAAAGGTGTTATATAAGAAATTGTATTGAGGGAAATACAATGTGTATATAAATAGGTGCTGTAACTGGCAAGTAGAATAGACTGTATTAAGGACTGTAAGAGACTGATCATTTCTGCGTGAGGGAAAAGCTTTGTGGAATGGATAGCACATCAAATGCACGAACATCAAAAAAATCTGAAAGACCACAGTTACATGAATGAGGGCAGAAACTAAATTGTCATTGTGTTCATTGAAGAGTATGACAAGCCTAGTGCATAACTGGCAGTAAATAAATATTTGTAAAATGTGGCCACATGTTGGATTTTTAAAGTGAAACTTACATAATAACAATAGGAGCTCTTGTTAGGCAAGACAAAGATGGTAGAAGGCTGGAGATACTTGGATTCTGTCTTCATTTATTCTTTGAACAATGCTTTGTGCTGGGATTGGAGGAAAGCACTAAAGGAGGCAGACATGTTCCAACCATCAAAGAGCTCAGAGTACAACTGGGCTTAGGGGCAGGGGAAAGTAATATTTTTTCAGAAGGGAAGTTCTATTGTTTAATTCTTGAACGCAGATACTTAAGGCACTACAGCATAAATGGCATCAGCTGTATGAGTGAAGACTATGTTTGGTAGAGACAGCACAGACGATCACAGGCTTGTGTGGCTATCAAGTTGAAGTACTGTGGTAACCACACATAATTACATCAGGCTACTGATAGAAGGTTTGATTTAAAGGGTGAATTCTTGGGTGTTTGTAAGGGGATAGATGAGCAGCATGTGGCATGCATCAGGTGAATGCTTTTCCAGAAGCCAGGAGGTTGCCTCTTTATGGGAGAGGGTGAGGTGGCACTTGTGACATCATGCTAGTTTTACAGTTTTAAATGTGTTGAGTATAAAGTTAATTGGGGTCTACTAAAATTTCTAAAATGGTAAGTTATACATAAGATACTAGATTGCTTAAGGCTTTGTCCTCAATTTTCAGTACAAATTGTGTATTTTACTTGTTACTTGAAGCCTTTATCTACTAAACATTCTTTATATAGCCTTTGATGATAAACATAGATACCAACTGACAGCATATAAAATATACACTTGTAGCCAACTTGGTAATAAGAATAGTGCCCCCCGCCACCCCCGGCAAAAAAATGTCCGGGTTGTAACTCCTGGAACCTGTGGATATGTTACCTGACATAGCAAAAGAGAATTAAGGTTGCAGATGCAAATAAGTTTGTTAGCAAAATGACCTTAAAATAGGGAGATTATCCTGGATAATCTGGTAGACCCAGTGCATTCATAACAGTGCTTAAAAGTGGAAGAGGGAAACAGAAGGATCAGAGATATGAAGTGAGAAAGATGTAACCAGCTATTGCTGGCTTTGAAGCCAAAGAACGTGTGTAACTTCTAGAAGCTGTGAAAGGCAGTAAAATTAATTCTCCCCTAGAGCTGTTAGCTCAATGAGACCTATATCAGTTCCGACCAATAGAACTCAAAAATAATAAATTTGTATTGTTAAGCCCCTCAGTTTTTGGCAACAATTTATTATTTATTATGGCAACAAATAGAAAATCAATACATCAACATTTAATAGTGGTAAAGAACACTCACAGGTTATTGTTAGAAAGTACTAGAAACAAAATATTGTATATTGACAAGGCATTGGAGAGTAAAATGTCACAACTATCAGGGTTTAATACCATAGTTTAAAATTATGATTTGTTGTTTACAGTAAGTGTGAGTGTAACTTTAATAAAAGCCTGAAAGTACTATAGGTTTTTTTTTTAAAATCCTTGCAGATGAAGCAACAATAAGTTGAATCAAACCATAATGAAATTTAGGGGCATAATTAAGGGATTTTAAAAGAGAATATACTAATTCTTGAGTAAAATAACAGAATTATAAATATACTGCTACCCAGATTGTTTGGCTATTAGCAGTATAATAAAGTACCCCAAGTCTGAGGACTCATGTTTTTTATGTCATGATCTTGATGAAAAGATATCCTCAGTACTTCATATTTTTGTTAAAGTTCCCAAAATTCATAATGAAATGTGTGTACATGTCTTGGGGGAGGAGTCTGCTTTAACAAAATAAGGATCATTTTCTCTGGGTTGAAAATTACACCATAATGAGATTTCCCAGGACAGGTTTTGGTACTGAGGCCAGGTCTCTCACAGATGAGATTGAATACATGACTATATATGTTTCTACAGTTTAAAGTGAGTCATGTGCAAAATGCATTTTGACTCTTACAGGAAATGTGCAGTAATAATTTCTCAAGGATTTTAAGGAGCCTCTTATGAAGGTTGTCAATGAAGAGCTTGCAGTTGATTGTTCCTCTCAGAAATGTTACTTATCTTTGAAAAGTTTTTTTACCTTTGTCTTCCAGCCACCAGTCTCTCCCAGGAGATCTTTGGATGTAGATGTTACAGAAAGTTCCAGGGATGTCAAATACCAAATACTTTACTCGGTACTTTTATAACATGGAGTGCCTCCAAATTTCGGCATACCATATGAAGTTAAGTTTCCAAAAGCTTAAAATTTTCAAAGTTAGTAAGCTACATTGTGGCTATAATATATAGTAGAATAGAATGTCATGTTTGGAAGAGACATTAATTTCTCCCACTTCAGGTTGATACTCTCCTTGAGATAAGAAATTTTGTCTCAGTTAATAAAATAATATTGCTAGATTGAGATTCAGGCCATAAATCTCACTACTTGCTACTTGCATTATCTCTTTTCCCTTATCTCTAATTGTATCTTTAACTGTCCTTCCTTCTTCCTGGTTGTGAGGCTGAAGTGACATAATATATTAGAAATTCATGTGAAATAACCTAAGGCATGGATTCCTAATGTTCCCTCCACCCTGCACAAAAAAGTTAGTAACTGTCTGATGAAATTTATTCACAAAATTATGTCACTATATTATACTCATGGAGATTCACAATTTATCTTGACCTATAAAACCTTCTGAGTAGTCAGGTAGCAAAGAAGCCAATTTAACCCAACATTTCCCATGCTCTTTTGTTACAGAACATACAGTGCATACCATGTGACATTGTTTAGAGAATGCCTTCACACAGAATTTACACATGAGAAAACTGAGGACTCAGAAGATTATGGCTTGGACGTGGGGAGGAAGGCCTTTATACTCAATAGAATTTCCTTTATTTTCTTTACTTTTTGCAAGTAGAGAACCACAGGGTTTAGTAAGGTTTTATGGCATTAGGGATTTTAGAAATAATTCTTAATATCTTTAATTGCATAACTTTTTTCCTTTTTTTTTTTTTTTTAAGAAAGGGAGAGAGAAGGGTGGGGAGAGCAAAGGGAAAGAGAGAGAATCAAGGGGGCTCCCTGCTGAGTGTAGAGCACAGCACACAGGGCTTGGGGCTCAGTCTTACAATCCTGAGATCATGACCTGAGCTGAATTCAAGAGCTGACATTTAACTGACTTAGCAACCCAGGTGCCCCTAATTACATAACTGCTTAAAATTTACTTGTTATTATTAATATCATCATCATTCTATCCCATTTGATCCTAACCTGCCTGTTTTCAAAGTGTCTGTGGTGACTCTAGTAAAAATTCTATATTGTATTTGTGACTGTATACTAATAATTTTACAGAACCCTGTTTGAGTCTAAAATCATAGTTTTGTGGAAAACTTAGATGAAGTTCAAAAGTTCTACTCATTTCACACAATTATATATATAGTGTGTTAATTCTGTGACAACTTTTTTTTCTGTGACACCTTTTGAATAAATTATATGTAAAATTTACTATGTGCGATTATAAATCAGCCACATGAAACAGATTCCCCCTGATGACAAATATTACCATAATTATGTTTCTCAAGGACCATCAGTTCTATTGAAACGACAGAAGCCAGCTGAGGCTGAAGGCCTGATGTGTGCTGCAGTGCGTTACCTTCATGCTTTATTTTTTTAATTGCCATGACCTGTTCCTGAGGTAGTATTTATTTTAGTTTTGTAGGTAAGGAATCTAAACTACTCTATTCTCCTGACCCCTCTATTCCTTAGGAGAGCCATTCCTGGTCTAGTTACCTACAAGCCTCTAAGAATCACTCCTAATTATTCTTTCATGCCCTACAGTCAATAACTAAGTGCTCTGGATTCTAATTCTTTCTTTGTGGTATTTCCCATGCCCTTTTTTAATTCCTCCTGTGACCACGGTTATTCAGACATTGCTTACCTCTGGAGAGTTGCTGGGGTGGTTTTATAGGTGGTTCCTCCAGTAATGTCTTTTCAAACACTGTCCTACATCCCATAGCTAAAATATCTGACCACATCTGTAGATTCCATTGCTCATGCCCTTGTTACTGCATTCTGCTGCTATTAGGAGACAATGATGATAGGTACGTTAGTGTTTTGCACATGACTGTGAAAACCATACTAGTCAGCCATTCCCCTATCAGAAATAGACTTTATTACTATGACTTCAACCAGAATTAAATGTTCCTCATTCAACAATTTCTCTTAGATGTAAGTGGCAGTTGCACATCCATTAACCTTATTTGTACTTTTCTCTCCAGTTAGGAATTTGTATCCTTGGACACTTAACATCCTATTTAACCCCTAGCTTAGATGGATCCCATGCATATCCATAGGTTCCTGTGCTACACTTTTCTGGCCTTAGATTTTTACTGACTTGTGTCTCAAAGTTGTTGCATAAGAGAAGTTTTTAATTCTCTAGGTGTCTTACGATAAAATCTTTCCTGAATAATGAAAAGTTGTATCTCTAAATACCCAGAAGTATATATTTCAAGTCATTTTCATCTTCAAGTGCTTCACGCCCAGAGAGGAAGCTTATATATAGGTGAGGTTTTCCTGCTTGTGTAGTTTTATTTCTGAGATTGAGATAGTGGTCATGTTTCTCATGGTCATGATGGGGACTTTGTATCCTGCTTGCCATATGGCAGGGGCTCTTAGTGCTTTGTATTCATTGACTCAGCCAATTACAAGTTAAAGAATATCTTAGATTTTTTTCCAACCTCATTTTTTAACCATGAGCTTCACATAGAATATAAAACTGCCAAGCCTACCCAGATACAAATATTTACTATAACTTTTTTCTTGATCTATTTAAGCATTTGTTATTCATTTTTAAATCATCTTGGTGAAAGCTTACTAAAATTCTTATTTGAGGAAGAAGAAACTAAATTATAGGTGAACTAGGATTGAGATTGATTGCTCTAGTGATTTTATAATGCATTAATGTGCTAAAATCTAGAAGTACTTAAAACCTCATTAGAATTAACACAGGATAGAATTTTGAATTATACATTATTCTCAAGAGATTTATTACAGACCTATACTTGCAATGTAGATGGTGCATTTTGAGTAGATGAGGAATGTAGCCCAAGAATTTAAAATATTAGTGTATAAATATAAATGTGGAAAATTCTTAACAAAGACTACTTTTTTTTTAAGAAATGGGGAATATTTTGAAAAAATTGTTTTTCCATGACTGGTTCAAAATCAGTAGTTTAATTAGCACTTATATTTGAATTACTAGCTCAGTGTGTAATCTTTTACTGTATAATCTATTTAATACAATAGAGAACTTTGTTGTTGAAATCAGAAACCTTTTCATATTAATTATGGTCCTTTGTTTAAATTAAGATGAATACATGCATATTTTGTATTCAGTGGAAGATCTAGGGTTGTCTAAAATTACTCATACACATACTTCGCTGTGGCTTTTCTCATCAAGCAATTTGAAATGTAGTTAAATAAATAATCTTCCTAGCACTCTGATAATGACTAGCCTGGGAAGGAGAAGAATTATAGTGAATGGTAGGATATATGATGCCTTTTTGGTGTGCCCTGTAAAATGAGATATTTTAATATTCATATTTACATAGCTCACTTAAATCTCTTATGTTTAATACTTTAGATTTGTTGGTCTTTGTAAGAAAGTAAATCAAAAGTTCTGTACAGCTTTTAGCTCCTTCTAGGGTCTCTTCTTAACTCATTTACATAAATAGAGAAGAAAAACACAGAAAACTGGATTCTTGGTATTTTGCATGAATCCAGACATCAAGTGTTGATAAAATATTTCAGAAATTGTGTAAGTGGGGTAGCCCAGGTGGTTCAGCGGTTGAGCGCCTGCCTTTGGCCCAGGGCGTAATCCTGGAGTCCTGGGATCAAGTCCCACATCGGGCTCCCTGCATGGAGCCTACTTCTCCCTCTGCCTGTGTCTCTGCCTTTCTCTCTCTCTCTCTCTCTCTCTCTGTCTCTGTCTCTCATGAATAAATAAATAAAATCTTAAAAAAAAGAAATTGTATAAGTAAAGCCTAGGTGTCAAAGTATTTTTAATAAAGTATCACAAAATAATTTTTCTTATAAAAGGTGAAAGAAGATACAGGGGCTTTGTGGGTCCTCATCTCTACCACTGTAGCACAAAAGCAGCCACAGACAAACTGTAAATGAATGGTTGGCCCTGTTCCAATGGCACATTTCAAAGAGAATAAGTAACCTTGATTTGTGATGAGAACCATAGTTTGCCGACCGCTGGTATAAGATCACAACTGACATGGAAGGAGGAAGGTGCTGGACAATTAGGAAGGATCAGCCAAGCAAAGGTTCTTAACCTCAGATCCATTGACCAGTTTTTTTTTTTAATTTATTTTTTATTGGTGTTCAATTTACCAACATACAGAGTAACCCCTAGTGCCCGTCACCCATTCACTCCCACCCCCCACCCTCCTCCCCTTCTACCACCCCTAGTTCATTTCCCAGAGTTAGCAGTTTTAAGGATTAACATGCAGCATGTTGTGCACTGGTTTCTTTTTCCTGTGAAATGTGTCACACCTATCTTCATTGCCTGAGGCATATACTGCCGAGGCTTTCTGTGCCCCCCCCCCCCAATGTTAAAGACTTACCTGTTGTTAAAAATGGCAGAAGTTTATAAATAAATGTATCCTGAATCATTGAAACAGATACATAGGAGATATTGAGAAATATTCAGACCTCACCAAAATTTTCCATGAATTAGAAATAGAAAGGCTGTTCCTATGAGATTGAGATAAAAAGGATTATCAAAGGCCATGGTTTTGAAACTGTTCTAGAGAAAAATCTGACCGATTGCTCACAGGCCTTCTTTAGATGGTGAAGGGGTCAGAAAAGAAAGTGTCACTGCTGCTCCTGATTCTTCATCTGAGGCAGTTCAGCTTTATAGTCTATTTCTTTAAGTCTCTGCCTATTAATTTATATATGTAAAAGAAATAATACTTTTAAAAAACTATTGTATAATAGTAAGTCAATGAATACTATACAGTACTTATATTTTTTGCCCTTGCCTGTACAGTATTTCTTTGAATATACTTTATTATAAGCAATAATTCTGCTTGACTTTTTATTAACAAGGAATTCAATAATGGCAAAATAATATTAATCTTAAATTTAATTATGTCTGTGGGAAGTACGGTTGACTGACCTGTAAGTCTGTTAACTATGGCACTTCTTTGCATTTTGTTGCAGGTTTTCTGCTCTGGAAAAACAATGCAACTATTGATGGTTAGTCTTGGAATTGCAATGTAGAAAGTTCTGCCAAATATCTAAATTGGGATTATTTAAGTAATATTATTAACTCTTAAGCCATATAACAGATTTCAATCTGGGTGACACAAGAGATGTATTTTACATTCTTTCCTTTATTGATCAAGTTTTTTTTTTTTTTTTTAAGTGCCTACTATATGCCAAGCACCAGCAGTCTGAAGGCAGGTATAGTTTTGTTGCAAGAGAAAGAAAAAAGCATTTGATTGCTGTATCACATTGCTATTTTCAATTATTTTAGTATCAATACTATTTACTTGGAAAAAAACTCATGATACAGAGTCATTTAACTTTTAAGAGTTATTTTTTTAAATGTTGTATTTGATGAGGACTTTCTCAAATCACCCATTTAAACCTTAGAAAAATTCTGTTATCTGTAGGGTAGGTTCAGGGGTGGAAACGTCAGGTTTTTTGTCCCTATTTTGCAGATGAAAAAGAAAATGAGAATGGATAACTTTAATGAGATACCCAAGGTCACACTCTTCTACTAGACTGGCTGTTTCCTCCTCCTTTTATTCTTGACTATACTCCACTCTTCCTCTTCCTCAATTACTAGCCTTGTGGCTTTCTCATAGAAAGTGATCTACTCAGAGAAAGAGAGTGAATAGGTCCTTTAAAATGTTCAGTAAATATTTTAACTAATGATTCTTTCTACCATTCATCGAAGGACAACTTAGTTTTAAAGAAGAATATGTATTTTTAAATGTTTTCACCATACATAGACAGTTTTATATAACTAGGAAGTATATTAGTGTCACCAAGTTCCTTTTTTTCCTTGTGTTTACATTTTGATGCTCCTTTAGCATTGCAGTTATAATCTCACACACCTCATTGATGCAAGATAAAACATGAAACACAGGTTAATACAGGTATATTACAGACTTAGGGCATAATTTGGATACCCTGTGATGATCTCTTAAAAGCTTCTGAATGATTCTAAAGCATCCTTGGTTAATAGTTTTTGCAGGTACTTCAAATTTATTTTTTTCTGTTTCTCAGACTATATAGTTTATTTTCCCTTCACCTCAAGATTCAGTGCCTTTGCCCATTCTACACTTACATA
Organism: Canis lupus baileyi; assembly: GCF_048164855.1. Lineage (NCBI taxonomy): Eukaryota > Metazoa > Chordata > Mammalia > Carnivora > Canidae > Canis > Canis lupus. The sequence continues at coordinate 30,334,835 of NC_132855.1, forward strand.
GCCAAATCCTTTTCTTGAGAAATTATAGATATTTAAGCTATGAAAGATTTGTTCTATTTGAAAGATTATTGTAGGTGGTAGGTAAACAGAAGACATTCTCTAGGAATTATGATCTTGTTTTCACATAAATATGTTCAGTTAGAGAAATATGTCAGATATATATGAATAGTTGACATAGTTTATGTTCTATTAACCTTGCTTATTTTTACAGCATGTTGATTTTATTGTCTTAATATTTACATTATTTTTGGTCATTTCAAAAGTGAATAAAGCTTATGCTATAAAATACTTTTCCTACATGGTATTTTCCTGAAGTTTTAATAAAGCATTACTAGTTTAATCAGCACTCAGTGCTCATATTTTGTGCAAATTGCAAGCATGCACTATACAATTCATCATGGGATTGTATACTGCAAACACTATGGTCATGAAAAAAACAAAGGTCAGAGCTATCTCTAAATCTGACACAGAATTATTAAGTTTATTCTCATTATTTTTGAGTACAAAATGCTTATAAAAAAAATAGAACCACCAAAGCAGTGGATATTCTAATGAGAAACTGAAGTACAGTGTCAGGGGAAGTTGAAGGGAAAAATAAACTTCTTTTTGGAATAAAATGACTGAAAATTACATTTAAGCGATACATAGTGTTTGATTTTTCCCCCCATATCAGACAGGTAAAGTGCCAAGGTCATAACAAGGTTTGAAGGAGACACATATCACACAATGGTATGAACAGTCAATCATTATGCTTATGAACTACGTGAAGATCTGGTCTTCTTAATCATATGCTAATAAAGGAAGATTTTGTGTACCTGTCTCTAAACTTCAGTCCTCCTTTGGGAGTTTAATTCTGAATACCATACATCTTCAGTATTCTTTTCATTAAAAAATATAAACTTAATGCATGAACCCATACTGTTTATAAAACAATTTTTAAAATACAGAAGTATAATAAAGAGCAAAAGTCCCTTTCTGTCCACCTATTCCCCTCCCTTCCCATGCTTAATTACATCAAAAAGGTTAAAGTGTAGATCACTAGAGTTGAATATCTCAGTTCTCTTTTCTGAAATAGTATCTTAATCTTGTTTTCTGTTATATAATGCTTCTGTAGTCTTGTTTTCTGTAATATGCTTCAAGAAATTCTATTACAGAATTTAAATGGCACAAATTATAGATCTCCGAGGTCTTAGATATAAGGACTACTTTCAGAGATCTTAAACTAGAGAGAAATCTTAAAATGTATGCATACATATATTAATATATAGGTATTGTGTAGATATATCACATATGATATATATGTGTATGTATGTGTGTGTGTGTGTGTGTGTGTGTGTGTGTGTGTGTGTAGCAGACATATGGAACATCAGCACTTCACAGAGAAGATTTCATGGAAGAAAGTAGGTGCCCATTGTTTATTGAGTGGAATAAAAGGAGGGTAGTGGAAAGATATATGTGATATGTCAGAAATATACGTGTGTGTATGTGTATATATGTGTGTATATGTTTATATATAAACATATAATACTATATATTTTTGGCTCTATACACATAACTTTATATGCAGTTAATAAAATATGTTTTATATAAATATATAATACATAATATCTAAGTTACTTATGTATGTTATTTTATATTTATAATATATTATTTAAGATATATGCCATATATATTTATTATTTATATGTTATATATTATATATAGGTGTATACACACACACGCACACACACACAATTTTCCCACTATCTTCCTCTCATTCTACTCCAATAAACAATGGATAACTACTTTCTTCCATGAAGTCTCCCTGTAGTGATGATATTTCATGCATTGAATGCAGTGGAGACACCATGTAAATAAAAATATTTGTCTCCAATACTATGAGTTCCTTAAGAATAAAGACCATGTTCTCTCTCTCTCTCTCTCTCTCTGTCTCTCATGATTAAATAAATAAAATCTTAAAAAGAAAAAGAATAAAGACCATTTGTTGCTTAGTAACTGTTAGCATTACATTATGACTGTGTTTTGAGTTCTACATACTTGAAGTCTGTAGTTGGTAACTGGGTCCTTCTTGAACTTCAGAAAGGGTGGAGCATGGAATCATAGAATAAAATTATTTTTGAAATTCAGATGGAACTGGATTTAATCCACAGGATACTTATTTGCTCTGTAAACTTGGATGAGATACTTAAATTTTTTTAAGTTTATTTTCCTCATCTGTAGAGATAAAATTCATATCATATGGTTATTAAGTGTATTAAATGAGTTAATTTAAAGCATTTGGTAAAGGCGTATAAGAAACCTTAGTTCAGATCTATATTTAAATATCTTGAAATGATTCCTGTGCTTTAATATCAATTACCAATTTATAGTAAAATATTTAAAACTTAAATTAAAAAAAAAACTTAAATTTTATACGTATGTGGTCAGGTAAATTAAGAATTTAATTTACCATTTACCCCAATGTTCCATATTAATTAGCCTCAAGTATCACACAGTTGCATTTTTTATCTAAGAAGGTAAAATTGAAAAGTCATTTAGAAGTAGGCCCAGAAGTGTGAGAATTTGGGACACAAAAAAGGAGCCAATTGAAAAGAAAGCAATGTGCTTCTCAACTTTTGTCACTGGCAGGAAGATAGGAATACTTCCATCTGCCAAGGACAGGGAAGGGAATAACGGTACATAAATACATTATAAAGGGCACTGTAAGAGTTTTCATGCTTCAGAGATAAACAGATAATCATTACCATATACAAGTTAAAAATAGTATGGAAATAGTTTTTCATGGAAGATTAACAACTGAAGCCAGAAATGTTTGTGGTTGCTCATATGGAAGTTGCTTTGTTAGATGAATGTACTGACTGGGCAAGTAGTCAGTAATTTGTGTGAGCTGTTACCCTTAGAGTTCAAAATCCTGCACAGAGTGGCTCTGATTTCAGATAAAGTTGCATATGTTGGTAGAATTATTTGCCCTTTGGCTCTTGAATCATTTATGAACAGGATTTTTTTTTTTTTTAGTAGAAAAGAATAGCCTTCCCTCTAGCCTTGTTTATTATCAGAGCGTTTAACATTCATATGCGCTTGCTTAAGTGTTCATAACAAGCTTGTAGATCCCAAAAGAAGCTGAAGAATTATTTCTGGTGGTCTTTTTTTTTTTTCTGGTGGTCTTTGAATGTGTAATTGCTGCCAGCTGAGGAAGTGAAATTCCAAATCAGTTTGAGGAACTTTCACAAATAACACTTAACATAATTATAAGGCATAAAGCTTGATATATAGTTTATATAATAGAGCCTTACCTAACCACAAAATAATCAAAGAACAGTCAAACAGAGGTCTTCACAGAGGTATATATTAAGTTTTGCTTTACAGTGTAGTTCTTTAGATTTATTAAAACCTCCTGGTTGTGCATTTGAAATTAGGCCTATTTAAAACATCCTTGTATGAATTTTCTATTTTGCTATGAGCATTTCCAGGAGCATCTAACAATAATGATAAAAAGGCGATCATCAAAAGGCAGAAAATCCTCCACCTTTGCTTAAATATATTGGAATAAAGTGGTTTTAAGATCTTGGCCAAGGACACTTAGTGGTATTTCTTTACTTTTCAAATAGTGTTTTCAACTTTCAGGGAAATAAAATTTTAAAAATCCAGATTACTTATATCACTAAATAATTATACTATAAAATTATTGTTACTTTTCAGAAATGTTTGATATAGTATTCACTTAAATATGATTACCTTTGCTTTATGGGTAGATTTAATTTTGTGCAACTTTTTAGGACCTTTTCTAATATTTTGACAAAGGTTAAATTTGTATGTGTTGTGGCTAAAAATCATAATTTACAAAGCAACTTGAGAAATGTCAGGATTGCCCATATTCTTCCCATATAGACTTCTGTACCATTTATTCCTATGTTCACTTTTACTTATCTGTTAAAACTTTAGCAAGTGTTAAGATATTACATACAGAAGTTTCATACGAAGAAATCATCCACTCAATGTCTCTCTTTCCACACCTCCCTCACCTTATTAAAACATGTGCTTTCTTGTCTACTTCCTCTTTTTTCGGTAGTGTTTTCCCATTACAGAGACTAGAAACTGGAATCATTGAGGGAATTCTGAATATGCTTTCTTTGCTATGTATGTAAGACCTGCATAGATCAGTGCTTATCATTTTAGTCAAGGTCTCTCTTATTTCATATCTACAAATAATTACTCTCCCTACCTTTAATCTAGTGGTTTTCAAGCAGAGGCAAATTTGCCCCAGGAGACATTTAGCAATAGTATCTGGAGACATTTTGAGTTGTCATAACTGAGGATGTGGTGCTATGGGCATATAATGAGTAGAGGTTATGGATGATGATAAAGTTGCATGAAGCACCGGGCAGCATCCAGTGAGCCTTACTCAGCCAAGAGTGACAATCATGGTAAGGTTGAAAACCCCTGCTCTAATTTCTCTTTGATCATTTCTCCTCCAGAGGATTCTTTTTAAAATGCTGCTTTTGCTACATAATCTTCAGGGTTATGATCTTGAGTATATGATCTAAGTTCTCCCTGGTTTCAAATTTAGTCAAGTCAGGGGATCCCTGGGTGGGTCAGTGGTTTGGCGCCTGCCTTCAGCCCAGGGCGTGATTCTGGAGACCCGGGATCGAGTCCCATGTCGGGCTCCCTGCCTGGAGCCTGCTTCTCCCTCTGCCTGTGTCTCTACCTCTGTGTGTGTGTGTCTCATGAATAAATAAAATCTTAAAAAAATTATTTTGTCAAGTCATACATTCTAACCCTGCTGCTTGTTGTGGGATCTTCTGTGGCCTTTGTTAGGGTGTTGTCTTCACAGTCATTATACAATGGAATGACTTTTAGGTCCCCATATCTTCACAACTTCCTTCCTTCTTTCCTTCCTTCTTTCCTTCCTTCTTTCCTTCCTTCTTTCCTTCCTTCCTTCCTTCCTTCCTTCCTTCCTTCCTTCCTTCCTTCCTTCCTTCCTCCCTCCCTCCCTCCCTCCCTCCCTCCCTCCCTCCCTCCCTCTCTTCCTGCCTTCCTGCCTTCCTGCCTTCCTTTCTTCTTTCCTTCCTTCTTTCCTTCCCCACTCCTATTTGATGATGCCAGAGAATTCTACTCCTTGTATTTCTGAACTTGCAGCTCTGTCCTGGAAGTTATAATTGACCATTGTAAAAAATCATTCCAATGAGATTATGCCATTACATGTATACTACTTATTAACCATTTATTTTCTCATTTCTGTGATTATCTTTGTTTTAAAAAAAATCATTTCTGGGCACCTGGGCGGCTCAGAGGTTGAGCATCTGCCTTCAGCTCAGGGCGTTGACCCCAGGGTCCTGGGATCAAGACCCACATTGGGCACCTTGCATGGAGCCTGCTTCTCCCTCTGCCTCTGTCTCTGCCTCTCTCTCTGTGTCTCTCACGAATAAATAAATAAAATCTTAAAAAAGTAAAAATAAAAAATAAATCCTTTCTAATAATGAAATTCATTTTCCAAAAATAATATGGAGTAGATTCCCTTTTGAAACCAGAAGTCTTATGTACTCAAGGAGCAGAATGAAAATCTTCAATCGCTTGACTTCCTTCTAGATTCCTCAGCAGCCTTTGAGGCATTATTAGAGAATACAAGAACTAAGATGTTAACCCTTGTATTATTCTTTAACTTTTTGATATATATTTCACCATAAAAATCCTTTGAGATTATAAATCTTTTTATGACAGGATCTACCTTGTTAACACATTGTTATGTATCTCATGCTTCCCTGTATAGCCCTATTATACCCAGTAGATGGTAATTAACTGTGTGAACAGAGTAACATGGCCAAGTCATCAAAGGTAGTACTGAAAACAAGCAAGGCAGAAGCTTAGCCAGGGAATATTTGTAGTAGAGTATAAGGGCTGAACAGTTAAATATATTCATATTTTTACTGAGAATTTACTAAAAATGAACTTAAAAAACCCTAAAAACAGGAAATGTATTCCATTCTGAAAATATGGAACCTCCTCATCCTTAAATCCCAAACTTCTAGGAATATCTTCCAGATGTTATTCAGTTGGGATCTAATTTTTCAAATAGGATACAGAGATTCATTACTTTTGTCTCATAAATAAAAGTGTTCCTTGGCAGCATACAAAGGAGGAAAGTTAGTTCAAGGGAGTTTCCCAATTATTGCACTTTGGCAAAATGAGGCTGGAGCAGTGTTAGGAAGTTCATACTTGCCCTTTGGAAATCCATTCTCCACTTTAGGAATGGGCAATGTGAAACAGAAGGATGGATTTGCAGTCATGGTTTTTTTTTTTCTGTTTATTTTGGGGTTTTTGGGAGTTTTTTTAAAACTTTAGTTCTGTTACAAGGATTAAATAAAACAGGCAAGACAGTTTCTGCTAGAT